>NC_136424.1:13270000-13905000 GCF_052625555.1 Lactuca saligna | reverse complement strand
ATGGGACCAATACCAAGAAAGTCCACAGTGTAACCAGGCCCAAAGTCATAAGTCCAATGGCTCAAAAAGGCCCAAATTCTAAAAGGCCAAAATATGACATACTGGGGAGTACGCCCTGCATACTCGAGACATATGCCTCGTGTACTCAGCCATAAAGCACGATGTACAAACGGCTAACGTGTAACCAGCCATTATGCTGAGCGTACTCCTGTGTACACCCAACGTACTCGACGGAAAGCCAAAAGTCTCAAAAAGCTCTTAATAGGTTAAGTCAAGTTGTCCAAAACATAGATTTGATCCCTAGGCAAGGTCTTACCCAATAAAGTTGCCAACTTTACTCTCTTACATGCCTTAATGGGACTCAACACTTAAAAAGTAGCTTGAATAGGGTATTAATATGTGCATGAACCAAAATCTTCCATAAAGTTTGCATTTTTATGAATAAGGGCCTTATTGGAGCTTAGATCTAGCATCCATTACTTTTGGAGTAGATCAAAAGCTCATCTTTAGTTTAAAAGACTCAAAAATGCTTGAGAAACACCATAAAGTAGATCTAACATAAATAATCATCAAGGTATGAGCTTTTTACCTTAAAATGCTTGCAAATGAGAATGTAATATTGGATATACAAGCTCAAGTCACTCCTCCAAGTGTTCCTCTTCTTCTTCTTCACCACAAAACACCCACAAATCATTTTTAAAGCTTAAAAATCACCACAAGCGCTTAGGGTTTTGAATCTAGGGTTTAAAGGGATGGAGGCTAAGGATAATAGGGTTTAGTGTTGAGTTAAGGAGCTTAAATAGGGTCCAAGACCCTAAATTAGGGTTTTCATGAAAATAAAGTACACTCTGTGTATACTTAGTACGACCAATATGCTCCTACTGATGTCTGTGATCCTTCTCCCTAGTATGCCCAACGTACTCCCTATGTACACCCCGCGTACTAGGATTAGCCTTAAACCCTACCAGCTTTCGAATGCCATAACTTCTTTGTTGTAAGTCCGTTTTTGATGATCCTTATATCCACGGAAAGGTAACGAGAAGATCTACGCTTCTATCGACTCACACTTTCCTTAAAACTTCCCAAACTAAAAATCTAATTTCCATAAAAGCCCGAACTGACACTTTACCGATATACCCATTGGCTCCAAAACACAAACCGAACTACCGAATCATCTAAATTATGTTACCCATGCCCAAATGGATCTAAATCTCTCTTTCCCCAAAGGCCCTAAGCCTGATGATAACCACTCTTTAGGCTACAACCCCAAATTAGGAAACAATTTGGAATAGGGCGTTACAACTCTCCCCCACTTGAATTAGAATGCGTCCTCGAAATCACTCCTTACAATACTCCTGGGAACCAACATTCCGAACAAAACCCTCTAGTTTTGAACAAATCATTGGTCCCATAACTCTTAAAGTAAGGATCTCCCACATATGCACTAACGATTCCCAACGTGAGTCTCAACCAAAAGCCAACTTGGCACATAACTCATAACTTGAGATCCAAGGACATGTACTTGCATTTCCCCTAAAATCTTTTGATTCATGGAAACCAATCACTAAAACAGGATATAAAAACCCCCAAACCACCATTGAGAGTCCCAGTCTCACAACTGGTCCAGCCACCAGGTTCCTGGGAGTCCAACTGATACGACTACCCTAGCCTAGGCACCACATTATGCCACTTCCTGCCCACATAATCATCGTACTAAAATTATAATCCAATTCCTTGACCCAAACGGTCTCTACCAGGTCTCACCTATATTTCCATAATCATACGAGCCTCACCCACAAGTCTCACCGAGTTTATATAAACGAAAGGGCCACGCCCACGGGTCTCACCCCATCAAGTGCTACACAGGCCCAACCTCGCCTCAGGCTCCAATGGTCCTCTTCTCATAACAGATAGATGCTCCCCAAACCACCACTTAGACTCCCAGTCTCACAACTGGTCCAGCCACCAGGTTCCTATGAGTCTAACTGATAAGGCTACCTTAGCCTATGCACCACATTATGCCACTCCTTGGCCACATAATCATTGTACTAAAATCATAATCCAATTCCTTGACCCAACTGGTCTCTACCAGGTCTCACCTATATTTCCATAATCATACGAGCCTCGCCTATGAGTCTCACCCAGTCTATATCAACGAAAGGGCCACGCCCACGGGTCTCGCCCCATCAAGTGCTACAGAGGCCCAACCTCACCTTAATCTCTAATGGTTCTCTTCTCATAATAGAGAGATGTTGTCCGACCCTACTGTCTGCCTTGCCCAAGGAATGAGCTGACTTTATACTTATGACCACCCTAACGATGGTCTACCTCAATCTGGTGAATGATACGATCCCATCGCAAACTTACAACAATTTCCACAACTTCCTGATATCCTGGTGAATGTTATAGCCACCTCGCATTCTTACAACACTTCCATACTATTTGCTAACCCAATGAATGCTATCGCCACCCTACAATCTTACGGCACGTCTATCCCGCCATGGTTATCGCCCATGGTCTTGCTAAACCTCTACCATATCATCAACAATCATCATGAGTCAAACCCGCAGCTCACTGAATCCCAATCAGGTGTTCGGGTCATGCTTCGAACCCCAAAGCCTTCATTAAAAAAAATAGGCAGCGAGGCTCTAACACAAACCTCAACCTGGATCCATCCACATGCTTGGTATACATCAAATAGAAGACGCCAACGAGCTGTTGGAAATTTCCTAAACTCCAACTTACACAACTTTAATCCAGACGGCCACTTGAGTCGTTTTAAGGGGATCTCCTGGATTATCTATAATGATACCTTCTTCACCACGAGGAGTCCTTCTTCTACCCGATGTCTAATGAAGTGATATTTTCTGTCGATATTCCTAGATCTGCCATGATCCCTTGGTTCCTTGGTCAAGGCAACCACACCTTCATTATCACAGAAAATATCCATAGGCTCCTTTATGGATGAAACAACTCCAAGGTCTCCAATGAAGTTCTTCAACCCTATTGCCTTCTTTGATGCTTCACTTGCCACAATGTATTCCGATTCACACGTTAAATCAACTACCATCTCTTGCTTCGAACTTTTGCAAGTCACTGCTCCTCCGTTAAGGGTAAAGACCCAGCCAGACTGCGGTAATTATCCCGATCCGTCTAAAAAATAGTGTCACTGTACCCTCGTACCCTTAAGCCATCACTCCCACAGAGGACTAGAAACCATTCCTTGGTCCTCCGAAGGTACTTAAGAATATTCTTAACTGCAGTCCAATGAGCTCTACCAAGGTTTCCCTGATATCTGCTGACCATGCTTAAAACGAAGGCCACATCAGGGAACGTACAAGTCATAGCGTACATGATTGAGCTGACTGCGGAAGCGTAAGGTACTTGGCTCATGTCAGCTATCTCTGCCTCTGTACTTGGGCTCTAAGTCTTACTCCGCTTGGTATTGCTTTGGATTGGTGACTCCTTTTTCTTGGAATTTTCCATACTAAAAAACTTTAGTGCCTTATCCAAGTATGTATCCTAACTGAGTCCAATCAGTCTCTTACTCCTTTTTCTTACTATCCTTATTCCCAGAATATACGTAGCTTCTCCGAGGTCCTTCATAGCGAAGCACTTACCAAGCCAGGACTTGACTTCCTGCAAGGTTGGGATATTGTTTCCTATGAGTAGTATGTCATCGACATACAATACGAGGAAGCTCACTATACTCCCACTGGCTTTGACATGTACACATCACTCATCTTCACTTCGCAGAAAGCCAAACTCTTTGACCTTCTCGTCGAAACAAAGATACCATCTGCGAGATGCTTGCTTCAATCCATAAATGGATTTCTTAAGCCTGCACACTATATTGGGGTGCTTCGCATCGACAAAACCCTCTGGCTGATTCATGTAAACATCCTCAGCCAACTTCCAATTAAGGAAAGCAATTTTAACGTCCATTTACCATATTTCATAGTCATGAAACGCAGCTATTGCTAGCATTACCCTAATAGACTTTATTTTCACGACTGGTGAAAATGTCTCATCATAGTCAACTCCTGGAGTTTGTGTAAATCCCTTCGCAACCAATCGTGTTTTATAATCGTGTACTTTCCCATCCATGCCCGTCTTCTTCTTAAAGATCCATTTGCACCCGACCGTCTTACGACCTAGTACATTTTCAACCAAATTCCAAAATTGGTTGTCGTACATAGACTGAATCTCACTGTCCATTACCTCTTTCCATTTAGCAGACTCCGGGCCCACCATGGCTTCCTTGTAGCTGCTAGGTTCGTCCAAATTTACTAGTGTACTATCACTAATGAATGTATCCCCTTCAGTAGTAATATGGAATCCATACAACTGGTGTGGAACACTAGCCCTACTGGAACGTCTAAAAGGTAAGGACTCGTCAAAAGGTTCAACATGATTTTCCTCCTTAGGTTGATCGCCAGTGTTAGAGGTTCCTTCATCGTTCGACTCTTGAATCTCTTCAAGATCGATTTGCCTCCCACTGTCCCCTTGGCTTATGAGTTCTCTCTCTCTCTTGCTCTCTCTCTCTCTCTCTCTTTCTCTCTTTTTCTTTCTCTCTCTCTCGAAAACCCCTCTCCTTGAAACGAAGACAACATTATCACTTGGTCTATAGAAGAGATAGCCAAAAGACTTTTGTGGATATCTGATGAAATAACACTTCTCACTACGAGGATCGATCTTGTCATGAGTCTCTCGTCTTACGAAAGCTTCACAACCCCAAACCTTGATATGATCCAATGAGGGAACTTTCCCTGTCCACATCTCGTGAGGTGTTTTGGCAACCTTCTTGGTGGGAACTAGGTTAAGAATATGGGCGGCAGTCTCTAAGGCATACCCCCATAAAGATATTGGTAACAAAGCCCGACTCATCATAGAACGAACCATGTCCAACAAGGTTCGATTACATCTCTCAGCCACACCATTCAATTGTGACGTCCTTGGAGGTGTCAATTGCAAAACAATTTTGCATTCCTTTAGATAGTCGTGAAACTCAAGACTTAGGTACTCTCCTCCTCGATCAGATCGAAGCATCTTGATTTTCCTGCCCAACTGTTTCTCCACTTCATTCTTATACTCTTTGAACTTTTCAAAGGTTTCTGACTTGTGCTTGATTAAGTAGATATATCCATATCTGCTATAATCATCCGTAAAAGTTACGTAGAAGCGGCAAGCATCCCTTGTGGTGGATCTAAAGGGCCCATATACATCTATGTGTATGAGATCCAATAGTCCCTCACCCCTTGCACAAGTGCCAGTAAAGGATGACTTGGTCATCTTCCCAAGTAAACAAGACTCACACGTGTCATCGTCCCTAAGGTCGAATGACTCCAACACTCCATCCTTTGGAGTTAGGATATGTGTTTCTTGTTGACAAGGCCAAGGCGACAATGCCACAAGCATGCTTTGTCCAAACTATTGGACGAATAAATATTCAACACATCATTTCCTAAGTTGTCTACAACCAACACAACTTCATATATTCCATTACAAGGTAGTGCATTAAAATAGAAAACACCATCAAGATATACATTAATAGAACCATTACTATTATCAAATGAATATCGAAACCCTCGTCTATATAATCCATGAAAAGAAATGATGTTCCTTTACATATATGGAGAATAGCAACAATTATTTAAATCTAACCCTAACCCATTACTCAACACTAAGGAATAAACTCTGATCCTGGTAACTGGCGAGGATCTTCTGTTTCCCATGACCAAGTTTATTCTTCCATGCTCCACTTCCTTACTTTCTCTTAGGCCCTGCAAATCAGAACAAATATGGAAACCACATCCAGTATCAAGAACCCATGAAATAGCAAGTGATGAGTTATTAGATTTAATTGAATACATACCTGCAAAGGTGGGTTTTATCTTCCCATCCTTAATATCTTGTAGATATTTAGGGAAGCTTCGTTTCCAGTGGCCCTTCTAATGGCAGTAAAAGCACTCAGCATCCTTAGGGACAGAAGATCACTTAGCGGAAACAACTTTGGTCCCACTAGAAGATGAACCCTCTTGGGACTTTCCCTTTTGATGGCTCTTAAAAAGAGCCTTCCTCTTCTTACTTTTTCCTTGCCCAATTGCCAACACAGGAAACAAATCAGTAGGAGTTGATGCAACATATTTATCCTTTAGGTTACACTCAGCAATCCTCAACAACCCTTGAAGCTTGCTCAAAGTGACCTCTTCTTTGTTCATGTGGTAGGTCATTCTGAACTGGTTGTAGCACGGAGGCAATGAGTGGAGGATGATGTCGATAGCCAAATCCTCGTCAAAGTTAACATTTAACTTTAGAAGACGATCAAAAAACCTCTGCATCTTCTGCATATGCGAGGTTAAGGATTCTCCACTCCCCATCCTAGCGGTGATCATGTTAGTGATGATCTTATAGCGCTCTTGCCTTGCGCTTTAATGATACATATCCATTGAATCTTTATGCATCTCGAATGGATACATGTCCTTATAGGACTTTTGGATTTCTGCATTCATAGTCGCGAGCATGATGCAATGAACCTTCGTAGCATCACGTTCATGTGCCTCAAAGGCGGCGATTTCTTCAGCAGTGGTAGTTTCTGGATTGATCTTTTCAAGCTTCTCGTCGAGGACATATTCTTTGTCCTCGTAGCAAGTGATCATTCGAATGTTTTGGATCCACTCGTTGAATTTGTTGCCATTAAAGATCACTTTCCCACATAAACCCATGCATGAGAATCCACCAGTAGCTGTAGGAGTGTTGTTGTTGTTTGCGTTTGATATCTAAAAACAGAAAAAGGACAAGTTTTATTAGAATGAATCCCCAATTAATCACCCAAATGAGAAATTAGGGCTAGGATCCAACAAGATTATTCACAACTTAGAAAAGGGATGCCGTAATCTAAAAGAAAATAATTTAAAGGTAAGTGAATGACGATTCACTAATTTTCCACCATGAAAAACAAAAGAAGATCAGTTTTAAATGCTTTGAAAACTCCTAGATCATTAAGATTCATTGAACCTTTCAATGGCATGTTTAAATCTCGATATGCCTTTCAAGTTTGTGACTGCGATACCGAGGATCACAAACAAGGTGTGAATAACCATGCGAATCAACATGGTGCACTCAATGTCACTATCACCTAATCAATGTGTCGATTAGCCACGCACACTCCATTGATCTATGATAAACATCGAGCCACCCTTCACCACCAATTTTAATCCCAAATTAGTGTGCCGATTAACCACACATGCTCCACTAACGTTTGACAAGGGTATGAAGTGTAATTCCATGGACTAGCATCATTTTCACATTTTACCCTAAAGTAACTAAGATTGAGAATTTGAAAAACATTTAGTTACTTGTAATATTCATTATACTTATAATGAGAAATTAAATGCCCTATCTTATCTGTTCGGCTAACGACCCTCCACCAATAAAGCAAGCGGTGGGTGAGAGTGGACACCCATTAAGCGTCATTTTATAGGCATCAACCTTATACCCCCCTTATAGACCGACTTCATGAATGAGGCCTACTAGCGATAAGAGTAGCTTATTCTTTATATATATATATATATATATATATATATATATATATATATATATATATATATATATATATATATATATATATATATTAATCTTATAATAAATAAAGTATAAGGTTGAATTTTAAACTTGTAAAATTCTAAGGGTTTGAAATTTAAATAATTCAAAATTAAACTTTTAATCAAAAATTTGAATTCCAAAAATTGAGGGCAAGTTTTGAACTTTTTCAAAATATAAAGGATCAAATAACAAATAATATGAATTAAACAATTAATTTTGGATTATCTATATTTGACCTAATCCAATTTCATGCAAGATAATAGATCAATTAATTCAAATAATCAAATTTTATCATAAAAAGAATTTATTATTTAACTAATTGGTAATTATCTTTTGTTTTGGTAAGGATAATCTCATAATAATAATAAAATTCGGATTTTATCATACAAAAATAGTTTTAGCAATTATCCTTCAGAAAAACAGCATAAAATCCTGAGTTTTCCTGTCTGATGACCGGACTCGCCGAGTCACTACTTGGACTCGCCGAGTTGGGCGACTCGCCGAGTCCAACTAGTGACTCGCCGAGTCGAGTCGGGCAGAGGCATGAAAAATGATTTTTCAGTTAACAAACGATCATTGCATCACATACAACAGAAACCAATCAAGGCTCTGATACTACTGATGGGTTTTACATACAAGAACTTTCCTATGTGCTCATGCAAACCCTAATGCTTGGATCTAGGTTTCTCTATTGTACATGCATTGTATCTAAGACTTACAAACCTTAATCTAGCATACATATTTTGAAAATATCAAGATATAGCAGATCTAGATGTTTACCTCTTTAAAAATCTTGGGTATTCTTCTTCTTGGAGTTTAGAGTCACAAGTGTAACTCCTCTAATGGCTTACAAACACCTCACAAGAAAGAATGCAATATGAGTGAGGTAATAGATGCTAAAATCAGCCCTAGGGTTTCCTTGGAATCAAGTGGCCGAAAATTGCATGTAGGGGTCTCTATATATACTGTAGGCTGCTAGGGTTTCAGTCAAAACCCTAATGGACAGTTTAATCACCAAGCAACCCATGGAACCTTCTCGAATAAGGCCTATGGACGAAATTATGATGAACTTTCATCATAATTTCGTTCACCCTTTAACCCATTAGGTTTCCCTAGCCCAAAAACCAACTATCACACATTTGACAGTTTAAGTCCCTATATTTAATTAATCTCTTTTAGCCACCAAATTAATTCCTAATTAATTTATGACTAATATTAATTAAATCATATGATTTCCCTTTTAATATATTAATCATATAATATATTAACAAATCATAATTTCCTCTCTCTCTCTCCATAAATTACCTTGTCAAGTTGCTTTGCTGAAGGCAACCCAAAAGGACCATGCACAATCGGGTCAAGTATATACCAAATATTGTTACCGCTTAGACACTAATCCAACACTATCAACTCATACTTTCCTTAAAAATTCCTGACCTAAAAATGCAATTTCTATAAAAGCCCGACCTCACACTTTACCGATATATCCCTTGCATCCAAAACACAAACCGAACTCCCAAATCATCTAAATTACATTACCCAAACCAAATGGATATAAATCTCTCTTTCCCCACAGGCTCTAAGCCTGATGATAACTAATCTTCAGGCCACAACCCCAAATTAGGAAAAGATCTGGAACAGGGTGTTACACCTTTCATGTTTTTTGACGGCAATACGAACATCTATATAAGATTATGGAAGGTTTATTACGATTAATTTCTTCCCAATGATTTCTTTGACGTGTGTGTTTATTTACTAGGTTTTTTTCTCGATAGCTATTTTTTTTTAATTATTGATGAAATTGAAGTTGAAGAGGAGAACAAGGAAGAGCGAGCAGATTGTGACAACGATAATGATGAAGATGATATGAATTTTCAATAAGCATTGTCTCAGTTCTTCTGCGATTACTCTGGGTTTCATCTCGGTCAGTTCTTCTTCTTAAAATTAACGATGGTTCACAAATTAGGCTCATTTACACTTAATTAATTACATAAATTTTATTGCTTCTTATGTTTTAAGATAAAATTCCCAAAATTTCCTATCCTTATTTGATCATTTGGTTTGTTGGATAGGGGGTTAAGGACAAAAAAGATATTCAAAGAAGAAAACAGTCTAGGGACAAAGAAGATACTCAAGGAAGGACACAATCTAGGTTTGATGCTCTTCATTCTAATTTAAATTTGAGGAAGATTTACAAATTAAGGCGATTTAAGCTTAATTAAATACATAAGTTTTTTGTTTCTTATTATATCAGGTAAAATTCCCAAACTTTTCTAACTTTATCTGACACCTTAAGCCTCTTTAACTTTTTTCGATATCTTCAGCCAATTTTCCATTTAGCCTAAAGATGCTTGTGGGTTTAATTGGAAGCAGTGACTACTGGCCATTTTTGTATAACAAAAATAGATACTCATATAGCATGATCCTGCATCAAGCAATACCATTGTTTTTGCATCCTTTCCATTTCCAATACATGCTTGTCCTGTACATTTTTTGTTGTGAACTTTCAACTAAGGAAAATAAAGTTTTGTTTCCTTTCTGTCTCATAAATTGTTGTTTGGACAAGTGTTGTGTAGTAAAATGATGTCTAAAAAGATATGAGAAAATGATGGCAAGCCTTGGCTAATGGAAGTGAAAATCAAATGAGAAAAATATAAAAGGCTTAGGACTTAATGGTGAAAACCTTCTGTTCCCTAACTTAATTTCTTTATGAAGTCATTTTTTTTTCCGAATTAACTTAAAAAGAATTACCACTATATAACTTACCAGATAAATTCATCAGCCCATTAAGTCCACTAAGTAAAAAAAAAGGAACAACACTTTTAGCGGTATACATCATACATTGACCATGGTTCAATTTTTGTCTTTTTTCCTTTCCTATCAATTTTGGTAGTTGTTTTCTTTTCTTTTCTCTCTCTCTCTCTCTCTCTCTCTCCTTCTATCTATCTATCTCTCTCTCTCTCTCTCTCTCTCTCTCTCTCTCTTTATTTGGTGCTTCTATAGCCTTCTTCTTTTATTATTGGCTAGATTACTTTGTTGGTTCCTAGCCTGGATTCCTCTCACCAATAAAAGTAGAACCTACCCATAATCACTTATTTTTGCCATGTTTTTCAGATCTAATGTTTATATACTATAACTTTCATATGTATTGACTTTCCTAAAACTTCCTCAATGAACTTCATTGTTGGTCTTTATTTCCAGTAACTGATATGTCGGGTTGTAACGCCCGTAGATCAGAGCTAGTCAAATTAGAGACAATGAGCATCAAAAATGACTTTTTCATAGAAGATTATTTAGAATGAATAATCTTAACAAAGTTGTAGTGGTCGTGACAAGGATTCCGGATGTATAAATAATGTCAAAATCCGAGTTATAACGAAGAAGTTATGACATGTCGAAGAAGATATGATGTGTTTATCTCTAAATCTACCTTTGGTGATGTTTATATAGCTGCCAAAAGACATTTAATAAGTGCATTTCTTAAATTAACTGCTAGAAACCAAAAATAATTCTTAAAACAGTTAAGAACCAATTTAATAAATCAAATCCTTAATAAGAATTAAACTTCACATTTAATATATAAAATAAACTAATTTAGTTAAGGAGAACCTAAAAGTCCAATGCATTGTCAATTATCTTTGTCCAAACTTAATTATGACCAATTTTAAATAGTTCAATCACCATAATTCCATCTAATCTCTTTAGCCAAAGTCTTATCTATCTATTTAGGTGCTATCATAAAGGCTTATAAGGATGAAGGTATTTGTATTTCTCATCCCTCCCTACCTATTTTCTACATCATTATCACATCAATTTTTATCTCCTTTCACATCCATTATCTCATACTATAACCCATCAATTTTTATTTCCTTTCACATCCATTATCTCATATTATAACCCATGGAAATTCATCTTTTTCATCTCTCACAACCTACTTAATTTTTTTTATTTTAAAATAAATACAAACTAACTAAAACAAAACAAACTAATTCAAAAAATATCAAAAGTGTTGGGTCTAAAATATGGTTTATACTTTGCTTTTCTAGGATTTTGTAGTTTTCGATCTTCGGCCGAAAACAATATTGGGTTTAATTGTAGTTTGGACCGAAATCACATGTGATTTCGGTTTACTCTTTGAGTTGTGGGCTTGGGTTTTTGGTCCATATATATAAACAGTCATTAGGGGGAGTGTTAACGGGTGTCCAAGGAGCAAGGGGAGTTCTTAGGGAACAATCATTATCATACTTGTGTTCTAGAGAGAGAAACTAGAGAGAACATTAGTGTGTATGAATCGTATGTAACCGGATCATATTGAATATCATCAATACATTGAAGATTCATCTTGTTCTTCTTGTTCTTCTTATCCATTTGATCTTACATCATCCACTTGATTGGGATTCCGCACCATCAAGTGGATTGGATTGATACGTCAAGCGATTTTGGGGACTTATAGTTGGTATTAGAGCTTTGATCGTATCAATTAAATTGGCAAGATCTAGAACATTTTTGGACTTTTTCTTGAAGGATTTTGCATTTTTATTAGCTTTGGACAAAATATTGGCGGTTTGTTCTTCGTGTTCTTCATAAAATTGAGTTTTAAATCGAGTTTTGCTTCAAAAGAGGTGAAAAATCGTGTTTTTGGTCGGAATCTGAGAAGGCGAGGGCATTTCCGAGTAGTTCTTGGTCGGAAACGAGTATTCGGTCAGTAGGTTCTCGGTTGAAATCGTGTGTGCGATCTATGGTTCTCGGTGGAGCATACGATAGTTTTCAGTGCGCAGCCTCGCGGGTGTTCGATCTCGTACGTTTTCGGTCTCCGCGTGTTCGGTCCTCGTAGGTGTTTGGTCCATGTATTTGGTCCTCGCTGCTCTCGGTCAAAATAGGTTATCGGTTCGCATTTTTGGTCAGTAGTCCTTAGTGCGAGCATTCTCGGTCACGACCAAGAAGCTTCGTGTTTTCAGTCTAAGTTTCAGATTTTTGACATTTTTGGCCCAAAAATTAATTTTTTGAGTTTTGAAGTTTCATTTTCGGCATAAAGCTTTGACTTTTGATTTTTGACTTATTAGTTTGACTTTTGACATTAAAAACTAACTTTGACTTTCAAGTTTGACCTTTGACTTTCTCGTTTAACTTTGAAGTTTTCACAATTGGCTTTTTGTTTTGACTTTTAAGTTTGACTTTTTAAATTTGACTTGTAAGGTTGACTTTTGAGGTTTCAAGTCAAAGGGAAATTTTGGTAAACAATGAGTTCCTCAAACACCACGGTCGATGAAGCTTCATGTTCTCAGTCTTACGAAGCTAAAAATAAACTTTATCATGATCAATATGATTTGCTAAAGGGGGAAGTTGAGTGTAACACCCAGAATCAGGAAGACTAAGAAAAGAAAGGTTAAGCTCTAAATCAAGAGTCAACTCGTCGAGTCCAGGGAGGAACTCGACGAGTCGGAGCGGGATCCGGGTCATTGAGTAAGTGACCAACTCGGCGAGTCAACGAGTAGACTCGGCGAGTTTGGTCTGGGCAAAAAAATCCTAATCCTAGAGGTTGCGCCATATATAAAGCACATTATGACCCACCCTCAGCCTCTTTGCTCCCCTTTTGAGTTCCAGAAACCCTAGAATTGAGTGAGCCTTCATTATTTGAGAGAATAGAGCCTTGGAGGAGAGAATCTTGGAGAGGGGCTTGAAGATCAAGGGCTTTGCTGCAAAGGAGTGGTGTAGATCCGGGATTTACTTCAGTTGGAGCTTTCATTTGAGAGAGCTAGAGGAGCATCGGATCAGAAGGTTGTCGTTTAGCAGCCAGAGGGTTATCAGCAAGTTCAGCAGTACCAGGTGAGTTTCCTTCCAGTAGGAACGGATCTAAGGCCACAATACCAGCCCGTTTAGCTAGCAGTAGTTTTCGGACTTCGGTCCGATGCCGTAGTTAGTATGTTTGATGCCTTCGTGGCTCAGATACGATTTATGTGTTATGTGTTCCGGGCTACGACCCGATGCAGTATGCAGTATATGTGTGTTCATGCTAGTTGATATGTTTATGTTATGCTTTGTTCAGTTAGTTCTGGACTTCGGTCCGGTGCAGTTAGTCCAGACTTCGGTCCGATGCAGGGGACAAGGTCCCAGTTAGTTTCCGGACTTCGGCCCGAGGCAGGGGAAAGGCCCCAGATAGTCCGGACTTCGGTCCGATGCAGGGAACAAGGTCCTAGTCAGTTTCCGAACTTCGGTCTGATGCAGGGGAAAGGTTCCAGTTAGACCAGACCTCATGGTTTTCAGTTTTTGTTTTAGGTACTCAGTTTTCAAAAGAGGAACTCGGAGAGGTTGTAGTGCACACCCCATAGTCAATTAGCCTGGGAATGATTTACTCTGATAATGAGATTACGTTTTGAATTAATACTCGAAAATTATGTTATGAATTATGATACGGTTTTATAAATATGGTTTTAGTAACGTTTTAAAAGAAATTTTTAGTCGTGATTTTTGGGTCGTTACAAGTTGGTATCATAGCCTTGGTTTGAGGGATTCGGACACACTTGAGAGTGTGTCTGGACTCAAACTAAGGAAACAGTAAAAGGTTTTCAAAAGAAAAGCATTTTTGAAAGGAGTTTTTGGTAAAAAGGAGTTTGAGAAAAGAAAAGAGTTTTAGAAAAAGCGAAAAGAATATTTAGAAAGGAAATAACTTGAAAGAGAAAAAGGATGTGGTGCATGCAATCAGCCGAGCTCAAGTAAGTACTCCCAAATTACCCATACAAGTTTATGATTATCAGTTTTAGTTTCAGTTTTAGTTCCAGTTTCAGTTTCAGTAGAACAGCATGCTAGTATAGGACTAAGGATCTAGGAAGATGCCTTATGTGCCTGTTTATGTGTTTCAGCCTTATGAGAATTGCATGCTAGTATTGAGTACACAGCAGTAGGATAGCCTGTTTAGGTTATTCCTGATAGTATGAGTTCAACATTGTATGCTAGTACAGTTTCTTGAGAATAGCTTCCATGAGTATGTTTCCTTTATCTGAATGTTGCTTGCTTTGTGCTTAATGGGACTCTGAGTGATGGGAGTTAGCCATTAGGTAAAAACCTCACGTCACATGTGGTCAGGATTGGATAAACTCAGAGTACCGGATTTGACCCTATTGCACAACTCTCATTTGAGTCTAAACGTTGTAGGGATGAGTCTTGTACTCGAAGGATTTTCCGAGCCTCATTGCATGTTATGGTATTCAGGTGGTGGCTAATTGGCATTGCAAGGAGGCCTTCAGCAGCTGAGGACTGGTTTGGGTGGAGTCAGAGGTTCCCTAAGGCAAGCCTAGGATGAGAGTAGCAAAGATTAGCAGTAGAGAAAAGGGACTTGGTGGAGTTGAGGTAACTCTTGAGGAAAGTACGGATAGATGTGGAAGGTAGTATGGGCCCGTACTACTGAAAACAGAGGATCTGTACTCGATTCAAGAGGGGCTGAGGAAAAACCAGGGAACTAGTAAAGTGTGTGAAAGATCCCTCAGCAGCGGTATGTATATTGATCAGATTTGTGATGTGTTTCCAGCATGGTGACGTTGCGTGAGATATCAGTTGGCAGTTCAGGTGCCGAGGAAGGATCTGGCTCAGGCTCTGGAGACAGACAGTTCGATGATCAGATGAGAGATGTTATTTCTGCAGAGATTATGCGCAACATCATTGATCAGACTCCCATGATATTTGGTTCAGTTATGGAGGCCATTATGGAGCTTGTGGACAGTCGTCTTGAGGCCTTTACGGCCGGGATAGTCTCAGGGCAGTTTGGGGTTCATCTAGAGCCCGATTCTTATGGAGGTCAGGGATCCATCAGGGAGGGAGATCCCATTTTTTTTATCTCTTGCCATCAGGGGACAGGAGTGAGCGGGGCACCCTGTCTCTAGGAGAGACCTCTGCATGATTGGATAGTCAAGGAGGTTGCGCGAGCCATTCATGAGGAGCTACCCAACATCGTTGGACGGGTCACTGGTAGGTTGACCGCAAAGCTCCAGGATCAGATAGCAGTTGTTCAGTCAATGGATGGGGTCAACGAGGTAACACATGAGCGAGAGTCGGGCAAGAGGCCTAAGGGATCGGATTCGAGATCGAGGGACTATCAGAGCCGCATTCGATGTGGGAAGTGTGGTAGGACACATGAGGGTGCATGCAGGCGTAGAAGTGGTGGTGATGCTGGATGTTTCAAGTGCAGCCGGATTAGCCATTTAGCAGAGATTGTATTGTTACCATCGCTCAGGGGATTGATCCGATATGTTTCCATTGTAGTCAGAGAGACCACAAGAAGGCCCACTGTCTGAGTTTGTATACAGCAGGGCAGGTGCCAGCTCCTGCCCCTAGGACTTCGAGAACCACCAGCAGACATCAGGGTCGGGTAAGGGCGCCCACGACTCGAAGCCGAGTTTTTCGGTTGATTTCAACAAGGATTCGAGTAACACTGAATGATGGGGGTACATATCTTTTACCTTCCTGTCAATTAGTATTCATGGTATTATTGTTCTGTTGTTGCATTGTTATCAATAAGCATAAGTGTTGGGGTATTATATTACCTGCTTGTGACTGAGTTTTATGCCATCTGCATACCTTGGATTTAGAATGGTAAATTGGAGGTCGTCCCCTCTAGATCAGGTTACTTCAGATGCGGTGGGTGTAGCATGTATATGTAAGAATCAGTAATGCCTCACTGCTTTCGAAAGGTATCATTCAGGATTGATCAGTTAAATCCTCAGTAGTGACAATTTAGAGCTTCTATTGAGGTAGCCAGGGGACAGTAAGGAAGTGGGTTGGGGATGTGCACCCCAAACATAGGTTCTCAAGATGCGGTCCCCAAAGCAAATATAGTTATGGATTGAAGGGTGCTCAGTTAGATAGCAAGAATGGTTTGGATCTGGTAAAAGTTAATTGGAGCGTCGATAGAGGTAAACATTGGCGGATAACAGATCGCCCTTTTAATGGAAGGAATGTTGGGGAACACTTTAGACCAGTGAGTAGTAAGGAGTTATCCAGATCCAAATGGGGGAGAACCCTCCGAGTATACAAGGGTAAGAGCATGCAATTCCAGAATGAGTACACGACCTCTGAGAAGAAAAGATAGTAGTGCAGTGATTGATGGATTGAGGAGTTCAGAGTTGGGAGTTTGAGGAACTTCCCAACAATGAGTTCATGTGATCGAGATGGTTAGTAGCTGATTGAGAATTCAGGGTTGGAGGACCGCCTGTAGGACTCTAGTGAGTCGGAATGAGGATCTTGAGAACGATTAGCAAGAGATGATGTCGTGTTAGTAGTCAGTGGCAGAGACGGCATGCAGAGTTGTGTGGATTCAGGAGTTGGGGGTTTTGGAAACTTCCCAACGATAGTTTCATGTATCCGGATTAGTAGACGGTTGGTTTAGGAACCAATCCGAAGAATTCCTCGACGAACCGCTAAGTGTATCAAGGATATAAGATGTCGAGGTTGATGCAACATTCGATGAATGAGGGCTAGTTTTGAGAAATCAGGCTGAGGAATCACTAGCAGGACTAGGGATTGTCAGGATGTCCTCGGGATAGTATTAGTGTTGTAAGTCTGCGGGGGTAGCCGTAGCATTCACTAGCAGTCAGATAATAGTAGAGTGTTGTAAGTTTGTGGGGGTAGCCGTAGCATTCACTAACAGTCAGATAGTAGTAGAGTGATGTAAGTCTGTGGGGGTAGTCGTAGCATTCACTAGCAGTCAGATAGTAGTAGAGTGTTGTAAGTCTGTGGGGGTAGCCGTAGCATTCACTAGCAGTCAGATAGTATTAGAGAGTTGTAAGTCCGCAGGTGTAGCCATGACCTTTATCAGGTTGGTAGGCAGCATGAGCGCGTTGTTGGACGCGGGGAAGCAGTAATACCCACCAGTTCGGGTGTAGCAGTGAGAATATGGGAATCCACAGGTTAGATTTCGGATTTCCCAAATGGTTCAGTTCTGGTTAAGTCGGCGGTTTGTCAGTGGATCGTCACCACAGTTATGAGATCAGGGAAGCAGTGGACCGCTTGGGTTCGTGTATGTTAAGGGATACCGTTAGTCCGGGAGCCACCATTTTTAGCCTTGGATTTGATGATGTCAGGATTCAATGTATGGACCCGGTCGGTTGGATCGGGAGGTTATTAGAGTCACAGTGTCAGGATGACTAGTGGAAACTAGTTCCAGAGAAAGATTTCGTTCAGAAGTTGTGGGAGCGACTAAGTAAGGAGTCCTTGGGCTCCACAGTTGAGTTGGAACTCAGTGTTGCAGATAATCGATGAATGATTGGAGACCAGGAAGGTCTTGAGATGTTGTGGGAAGCAGCCATGTAGCCAGTTCGGTGTTTCAGCCAGTTCAGTGCTTCAGCCAGTTCAATGTTTCAGTTAGTTCAGTGTTTTAGTCAGTTCAGTGTTTCAGCCAGTTCAGTGTTTTAACCAGTTCAATGCTTCAGCCAGTTCAGTGTTTCAGATAGCTCAGTGTTTCAGGCAGTTCAGTATTGCAGGCACTTCAGTGTTTCAGATAGTTTCAGTGTGATGGCCAATATTAGTATTTGTGTTGGAATGCAAGTGCTGACGGTATAGTTGGTTGATTTGAAATGGCAAGTCCCTCTCAGCAGGATCAGTTGAGTCTTCTGCCAAGTATAAGTGATCTGCAAGGATAATTAGGCAGGTAGCCTTTCTTTATGGATGAAAGGCACGAGTTATTGGAAGTTGAGTATTCAGATGAGAGATAAGCAGACTAGTTCCAGAAGCATTGATTCAATATGAGTGGTAGAGTGGGTAGAACAGTTATAGATAGTCGAGGTATCTTCAGAAGTCGCAGAAAGCGACTAGGAGATTGCAATGGGGTGTAGTAACTGGTAGGAGTCTGGTAACCCAGCTATGGAGACATCAGTAGGGACCAGGGTGGTCTCGGTTCATCCGAAAGGCGGATAAGGGACAAAAGAAATTTTCAGTCAGTGGCAGTAATGGAAAGCAGGCTATGCTAGAATTCGACTAGTTGATTGATGGGTACTCAATACTAAGTAGCGAAAAGTGTCTAGTGCATAGCTAGTGGTAAGCAGTAAGTGGGTTGTGAAATAGTTGGCCGTGGTGGACTTCGAGGACGAAGTCTAGTTTAAGTGGGGGAGAGTTGTAACACCTAGAATCAGGAAGACCATGAAAAGAAAGGTTAAGCTCTAAATTAAGAGTCAACTCGTCAAATCCAGGGAGGAACTCGACGAGTCGGAGCAGGATCCGGGTCATTGAGTAAGTGACCGACTCGGCGAGTCAGCGAGTGGACTCGGCGAGTCTAGTCTGGGCGAGAAAAACCCTAATCCCAGAGGTTGTGCCCTATATAAAGCACATTATAACCCACCCTCAGCCTCTTTGCTCCCCTTTTGAGTTCCAGAAACCCTAGAATTGAGTGAGCCTTCATTATTTAAGAGAACAGAGCCTTAGAGGAGAGAATCTTGGAGAGGGGATTGAAGATCAAGGGCTTTGTTGCAGAGGAGTGGTGTAGATCCGGGATTTACTTCAGTTGGAGCTTTCAATTGAGAGAGCTAGAGGAGCAGCGACTCAGAAGGTTGTCGGTTAGCAGCCAGAGGGTTATCAGCAAGTTCAGCAGTACCAGGTGAGTTTCCTTCCAATAGGAACGGGTTTAAGGCCAAAATGCCGGCCCGTTTAACTAGCAGTAGTTTCCGAACTTCGGTCCGATGCAGTAGTTAGTATGTTTGATGCCTTCGCGGATCAGACAAGATTTATGTGTTATGTGTTCCGGGCTACGGCCCGATGCAATATGAAGTATATGTGTGTTCATGCTAGTTGATATGTTTATGTTATGAATTGTTCAGTTAGTTGGGGACTTCGGTCCGATGCAGTTAGTCCGGACTTCGGTCTGATGCAGGGGACAAGGTCCCAATCAATTTCCAGACTTCGGTCCAATGCAGGAGGCAAGGCCCCAGTTAGACCGGACCTCGGTCCGATGCAGTGGGCAAGGCCCAATGTGTGCTTTATATGTTATTGTATGGTATGTGGTAGTTTGAGGGAGCTCACTAAGCTTCGTGCTTACGGTTTTCAGTTTTGGTTTCAGGTACTTAGTTTTCAAAAGAGGAGCTCGGAGAGGTTGCAGTGCACACACCATAGTCAGTTAGTCTGGGAATGATTTACTCTGATAATGAGATTATGTTTTGAATTAATACTCGAAAATTATGTTATGACCTATGATAAGATTTTATAAATATGGTTTAGTAACGTTTTAAAAGAAATTTTTAGTCGTGATTTTTGGGTCCTTACATTGAGGACCATAAATATGAAGGATATACTCTTAGAAAGGCCTAAAAACCCTTAAAAGCACAACTAGAGGATAAGACTAAGGACTTTAGAAAACTTCAAGAGGAATATAGCAACAAATATGCAAATTATACCTATGTTAAGGAACAACTTGCTACATTGACTGCCGAACTTGATGCATTAAAAGCTAAATATAAAGATGTTGAATTCAACTTTAAGAAATTTGATGTGTCAAGTGAGGTAGTTGCGTCCATGATAGGAAAACAACTAAAATTTAAAGATAATCAAAACAAGGGTCTAGGGTATCACAGTGTCCCACCTCCTTTCAATAACAACTATAACCCACCTCTTGAGACCAACGAAGAAGAGATACCTGCTCAGTATGGCCAACCCCTTGCACCAGCTTTAGTTAAGACTGAACAATCAGGCCAAACTGAGAGTGTTTAGGCGAAGGATACTAATGTTTCTACTTCCTGTGCATATAAAGTAGTGGAAGATGAGGACAAGGAGAACAGAAACAATTCTAGTTCTATTGATTATGTTGACTGTCAAACCAATGTCTCATTGAACTCTGAATCTGTTGCTTCTAATTTTTTTGCTTCTAATCAACCCGTTGTTGGTAAATACATGCCACCAAAACAAATGAAGCAGACAGCTTGTTGTATGTGTGCATGCGGGAACAATAAGAAACGAGGCAAGGGAACGCCACCAGGGGCAGGCAGAAACAACTCATACGTGAAGAAACAGACATGTTTTCACTATGGAACACCTGGACACATTGCCAGAAAATGTCCAAATCGTGCATATGTTCCCTATTATGCACAAGGATGGCAGAATGCTACATGAGGGAGATTTTCCTAAAGAAACCCTTCGAGGCCACGTTCAAACAATGGTGACTGGAATGCCAATAAGAGTAAAAATCAAACTCCCAAGGTCAAGAAGGGAATATCTGCCAAGAAGTCCAATTCAAGAGATGCTCCAGTGAAACCAAGACCGGTTAGGTCAAAGTCATCTCGACGATCAGCTTCAAGTTCAAAATCAAGTGATAAGGCATCCATCCGAACAAATAAGAAATGGGTTAAACCCGACTACAGATGGGTACCAAAGGTTCAAAGTCCCAAATCATCAAATGATTCTAACATTTCTTCATCTTCTGTTTGTGATAAACAGGATATGTCATGAGAGAGATTACCTTGCACAAATGATAAAGGTCGACCCAGTTTCAAAATGGACTGGGTTCTAAAGACCAACTAATCCCACACTCTGTGCTGGAGCGGCTATAGAGGCATATCACCAGAATTCAGTTTGTTGATAGTAGTTGTTCCAGGCACATGATAGGGGACATCTCTCAACTGTACAACACTCAGAACTTTGAGTGAGAGTATGTGTCCTTTACAGGAAAAGAAAGGAAGAAATAAAAGGATCACACATGGGGTTTGTGCTTAACGATGTTAAGAATTTTTGGATCTGTTCCGAGTTTGAAATATGCGTGTTGTTCTAAGATCATCTGGATGCAACTTCAATTGGTGACTTACGGTTTGAGTTTTCTTCTTGATACTCCAGAGTTTTTCTTAAAATGATTTGTTTTAATACAATATTTTATTTTCTTATAGTTTTTCATTTATAGGTATTGTTTGGAAAGTAATATGAAGTCTAGTGCTAATGGGCAATCTATGATGCGTGTAATGCACTAAAGCTGAATTGTTGAGATTTTGTGCTCAATGTGCTGGTAGGCATGGATGATTTAAATGGACTAGACTTAGTTTGAAAATGAAAGGACTTTACAATGTGGACTTAGATAGTTCTATTTGGACTGACAATACGATGCTCGGGTAGATTGAGCAGTGAGATAAACATGGGAACCTGCAGGATACACTAAAAGCTATATGTATCTAGAATTGTGGCTTAACATTTCCTCGATGTATGGACTCATGTTCTTAATTCTGGTACTGATATGGCAACTGGGGGGTTCTGATAAAGTAAGTCTGTAGGAAATTATTTTCTTGCTTTCTATCTGTCAGTCATATGTTGCCTCTTCTGCGTGATTGGAATATATCCGACCTGGAATGCAACATATGCAACTCTATCTCTATGCATATCCTTATCTATGAAACTCTTTCTATCTGTTAGCCATATGTTGTCCCCTCTGCGTGATCGAAAGATCCAATCTGGGATGTAAAATATGCACCCTACTATCTCTCTAACCCTCTATCTATGTTAGTCATATGTTGTTCCATCTGCGTGATTGTAAGACTTCCGACTTGGGTTTACAACATATGCATTCTAAATGTGACTTCTCCCTTAATGATCGTCTAATCACCTAAAGTAAGGTATCTTTGGAAGTTCTTGATTATCGGGGTGTGTCAGGAAGTGGGGAACATGTTCTAGTACATTTAAAATTAAACCATTTAAAATGTTGTCAGTAGATCTTGATTAAGTGGACAACAATATCCTTGGTCATTTTCAGCTAAATGGTCCTTTTAGGAATATAGGTGCAATGTCTTGTCACTTATAATCAGTCCAATTTGTCAATATCCTTTGTGTTTAAGTGGACTACAATACCAGTGATTGACCAGATCTAAACATGCAGGTGTGTGCTGATAAACGATATTAAATTGATTGACAACTTTGCTCCCAAATATTTTTGTTTTTGTTCAATTTGTTTACAGTTTTCCTCTATGCACAAATTTAAGGGGGAGAATTAAAAATTATTATTAAAAATCAAACAAAAATCCAAAATCCAAAAATATTTTTATTTCTGTTTTATTTCTTTTTCAGAAAATATGAAAAATCCAAAAAATATTGTGTGCTAAGCTTGTTTTTAGTTTTGTTTTTATCTCAAAATTTTCTTTGTCTTAAAAAGTTTATTCAAAGGAAGATGAGATTGTATCTACAGAAGAGACTTAAGGAGGTTGTACTTTCACACAGATACTGCGAGAAGTCTCCATCTGAGCCAAGGTCGGGTCCTTGATCAACTGTGGTGAGAAGGGTCTTGATAATTATGTGATCCACAAGGACTTTTTAGTCATTTGTTACTTTTCAAGGTGCAATAGTGATCATTGAAGAACGTTCATTCAAAGGAACAAGAAATGAATATTATTTTTCAACATTCAATCTTTCAACCCAAGAAGCAAGGCGAAGTTGTCCTTGAAGATTATGTGACGAATTGCATTGAAACCTCATCAATCAATTTTTGCTATCTATGAACCTGCTGAAGTGATCAAGAAGAATCGATCTCTCTGAAGATTCTCAAACTGAAAGTGCTGATTTTCAAGAATCTTTACAAGAAGCCTCCTCACTCAACGTGCGTTTTTATCAAAATTTTTGAAGAAAACCCCAACGGTTCAAGATGAAGTCATTCATATCGAAGATTCATATGTTCATCTTGAAGTTGTGAAGAAATCGAAGATTAATGCTGAAGCCAAGCTCATATTGAAGATTAAAAAGAAAAACAAGTTGCAAACCCAGGGGGAGTTTGCTAGGTCAAAAGAAAAGAAAGATACAAACCAAGGGTGAGATTGTTGGGTCTAAAATATGGTTTATACTTTGCTTTTCTAGGTTTTTGTAGTTTTTGGTCTTGGGCCGAAAACAATCTTGGGTTTAATTGTAGCGTGGACTGAAATCTCATGTGATTTCGGTCTAGCCTTGGAGTTGTGGGTTTGGGTTTTCGGTCCATATATATAAATAGTCATTAGGGGGAGTGTTAAGGGGTGTCCAATGAGCAAGGGGCGTTCTTAGGGAGCAATCATTGCCATACTTGTGTTTTAGAGAAAGAAACTAGAAATAACATTAGTGTGTGTATGAATCTTATGTAACCGGGTCATATTGAATATCATCAATACATTGAAGATTCATCATGTTCTTTTTCTTCTTCTCCATTTGATCTTGCATCATCCACTTGATTGGGATTCCACACCATCAAGTGGATCGGATTAATACGCTAAACGATTTTGGGGACTTACAAAAAGCATACAAACATATTCTCTTATAACTTTTTATGCATGTGGTACACGTAACGAAACATAGAGAGAGAGAGTAGGGATGGAGAGAAAGAAAAAGAGAGAGAGAGAGAGAGAGAGATAGAGAGAGAGTAGAGAGGGAAAGAGAGAGAGAGAGAGAGAGAGAGAGAGAGAGAGAACCAACCGATTGGGATCTACAATCGATTGAGATCTAGATATGGGATCTACAATCGATTGAGATCTAGATATGGGCTCTACAATCGGTTGAGACGATCGAGGCAACAAGAACTAATCTAAGAAAATCGTAAAACCCTAACAAAACCATTTACTCGACAGAAGAATAGCGGATTGATTACACTATCTCTTGTTTTAATACCGATTGTAAAAACAATAAAGATCGATATGTTCTATATTAAGAGATAAATAAATGATAAGAGAAAATAATGATCAAAAGTGTGCCCAATAATTGTATTAAATACAACTCTAGAAGAGTTTTTAAAGACGGAACTTTTCTGTGAGAGCTTCAAAAGCTGTAACCCTAAAGTTACATCCTAAAGTTACATGTATGCTATTTGTAGAGACTATTTAAATATTAAAATCGACCATGGATAGGCCAATTTCGAAATAAACACACCCTAATAGCATATATTTAACACAACACTTTATTAGATATAATAGTTGGGATATATGTGGAATATGGGACCTGCTCATTTTATAAATTACTTAACTTGAGTCTCAAAATAATAAATCATAAACAAATAAATAGATTAGGACAGCATGCTCATTTCAATTATTTCATTGAATAAAATTGAAACAAAAGAAACCATATGGACAATCCGAATTTTGAAAAAAAAAAAAAATTAGAATTAAACGTGCAAACTACCTAAACCATATAGATCGTATAATATAAAGGTAACAAAATGATTTGTCATAATTTACTTCCCCTCATCATAGTTAATGAGAAAAATAAAAAGTTTTGAATGATAATTAAGAAGGACATCATAAAGAATTGGGGAGCGAAATAACGGATTTTCCTGCATTATAAATATCATTGTTGATGGTATTGATATGTAGAACGAGACACTAATTTTATTTTCGTCCAATTAATTTGTTCTTCAAAAGATATATCAAATTATGAAATGAATGGTTTAATCAAAGAATCTCGTATCATCAAATATAATCAGGCTACTCTACTGTACTGTACCTAGTTAGGATGGATTTTTTTAGAAAAAATCGAAGTTTTTATTATTAAATTATAAAAAGATTATTTGGATGGTCGTCCAAAAATGCAATATAACGTTTTTTTATTAAATATAAAGTTTTATTGTCAAATAAAGATATCAGGAGAACCTAACATCCGTTTACAATAAGAAAAATTAAAAATAATAAAAATAATGACTACAAATACACCAGTAGATATAATCTAACCTGATAAATGAAAATCAATTTTGCTAGATATCATGCTCTCATTAAATTTTACACATGTCATTTTCTAAGAGTTTTTTGAATTATTTCCTTTTCACTTGTCATTTTCTTAAATTTTTATTTTTTTTTAAATTTAAAATTCACATTTTAATGAGATTTATATATGTAAAATAGATCATTCTATTAAATTTCATAATAAATGTTCTACAATCTTTATTATTTACTTTATTTATTATATTCTTTGTATTAATGTAAAGTTATTACTTTAAAAAATATGTAATGCTTATAATTTTATATTAAATTTTTTTTATAAACCCGTGTAATACACGGGTATCACACCTAATCTTAAAATAAGATAAAAAGATTAAGAAAACTTCTTGTCGAACCTAAAAGATTATTCACAAAAAAGACTAATAAGGTAATAAAAACATAAAATAAGAACAACATATTTATTCCGTTGCCTCATAAAAAATAACATGATCTGAACGTTTTTAACACTAGAAGTAAAAAAAGCAAATACTAAATGACAACAGTTTGAATCTGCCAACCAATCAGTATAATCAACGACTTTCTGAATTCAATTTCTCTCTCTTTCTTTCACCTCTGAATTTGATTCGATCATGATTATCGTCTCTCTGTCGCCATTGAATTGAAACCCATCCGTCCATTTGCCCAAAATCATAGATTCCCTGAATCCGCCGTTTTATAAATTATCTTTCTTGATATACGTATCATCCTGCTGTGTCTTCTTCCCGCAGTTTGTGGGTAGAGGAAACAGGAATCGTTCCTCTTAAGCAACCTCTCCAATTTACAGAACCCCATTTGAATAATTCCTTGTCAATCCGTTGAATTTCCGTTTTCGCATTCACACACACACAGTGTATATGTGTGTGTGTGAGAGAGACGAGAGGGGAATATACATAAAGATTTATATAAATACACATCGCTGGCTTATAAGGAAGACTCTGTGTATTCGGAAGAGGAAGAGAGAATATATCTCTTGTTAATCAAAGAAGAACAAGAAAGTTCTTCTTCTGTAGGTGATATGGAGGGCCATCGAGACGATGTCGTCTCGAATCGCCCGAGAAAGGTCTACTCCGATGACCAATTAGCCATTGAAATTCCCGAAACTGCTCATCAGATTAGTAGTGGTCAGTTCATTTCTCTTAACAGTAGCATACAAATTACAATACTTTCAATATCTGGTTTCTATCAAAACGATGAATTCAGATTTGAAATCATTCAAATTTTCTACATCAATTTCGCAATTTCTGAGATACAATCTCACAGGGATGGCTTATGGGTTACATCGATAATTTCTAGGTTTTATTGGGACAATACAATTTCATGACTTGAATTCATAATCGAATAACTCGTTTTGAATGATGTAGATTCATGGTTTCAAGTGGGATTTGTTCTTACAACTGGAATCAACAGCGCATACGTGTTGGGGTATTCGGGTGCAGTCATGGTTCCTCTCGGGTGGGTGGGTGGAGTCGTGGGTTTAATCTTGGCTACAGCCATATCACTTTACGCAAATGCCCTCATCGCATATCTCCATGAATTTGGTGGGAAAAGACATATCAGATACAGAGACCTTGCAGGATTTATATATGGTAATAATCGCCAAACAATAATCAATAAACCTTTCTTGTTATATCATGTGATGTGTCTTTATATAAAGTTTAGAATACGAATTGAAGACTTTTTTTTGATAATTACAGGCCCAAAAGCTTATAAACTAACATGGGTGTTACAATACATAAATCTTTTCATGATCAATGTTGGGTATGTCATTTTAGCTGGTCAGGCTCTTAAGGTAACAAAAAAAAACTATCAATTCTGATGAATTTTAAAATCCTGATTAGGAATATTAAGTGATTTTGATGTTTAAAGTGTTTTTGGTTTGATTTTGTAGGCTATTTATGTACTATTCAGGGATGATAACGAAATGAAGCTCCCATATTTTATAGCAATTGCAGGATTTGCGTGTGGACTTTTTGCAATTTGTATTCCTCATCTTTCGGCTTTAAGGATTTGGTTGGGATTTTCAACGTTTTTCAGTCTTATTTACATTGTTATCGCATTTGCCCTTTCTCTTCGTGATGGTATGGGTTTTTTGGGCTATTCTTTTTTGACTTTTTGGGTTTGAAAAATAGATCTTTTCTTTCAAATTTAAAATCGATTGTACCTGAATTATTTCTATAGGAATACGTGCTCCACCAAGAGATTATGGGATTCCAGGGTCGAATATAAACAAGGTCTTTACAACTATCGGTGCTTGTGCAAGTCTTGTTTTCGCTTTCAACACAGGAATGCTTCCAGAAATACAGGTGAAAAAACCACAAATTTTATTCTCTTTTTAAACTTTTTCACAAGGAATAAATACTTTTTGTCTACTTTTCTTTAAAAAAATATATTCTTTCAACAATTACTTTGAAATTAAAACTCTCACCACTTGGATTCCTCTTGATATACAAATCTTTGACCTTTTCTACAAGTAAACAAACTGGGTTTGGGCTCTTTTGACCTTTTACCAAATAAAGCTTTGAACTTTATGATTTTTATCGAATAAAGATTCGCATTTTGTGATGTTTATTGAAGAAAGCTTTGATCTTGTAGGCAACAGTAAAACAACCGGTTGTTGGGAACATGATGAAGGCTCTTTACTTTCAATTCACAGTAGGAGTTGTTCCATTATATGCGGTTGCCTTCATGGGGTATTGGGCTTATGGGAATGAGACATCTGCATATTTGTTGAGTAGTGTTAGTGGTCCGGTTTGGGTGAAGACGTTTGCCAATATATCCGCCTTTTTACAAACCGTCATAGCTTTGCATGTAAGTTCGGTTTGTCTGTATAAAGTGTTGTCTGGATAACTGGATAAGTGATGTTTAAAAAATATTTGAGAAAATGACAACATACTTTACAAAATGAAATGAAAAACCTAAAAAGGATTAAATAAAAAATCACAAAAAAAACGTACTTTTAGAGGTGACATTATTTTTACACAAATGACTAGGGCTTTAATTTGTCTTTTATCAAAAAGAAAAAAGATAATAGTATTTTGCAAGTATGAATATTTTCGTAATGTATGATTTTTTTTTTGGACCATTCAAAAGCTATTTTACAGTATAAGCCATAAAGTGATTTAGAAGTGGGCCCAATGAGAAATATGTGATTCTTTGACTAAAAAGTCAAAAGGATTGTCTTTATTTAGTAAACCTCCAAATCATTCTGGTCATCTTTGTGATTTTCCCAGATATAAATGAGAGCCAATTTGTAAACAATCAGTGCTAAGTATGGAAAATTTCATTTTTCTGACTTTTGTTTTGCTAAGTTGTTTTTTCTGTATTAAGTAATAAAAATAAAAAAATACCTAAAATAGTTGTAACATGTGGTTTTCAGATCTTTGCAAGTCCGATGTATGAGTATCTTGATACAAAATACGGGATCAAAGGAAGTCCGCTAGCATTAAAGAACTTGTCATTCAGGGTGGTGGTGAGAGGCGGTTACCTAACAGTAACCACCTTACTGGCGGCGGCACTGCCATTCATCGGAGACTTTATGAGCCTGACCGGAGCTATTAGCACCTTTCCACTTACATTCATTCTAGCAAATCATATGTATTTGGTGGCTAAAAGAAACAAGTTGAGTTCTTTACAGAAATCATGGCATTGGTTGAATGTGGTTTTCTTTGGGTTCATGTCTGTGGCGGCAGCAGTGGCGGCTTTGAGGCTTATTGCTGTGGACTCCAAAAATTATAGCATATTTGCTGATGTATAATTTGTAGGTTTTATTGTATTATAGTTTTATAATTATAATGGGATGTCTAAAATGTGTCCCCATATATTTCATATATTGAATAATGTTTAAGTTAGTGATTTATAAGTTGTAGTGTTTTAAGCATGTCTAGATGAATATTATTGTTACCCACTTACAGTTGATTATCATAACCAATTATAAATATAACTAAAATGTAAAGTTTGGTTTATAAGTTAAGGGATTTTTTTAGTACGTGTTCTAAAGATACATATAAGAAGTAATAATTAATCATATATATTACTATAATTAAATGTTAGATATATTAATTATAAGAAATATTACCATAATTAAATGTAAAATTCATTAATAATCTTTATAATTAATGCATTCCATATTTAATTACTAAGTGTAATACTCGTATATTATACGGGTTGATTTAAAAAATGATTAAACTTAAAGCATAAAAATGAAATATTTTTTAATGTACAACTTTAAAATAAGAAAGAAATCAACGTATTTATTACAATTTAATATAATAGATATGATATTATATGATATTTAATACTTTACATATATAATTATATGATTTTAATTAAAAATTAAAACATACTAAAAATTGACAAGTGGATAATATTTATTTCAAAATTACTACAAAATGACAAGTGTCAAAACTCATGAGAGATTGACAAGTGGCAAAAAAAATCTTCATTTATTAAGGAGAATGATAATATTTTTCATAATTAATACTTATTATGTGTTTTAGGACACATATTAGAAAATCTCATAAGTTAATACTAATGCATAATGTTCAAATGTTTAAAAAGGAAGTTCCAATTTAATCTATCAATTTTGTATAATCTTCACTTGTAACTCCTATTTTGTATAATACATCACTCGTAATTAATCTCTCTATTTTATAAAATGATATTTTTTATCTCTTTATTTTTTAAAATAACATTTTCACCCCCCTTCACCTTCAACTATGTAAAATATCACTTTCACTTTTTATTTTCTAAACTTTTGTGTGTATTCTCGTCCCGTAAAATTGATTGTAGCTAATAGTACAAATAGTAACCCCTTTATTTTGTAATATGATATTTCTCATCCTTTTACTTTTTAAAATATCATTTTTATGCATTCCGCCTTTTAAAATTTTGTGTTGATTCCTAAAACTCACTATAACTAATATTACAAGTGGTAATGCACAATATACAAGTATATCAATGCGTAAGGTGCAAGTTTAATCCCTCAACTTTGTATAATCCATCACTTTTAACCCTTCTAGTTTGTAAAATGATATTTTTCATCCCTTTACTTTTTAAAATATCACTTTCACCCATCCACTTTTAACTTTGTAAAATTTCACTTTTACCCTTTCGTTGTCTAAACTTTCGTGCTTATCCGTAGTACATATAAATACGATTTCCCCCTCCAATTTGTAAAATGTTTTTTCCACCATTCTCTTTTTTAGAATGTCACTTTCACTCCCTCAGCAGAGAAAATCATTGTAGTTAACACTACAATTGAATGCACAATATACAAGTATATCAATACGTAAAGTGCAACTTAAATCCATCAACTTTGTATAATTTGTTACTTGCAAATCATCTATTTTGTAAAAATAATATTTTCCATCCCTTTACTAATTAAAATATCACTTTCACTCCTCCAGCTTCAACTTTGTAAAATGTCACTTTCACATCTTTATCTTTCGTCATCAAATTTGTATAATGCGTAATTTGCAACCCCTCTATTTCGTAAAATGATATCTTCACTCGTTTACTTTTCTAATCCTTTCTAATAAATGGAGATTTGTGTCACAGGTCATTTTCTCATTTATTTTGACATTTGTCATTTTCTAGATTTTATTGAATGATTTAATATCGACTCTACTCGACAAGTCAATCTGTTGACTCGTCGAGTCCTTATACTCAGAAATTCTCATAGTACGCCTCAACTCGCAGAGTCATCCCGTCGACTCGTCGAGTTCAATGATCTCCGAGTCCCATCCTGTCTAACTCACTAAGTCACCACTCAACTCACCGATCTAAGTCTTAACCAGAAAAGGTTAAGGTTCTGAGATCCAACTCGTCGAGTCCAAGAACAGATTCGCTGTAACGCCTGTGTTTCTGGGCTTGTCATTAATGTTGATATAATAATCTAGGTTAACCTTTGTAACCTGTTTTAAAATAATAGAAGTGCATTATTTGTGTATTATGTGTTAGGTGCTTAATTGTGTGTCTTAATTTAATTAAGAATAACAATAAGCGTCAAAATGAAATGTTAGATAAAGTCGATATCTATGGATAAAGTTGTAGTAGTTGAAATGAGGTTTCTGAATATATAAAGAATGCCGAAATCCGAGTTATAACGAAGAAGTTATGACATGTCGAAGTTTTTGCGACAGAACCGGCAACGCTAAATGACGTAAAAAGTGAAATGTACGTTAGAGCGATATTTAGCCTTAGTAATGTAAACGAATGGCGTACAGTTCGTTAAACCGAGAGCGTACATAAAAAGAACGCCCAAATCTGACTTCATATGAGGAAGTTATGATTTTCTGAAGTTTCGACTTAGCATGATGCAGCTTGAATACTCGATTCGAGATCGAGTGATTGTTGGTTGAAACAATCTAAACGAGAATCGAAGATCTCATTGATAGTAGCGCATTGGTGAAAAGACAGATGAAAACGGACGTTGGATGAAGAAGTTATGATTTTATAACGGAGTTTTCCTGTCCCGACGTACTAAAAATAAATTCAAAATTAGCCGATAGAGTCTAAACGAAAGTTGTAGAGTATGGTCTCACCTACGCGTGGATATAAAGAACGTCGAAAACGGAGTTCGTATGAAGAAGATATGAATTTTCAAAGTTTATTAAATAATTTAAATTTAAATTTAATTATTAAATCCGACATTATCCGAAGGGGAGTCACCGGACTTATCCGGGTTACGCCCAGCGTACAGCGAAGCATGACACGCCTCGCACTCGAGTTCTTTGGATGACGCACGCAGTGACGATTTCGGAGGCAATACGCCCCGTGTAAGGCAATACGCCCAGCGTACTGCGAGGCCTCAGCCTCCTATAAAAGGGTTGCGAGGGCAGCCGACTCCATTTGCCAAATTCTCTTCTCTTTCTCCTGTTTTGCATCGTTTTGCATGCCAGAAGTATCCCGATGCCCCGGTATTATTCCCGATCCCCGAAGCAAGTTCCGAAGCCCCGAAGATCCCGAGAAGTGCAATTCCCGAGCCGAAGCTCTGCTCGCGAGAAGCCTGGTTATTGTGAAGATCTTCCAGATCTACTGAAGAATACTACTTCTGCAAGTCATAGTGTTGTCAGATCATCTTCTGATCAAGTGAGTGTGTAGTTACTTTCTTCTAACGCATAATTATGAAGTATTTTATACGAAATACGTGTTATGTGTATAATTTTGTTATTATGTGTGTGAATTTATATTCACTTTCTTCTATCTCATAGATATGATTTATTCTCTATGAAATACATGTTATGTGGGTGTGCCTCATCTGTTATGTGGAATATGTATTGAATGAGAATGCTATACAAGTTTTAAACTATGTATAAAAATATATATATTTTTTATCTACTAATATGTTGGATAGAACATGGGTAGATAGTTGGTGTATGATAAACAGATGAGAGGCCTCGATGTTGTTGTTGTTGATCTAGTTATTCAGCAGAGTATGGATAACGACCACAGACTCTTTTTAGACAGTTTTATGGAATGCTAGCAGGTTCATAACCTGTAGGTGTTGTGAACGATGTGTTCACCGGTGTACTCTATCCCCCTCATGGTTGCCTTTAGGATATCTATTGTTGAGGAAACCCTTTAGCAATAATGTCCATCCCGATGAAAATCCTAGATTAGGTCCCTTGAGATAGATGTTGTTTTAGGGACGTAAAGTGAGGATAACGGGAATGGGTAATCAGGTTATTGTTGGTTGGTGAAATTAAATATAAATTATTTATTGTGGGTTGAAAACCCTATATGCTCACCAGGCTCCCAAGCCTGACCCACTCAGTTTTATTTGTATTACAGAAAGTGGTGCAAGGGCATAAGATGGATGAATTATCGAGTTGTTTTGTTTACAAGTCTGTATATGTATATATTTGTTGAATGACTTGTAATGTTATCGTTTATGATTTATGGTCTGTATCGGAACATGACATCCCGAGTTTCGATTATATAATGAAAATGCATCTCTTGATGAAATGCTTTGATAAATATTATTTTATCATATTTTGTTTTTGGGAACAAATTCCGCAACTATTTTAAATCAAAAGGATTTACTCTGAAATTATTTTAAAAATCTTGAATGAAATCGGTCTTTTCTGGCCGTGATTTTGGGGATGTCACACTCGCCGAGTCCAAGATAATCTTTAACAGACTCGCCGAGTTGTTCTTCCAACTCGTCGAGTTCCTGACTATCTTCATACAACTCGCCAAGTCCACCCGTGTGACTCGCCGAGTAGCTTCAATTCTTAATCCATACAGTGGCTTTTCGAGCCATGCAGTGGCTCCAAACTATAGATCCACTCTTCTAAGGCCCATCCTTCACGTAAAGTTGCAAACTTTACATGAAACCAAGGAGCTATAGGCTTAAAACACTCTAGGGCTAGGGTTTGAGACAAGAATTCTTCACCAACACACCAAATATTGATACTTTATGGGTTTCTAGGCCAAGACAACTCTAGATCCGAAGTTCTCTTTGCTCACAAAGGCACAATACATGAATTAGCCTTGGAAATGGACCAAAATGATAAAAATCTAACTAAGAAAGGGAATCTAAATGAATAACAGCCAAGGTATGAGCTCCATACCTTCCAATGATCTGAAATAGCACACCAACTTAGAGCCCCCTGCCACTTCTTGAATCACCCACAGTTCCTTTCTTCCTTTTTGCTTCTAAGCACCCAAATGCAAAGAAAGATTGAGAGTACAACAATGGAGGCTTAGGGTTTCGAGGGAAGGTAAAGGGAGTGATGGAGGTTGGGGTGAAGGCCTGAAATGATGCTTAAATAGGGCACCAAGCCTGGAAATCAGGGCTTCCCAACCTAGACCTGACTCACCGAGTCGGTCACTTAAATCCCAACACGGAACCAGCTCTAACTCGTCGATTTTACCTATGACTTAGCCCATTTATCAATTTGATGAGTCTTTAGGTCAATTAGGGCTTTATTGAGCCTATTATGCTCACTAGAATATCATTAAGCCCATTAGTCACATGTTTGGGCTTTTAGGTCCATTAAGCTTCATTTGGCCCATTAAGGCTTATCAGGGTCATTAGGGTTTTAGTCCCTTGTTAAACATTCTAAACGAACCACAACACAAACGAGGCACACCGCCACCCGACACGGCGGCCGATGGCGGCAGTAGGCGGTAGCCACCACCCTATGGTGGGGGTTTTCAATTTCTTTCCATTATTCCATTTTTACAATCTTACAATGAAAATACCAACATAAATGATAGCTTATTTTATTTCCTTATTTTTATTAGTTTATTTTAGATTTTTAGATCTTTTTATCATTAACACATTGTATTTTATTTATTTTTCTTTAATATGGATCGTACCGGGTGCTTTTTATGTTGCATGAGGAATTTTGTAGGGTTTTGAAGCTTGTTGCGGTTGCAGGTTGATTGGAGACGGGCTTAGTGGACTCCTGAGGCATTATTGGGCTTGGCGTAATCAAAGAAGAAGAATTGGGCTTTCAAAGTTATTAGTTTGGATTATTTGGGCTTGTGAAGATGGATCATAAATTTCTAATTTTAGGCTTGGAACATCCATTTGGTGGCTAAATGATGATTAGTGGATTCAGATTACATGGACAATGGGGGACCAAAGGAATCTTTGGTAGTGGAAGGGTGGAGTGGTGGAATGAAGGACCAATAGCATTATAACAACATTTACGCAGGTGGAATTTTCGTCGCGCGCGTAACTGCCCAGTTTGGGCATTTTGGTCATTTGGCTTGCCATAACCTTGGGGGATCAGATTTAGAGGCTCATTCATGATTTTCCACCATTGGAGACTTGCAAGAGGCGATTTTGGGAGCTAGAAACCATTTCCTTTCATCTTTCCAAATCTTAGGTAGTTTCTTTATGTAATTAGATTATCGTTCTTGTTACTTTGTTGCCAAGAGTGGCTAATACTCTTATTTGGTTGACTTTGGCTAAAAACCAATGAATGTTTGTGGGTTTTGAAGGATTTATGTTGATTATCAATTTATTCCATGTTTATGATTCTAGTTTACAATTCTTATGCTTATTTGATGCTTTGATCATGAGCTTAGTATTTCATTGAGCAATGGTTGATTTGTTTCATTGATTTTGCATTGGATCATTGAATTTATCTAGAACAAAGGCTTTATGATGGTAGAAATCATCTCTAGCTTATGAATCATAACTCCTTTATGGATGTGTAAGCATTTGACATCCTCTAGGAATTGGGGATTCCTTCATTATTAAGGCTAACTGATTTATTGGGATTAATTGCTTCAATTGACCCTTGATCTTAATTAAGAAGGTGTGTTGTGGGCTTCCCCAACCTCCATACTACCTATGAGGAATCTTGGCATATCATGCTTCATGATTGTTATAACCAATTTGGGATGAAGGATAAGCTTTGTATTAGATCCTAATGATAAACACACAAATGTTCATTGTATTGAATTGCCTTAGTTAACCAATTATTCTCAACCTTTGAGCATCTCATCAACTTGCTTAATTGCAAGGTTTTTAGTTATTCAAGTATTTTAGTTTTCAAGTAATCAACCCCCCCCCCCCCCCGACCTTTTAGTTTAATTGTAGTTAGTTAGTTTAATTTCACTAGTTCTATTGAATTGCATTGGTGATTGAATACAACCATTTCCCCGATGATCGATACCCCTTTTTACCATTATATTACGTTTATTTAGCAATCAAAGGGTGTAATTTGTTTGGTGGACTTGACATCCCACCAATACACACACACACACTACACTAAAGTAAACACACACACATACAACCAATCTTGTGGTGGCCGACGGTGGCACATGGTGGTGGGTTCTCCATGAATTCTGATTACACAACACACACACACGCTCAACGCAATACAATAGCAGCAGCATACACCTAAATACATGGTAAAACACCCACACACACACACACAGCCACCTTCCACAGTGGTTGGTAACGATGGAAAAATGGCATCAAGCGGCGGAACGGCGACAGCAAGCGGCGTTGATGAGTTTTCCTTCCGGTTCCTGGCCAAGAAAAGACCTACACATCAGTAACCTTACAAAAAAAAACGGGCATACACACAACGAATCGCGCACACAGTCACCTCCGCATAGTGGCTGGTAGCGGCAGAAAAGAACGACATGGCGGGAGCCACCATGGTTGCCAGCCATGGTGGGTTTCTCTTGAGTTTTCTCTAGCCAAACATGCTCCCACAACCGTTCCAGGTTCTAATAGCAGTCCCATCTCTTCCAGGCACGAGACAACAGCTCCTAACCACAAACTAGGTGGCTGAGGAGGCTAGAACAAGCAAAAACAACGACTATAGGACCACCTGTGGTAATAATCGGCGTTCCCAATGTCAATCCACCAAGAAGAGTGGATGAGAGGAAAGATAACGGTAGCAGTGGTCTTACCCAACGATTCGCGATTGTTCACGACCATACAATAGCGAACGCGATCAGCTCGTCGGCCTCCGGCAACGGCGTTGTGGCGTTACGATGGCGAAGGAGCGGCAATAGCGAGCTTGGCAACACAACGGCGGCTAAAAAGGCTCCGGGAACATGGTGGCGGCTGGATGTTACGGTTAGGGTTGGGGTTGGTATGGATGAACTTTAAACGGGAAGAAGACACAACCGGTTTCAAATCCCACTTCCATCCAAACTTCCTACAAATTAACACAACTGTCCCTCATACCCAATTCTTTATCAGTTTAAGTCCAAAACTTACGCCTTAGCCCTTGCCTCCATAAAATCTTTTCAACTTTAATCTAATATTTACCATTCAGCCCCTTTCTTCAAGATTTTATTTTAATTTAAATCCATAATTTTACCAAACCGCCCTCAAACTCCAAAATTCTTTACAAACTAATCTGAAATTACATTTTAAACCCCAAAACAATGCCTTGCTCATAGGGCCACTATTCATTTATTAATTTTATCTATTTATTTATTAAATAAACGGGGTGTTACAAAACCGTTGGTACAGCTTGTGAGACACACTCTCTTCATGTACTTTACCTAAAGTACACCTTAAGTCCTGCATTATAACCAGATTCTCCTGGAGGGAGAGCGAGACCGTTGTGTATAGATCTATATGGGATTAACAACCCCACACCTAATTTATTCGCTATAGTTAGACCGAAAGTCTAGGGTGACAAATGTCTACCAACTCCGACGCATAAAGAACGTTGTATAGGGCACTAGTCGTATTAAGTATGGTTATAATAACTCACATAGGGTATTAACAATCATTTGGTTTACAGGGCTAATGCATCTTCATTTGGTTTATAAATATATAAAGCTATCTAATACTACTTTACAATACAACACTACTTACATTTTTGGTCATAGGGTTTAAGACCGCAATTTACAATTAAGAAAATATTGGATTTTCTGGAAAACTTTACGCTATCATTTACAAGGAAACATTACAGATTTTATTCATACAAAAACGCTTATGAACTTACCAACTTTAATGTTGACATTTTTCAGAACTGCATGTATTCTCAAGAAACTAGTGAACAGGTATTAGGAAAACGTTTTGCGGGCGAGCATCACTACATCATGATTTCTACTTTTAAATTATTTGTTACTTAACTTTTGAGCAAACGAAATTTGTAAACAATGTAAACTTGTATTCTCAATGTATGAATGTTTGTGATGTTATGATTCATTCATATTCAATTGTTATGATACTATACATGAAGTCAATCCATCCGCCCCCAGACATTTTCACCATTCTGGTTTAGGGGTGTGACACCAAGCGTGCAAGGAATTACTCACTTAGGGACGTGTCACGTTTATAGAACAAAACACTAAGATTTTTTAGTGTCTACATAGGTTGTAGAGAACTTTGTATTTGAAAGCCACAAAGTTGTCATCCTTCTATGTTTCTTTGTTGACCATTGTTCATACATAAACGCTAAAACACATGATGTCTAGATTTTGCTTTGTTTTTTTAGCTCCCTTTACCTTAAAGATAAAAGTAACATTTATTTCAGAAACTTATGTATATTAATATTTACAACTAGAAAGTGGGAGGTTGTGGAATTTAGAATCTTATGATTATATCATGAAATTACTAATTATGTCTTGTGCATGCTACTTTATTAAATCAAGATCTTGATGCCATCATTAGCAACACCTTCAACCGAACAGCAACACCTTCGACCGAACACGAAGAACATGAAGAATAGCAACAACAACAACCTTAACCACAAAAGAAAGGGAAGGTTGATCCGAGAAGATGGACACAAAAAGAAGAAGTTGAGTTAGCAAGGGCATGGGTCGACATATCTGAAGATGGTGGCACGGGAAAGGGTCAAAATCATGATCAGTTTTGGTTACGTATCACGGAGCGCTTTTGTAGGGGAATGGGTCGAAGTCCAGATTATCAGACCTCCAACCAATGTAACTCCAAATGGAATCTTATGAACAAAGTCGTCACACATTGGAATGGAGTTTACACAAACTTTGAGAAGCAATGGCCTAGCAGAGAAAGTGAAGCGAGTTTGTTGACGATGACATTAAAGAAATATGTACGCCTCCTCGTCTAATGGGAGGGGACAAAACAAAAGCTCGAGCAAAAGGAAAAGGGAAAGCAACTTCTTCAAATTCTCTAATTGGAACTGAGCGGTAAGCCAGATTGAAAGAAATGATGACACAAATGGCACAATTGAATTCACCTTTGGAGAGACATATGACTGAAATCGTTAGACTCACTGAGTATACATTGTTAATGCAATATGTGAGACATCTCGACCCCGAAGATCAAGAAGCAGCAATCATTATGAAAGCATCAATTCAAGAAAAATATAATCTGAAACGCAACTGAAAATTCGATGCTTTGTTTTTTTCTAGGTTTTTAAATTTTAACGCCATGTTTTATTTTTAATTTTTAGATTTTCAATGTAATTTTAATTTTCATGTTTTTTTTTTAATATTTAGGATTTTTTAAATTGTAATTTTTAAGTTTATGTTATTTTAAATTTTAGAATGCTTGTTTTTTTTAAATTTAATCTTTTCCTAAAATGAAATTAAAAAAACTCATAGACACGACACTACACTTCGTAGCTAAAAAATATGAAAATTGTAAAAGTCTATGTGACGTATATGTAGCATCCTTTTACCTTCGGTAAAGAAAACATGACACCCTTTAGCCTTGTATAATAACTCAAATCAATTAAATTATAAATCCACTAAATTGTGATGTTAGACCAAGAAAAATAGAAACTTATTATCATTGGGTCCATCTAGCATCCGTTAAATATATTAAGAACCATAACAAATGGAAAATTAGGGTTCGTACTCATCTTCTTCTTCCTCTTCACCTCAGGCGTCAACTACTCTTTTGGTGAAGCAAAAATAGTGAAGGGTCGCCAAGGAGAACGTGTCTGGTATAATGGTTTCCCGGAATACCAACGCCTAATCCATCGTTTTTAACAAAACTCAGTTTTTGTTAACATTTGTTTTTGTTTCCTTTTCAGACTCTACACTAGAGGAACGGTTCTCTGATACAAGAGGTAACATTCGGATCATCCGTTGAGTTTATTGTTTGTGCTACTATAATATTGAAATCAGTTGATTTATTTTTATTTTTATTTTATTTATTTATTATTATTTTTTGATGATTTTGGTTAGGTCGAAGTCGAACCAATAGCCGTGCGCGCAGGACACATAGGACACTTAAATGGCACGCACTAACGTGTATAGGGACCAAAAGAGTTAGGTGATGTTTATTTATCGGAAAAAAACCTCTTCATACCTCGTATTGCTGCGTGACGCAACACGCGTCCAACACTTTTCATATCGCAAACTTTTTGTTTTTCAGAAGTCTTCAGACTAAAAAAACATCTGCGCGCGTTCTTTTTGGCGTAACACTTGTTTTGCCTCTTCCAACTTTTTTTTCTTTTTTTCTTGCTAAAATATTGATTATATATTGCTGAAATATTATTTCACATTTTTTTTTTTCGTTTTTTCTTTATTTATTCTTGTTGAAATTTATTTTATTAAATAATAATAATTTGTTGATGAAATATCATTATTTTATATTAAAATATCTTTATTTTTTAAAAATAATATTATTTTTTTTGCTGAAATATAATAATTTTTTGTCAAAATTCATAAATTATTAAATTTTTTTAATTAAAAAACTATATTTTTTTTTTTATTAATTGAATCCTTTACTTCCCTTTCATTCTCCGATCGGTGCTGTTTCTCCCCTTTTCTTCACCGTCGAATCCATTTCCTTCTTCAATCTGCTTCCACAATCAGTTCCTGATTTCGAATTGCAACAATCGATTGTAAACAAATCACGATTAGAAGGTAGAGGCACAAAAAGGAGGAGAACGCTGTTCATCGTCTTGTTTTGTATTCCATCACGCCTCCCTGAAGCTTCATGCGCAGATCAATCCCAAATTCGACATCCAGAATTCGGAGCTTCTTGAGTTGATCAATAAATTGATGTTTTTTCTGTGATTGACTTCACTGATCAAGATTCCGACTTCCAGAATTTGACATCAAACTCACTGGTAAGTAATTACAATTTATTGTTTCTAGTACCTGTTGCTGAAGCAATTTATCTCTAGTACTTAGAGTTTTTGCTTGATAATTGTGATAATCTTGTTGGTGGTATTAAAACTGTGATCATTTGGTCACCATTTGATTTTGGTACGTTTATCTTCAAGCCCTAAATCGGGTTTATTTGTTCAATTTACATAGGATCGTCGTTCTATCTATCCCTCACCATAAACGCCCAAAAATTAATCTCATCGGAGAACATCACATATCCCACCCATACAGTGGATTCGTTAGAAATGAGTGTTTTTTTTTTTTTTCGTTTTTCTAGGATGTACATTTTACCTTTTTAATGTCTGCCAAATTCTCATAGGATCATTTGGGTGTTTTTTTGTTTGTTTGTTTGCATGCACACATTCGTTATCAAGTTAAATAATCAGGACTTTGATGAATTACTTTGATTCTGGTATTCTATTATAAACTTAGATCGCAATGTATTTTTTTTTTCCAGTCAATTTTTCTTATGAAATGTCTTCCTGTCTATAGTAGTTTGATGAGCCATTATTCTTTCTCCTTCACCTTCAGATTGCCTTTTTAATTTGGTTAATATGTTGGCCCTAATCTTCATAAAGCACTAAGATCCTAGAGTGTCTATACATAGGTTGTAGAGAACTAAGCATTTGAATTTTGAAAGCCACAAAGCTGTCATCCTTCTGTGTTCCATTGTTGACCATTGTCCATTGTTCATACATAAACACTAAAAGTAAAACACATGATGCCCAAAAATTTTGTATGCACCTGTATTGTAACACCCAGAAATTTGGATGTAGAGTTAAAACTTAATGTATCTGATATGGAGGATTCTGATATCTGATTTAATGAAATCTTGTGATTTTTTTTAAAATACCTTATGAAGAGAATCCTATTCCAAGAATGGAACATATTTATATTAATTGCCAAATATATTGCACTGTTGTTTTCTATTATCTTTGACCCTCTAAAAAGGTTGGTACTTTTTTTTTTTCAAAAGTTTTAACACTATTTCTTTTATATGAAGATTTTTTTTTTAAAAGGTGAGTTCTAGTGGATGTTATGGCTAAGATCAGAGACCGAACTGAAGACTTCAAAGATGCTGTCAACAGGGGAGCTTTATCTTTGGGATTTAATGAGGTTTCTTCTCATTTCCTATATTGACCTTGTTTGACTTTGACAAATCTTTATTCTACTTGATCATTATTTGCTTTAATGATTTTCTGATGGGTAATTATTATCAACAGGCCAAAAGGGCAGCTCTAATGGCATCTTTCATCATGCACAAACCTCGTGAAAGATCACCTTTCACCAAAGCTGCACTAAAAACAGTATATGAATCTTTACTACCATATACAAACATATTGTTTCTTGTATAATCTCCTAAAATAAAAAATAAAAAAAATCTTATTTTCCTTGCTTTATTTTTCAGCTAGAAAGCATTGGGACTCTAGAACAGTTCTTGATAAAGCATAGAAAGGATTATGTAGATCCTCATCGTACCACAGAAGAGGAAAGAGACAGCATTGAACATGAAGTAAGACTCTAAAAAAAATATATCTTTGATCCAAGGGCAAAATGGTCATTTTCAAAAAGGTTGACAGCTAGGTCGTTAACTGGGAACCAAAACCGTTAGTGATCATCAAAATAAGGACAAATTTTGCAAAAGAGAACTTTTGGGACCAAATTTGAAAATTTCAGCTAAACCCAGGGACCAAAAGTGTAATTTACTCGATTCTTACAATACATGACTTTTTTTTGACAGGTTAGTGTTTTTGTAAAAGCTTGTAAAGAACAAATTGACATACTGAAAAGCAGCATAACTGATGAAGAAGCAAATGGAAAAGGTTGGCTTGGAATTAGGGGTGACAATGCTAATGCAGATACTGTTGCACACAAACATGGAGTGGTATGTTTAATCTTTATTATATTTTATAATATTTAATGTTTTCTTTTTTATGTTATTATTATTATTTTTTTTGAATTATAGGTTTTGATTTTAAGTGAAAGTCTTCATTCAGTGACATCACAATTTGATCAACTGAGAGCTGTACGCTTTCAAGAAGCCATCAATCGAGCCATGCCAAGAAGAAAACCAAAGCGGGCCCCACTTGAAAAAACAGAAACAACAAGTTCATCAGAGACGAGGGACCAAAGTGAAATTACAACTGAACCCATGAAAGTACAACAGCAAGTTTTAGATGACGAAACACGTGCTCTTCAGGTATATTAATTAGTCCCAATGATATCCGTGTGTATTACGGAAAATGACGATACTACCCTTGTAGGTGGAGTTATCGAGTCTTCTTGATGCTGCACGTGACACCGAAACAAAGATGGTAGAGATGTCCGCATTGAATCATTTGATGTCGACACATGTGTTGCAACAAGCTCAACAAATTGAGTATTTGTATGATCAGGTCAGAAAATAAATACTTTTTTTTTTTTTTTTTTTCATTTATTTAACATAACAGCTAAATACCTACATTTATTTATTTATTATAGGCGGTTGAAGCAACAAAGAATGTTGAGATGGGTAACAAGGAGCTAAGTCAAGCCATAGAGAGGAACAGCAGTAGCAGAGTTTTTCTGTTGCTTTTCATTGCTGTTTTTACATTTACTATTCTTTTTCTTGACTGGTATGATAATTAGTACTTATAAGTTATGTTTTTATTTCAAGAGCCAAAAATGAGTTGATTGGTTTTAGTTATAAGTTATATTTCAGTAGCATTTATGAATAATGTAAAATTATTATTATTATATTTCAATGAGGAAGGAGGGCAAAAAGGGACAGTGTTGTTACTTGTTAGTTACTCCTTGCAAGTTTAATGTCGTTGTTGGTTTTATTATAATTATTATGTGTTTTACAAAATGCGTAGTGTCAAACTAAAATAATATAAAGTTTCGCTACCATGTTAACTGAAATGAAATATACATATGTTGCATTCAGAAATGACCAAAAAAAATAAAAAATGTAAGGATATAAAAATATCAAATAATCACTTCCATCTTCAATCATCTATTTCGTAAAAAATAATGTTTAAATTTTTTGCTTTTTTGGTACATCATATTTCAGTAATCAAAGACATACTTTTGACTTTGTGAATATGATCTTCCTATTGTGGTCGTTTTTGTGATCACCTTGTAACTAAATCATATTAATGTCCATTTGGTTGTGTACTTTTATCCAACTAGTTATGTTATGTCATTACTTTCATGAAACGACAATTGTAATTTTCATTTTGATGCTTCAGTTGTTTTTATAATTTCTTGAATTCAGGTTTGTTTTATTTAAAAATCATGAATCTTGGAAATATTGATATCATTTATCTGCAATAGTCTAATTCTAATTGAAATATTTTAATCTTCTTAACATTTGTTGTTCATGAAAATAGTAAACATGAATAAACATGCCAATCTTATTTTTAATCAAACCAATAGTGAGTGTCGTTTAAGTGCCTCATTTTCCTTGCGCGTATGGCTCAACATCGGGTATAACTGAACGTTTCTTACTTCATCCTCTTTCAAACATTTCCAAGCCGTAAATACATCAAGGGTAAGATAACATACATTGGCGCCATCAACATTGACTTGTTTTCAGTATATGATATAGATGAGATGATGGAAATTCTAGATTGCATGGAAGAAGGTAAATTTATTTATTATCACTTCAAACGACCCATCTGAGATTTAGACTTTGGTTTGTATGCATTGGCTAGTGAAGAAGATATAATCCACTTTATCTCATATGTATCTTAACACAAGTTGATAGAAGTGTACATAGAGTTCTAGAAAACCAAATTGCATACATATAAGATGTCCCAAAACACTGCAAAGTTAAAAGATACAAGAAATTCTAGAGGCCCTTTGTTCTAGAAGGTTGTACTTGACATGGACCGACTCAACTACATTGGATGGTCCTAATTAAGAAGCCCTTGTTTCAGAGCATGTTGAAAATGTTAACCAACCCCCTATTGCATTAAATGGAACAAGCTTTAACCAACCCCATGTTACATTGAGTGAAAGTTTGGTTTAATCAAATATTGTAATAGGTGAACCAAACCTTACACTCAACTCGACCTCTATTTATATACCAACTATGGGAAGTTATGTTAATGAATCAATGGTAGGAATGCTCAAATGTTAGTGAACATTGGGTTAATACATTTAACTGGTTTGAACCTATTGTTAAACCTCATGTGGAACCCAATGTTAACCCTCTTGTGGAACCTAATGTTGAGCCTCCCGTGGAACCTAATGTTCAACCTCACATGGAACCTAATTTTGAGACTCATGTGGAAGATGTAAGTGGTGGAGAGGTTATTGACACTGTAGATAGTGAGGATATTGAAGACAATACAAATAGTGATTTCATAGTTGATGAGGATAACATGTTAGATGACCCTAATGTTGATATGAAGGACTTTCACCTTAACATTGACAAAGAGGTTGAGTGGGTTAGAAATGTGCAACATCAACTACTGTCCCACAATTCAATAATGTAATGAAAAAACTAAGGAAACTAAGCAATGCAACATATGAGCGAGTTAAGGCTATTCCACCTAAGCATTGGTACACATCCTACTTCTCAGGTATGGAATCTTTTGTAATAAGTTTTATCACTTGCTTGGAGTTTATTAGGGAGTGCATCATGAGGAAACTTGTCATTGTTTAAAAGGAAATAGATAAAGCTAATGGGCAGTTAACTCATACAACCACAAAGACCCTTGAAAAATATAAAATAAAGCAGGAGAGTGTGGGCAATGTTTTCCGGTAATGGGAAGTACCATGTTTCAGGTCAATGTATGGATCAGTGTGTGGTTGATATGGGAAAACAAACATGTTCATATAGGAACTGACAGACATGCCATGCAAGTACACCATTGCAGCTATATGGGATATGAGGCTTAATAATGAGGATGCTAGGATAGCTGAGACATAGGTTCACCCTACATACTGGCTAAAGACTTAGAAAGATATATATGTATTAAAAGTTGAACAATTAACGAGAGGTTCATGTATGGGGAAGATCACATGTCCTACCAAGCTACTAGAACCAAAGCATCATGTCCCTATTAGCAAGCCAAAACATAAGAGAAGAATATCTCCAACAAAAGATGATGTTGATAGAGGCCCCATGATTTGAAACTTGTAAGTTATGTTAATATTTTGTTAGGCATTAATTGCCTTGATACTTTTTTGTTGTGTTTGGTTGTTTGATACATTATGTTTAGGTTTAAGTATTTGTATCAAGTTGTGTGTATGGATTAAAACTTTGTTGCTATTTTGAATGTTTGTGCTATTTAATGGTAAATGGTCATGTGAGCCTTCAAACTTTGTTGCTATTTTTTATGTTAAGGTTTTTTACGGTATATTGCATCTGTTACATGAAAATGGTTATATGCAACTTTTAGAACACAATGTTCACAACAGATAGAGTTGCAAAAAATAAGCACATAATCATTACATTTGAAGGTTCTTACATAATCATCCAATACATATACCAAATGGGGTACATAATGTTTTATCTCCAACCATACTCAATTTTTTATCCCAAAAAGTATATTCCTAGTATATGCTAATCTTCCAACTTACATAGATTGTCAAACACACCCCTTCTATCAATTTGGTTTTAACAAATATATAATCTATATATTTTTTTCATTACAATAAAATAATAATTGGACTTTTATGAAGAAACACATAGTTCTCACAACCGACCTTCACAACTTAAACCTACTAAACATTCTTAATAATTAATAATAGAAATGATAATAAATATTGAAATTATAAAACAAACACCTAATAAGAAATATCAATGCCAAGATTGTTAAAATGTGTATTTTTTTAGTTATTCACTAATCTTGGTTTTTATTTTATAATAAATATCATATTAATGCAAAATATTCATTTGAAAATTACACAAACTCTTGATCTTTCAAGTAATTAACCAAACATACTCGATTTTTTTTAACTTAATTAAATGGGAAATCTTCAAAAAAGTCCCAAACTTTTGGGAAACGTTACACTTTTGTCCTAACATTTTTTTTGAACAAAAAAACCCAAGAAACTGGGTAAATTGAACATTTCGGCCCTATTTTACCGGTGACCTTCATTTAGCCGGTTAAATTGGCTTATGTGGCAAGGACTTGCTGAGGTGGTTGGTGAGTCATTTAATGACCTTGTATTAAACTCTAAATGTAGTGGAAAACTTCATTCGTGCCCTAGCAGACAACGATTGAAGTAGGAGCAGTGGAGGACCAAGACAAATGTCTTCTTCGTCTTCTTCATTTTCAATGAATCGTCTCAGAAAGAGGTGCTACTGTGGTGATCCTGTACGAAGATGGACTTCATGGACTCCATTAAACCCAGGAAGAAGGTTTATAGGATGCCCAAATTACCAGAATGGAATCAAAGATTGCAAGTACTTTCGTTGGGTGGATCCTCCTCTACCAAGCTAATGGTATGCAGATCTGTTATTAGTATTACACAACAATGTCAATATGGAGAACCATCGAATATTTGGGGAGTTTGGGCAAGAACAACCAGGTGGGAACTTTTTTGGAGACGTTGTGGAACAACCAATGACACAACAACCAATTGCACAACAAGCAGTGGAACCACTGTAGGATTCTTGCATGATGTTTTATTGTGTCCCCTTTGTAGACAATTTTTACACCGGACAGTTTTACCCTTGCTTGACACTTGAGAGTACTTGTCTTGATTTTTTGAAACATGTCTTCTTCTTTTAACACTAGGCCTTCCTGGCATCCTCCTTTCAATGGGTGGAAGGGGCTTAGTGTAACTTGTTTCTTCCCATAAGATACTTCCATTAACTGGGTGTATATTCTAATCATAAGTTGCCTTGTAATTATTCTTGCTAAACCAACTACTTATAAAGTTAACGGGATCTTGATTGGTGTACAATATTGCCACTTGTGCATGCACACAAGGTATTCCTGAAAGTTCCCATAATCTACAAGCACATATTTTTTCCTTCAAGTTAACTTCATAGTTCTGAAACCCATTCCTTACTTCATATTCATTCACTCCACTTGGAACTGCATGCCAACTTATGCAAACATATATATAAGATAGAACATAAGATGCAAACACATAAGATAGAACATGTAAAAACAAAACAATTGAGAATACTTACTTAATGTCTTCTCCAAATTCTTCCATCTTTGTTACCGCGGAAGGACAAACTTCACCAACCTAGTTTTCAGCCTCTTGTTTCAGATTGAAAGCCCTTTCCATCATGTAAAGCCTAATCTCTTCAAGCATAGTCAGCAAAGGTTTCTTTCTTGCGTCTACAATGATTGCATTGAAACACTCAACAATCTGATTCTCTACAGCCTCACAAGCCAAGCAGTAGAGAAATAAGCCCTGCACCATGAAGTTGGTTCCCTTGCCATGAGATGATCATAAGCAGCATAACTTATTGCCCTAATCCTTTCCATATTAAAATTGAAATCTCCTTCTGTGGTAGATTTTGCAGCTGCCCAAAACATGTTTCTGAACTGCACTCCACTATAAACTTTTCTGAAATTGGCATAGATATGCCTTGCACATTGTCTGTGCTCAACATATGGTAGAATATCCTTACTAGCTTCAACAAGACCCTATAACATGAAGAAAAAAAAAGTTAATTAGCAACACCATACACTATTGTAAATAATGAAAAATAAAGAGATAGTTACTTTACCTTGTGTTGGTCACTGATTACACACACACCCTTTCCACCCTGCAATCCAAGATCATCATTAACTAAATCTAGGAACCATTGCCAGTTGTTCTTGTTCTCTACATCAACAACTGCCCAAGCTATAGGATACACCTGATTATTGGCATCCCTACATATTGCAGTTAACAGTTCACCCTTACACCGTCCCTTCAAAAAGAACCATCCAATCCTATTACCCTACGACATGCCCTTTTCCACCCCTCTCTTATTGCTTTAAAGCAAATGTAGAATCTATGAAATGTTGTGGTATTATCAGGGTTTACAGTAACTGTAATCCTAATTATGCTGTCTGGATTGGATCTCAGTAGCTCATGCCCATAATCCCAAACTCTTGCGTAGTGGTCACTCAAATTCCCATGAATTAATGACAGTGCCCTCATCCTTGATCTATAACACTTTGACCATGAAAATTTTCAATGAAATTTACTTTGTATAATTACCTGCATCTCTTTGCATTTTAATTTAGGTTTCCTAATCAACTCCTTCACAAATTTCCTAGCTAACCAAGTAGGATCCATAAGCCTTGAATTGTTAAAATTCCTAACACATTTATGAATGTCTATCATCTTTTTGACTTGGAAAGACCTTTCAGTACTCATCCAAGAAGCCCTAACCACAAATGGACACTTCTCTGTATCACTTCCACATATTGCCACTAGTCTAACACTATCACATTTTTTGAAATGAATTTGAAAGCGCTTACTAAGCATAGTTGGTCAAACACAATTTCAGTTTATGTGGGGATTCATACCTTTCACCAAGCATTGGTCTCATTTTGTTCCATTTCACCTTTGGATTGTGGGTGGAATACTCAAATTCCTCATCACTACCTTCCTCGTTACTACCTTCCAGATAATTTTCATCTGATTCTTCTTTAGTAATTCCAGTTTGAGCATCGTTTCCAGTTTGAGCATCATCTACTACCTCGTAATCGTGTTCTTCACATAGAATATTGATAAATTCATCTTTGCATCGGGAAGCTTGTTTCTTTTTGAAGTACGCATCCAACTCCACATCTATTGTATCAAAATCATGGATGTCATCCATGATTTCAACTACACGGGGGGTAAAAAACCCTAGTTTACTGAGGGGGCGGGAGAAAGTGAAATGAGAGAGGTAAGTTGTATTGTGTATGTATGTGTGTAAATGAGATCGATTAAACCCACGTAAGCAAGTCCTTGCCACATAAGCCAATTCAACCGGCTAAATGAGGGTCACCGAGAAAATAGGGCCAAAATGTTGAATTTACCAGGTTTCCTGGGTTTTTTTTTTTGTTCAAAAAAAATGTTGGGACAAAAGTGTAACTTTTCCCAAAAGTCTGGGACTTTTTTGAAGATTTCCCTAATTAAATCATTCACTTTAACCTCCTTAATTTGATTTATTTAATACATTAAAATCAATTATTAGTCTAAGTTCAAAATAACTCTTCATTTTTCAACCTAATATATACATAGATGTTGCTGAATTATATTAACTTGGTGATAGTAACTTCTAACAACTAAACACCCGTTATAAAAATCATGATTTTAAGCGATATAATTGCACACTGCGCAATGCGCAACACACAGGAATTCGTCCACTATACTTATAAAGGAAGCATTTTTCTTTTCACCACATTCATTTGAAACTCTCATGACTTTTCAATTTCTTTCTAATAATGATTATAAGTTGGTTAATAAGGTTAAATAAATATCAAACCTAAAGTGTAATCATATATAAACTAAATTTCAATATTAAAAGAAAATATTTACTTCTACTTACAAAGTTATATTTTTAACTTTTAACATATTATACTTAACCTATTAGTTTTAATATGATATTGTATGTAAACCTTTACCATTTTAAAGCTACAACTTTTGAACAATTTGTATAAAATACTTAAATTGGTAATTTAAATATAACATTATAAGTCAACTTAAATAACTCAAACAATATTTTGTAAATTGTTAAAAATGATAAATTGTCGTGTCTTTCTAATAATGATTATAAGTTTGTTAATAAGGTTAAATAAATATCAAACATAAAGTGTAATCATAAATAAACTAAAATTTAATATTAAAACTATATCTTTACTTCTACTTATAAAGTTACGTCTTTAACTTTTAACATATTATACTTAATTTATTAGATTTAATATGTTGTTGTATGTAAACCATTATCAGTTTAAAGCTACAAATTTTGAACAATTTGGACAAAATACTTAAATTGTTAATTTAAATATAACATTACAGTGTCAACTTAAATATAAATTTCAGTTTCATTTAAAAACTCAAACAATATTTTGTGAATAGTTAAAAGTGATAAATTATAGTGCTAAATGCAAAAACTAAATTGTAATCTCATTTTAACTAAAATATTTCCTAAAGATATTTTTATAATCTATATCATATTATATTTATAAAGGAGACATTTTTCCTATCACCTCATGCATCTGAAACCCCCACACAAATTTCCAAGCACCTCATGCATTTGAAACCCCCACACCTTTTCACCTTCAAAGTAATTAATCACATATCATGAAAGGTTTTATAACTTATATAATATGTTTAATTAGCAATTAATGGATAGTTTACTATAAAAATATCATTCACTTTGAGTAGACACATAAATACAAATCACATACAAAATTCACAAAGAAAATAAGTTTAAATGTTTTGTGTTGGTTTGAGGGCTTTTGACCATTTTTCGAGCCATGTTATTATGTTAAAGTTTTTAATAAGTGGTTTTAAAACTAATGAACCATAATTATAAATAATAAAACCAAATTATAAAAATCATGGATATGTCATATTATCCATGCAAATCTCTTTTAAAATGCAAGTTGTCTATCTTATCAGTTTATTATTTAGTGTATGATTCACATTTTAATAATAGTATTAATAGTTTCTTAAGAGTCGTCTTTAACTTATTAATAATAATAAGTGGTTTAAAACTAAAGAAGAATAACTTTAAATGATAATAACATCAATTTATAAATTACATAACGTTAACAACAAATAAATTGTATTTTAAATGAACATCATTAGTGAAATTAGAAAATAATCACATAAGTAAAAATTTAAATTAATCAATCATAAAAATTATTAGAAATAATATTAAATAGATAATTATATTTAATTTTATTATTGAGGAATGTGGATTAATGTCAATGAATAATATTGTTCAAAATATTATGCCAAAGTTAATGTCAACTAGTATATGAACCCGTGGTGAACCACGGGTCACGTTATTTGTTTTATTTTGTCATCGTTTCTAAATGATAAATGCTTTCAATTATTAGTGTTGCGTATTTTACACTTAATAAGGTAGCAAAGGGCATGATGTAGATGATATTTAATAAATGAAAATCTCTTCCATCCACTAACCGGAACTGTTGTATAATTAATTTATTTGATAAAGTTCGTTTCCACTGAGGAAATATCATTTTGAAATAATGTTCAAGAACTACATTTTGTGCAATAGAATGCAACAAATTTGTCAAATGGGTAACCGAAGGATGAGAGTTTGGTTTATGTTGGGATGAAGATCAAAGTCACGGTTTCCCTAAAAGAAAGTGGGCTTTTCCCAGTTGGAAATTTTCTTTTCCCCTTTTACCCTTAGACCTTTATGTTCTTCTCCTTATACCAATTTTGGCTTCTTTCTAATTTAGTAGTTGGGCACCTGTTTTGGATGTTTATTGGTTGATGGATTTGTATTTAAAATTCTTTTTCCTAATTGACAAAAAATCAAGCTTATTTAAACGAAAACAACTCTAAAATTTAATTTTAATCAATACAAAAAATTTATTATGTTAATAAAACTAATTTATCAGTTAATTTAACAATTTTAATTTATGAAGGTATTAATGTCAAAAAACGAAAACCTGATTCTTAAATAGTCATTAATTATCCATTTTTAAGATTATCAAATTCATACCCTTAGATGCTAGCAAGGGCAAAATCATCTTTTACCCTTAGACTTGTTGTATGAGATTTTCTTTTTTCCATATTTGTAGCATATTTTATCATTTCACATGTCTTACGCTGGAAAATTTCAATGAAACATTTTTATTTATAAAATACAAAGGAATACTACAGGCTTTAGTTCCTAATATACGTCTATAGTTGCATGCTTCTAATTCTATTATTTATCATTTTTTTATGATCCAATATCTTGTCCCATTTCGAGAAGGTTTTTTGTTGGGATTAAAACCCTAATTGTGATTTGATGAACAAGATGCGGAAAATAAGAACAAACACAAATAAAGAAGATATGTCGAATGATCACTCGATTTATTCAAAACATGAGGAATACATTACACATTCAGAATAGACTAAAGAATCTAACTCTATATAAGAAACCTCACAACGTGATGGCTACATTTTGCCTCACTCTTAACCCTAATTATGAATAATACATGACTATTTATAGGAAAAAGATAAGTCTTGGGCTTTTAACCTACACTTCATCAAGGGGGCCCATTGCTGTAATCCGTGGAGTACTTTGAAACCCTACAATCTCCCCCTCAAAGTATGGAACGGATGACAATGTTTCAACTTCCAAAACAAGCATTTAGCAAATAAGAAATGATCTCGCGACGAGGAATATTTGAAGCAATCCACGATTCTTGATTCTTTAATAGTCTTCAAAAACGGGTTCAAGGATATATGAACCAAGCACTGAAGTAATGTTCTTAAACTTCATTTTCTAATGTAATCCCAAAGATCTTCAATAAAGCCAAACCCGCCATAAAAACTCATTTCAGAATTAAGAAACCAAATCACTTCTTGTCTTTGAAGAGATATAAGCCACCAAAAAATTATCATGTAACAACCCAAATTTTAAGATTCGTAACGCCATTTGATCGAGAAAATACTAGAAGTCGGAGATATAACAAGTCCTTAGAAGAGCTCGATGAAGAAATGCTACTGTAAAGGATACTTCTCTGTAAAAGCTTTAGAAAAGCTCGATGAAGAACTGCTACTATAAAAACTATCTTCATAATTCTACCACAAGCTTTATAAAAATCTTCAAATTTGAAAAGTCACAAATCCAATTTCGAATGGCCATACCAAATTCTCCCCCGATTTATAATAAAAGAACGTGATTATAAAGCCTTCAAATGGTCATGAGAATGATCTTGAATGGATAAAAAGTTACTATGCTCCCCCGTGACAAAATGATATAAACGATGAAGTCTAAAATCCGGAAAAGTCGAGAAAATTTGACGTTATCACGAAAAACGACTTTCCGAATCGCCAAGACTTGAAGGGATCCATAACTTTCTGTTCACGAAAAAATATGTGCATTACAGAATCCATAATTGTTCACCAGCCCTCAAATTTGAAAACTTTTCAAAAAACGGGCTGAAATTGTCACTTTGCTGAAAGACAAAGATTGAAAAAGTAATTCCATCATTTTCCCTTTAATTTGTACCAATTTCTGAAACAGCACCAAAACAGCCATGTTGCTTAAATTGTTCGTGGAAGTTTCAGGGACCAAAAATGAAACTTTACTATCTTCTTCCTCGATTTAGCGCTGATTAAGGGGGTGTTTGGCTTAGCTTTTTACCGCCAAAAGTCCTTTTTGGAAAAGAAAAAAGCAAAAAGAAGTTTGGCAAAACAAGTTTTAAAAGCTACTTTTGGAGTTTTTACACAAGAAAAATGAACTTTCGGAAAAAACAGAAACCTGACTTTTTGTAACTTTTTCAAAAAGGACTTTTGGGCTATAAAAAGCTAAGCCAAACACCCCGTAAAAGAACACGACTGCATCATGCTCCATTCTTTCAACGACGACTCAAACGAGATGCGAAACCTCCAAATGTTCGTAAACGAAACCCAAAAATCCGATTCTGATCAACCCTTTATACTGAGCACACCAAAACAAATGCGAACCCGAGGCATTCGCAGTGCCAATTTTAAGTGGTTTCGCTGCGGATCAACCAATTGCGAATCTAGAATCACACCAGGTTCCGAACCCGTTCGTTCCGAATCGAACAATAAAACTTCCATTTACGAATCAACAGTTCGCTCCGAATCTAACAATCACAGTTCCGATTCCAAGGCCGTTTGTTTCGAACATCATACTTGCGACTGTAAATCCAAATTAACCAATCAATATCAACGAACGTTCGTAGGTATAGCAATTTTTACTTTACAATTTTGACCTCATTTCACCGTGAATGATAAGAATTGCGAATCACCTGGAAGCGAACAAATGAGAAACACCGTTCAAAAGAAAACCACAATTTCAATTTTGACCTTTTAGCGTTGACTACCAAAACAATCGCTTAAATCATCCTGATTTCATTCGTTCGCAAGTAACGTCTTTCACAATATTTCAAGTTCATTTGATAGCATTACACATCCGGTCACGAATCTGATTAAGATTTCAATCCAATTTTGACTTTCTCTGGTTTGACTCTCCAAATCAAAATACAATCTGGTCGTCCATTCATCATCAGACATCGAGATTGCATTCAATCAAACACCCAATCGCCACTTCTTTAAATCGATTTCAATCACAGTAATCATAACGAAATCATCGAAAATTTTCAAGATCAACATGACTCAAATAAATCGATAATGAGAAAATCGATTTGAAAAAAAGTAACTTGGATTAAAACTGAAAAGAATCGATTGTCGATCTTGAATAAAAACTTGATATCGATTATTGATAATGACAATTTAGTGATCTAAGGATCCAATTCATTGAATAGAAGACGCAACAAGAATGGAAGAATGGAAAATAAGAAATAATTGTCAAAGCTTTAGGTCAACGAAAAAGATGCACACAGTAACAAATTGAACAAATAGCAAAATCGATTTGGACTCAAGATAAATCGATGAACAGTAACAAACTAGGCTTAACATCGGTTGGAACAATTGATTTTCATATCCAAATAACAAATTGAAAGAGAATTGGATCAAACTACCACAACGAACAGTAGAAACTTCATAAATCTTCATGAACAGAACTTTGAACTAGAACCTTAATTCCAATCCGCCGAAACACCTATAATCTCCAGTAATTTATGCAGAAAATCATAAAACCAAGAACCGATACTTCAAAAATCAATAGATCTTCAAAGACCCGCTCTGAAACCACTTGTTGGGAATAAAACCCTAACTGAGATTTGATGAACAAGATGCGGAAAATAAGAACAAACACAAATATGAAGATTAGGTCGAATGATCACTCAGTTTATTAAAATGTGAGGAAGAAATTACACTTAAGAAATAAGAATTTAACTCTACAAGAAACCTCACAACGTGGCGGCTACATTTTGCCTCACTCTTTACCCTAATTATGAATAATACATGATTATGTATAGGGAAAAGACAAGTCTTGGGCTTTTAATCTACACCTCATCAAGGGGCTCATTGCCATGATCCATGGAGTGCTTTGAAACCCTACACTTTTGAAATGTCAAACCCATAAAGTTGGAAAGGAAAAAAAAAAAAAAAAAGCAAAATCATAATTGAAAATGGAACAGAAAATCAATAGTTATCACACATACAAAAACTTCTATTATTTGTGAAAAACTAATTATATGTTGAAAAAAAACATAGAAAATGAGGGAAATTTAAGCAATTTATTGAACCGGGACAATTTTTGTAACAGATTCATGATAGACGGACCATTTTTGTAACATATTCTTGCCACAAGGATCATTACTGTAATAGATTTTGATATAAGAACAACTTCTTTTAAGAATTATGCCAAAAGGACCATTATTGTAACAAATTATTTGTATAAGGATCATTTATATAAAAGTTTATGCAACAATGACCATTACTGTAATAGAAGTTTACTTTTGTTATAATTTAATTTGTTTTTTATATCGTTTATGTACACAAACTTTCAAACTTTTACAGTTAGATATTACAGTGAAAGGGCTTTGCTAAAGATTGATTTTACATGGTCGTCTTACTGATTTTTTTTTTTAACGGCCAGTTAGTTGTCAATTCACCAAGTTAGTAATTCGCTTATGCTTAGGCTTGAACCCAAGACCTCCTGTCTAAGAGGCATCCACGTCTACCAAGTGATATTAACACATCCATTCAACAATTCTATTAATTGTTGTAGCTTATATTTCTTGTTATTTTGTTTTTCTAAGAAAATATATTTCTAACTTATACAAATGTTTCTCCAAGAATCATGCTACTTGCGTCTTGTGATGTTTTTACCCAATCAGAATTTTTGTTTGCGTCTAGAATTTCAAAATTTTACGCCAACTCAAAATTTTAATCAAACAATTGTATTTGATGCTGATATGTATGAAGAACTTAAAACACTACATTTTGGTGAAATTTCCACCAGATTAACTATATGGTAAATAATATGACTTTCATTAATTCTCTTATATATGTTGATGTGATGCCGCCACTTTTGTCAAAATTATATGTTATCACATTAGTTTTAAGGTTTATCCGGCAATCGTTTTTCGTTATTATTAACATTTCAGTCTTAATAAAAATTGATAACAACTTTGAGCTTTTTTTAAGGGTAAAATGGTCAAAAAAAATATTGATGACTTGATATGAAACTGTATTTAACATATGACAAAAAACTCTTCGTTCGGATGAGATAATAAGAAGAACCACAAAATAGTTTATCTATTTAACTAAAAAAGCATCAGAATGTCATCATTTTTACCGCACAAACAACCTAAATTATCATTAAACAGTAAAAATCTAATTCTTTTTGCTACTTCTGAAACAAAAACTTTAGGAATCAAGTCATCAATAATTTTTGACCATTTTGCCCTCAAAAGGAAGGTCAAAGTTCTTATCAGTTTTTACTAAGGCTGAAATAGCACAACTTTTATAAGAATCTTGAAATCGTTTTTAAATATGAAAAAAGACATTTCATTCCGGTGAGATAATAAGAAGATCCACAAAAAAGTTTGTAACGACCGAAAAATCCCACCAATTTAAATTTTTCAAAAACAACCCGATTTCATTAAATTATTACAAAAAGGTTTTCAATACAAATCGTTCAGAGTATTCCCAGAATCACATTACTACAAAATCATGAGGAGCGGTACAATCACGCCTTCGCCTTGCCACAGTCTCCTAAAGAACCTAAAAAACATTAAACCACAACTGTAAGCCCGAAAGCTTAGTGAGATACCCCCAAAATACCAACCACATATACCATACACATAACATGCTATCTCATAACCAATCACAGAACAGCCATGCATATCGGGTCTACTGTGGGACTGGTCCGCCTTGTCGGGCCTTCAGTCCGCCTGGACCACCCTCCGTGTCTAATCATGTCCCTAGAATCTGCAGTGTGGTTGGTCCGCCCGCACTGGGCCTTCAACTAACCTGGTCCAATCTTTGAGTCTACAGTCTGACTGGTCCGCCCACATCGGGCCTTTAGTCGGCCTGGTTCACTCTCCGAGCCTCGGCACGTTTGGTCCGCCCTCGTGGGGCCTACAGCCTATCCGGACCGCTCGCTGGGCCTTTGGGATAACCGGTCAGCCCTGGGTATCTTAGCCTACAGCACGAAGCAGGACCCGCCTCAACCCAACTCCAGTCCAAACAACCATGTGCACATAAACAAACAATCACATAACAATTCATATTCAGGCAACCGATCTAGCAGATCACATATCACAACATACTCTAACAGGATACCTGACCTAAACGGTCACTAGCATAGCCTCACCCTACATACCAGGATACCGACCTTAATCAGGTCTCTAACGAATACCATCCTAACTACCAAGATGCAAACATATCAAGCAATACCATAACAACAGATACCCGGATCTCAATCCGATAAAAGGGCCGGCCTTGGTGCCTTGGACCCTGTTGATATAGTGAGGATAACTCACCTCGAAACTGTCGGCTGAAAGGATAAGATCCCGCTGCTCCGAACTCCAACACGAACTCCTCCACTGAACACCAAAACACTCAACTCAATATATACCCTTAATTACCAAAATACCCCTGGAAGACAACTGGTCAACCTTGGACAAAGTCAAAGTCAACCCCTAACTGACTCGACTCGCCGAGTCAACCCGTTGACTCGCCGAGTCCCTATGCTTAGAACTTCCCTCAATCCGCGACCTAACTCACCGAGTCACCCCGAGACTCGTCGAGTCCAACAACTCTGAGTCCACTGGCACCCAACTCACCGAGTCATCCCTTGACTCACCGATTCTCGACTCAACCAGAAAATATTGGGACTCTTCGACTAGACTCGCCGAGTCTAAGGCTAGCTTAAACCTACTCGCCGAGTTGTTCATCCAACTCGTCGAGTTCCAGCTCATCTTTAAGCAACTCGTCGAGTCCACCCATGTGACTCGTCGAGTACCACCGGTCTGAATCCATACAGAAGCATTCTTGACCATGCAATTGATCCAAAACATAGATCTAGCCTCCTACAATCCATCCATCACGTAAAGTGGCAAACTTTACGTGAATCCAAAGAGATCTAGGCCTTATTTACTTTAGAGCTAGGGTTTGGGACATGATGGCTTCACTAAGCACTCAAACACAGGGACTTTAATGCTCTCTAGGCCTTTCCCCTCCTAGATCTGAGGTAGCAACCTCAGATCTAACCTCCAAACTCTAAAACATACAAAGATAAGCTTCCCATAAACCCTAAAATGATGAATCCATATGAGTAATAGCCCAAGAACGAGATATTACCTCAAAAGAATGCCCCAACTGCAATGAAACTCGAATCCAAGCAAAGCCCTTTGATAAAAGCCTCTTCTCCTTCAAGATTTCTTCAACAAACACCTCCCTAAGCTCCAAATGCACTCCAATCTTCCACAATCACGCTTTCTAGGGTTTCTGGACTTCAAGGGGGATCAAAGAGGCTGGGGAGAGGATATAATGTTCTTTAAATAGGGCTCATTTCCCGGATTTAGGGTTTTCTCCACTCAACACCTACTCGCCGAGTCCATCTTTGGACTCGCCGAGTCCATCCATGGACTCGCCGAGTTGCCCTTCAAAATTTACACTTTTAGTCCTTCAACTCTACCCTTGCTATTCCGGGATATTACAAAGTTTATCTATTTTCAGAGTGTGAGGCAGCGGAAAAAACACAGAACCATGAGTAATTTAACAGAAAATAAAAATCAATTAGAAACAATATATTCTGACATATCGAAATTCAAAACAGCAACAGAGCACAGGCGGTTGGCAACAGAACAAATTCAAAATCCTGATTTCTTGGACGGGAAATAGTCAGAAACGTCAAACCCACAAAGTCGGAGTCATCACTCAAAAAACAAAGAAGGATAAAAAAGAAGAGGAATTAAACAGAAAATCATAATAAAATTGAAACAACATACTACATACTGAAATTCCTCACTGCATCACAATACAAATGGTTGTTGGCGGGTGTTTGGCGGTGGCAATACAGTGCAAGCGATTGTTGTTGAGAGTAATCAAATTCCTAAATTCTTAGTTGAGAAGTCGTTGAGAGGATCAGAAAGAAAAGAAATTGAACAGAAAAATCATAATAAAATTGCGATAACATATACCAAAATTCCTCACATCAACACACACAGTACAAGCAGTTGTTGGCGGCAATACATCGCATGCGGTTCTTGGTGAGAGAAACTGAATTCCTAAATTCCTGGATGAGAATTCATCGGGAGACTCAAACCAAGATAGTTGGAAACGAAGAAAGAAAGTCGTGGAAACGACGAAAGAAAGGGATGGAAGAATTTGCAAAGTGATGGCCGTGTGTTTGTGTAACAGCCGGATTTTATCAGGTATCTTGTATATTGTTTTTTTTTTTTTTTTGTTGATTTGTGGGGGGACTCGGCGAGTTGGAGCTCAGACTCGCCGAGTAGGGACGCGGATCTGGACGCGGGATCGCGCCTGGACTCGACGAGTCGAGGATATGGACTCGGCGAGTCAGCGCTGTGTAATGAAACCCTAATTTCTCAGGTTTGAGACTTATTTAAAGGGCCTAATGGCCGTCATTTGTGCTCACCAGCCCCTTGAGTGAAACCCTAATCGAGTGTGAGCATTTGGAGCTAAGTAGGAGGCCATTATTGACCTTGGAGGTGCCATTGTTGCAAGGAAGGAGAAGAGTTAGCCAACGGAAAGCAAGAGGAGCCAATTCTGTGGGTTTGGAGTCCAGAGCATCACTTTTGTGGTAATAAATCCGAGTTACCTTCTTCCTTGTTGTTGTTTATCTAGATTTAGGGTTTATTGAACCCTTTTATGGCAAGATCTAGTGTCCTCTTGGTCCCTTATGAGGTTTGAACCATAGATCTGGACCCTTAGAGGTCCAGAGTATCCCTTTACCCAAGCTTTTTGGGAATCAATGGAGGCTTTGGATTGGAATCCTCATGCCTTAGGTCAAAAACTCCATTTATAAGCTATGGGGTGTGTTATGGGCACCAAGATAGGAGCCTTACGTGATGAATCAGTCGAGGGAGGCCAGATCTATAGTTTATGGAAGCAGATCTGACCTTAGAAGCAAGTTGGAGTGGTTGCATGGCATGGACTCGCCGAGTCTGTTCATCCGACTCGGCGAGTAGCTTGAAGATTGCCTTGGGACTGCTCAGCGAGTGGTCCAATCAAGTCATGGGTAGACTCAGTGAGTCAGGGTGAGTTGGAGAGGGATGACGAGTGGACTGAGTCAAACTTGGACTCACCGAGTTGTCCTTGAGACTCGGCGAGTTGAGTCGGGGTGGCCCCGCGATTCATTCAGGTGAAACTCGTCGAGTAAAGGGGGGGAATACTCGACGTGTAGTAAGGGGATTTCAGAGGGTTGGTGAAAACGTCTAGACTCGCCGAGTCGCCATGGTACTCGCCGAGTCCGGTCAGAGTTGACCGTTGACTAGAGTTGACCTGTGTTGACTTCTTATGGATAGTCAACCTTAGAGATATAAAGTGTTAATTAGAAACATATAATGTTAAATGAGGATTAGAGCTCGGAGGATCGAGCACGAGGGATTTCCAGGATTCGTGAGATACCGAGATACGCGAGGTGAATCTTGTCACTATACTATATTACCTTGAGTAGGTAACCAGAGTTATGTGATAGAGTATTTGTATGCTATGTATGTTATGTGTTGTACTGCATTATTTCTATGTGATTTATGTAGGGCATGTTTATCAGAGCTAGAACCTGAGGGTTCACAGAGTTTGGGTGCACGGACCCACAGAGTTATAGCCTCGAGTGGCTAATATGTGTTATATGTGGTATTTTGGGGAACTCACTAAGCCTCGTGCTTACAGTGTTTGATGTTATTGTTTCAGGTACTAGTGACGACCGCGGGAAGGCGCCGGCTTGATCCGTACACACACACTCGGAGTTTTTACATTGTGATCTTGGGATTTTGTATTGACCTATATTGGATAATTAATATGGTGGTTGATGAATATTAATCGAATTTTGTTTTATAAGAAAATCAAAAAATTTGTTTTGAAATTTATAGTGTTACAATTTGGTATCAGAGCCTTGGTTTGAGGGATTCGGGTACACCTTCGGGAGTATTTGAACTCAAACTGAGGAATTGGAAAGATATTTTCAAAAGAAAACCTAACTTTTCTAAGAGTAAAAGATTTTCTTGAAAAAGAAACAAATTCCAAGAAGAAACGTGTGTACGATCAGTCAGCGCCCGAACGGTGAATTCCCAAAATACCTTTATATTACATGATATTAATATTGATATGATGTATCTGCATGCTAGAGTAGGCTAGGTATTGCTAATAGGACTAGAGTGGCCTGATTTGTGATGCCTTAGCCTAGGGAGGGGTGAGCTGCTATGAGATGCTGAGAGTGAGTAGGTGGCAGCAAGGGGCTTATGAGAGATCTATTAGAGAGTGGTCTATGCATGATAGAGTACTTGGGAATTGGGATCCGAAGAGGAAGGTTTGGGGTGTGTACTGAGACAGTGTGGACAGTAGTATTGGGCCCGTACTACTGAAAGCACCGGGGCAGTACACAGTCCAAATAAGAATCTTTGGATACCAAGAATCAAGGAGGGGTGGATTGTGGAGTGTAAGAATGTTCGAGTGAATTCTAATTTATCGCATGTTGTATTTCAAAGGTTGATCATGGTGAGGACACGTCATATGCCGGAGGGTGCCGGAGCTAGTGATGAGGAGATTCGACAGATCATTCATGAGGAGGTGGCTGCGGTCATCAGAGCTGAGATACCAGAGATGTTCGGGTCTATTAAGACCGCGCTGATTGAGACATTTGACGAGCGTTACGCCGCTCTTTCTGAGGCTGCTGTTGCAGCGGCTACCGCAGCGATCGCTGCGGTGAGACCCCAGGGAGGTGATGCGTCACTGTTTCGGGAGTTCAGCAACACCAAACCACTAGAGCTTGATGGTACACATGATCCGGTGGCAGCTATGAGGTGGATATCTGATATGGAGGGGTGCTTCTTCACTTGCTCATCTCCTGAGCATCTGAAGGTTCGGTTCGCGCTGAACCAGCTTCGCTTGGGAGCGAAGGACTAGTGGAAGTTTGTGACGGTGCATTTCACGCCTGTTGAGCTTTCGGCAGTGACCTGGGAGAGGTTCACTACCATGTTCCGAGATGAGTACGTTCCCCAGGTGGAGAGGGAGCGTTTGGCACAGGAGTTTCTGACCCTCAAGCAGGGTACTGAGTCAGTTACAGCGATCACGAGGATGTTTCATGAGAGGGCGATGTTCTGCCCTGAGCACGTGTCCACTGAGCAGGCACGTATGAGCCGCTACCTGAGCATTTTGAGACGGGATATTCGGGAGTTTGCCGCGAACTCCTCGTATCGTACATTTGCTGAGCTTCAGGCAAATGCCCAGAAGAGGGAGATTGAGCTTGAGACTCAGGCCAGGGAGGAGGCGAAGTCTCTGGGGAGGGATCGGCGGCCGGCACAGCTCCAGCCGGCAGCCAAGCGGGCCAAGCCCGCTGATCCCAAACCCGGGAGCCAGAAGGGCCGCACTTGCAGCAAGTGCGGCAAGGGTTACGATGGAGTCTGTCAAGCAGGATCTTGCTACAAATGTGTCAAGGAGGGGCATATGGCCAAGGACTGCCCCAAGGGGTTTGCAGTGTGTTTTCACTGCAACCAGACCGGACACCGGAAGGCGGAGTGTTTGCTGCTGCGCGGAGCATCTCAGGGATCTGCTCCCGCCGCTACAGAGAGTCGGCCCGTGAAGGTCGAGGCACCGAGAGCTCGAGGGAGAGCCTTTCAGCTGACTGCGGAAGAGGTCCGCGCTGCACCCGACATTGTGGCTGGTACGTTTCCTTATATATATTTATTTTTGGTGTTGAGATATTATGCTTATATTATGTTATGCATAGGTACCTTCCTTGTGAACTCTGTGCCTGCTTTAGTGTTATTTAACTCGGGTGCGAGTCGGTCTTTTGTATCTTTGGCCTTTAGTCAGCATATCAGTGTTAGTCGTGAGGCATTGAGTCGGCCTCTGCGGGTTTCCATAGCTGCCGACAGAGTGATTTGTGCCACAGAGGTCCTCCGGGGATGTGTGTTAGATATTTTTGGGGTTGAGTTTCCCATCGATCTGGTTCCTATTGCGATGGGTGATGTCTATGTCATAGTGGGCATGGACTGGTTGAGCCGATTCGGCGCGGTTATCGACTGCGAGCGTCAGCTGGTGACCATACGAGATCCTAGTGGGGGAGTTCTTTCAGTATACGGTGAGGGTACACGTTCTGGATCAGCCTTTTGTTCGGTCGCTAGGGCGAGGCAGTGTTTACAGCAGGGCTGTAAGGGTTTTGTGGCGTATGTGATGGATACGCGAGTGATCTCCGAGAGACCGAGTTCAGTGGATGAAGTTCCGGTGGTGCGTGAGTTTCCAGATGTTTTTCCCGAAGAATTACCGGGTGTGCCTCCCGTGAGGCAAGTGGAGTTCAGTATCGATTTGGTTCCGGGAGCCGCGCCTATCGCTAAGGTGCCTTATCGTCTTGCACCTCCAGAGATGCAAGAGTTATCCTCGCAGCTTCAGGAGCTGCTGGGAAAGGGGTTTATTCGGCCGAGTAGCTCGCCGTGGGGAGCACCCATTCTGTTTGTGAAGAAAAAGGACGGCTCGCATTGAATGTGTATTGATTACCGAGAATTGAATAAGCTGACGGTCAAGAACCGTTACCCGTTGCCGAGGATCGACGATTTATTCGATCAGTTACAGGGAACATCTTGGTAGGAAGGGAAATAGAAAAGCTAATCGGATAATTTCTTTATTATTTGTAATTATTAAAATATGAAGCGGTATGTATATATATTTTAATCATACTGTCTTTGTTAACTTAAAGCTTTGATGGATTTTTTTATCATGAAAATAATATTAGTGATGTTTTTGAAATATTCTTAATAAGTCTTCCGCAAACGTAATCTGTTAAAAATGTTTTAAAATAAACAAAGGAAAAAAAAGGGTGAAAAACGGTGTTACAAATATGACAGTGATAACGGTGTATCGATGGAATTTCTGAGGAGACAACATGTATCATTGAAGCTGGTGATGATGAAAAAAGATGATGACAATGATAATTATATCCGCAACTCCAAACAACGATACCAGCTTACAATTTTACTGTTCATCAGCTCCACTAAGCCAACAATAGCCAATTAAACCTTCATTTATTATAGTATATATACATATATATATATATATATATATATATATATATATATATATATATATATATATATATATATATATATAGGGTTAGGTTCATGTGAGACGGTTTAATTTTATGAGATCGTGAGATGCATTTTTATTTTTTTTTAATTTTTTTTAGTTAATTCAAGTTCTGAAAATAATATTTAAAAAAAGAATTTTTTCATTTTTTCATTTATGTTGCATTTTAAAATTATTTTTAGAATATGTAGAGTTAAATATTCTATTTAGAATATTTCAAGTATTTTTCAGAAAAATAGGATTTTTTTTTATTTTTTTTATATTTTTTTAGTTAATTCAAGTTCCGAAAATAATATTTAAAAAAATAATTTTTAGATTTTTCCATTTATTTTGCATTTTAAAATTATTTTTTAGAATATGTTAGTGTAATATTCTATTTAGAATATTTCACGTATTTTAAAAAAAAACGGGATTTTTATTTTTTTTTTATTTTTTTTCAATTTTTTTAGTTAATTCAAGTTCCGAAAATAATATTTAAAAAAAGAATTTTTTGATTTTTCCATTTGTTTTGCATTTTAAAATTATTTTTAGATTTGGTCTCACGGTGTACAGTTAAATATTCTATTTAGAATATTTCAAGTATTTTTCAGAAAAATAGGATTTTTTTTATTTTTTTTATTTTTTTTAGTTAATTCAAGTTCCGAAAATAATATTTAAAAAAATAATTTTTAGATTTTTCCATTTATTTTGCATTTTAAAATTATTTTTTAGAATATGTCAGTGTAATATATATATATATATATATATATATATATATATATATATATATATATATATATATATATATATATATATATATATATATATATATAGAATTAGGATGAAATGTGAATTACAAATATTATGTGAACGTATGATTAAATTTTGGCCATTAGATTAAGAACAAATGAATGATTTGTAATCTTAGGGTATATAGTATCAACATGGAATAGCAATTAGTCTATAATTACATTTAATAACTATAAAGACAAATATGAAATTTAATTAAAAAATAAAAAATAAAAATACATATATTTTAGGAAGTAAGTCAAACTAATTAATAGAAGGATAGTCAATCCAACACTCTTAAAACTAAAAAATAAGATATATATGATTTACATGTATGTAACGGATGAATTTTCTACATAACATTAATTCTTAAAGAAGTTTGGTTTCATAACATTTTTTATTCCCAGTATCATGTAATGTGAATATATGTCTAATATTCTAAAAGAATTCAGGGGAAAATAAAATTCAAAGTTCCAAATTTTATTTTCATTATGGCGTATTCTGTAACAATGTTTGTTTAAAATGAATAGAGTTCATAGTTTAGTAAAACACATTGATTTGATAACATACATATCATATTTAATATTGTTCTTAAAGAATATGCATTCAATTATCTCGTATTCTTCCATGTACCATGAATTCTCATAGAATTTAATTTAAATCTCATATTTAATACAATTCTTAGAGAATATCATTCATTGAACTCACTATAACATACAACTGAATTGGCTTTCAAAAAAAGCATTTGCTAAAAGTTTTGTATTCACTAAGATTAATTATGCATTTTTTTAGAATAAAGCTATTATATTTTTTTAAGAGTAAGTACGACATATTCTATAAGAATTAATCTGATGAATTCTTTGAGAATATATCACTTGATATCCCATTCTGTCATAGTTTTTTTAATGAATTAGTATTAAGTAGACATCTAACCTATTTTTTAACACACAAATATGGCATGTGAAATCTCAATCTTTGTTTCTGGTATTAATAGCCTCTGGACGATAGCTTAGCTCTTCAAAAAAAAAAAAAAAAGAATATGAACGACAACTTCAAAGGAGTGAGCCATATGTTGATGAGGTTCGACGATGCAGAAGTAGGGATTGATATCGATTATAATATCATAACGGTGATGTGTTAGATGACCTAAAACTGTGGATTTGAATTAAAAATATTGATTAGTTGCCTAAATTATAGAAATTTAATTTAGATAACAATTAATTTAATTAATTAAATTACTATAATGCATTTGTCAAATGATTGGACCACATTTAATCTTAAATTCAGACAATAATTGTGGTTTATATATAAACCTCTCTCTCTCTCTCTCTCTCTCTCTATATATATATATATATATATATATATATATATATATATATATATATATATATATATATATATATATATATATATATATATATATATATATAGTCCAAAGACTTATGATGTTGCTTCTGTGACTTTCAATCATCGAGTATTTAGTTAGTTTTTGCAAAGTGAGTTTTAAGATGTTATCGAAAAAGAAATTTAAAACAAGGTCGATGAAATGTGATTTCCCAAGAACATATTTTTAATTGGTAGAGAAAAAGAAATTGCAAAGATTGAAACCACTCTTTTTTAAGAAACTAAAATCAAAGAATGAATAATTGGAACCTCTAATGGACCTACAGTTGAGGAAAGAGAAGTTAATGGAATCATAGGTAGAAAGTTCTAAAACCAGGAAGATAGGTGGTCTTGGTTATTTTTTGGTGTAATTTTGGCTATTTTTTGCTATTTTTTGGTGCGGTTTTGGCTATTTTTTGGTGTGGTTTTGGAATCGCACCTTTAAATAAGGGTAGTTTTTTGATGTGATATTTTTTGTTGCGGTTCAATACCGCATCAATTAATCATTTTGATCGCATTAAGAAATGCTTTCTGCACTATTCGATCATGCATAATAAGGTGTCGTTGGTATTGGCGGTTATTCTTGTAGTTGATTATCCCAAAAGTTTAAAAATATTGTATCAATGTTGCATGGATTTAGTTTGACGTCCTGTTTATTTATTAGAGATATTGTAATTATCCCAAAAGATTCCTTATATCGTATCAATGTTGCTTAGTGGTCAAGTCATCGTATTATACCCTAGCTAGGAAACCTTGTATATATATAAATAGGGAAACATCAAGGCATTACATTACCTCTCTCTACTTCATCAATTGCAACCGTCAAACCCTCGTGACTATGGATGTACGAAGAAAGCTCTACAACATCGATCACGCCACTACCAAAGACTATTTATCAGCCGGGCTAACGCAGTTGCGGTCTCTTTACTTAATTTTTTCCCTTATTTATTTGTGTTTTTTAGGGTTTTGGATTATGGTATGCTTCAAGAAAGTGCGATATGTTTACAGAATGCATTTACTAATGGTCGTGTTGCTTGTTATAACTTCCGCTCACTTTATTTGTGCTGCTGCTGAGCAACATTATGTGAAGGTTGCAGGCACTACTCCTCATCCTCATGGATGGGATGTCATATTTTACATGTTTCAGCTTATCAGGAATGGTCTTTTCTTCACTGTCATCATGTTGATTGGCATCGGAAGGTGTTTGTGGAAGCTGTTGGCTTTTCACAAGCCTTTTATCAAGAGTATAGCAATGAAACAGTAACAAAAGAAACAGAGCACAAAAACTGCTTTTGGAGACTTTATTTACTGAAATTGAAAGGAAAGTGATCCATCAACGTTCACAACTAGCTATCTATTTAAACAAAGAAAATGCTAAAATTTCTGCAACTACCCCTACTTGCTTAGGACTCGGACTTCATCAGCCAACATGGCTTAAATTATTCAACACATAAAAAATGTGACATAAGACCATTTCAAAACTAATATCTGAATTATTCCAACATTGTCCTCCCTAATTCAGAATTCATACCTTAATTACTCCAAGGAGACTTCGCATCACCTCAAACTTTAATTTTCCCAGTGACTTGGTCAGGACATCAGCTTTCTGCTCCTTGCTGCAGACATGGGAGACCAAAATATCCCCATTCTCAACACATTCTCGGATAAAGTTGAACCGGATATCTATGTGCTTGCTCCTCCCGTGGAAAACAGGATTTTTCATTAAATCTAGTGCAGATTTGTTATCAACCTTCAATTCAACAGGAGGCAACATCTGTCCGGTTATCTCACTGAGTAATCTCTTGAGCCAAATTCCTTGACAGGCTGCCATGGTGGCAGCCATAAATTATGCTTCACAGGTGGAGAGTGCCACACACCTTTGCTTTTGTGAGGCCCATGTAACCAAGTTCTCATTCATGTAGAATAACATCCCTCCTGTGCTTCTTCGATCATTGACATCATTAGCTAGATCACTGTTTGTGTACCCTTTTAGTGTAACATTTTCCTTTCCTTTTGAGTACTTCAAACCAAAATTCAGAGTGCCCTTTATGTACCTCAAAATGCCTTTCACTACTTGTAAGTGATTCATGGTTGGCTTCTCCATGAACCGACTTACAATTCCCACAGCAAAGGTTATATCTGGCCTGGTATGAGTTAAGTACCGCAACCCACCAACTATACTTCTATATTCTGTGGGATTCACCAACTCAGATTCTTCTTCTTTCTTAAGCATCAGCTTGTGTTCCATGGGAGTCCTTGTGGGATTACAGTTTTGCATACCTGTTTTGGCAAGCAGATTCTTGGCATAGGACTCCTGTTTTAGTGTGATCCCATCTTCCTTTTGGCTTACTTCAATTCCCAAGTAGTGAGTTAAGAGTCCCAAATCACTCATTTCAAACTTGGAGTTCATCTCCTTCTTGAACAACTGAATACTTTTAGGGCAGCTTCCTGTGACAATTAAGTGATCTACATATACTCCTACAATCAAGACATGTTCATCATACCTCTTGATGTAGACAGAATATTCGTGGGCACACCTTGTGAATCCAATGTTCTTCAGATGTCAGTCCAGGCAAGCATTCCAAGCCCTAGGAGCTTGTTTGAGCCCGTAAAGGGCTTTGGAGAGTTTGTACACCTAATGAGTTTCGCCCTTCTTCTGATAGCCATCAGGTTGATTCACGTAAACTTCCTCTTCTAGATTTCCATTTAGGAATGCCGATTTGACATCCAGGTGGTGAATCTTCCAACCATTCGAACCTGCTAGGGCTAAGAATAGATGAATTGTGTCAATTCTGGCCACGGGGGCAAATACCTCATCATAGTCGATTCCATGCCTTTGGACATACCCCTTGGCTACAATTCTTGCTTTATGCTTGACGATCTTCCCACTTGGATCCTTCTTCAGTTTATAAACCCACTTCAATCCGATGGCCTTGCGATTTTTTGGGAGATCGACCAACTTCCAGGTGTTATTTTTTTCGATTGATGCTAGCTCAGCATCCATCGCCTCTCGCCACTCCTTCTTCTTACTAGCCTCAAGGTATGATGTGGGTTCTTCACTGTTTTGAATCAGCATCAATTCTTCAGGGGGTATATCGATTTCCTGAGTGTTATCGTACAAATCGGCAAGAGACCTGAACCTTTTGGGAGCTCCACCGCCCGTAGAGCTTGAAGCGGTGCTCGGAGTCGTTTCCTGAGATGATGATTCGATCGCAATGTGGTCACCATGTGCGACTGGAATATATGGGGTATTTGACGATATCGGACTACCCAGAGGGTTTGAGTGTGGGTGACCCGACATATGTGACTGCTCACTATTGGGCCAAAAATGACCCACTTCCTTGATCCGATCCAGTTGCTTGACCTGGTGTGTCCTGCGCCCATTCTTCATCATCGTAAAGAACACCATCATCTAAGTCAAATCCTTCGAATGTAAAAGATACTCCAGGTGTCGCTTCGAACCTTTGACTTTTCTCCCATACCCAATTTCGTTCTTCTTCGAATACAACATCTCGACTCACGTAGACTTTCCCGGAATCTGGGTCCAAAAGCCTGTATGCTTTCGATCCTTTTTCAATTCCAAGATGAACCAAAAGCATGCTCCTGTCTTCAAGTTTCTTCAAATGCCCTCTGACAATTTTCATGTGGGCTACACAACCGAACACCCTAAGATGTGCTATATGTGGTTTTCTCCCAGACCATGCTTCATATGGTGTTATATTCTTCAAGGCTTTCGTGTGAGCTCTGTTCAAGACATAAACCGAGTATGATACAGCTTCGCCCCACAATGCATTGGGCATAGACATTGTCTTTAAGTTGCACCTCGCCATTTCCAGTACAGTCCGATTACGTCTCTCTACCACTCCATTTTGCTGTGGAGAGTAGGGGGACGTGTACTGTCTCTCCAGTCCAGTTTCTTCACAGTACCTCGTGAATTCCTTTGATAAGAACTCTCCTCCACGGTCAGTTCTGAACACTTTCACTTTCTCCCCAGCTTCAGTTTCTACCTTGCTTCTAAAGTTCTTGAACACTTGAAGTGCTTCATCTTTGGACTTCAGGAAGTACACCCACATCACTCTACTAAAGTCATCAACCATCAGCATAAAATATCTATTACCGGAGGGTGTTGGAGGAGTAACTGGCCCACATAAATCACCATAGATCAACTCCAGCTTCTTGTTTGCCCTGAATTTCGTTTGAGCTGGAAATGGATCTCTTGCTTGTTTTCCTACCAAACAGCCTTCACATGGTTGCGAGGGAATCTTTATTTTTGGCACACCTTTGGTTTCCTGCAGTTCTATCTTATAGAGGCGATTTGGTGACCTTCTAACCTTTATCAACAACTTCCCCTTTGAATCTTTTACCCACAAAAATGGATCTTTGATCCTTATTTCATCTCCACCCTCAGCTAGTTGGCCCAAGCTGATTATATTACTACACAGGTCAGGGATGTAGTAAACTTCGTTCATCCTTCGTTGACCACCATCTTTGCACCTGAATACAACTGAGCCTTTTCCTTCAATCCTTACTTTGGATTCGTTCCCGAATTTCACAAAACCATGAATTGGTTCATTCAATGTTGTAAACTTGGTTTTGTCTCTAGTCATATGGTTACTTGCACCTGTGTCCAGGTACCATGTGCAAGATGTGTTCTTTGGATTACCATGGGTTCTCAGTTGAGGACTGAGGTTTTCTTCATTTAAGAATACTAGGCTTTCATCTTCGTATGTTGACAGCAACAGGGCAGGCTCGTCTTCATGGAGTTCTTGGACCAGATTATTCTCATGGCTTCGTTCCTTTTGAGGATTTTTGCATTCAGATGCATAATGCCCATACTCCTGGCAGTTATAGCATTAAATATTACTCTTGTCATGGCTACTCGATGCACCGGAATTTCCTTCCTTGTGGTGATGCGTTCTGCCTCTGCCACCGCGACCACCACGACTTCCGCCGTTTCTTCCTCTTCCTCTACCACGACCGCCACGAGAACCAGTGATACCACCTCGACTTACTCTTTGTTTTGAGTCACCTTCTGATTTCTTTTTGTTTCTATCGGACTACTCCTTGTGAGTCAACAAGAGTTTCCGATCATCGCTTTCACATGAGCTCTTCATTCGTTCTTCGTACGCCTTGAGCCTCCCGATTACTTCCTCAACGGACATCGATTCCAGCTCTCCAAATTGCTCGAGTGTCGAGGCAATCTGAAGAAATTTGGACGAAACAGACCTGAGTAACTTCTTCACAACCTGTGATTCTTCTACCTTGTCTCCCAAGGTTCGTAACATGCTGACTGTGTTAATTACTTTTCCGGTGAAATCATCAATATTCTCCGTTTCTTTCATGCTCATGGCTTCTAGTTCAGCCTTGAGTGTTTGGATCCTGGAAATCTTCACTCTATCAGCTCCTACAAACATAATTTTGAGAGCTTCCCAAGCTTCTTTGGCAGTCTTCTTCTCCGCCAATGTCATGAGCAGGTCCTCCGGTATTCCCTGATAAATGGCAGCCAATGCCATGTTATCCTTCTTTGCTTCAACAAGAGTGTTGGCTGTTCTGGGTTCTACTGCATCCCAAACGCCTTGAGCCAGCATAAAGACCCTCATCTTAATTGCCCATGCACTGTAATTGCTTCTAGTCAACATCGGATAGTGTAGAGTGATTTGCCCATCTTTGTCACCATTCCCATTGCTGCCACTGCCTGCCATTTCTTCTTTTCTCGGTTGATACTTGGGCATGTACCAGGTATGCTCTGATACCACTTGTTGGCTTTTCACAAGCCTTTTATCAAGAGTATAGCAATGAAACAGTAACAAAAGAAACAGAGCACAAAAACTGCTTAAAGCTTATAGCTTTTGGAGACTTTATTTACTGAAACTGAAGGGAAAGTGATCCATCAACGTTCACAACTAGCTATCTATTTAAACAAAGAAAATGCTAAAATTTCTGCAACTACCCCTACTTGCTTAGGACTCGGACTTCATCAGCCAACATGGCTTGAATTATTCAACACATAAAAAATGTGACATAAGACCATTTCAAAACTAATTTCTGAATTATTCCAACAGAAGCCGTTTTGGAAAGGAATGGATACTTTGATTTTGATGATTTTGATGGATGTGATCCTACTTCAGGTTTTAGGTAGTGTAGCTTCTATAAAGGCAGGGGAAACCAGCCATTCTGGTTACGACTATTGGAAGTGGAAGGCAGTTTTTTTCTTGTCCGATTACGGCTCTTGCGTTATTATGTTCTCCATGTACTCATCTATCATCTCGTTGAGGGAGGCTCATGAGACTGATGGGAGTGCTGCTAGGGATTTGGAAAAGTTGCGTCTATTTGTGTTGGCCGCTTTTGGATACGTGTTTTTTACGAGAGTTATTGTTGTTTTTGGACTGGCTCCCCTTGTTGTTGACAAGTGGCCATGGATGATTGATGCGGCAAAGGAAACCGGCAATCTTGTGTTCTGTATGGTTATGTTTTACATGTACAGGCCATTAGAGAAACATGTTGTGGGGGTTGAAGAGTTAGGGCTTTGAACAATCCAATCGAGTACGATTTCTTGTTTAGTCGTTTTTCATAATGGAGTTCAAGTAATATACTGCATGTAAGCTGTCCACTTAATCTTTGAGCATGCTTTCCTGGAACAATTTGACGTGTTTAATTAGTATCTTTGTGTGAGTTATAGGTTTGCTCATGAGATTTACGTTTTATGTGATAGTTTGACGGGTATTTTATAATTATGGATTACTAGTACTATATATTACACCATTAATCCTCTGATACATCACTTTAGTTTTGATTTAATTGTGTGATCGTTAATTCCTTCCATTTATCCAACATGTTATCAACCTAGGGTTACACCTATACATGCAGCCAGGACCAGCCCTATGCACATGCAGGATGTGCGGTCGTATAGAGCGTGTCGTTTAGGGGTCTGATTTTTTTTCCCGATACTCTATATATAACAAATTTTGAGAATAAAGACAATAAGTATCAGGCCAGGTAGATGGTTAAAACGCTTGACACCCAACGAGACTCTCTAGGAATATTGGGTATGAGCAACCTGTTAAGACATGTTATTATACCCAAAATTTGTCAATTCACATGTTATTTCATCTTTAACACCATTTGATTTATGTAGGAAATGGTGTGCAAATATTATCACATGTTAAGACATACAAATAAAGTTAGAGAGAGTGTGTGAAATAATAGTTTTTGATTGGTTAATTCTCACATTGCTTCCCATTGCCATGATAACATCTCTTAACATAACACCAAATAACATAAGAGGATGGCGGCGTACAAGATGTTATAACGTCGTTTTTTGATTGCCACCTCAAAATAATACGTAAAAACGTTGCCCACTCCTTGTGGTCTAACACATGGCATTAATCATTCATTAAATTAGTACCCTCACTACAAGAAGATCGGGCAACAGTGGCGTCGCCTGTCGCCGCTAAAGGCTTGGGTTGTCGCCGTTAATACCTTTAGCGGCGACAAATCGCTGCAAATGGGTCGTAGGTAATGCTTCGTCGCTAATACGTCATATGTCGCTGCTAATACAACACGTCGCTGCTAATGCTCTTTGTCGCCGCTAATACCATGTCGCTGCTAATAAAAGTATGTCGCCACAAAAGATGTCGCCGCTAATACTTTTTTGATTTTTTTAGTTTATTTATTTAACATAAATTTATAATCATCCAAATATTAATCCATATAGCATTTATAAAATTTGATAACTTGTTATAAAAATATTAATACATACACAATCAATCCAAAATATTAATCCATCCACATTGTAAAGTATTCTTGAAAATTACAAAACATTTCATAAAATTCTAAATCCAAAATATTAATCCATACCACAATCTAAAATATTCTTCCAAATTACAAAACATTTCATAAAATCCTAAAGTAACTACTCGTCCTCATTTCCTTCATTATTTGGTAGCGGCAACGAGCGGAACCACTCTTCCAATGCTGCAGAACAGGCCGGGTCTTTTAGTATTGTTTGCAGCATTTCCAACTATAAAGAAAACAAAATATATTACCAACATATCATCATAGCATTCTACTTTCCATTATAGCATTTACTAACAATTACATGTGATTGTGGTTGTTCTTGTGTCATTGGTTGTTCCTGATCGTACATGGACACAACGGTAGGGGGTTTACGCCCAATGCCTCTTATATGTCCGCATCAAACACCCAATATTCTTTCAAAATAATTTTTTATATCAGTTGGTGCTAGACTGCTTGCTTCAGAAGTAGCTTGGGTTCGTTGGTTGATCTCCTCGAGTAAAGCATTATGTATTTTTAAAATATAATAAAAATCATAAAAATTAGATTACTAAATACCTTTGATGATATAAACACTTATATGAAAAATACAAATTAACCACTTACGTATTGTTGCTCGAGTGCAGGACTTTAAAATACCCCTTGGCGATTGGTATTGCCGAACGCCTTAAAAATTCTGACGTTTGAAAATGTTCGACTGCCTTCGCCCAATTTTCATGTGACATACCATTAGAGGGTTGTTTAATGCTGCTGGGATATCTGTAGGCCCCCCGATTTCCTTAAAATAAGAATGGGCTTTACTTTTTTGGCCTCTATAAACTTTTGCAAAACTCGAATCAATGCTCCGCAACAATTAAGCACGCTCCGGATCCATGTTAACCTTATTCAAATCAAATTTATTCTGCAAAACACAAACAATTTAGTTAATTAAATAACAATCACAACTAAACTTAAAATTGTATCAAAGTTACCTTTAGATGTACAACTGCTGCGTTCCTTAAGGCGGGGGAAACATTATCCCAACCAGATACGTTGAAAGGGACATTGTTCCACAAATACCTCCCAATTTCATGTGTGAACCAATTACCACGCTTCCCGACAGGGGAATATGTGATCTCCCTGTTGAAATCTAAATCCACGGGCTTTCCCTTGTTTGCCCGTAACAACTTTCCAAGCTCGATATTTTGCCCCTTCTTTTTTTTGGAAGCTTGGCTGAAAAAATACAATTAAAAATATTAGTCACGATAACTTATTATAAAATAATAAAAATAGTTAATAAATATATCATAATTGAACTCACCATCCTGTTCGTGTTGACCACGACCAAAGCCTACTGGAGGTGGTGGATCCCCGGCTCCATCACCTCCATGTCCAAGCCCCATAACATCGGCCATCATGGCCAAGAGTATCGCCCAAGTAAACCTCATCTGCAATCCGTAAATTACAAGATGTACAATATAGAAATACAATATGAATAAAAGTTAGTTACCCTGCATAATTGTAAGATATACAATATAGACAAACAACATAAATAAAAGTTAGACAAACAATATGAATTAAAAGGTACATTTCAAATAAAGTTTCTATTACAAAAAAAAAATTGATTTTTTTTATCAGAATCTTCATCATATACTTCAATGTCTTCTTCATCGGTATCATAATCAGAATCGCCATCATCATAATCAGTCTCTTCATCAGAAACATTATCGATTCTACCCGTTGGCGGAGGTACTTCAGTCTCGTCTTCATCGTCATAATCAACATTGTTTTGAGCTACATCAACATTGTTTTGAAAGTATTGTGAGAAGTCGATAAAAAGTCTAGCTCCAGATGAAGAGTTGTTTTGAACTATGTCAACATTTTCGGCCTCCACATTGTTGATTTCTTGGACAGAGTCACTGTAAGCATTTTGGACACGAGCATTGTCGGATGGTAGATCCCAAATATTTCGATGATTAACATGCTCGACGACACAATGTGGGTTGTTGTTTTGGTTTCTTCAATGATTAATAGGCTCGCGGATGTAGAACACTTGTTTGGCTTGCGAAGCATATATGAGTTGATCATCTTGGTATGCTTCTTTTTCTGTGTCGATACTTATGAAATTATCGTCATGAATATCTCTCGTATCGAACCACTTGCACCGAAATATTACAGTCGAATAATCATATGGATATTGCACCTCCATAATCTCTTCTAACTGGCCATAATATTTCTCTCCATTCTCACCAACCGCTAGAACCCTAGAGTTTTGCGTTTTACGTTGTACATCACGACTAAGTACCATAAACCTAACACCGTTGACTATGCACGCAGTGGAAGTATAAATATCCATTTGTGAACCCATTGAAAGGGATGACAACTCTTTGTGGAATTCTGGAGAGTTTTCTTTTTCCATCTGATAAACCTATTAAACATATGTTGATGTGTTATGTATTTTTGATTCGTTATATTTATCAAAGATATTTGTTTGTTAATTATTATTACCTTTTCAAGAAACCAATTGGGAAATTCGGTCTTTTCGTCACTTTCAGGATGTTCAGATTTGAATTTTCTATATTGATGAAAAAATATATAAGTAACAATAAATAATGAAAGATTATTAAAAGTAAGAATACTTACTCAATGTATTGTCTGACTTCTTGATAACTATTCAATATAAACCATTCTATATTACGTTTCTCCCTTATATCAAGATGTTTGATTTGCGTTGCTCTCGTCGGTCGACACTTGGACTCAAACATCCAAAACTTTGTTTTTTCAATGACAATGTCTTCGTTTCTTTCAAGGCGATTGACATCTCGAAGGTACATCGAACAAAATGTCAAAGCTTCTTCAGCAATATAACCTTCAACTATACAACCTTCCGAACGGATACACTCATCGCATACATACCTTTCGAACGGATACACTCATCGCATACATACCGGGCCTCCGGCAATCGCTTCATCAGGTAAATGCAAAACTAAATGAATCATAATGTCGAAAAACGTTGGCGGATAAATCAACTCTAACTTGCACAAGATTCTAATAATGTCTTCTTTTGTTTTCCTCATGTCCTCCACCTTTAGTGTTCTGGAGCAAATTTGCTTGAAAAACAAACAAAGATCTACAATTGGTGTAGAAGTTTCTTTGTCCAATAACGCTCTAACTCCAATCGATATCAAACGTTGCATAAGAATGTGATAGTCATGAGATTTCAACCCGATAATGTTAGTATCATTATCTACCACTTTCTTACTAATGTTAGATCCAAACCCATCAGGAAATTTAACATCTCTTATAAATTGACAAAAGATTTTGTGGTCAGGTTTCTTGAATGAGTAGCTTGGATGTGGTCTAGTGAACTTGTTACCCTTTTTTTTGCAACCATTGATTACGCTGGATATTCAGATTTTTCAAGTCCTCACGTGCATTTGATGTGTCTTTACTCTTATCATTCATCATAGAAGTACCCAAAAGACTCTCACCCACATTTTTCTCGACATGCATCAAATCTATGTTGTGCTTCAGCTGCAGAGAAGACCAATACTCGAGCTCGAAAAATATGTTATGTTTTGACCAGTTCAACTCGAATCCTAGTTGATCCATGTTATCTTTGAGAGTGTTAGGATGTTTACCCGGTTTACGAAGTATTAGACGACCTAGCTGCTCTTGTATGTCTTCATTGGTAAAGTGTCTTGGAGCGGGTCTTGTCTCGAGTTGCCCGTTAAATTTCAAACTCATCCTTAATGTATCATCAGCATCTAAGAACCGACGATGACCGATATAAAAGACTTTATTTACTGCACGGTACGAAGGAGTGTCTTCATTGCAAGTCGGGCATGCTCTATACCCTTGTCCAGTCCAGCCCGATAAACTACTACGAGCTGGAAAGTCGTTTATTGTCCATAACAACATAGCTTTCATCATGAAGAATGTATTTGTCGTTGCGTCTTTAATACGTACGCCTGATTGCAATAAAAACTTAAGCTCTTCCACTAATGGCCTAAGGAAAACATCTATGTCCTTTCTAGGCGCTTTTGGGCCGGGAATCAACAAGGCCAACATGAATGATGACTCTTTCATACAAAGCCATGGTGGCAAAATGTATGTGGTGAGTACAACTGGCCACGTACTATGTGGATTACACATGTTACCAAATGGATTAAAGCCATCAGCTGCCAACCCTAGACGTACGTTGTGAGGTTCGCTCGAGAAGTCAGGGTAATCTACATTAAATTTTTTCCAACACTCTCCATCAATGGGATGACGCATCACACCATCTTCTGATCTCCCAGTACTATGCCATATCATATTTTTAGAAGTGTACCGCGAACAATACATACGGCGTAGTCTAAGGGTCACTAGAAAGTACCGTAACACCTTATGAGCCACTTTCTTACCCATGGTGTTTTTATCAATCTACCGACTCTCTTTACAAACGGGACAAACTTTCAATGACTTGTGTTCCTTCCAGAAGAGAAAACAATCTTTTTTGCACACATGAATTGACTCGTACCCCAAACCTAACATCTTTCGTTTCTTTTTTGCTAAATAATATGAACGGGGAACCTTGTTGTCTGGTGGAAATGCTGAATGCAACAACTCAAGGAGTTGATCAAATGAACTATCAGTCCATTTGTTGTTCACCTTCATATGCATCAACATTGCTAAAAAAATCAAGGAATGAAAACGTACAACCAGGATTTAACTTGGTTTCGATTGCCTCTAACAACTCTTCAAAATCATCATCGACACCACTACCCCCTGTATTCGAGGTTCCTTCATCGAGGTTTGTATCATTTTCTCTCGAATCCCACATAACATCGTCAATAACATCAGCCATCTCGTTGCTTGGCGATACGACATCTACAACTGGAGGGATTAAAGGTTCACCGTGATATATCCACGTGTCGTATGATTGACTGAAACTATATATACGAACATGACGTCTCATTGCTTTCGGATCCATGAAGTAACGATTATCACATTTCTCACACGGACATCTGGTTTCACCTTTACACACAGACATGGATCTCTCGACAAAAGAGTCGAGTCCTAGCTGGAACTCGGGAGATTGACGATGTGGATTAGTTGTACAGCTTTTATCAATAGACATGATGCAACTGAAACATAATTTAGTGTTTAAGGTTTACCCTACGGGAAACGAAAATAAAGTAGAGTATTCATAAAGTTGAGGATTCAAAAAATATCCCAACATGGGAACACATGAACAAATAATGTATGTGTGTGTGTGTGTGTGTATATATATATATATATATATATATATATATATATATATATATATATATTAATTTAGTTTAATTTTTTAAACTAATTTTAATTTATTTTAATATTAACATTAACTTGATTTTAAAACTACTTTAAATTGATTTTACAATTAATTTATTATTTTTTAATGATTTTTTTTAAAATTAATTTAATTTTATTTTATAATTAAATTAAAATTATTAGAAGTACATTGTTATTAATAACGGTAATTTAATTTAATTTTGATTTTATTTTATAATTACATTTAATTTAATTTTATAAAGGTAACTTAATTTGATTCTAAAGATAAGTTAATTTGATTTTCTAATTAAACAAAATCAAAGAAATGTATATATAGATCCAATTTTAATTTCATGCCAATGTTGTATAAACAAAAATTACAAAAACATACACAAATTTCATTTTTAACCCAATGTGGTATAAACAAAAATAACAAAAACATGTCAAATTTCATTTTTAAACCAATTTCATGCCAAATTTCATGCCAATTTCAATAGGGTAAACTTTGAAGATTTTAATTGAAGTTTCTTTGTTTAAGACTAGATTTTTAATTATTTTTTAGAGCAAGATTAAAACCATACAAATCAGAAGTTGCGGACCAATATATACTTTGTAATGGAGTTTGGTTAATTAAATTAGGAGGTTTGATACCTCCTGCTTCTTCCTCATTAGGGATGGCAATGGGTATGGGTATACCGGGTTTCGTGTTCCCCATCCCCATATCCGAATCTTCATCCCTATCCCTATAACCGACCCCATCCCCATCGGGGATTAAAAATCTATCCCCATCCCCATCCCCAATGGGTATCGGGGATCCCCAATGGGTAATCAGGGATTTTTTCCCGTTACAAACTTTTGAACTTTTATGAAAAATAACTCATAATTATATATTAACCAATAAAACAAAAACTAACATAAGTAATATAAAACACTATAATCACTGAATGTCTTCAAACACGAACAATAACATTCAAGGTTACAAATAAAATCATTTTTTACAAAAAAAATATATAAAAATTCTTCGCAAAACTATACGTTTGATTGTTAAAAAACCTTATGTCTACTGAAAATTTGCTTATGCATTATTAAAAATAAAAACATAAGTAATAGTGTAATAGTATATATATATATATATATATATATATATATATATATATATATATATATATATATATATATATATATATATATATATATATATCGGGTACCCATCGGGGCCGATTTCGGGTACGGGTATGGGTACCCGACAGGTAGAATCATCCCCATCCCCATCCTCGCTTTTTATATTCGGGTAATACCCATCCCCATCCCATCCCCGGTCAACTCGGGGATTTACCCGGTCAACTTGGGTTAGGGTTTTGGGTACCCATCGGGTACGGGTTTTTTTGCCATCTCTATTCCTCATCGCTCATTCATGGCACATTCATGGCAGCAAGAAAAAAAAAACTAATGGTCTTTGTTTATAGGTGATCCAATAACAATTCAAGAAGTAATTTCCCACATATATCATCAGTTTATATATTCATGAACAGATAACAAGCAAAAAAAATACGAATGGGTCTTGCGTTTATCAATGACATCACACCAATTGAAGAGGCAATTTCGACATAATCAAACCAATTTATCATCCAAACAAAAAACTAATAGCAAATAGGAGGAATTTGAAGGAATTTGACCTTGAAGGGCAATTTTGGAATTGAGCACAATGGAGGAATTTGAAGGAATTTGACCTTGAAGGGCAATTTTGGAATTGAGCACAATGGTGGCCGGTAAAGGGGGAAGGTGCGGCGGCCTTCTGGTGGCTGGAGGGCTAGCACCGTTCTTCTTCAACTTAATTTGAGGCTGGTAAGATTTCGTGAGATTAAGCAGCAACAAGAAAAGGGAACTGGAAATGGGTTATCTACACGGGTATTAGCGGCGACAGACAATAGCGGCGACGCTAAGGTATAAGCGGCAACAACAGGGCAATAGCGGCGACACCTTGGAGGGAAAAGTCTGCGCGTTTTCACTTTACTGTACAGCCGTTGGATTGAAAACAAAACGGACGGATGAGAGTAATTTGACGCGGATCACCGTTTTCAAGTATTACCGGCGTCATCTTTAGCGGCGACAAGTGGCAAGCCTTATTTATTTTAAATTAATACCTTATAGCCAATTAAGTTAATACGATTATTGTTATTTAGTTCTCAACACATCGTCACATCAACACGCAAGGGAGAAAGCAGTAAATCAATTTTTTTTTTCTTTTCTAATCGTCCTCATATCTGTCTGTACTTTTCTCTAATAGAAAGTGTTATTGGTATTTTTCCTTCTGAAATTTAAGTTTTGATTTATAAGTCAAATAGATTTATAAAATTCTACTTTAGAAGTTTGTATTTGAATGATTATTATTATTTTATTTCAGAAATTATGTCATCCTTCTAAGTAATTATATGGAAGTCAAAAATTAAAAGGTTAGTTATAAGTAAAAAAAATTGGCCGATTTTTAGTTTTGGCACATGGCCCTCTATAATCAACGCATAGGGCTTACATATAGCCATACAAGAAAAAGTCCCGGTCATTTCTTTTTTTTTGTGTGTGATCCATCTTTGCTTTGTGTAATCTGTTGCCATCATTTTGTTACTGCCTTGTTGTCTCCCCTTGTGCGATTGTCCCAAAATCTAGATCAGTCATTGTGTTGCCGCCAATCTTCTATCGGGTTTGCATTACCTCTGTTGGATCTTCTCATGCGGTAACCCTCGTTTGCTTTCACTTTATATAATTATGTCTTCATCATCACCATCCTCTACTACAAGTCCATCAATGTTAAGTCTGGTATGCTCTCTCATGAATGTTATTACCAATTCAGTTTTAAACTTAACGCTAATGGTTCTCGGTTCCACACTCTTAAAAACCTTACAGGTGAGCTCAAAGATGTCGAATCACCCATTACTAACATAGAACTTGTTCTGCAGATTCTTAGTTAGCTTCCCTCATCATACCATAGTATTAACGAAGTCGTCATTAATACTAAATCTTTTCCCTCGTTTCTTGAAGCCTAGAACATGTTACCTTTTCATGAATCTTATGAGGTATCTACTCCTTGGATTTATATGTTCAAGAATCATTATTGAATGGTATTGTTAATAACATATGATCATATAGGGTTACACAGTTATCAAGTTACCATTAATTTATAATTTATTATTAATTTGATTATTAATAAATATAATCAATTATTATTTTATGAAAATAATATTTCACTAATAAGAAAATTATTATTTATAGAAATAATATTTTTGAAGAAATACAAACTTATAAATAAAGTCATAAAGTATGATTATATATATATATATATATATATATATATATATATATATATATATATATATATAATCTTGTTAGAGTTTATATATAAAGGTAGTCCTATATAAAAAAGATATATATACATAAAGCTAGTTGTATGTTCAATATTAAAAGTCATTCTTGTAAGAAGGTTCTTACTATTGCTTTGTTTAATATTAAAAGTCATGCTTTTAAGACCATCTACAATGATCATTTAATGGAGAGTTTAATGGAAAAAAAAAAACTTATGTGGCAGTTGAATGAATATACAATGCTTTGTGGAGTGGGTTGATTGAATGAGGGGTTTAATCCCCATTCAACCTGGTGGTATGGTTTTTCTTATCTTTTTTCTTTTTTTTTCAATTTATTATATAAACTTATTTTTTCTTTCTTTTTTTTTCTCATTTTATTGTAAAAACTTTTTTTTTGTTTTTCTTTCTCAATAGAAAGTAATATTTAATATTTTTTTTTGCAATAAACAATATATATATATATATATATATATATATATATATATATATTATACTTTATTTTATTTTATATTCAATAATTTAATTTATTAAGTTACTTCATATTTTTTATTCTAAACAATAAAAAATATATATAAATCTTAAAAACATTTTAAAAAGATAACATCTTATTTATTATAATACAACATAGTGATATTACATATTAATAAAACGTTCCCAAATATGCTCCATTAAATCATGTCGAAGAGCATGATGTACGACATTATCGCGTAGTTCAGAGTTTCTTTGAATTTGATATTGAACTTCTTCGACAGGTCCTCGATTCACACGTATAGGAGGATCAACATCATCTGACCAATTACTAATTGCATTTCCTTCATTTTCTATGATCATATTATGTAATATAATGCATGTATACATTATATCCTTTATGTTTTTAAGTTGCCACGATCTTGCTGGACCTCGTACAATTGCCCAACAAGATTGAAGAACACCAAATGCTCTCTCCACATCCTTTCTTGCAGCCTCTTGCATTTCTTTAAACTTGATCCTTTTTGGGTCGGCCGAATGTGGAAAACTTTTAACCATTGTAGCCCATTCAGGATATATACCATCTGCAAGATAATATCCTTTTGTGTATGTTCTTCCATTAACAGTAAAATTGCATTCAGAAGCATAACCTTGTAATACATCATTGAATAACGGTGACTGGTTAAGTACATTAATGTCATTGTTAGACCCGACAACCCCGAAATATGCATGCCATATCCAAAGGTCTTGTGATGCAACTGCTTCCAACATAATTGTTGGAAAACCTTGATCACCTCGAGTATATTGACCTTGCCATGCAACCGGGTAATTTTTCCAAGGCCAATGCATGCAATCAATACTTCCAAGCATACCAGGAAACCCGTGCTTTTCTGAATGTTTTTGTAGTAAATTTTGGATGTCATTAGCATTTGGTTTTCTCAAATAATGGCTTGAATAAACCTCAATCACGCATCAACAAAAGTTTTGTAGACATTCGATTGAAGTTGATTCACCAATTCGTATGTATTCATCAAAGAGGTCACCAGTTGTGCCATATGCCAACTGGCGTATGGCAGCAGTGCATTTTTGTAAAGGGGAAAGACATAGACAACAATTATTCAGATAATATGCACACATAACACGTAAAATACTTCATATCTATCTGCAAGATGAAAGTAACTATGCACTCACCTGATACGGTGGTGACTCGGCGCTCGGACAACACTTCGTTATCTCAAAACAATTTCCTTCGACAAAACCTAGTATCATTACCACTAGGGTTTAGCTTAATATTCACCGAGACTAATTAATAGTCTGGATATTATTATTACTATTATATAAGTGTTAATAAATACTTATATAACCCATAATAATAGCCCAAATACTCCTTATAAGGTCCTAATAACATTACTATATTGAAACATAAGTTATACTAAAGATAGGGTAGGCATAGCTCACTTACAGCGGGTTTTTCACAAAATTGGGCTTCACTGGAGCAACGTTCCCGAGCCGAAAGACTCTTTTCTCGGGGCTTCCTTCGGGTGCTAGGGGGTTTACCTAGACTTTAGGGGGTTAGGGAGGCTTAGAGAGAGAGTTTAGAGAGAGAAAGAAAGGTTTGAAGGTGTGAGGAAGTGAGGGAACCCGGAACCTCTATTTATAGGGGTGCTTACTGATGGAATCACCGAGTAGGAGGACCTACTCGCCGAGTTGGTGCATGTGGCATCCTTCTGGTGGTGCCACGTGTCCAATTATGGTGGTGTCACGTCACCCAATATCGTGTATCAGCCTCCCGACTTAGAAAAATCATAACTCTCGCATACGAGCTCCGTTTTCGATGTTATTTATACCCACGCGTAGGTAAAAAAAATATCTACAACTTTCATAGTGAATCATCGCTTTTGGGTGCAGGCAGCCCTCTACCATCTATCCCATTGCATTCCATTGTCTCGTATTGTACTGTACCGTTTCAGACTAGATACATCTATTGATTGAGAGAAAGGTAATCTATTTCATAAGACTCCGTCGGCTAATTATTGACCGATCTTAAATTTAACAGTTGGAGGAGATTAGACTGTTAAATGACCGCGGAGAATTCGTAACTCCTTCATACGGACTCCGTTTTTGTCTATATTTTTACCGTTGAGTTCCTATTAATGAGATATTCAAATCTCATTTAGGTCGCGTAAGCCAAAAACCGCTCGAACTAAAATTTGAGTTTCGGGTTGTACACTGCTAAGCCGAAACTTCGAAAAATCATAACTTCCTCATACGAAGTCAGATTTGGGCGTTCTTTTTATGGACGCTCTTGGTTTAACGAACACTACGACTTTAGTTTAGATTACTAAGGGTAAAAAGTCTTTTGTCGTAAATTCACTTTTTACGTCTCCCGGTGTCGTGTCGGTTTTGCCGTAAAACTTCGACAAGCCATAACTTCTTCATTATAACTCGGATTTCGGCGTTCTTTATATGTATGGAACCCTTGATACATATTCTAAAACTTGGTTAAGATTATTCCTTCTAGATAATCTTTTGTCGAAAAGTCGTTTTCTACCCCTATTATCTGTAAATTGACTTGCCCGGATCTACGAGCGTTACAATTATCTCCCCCTTAGGATGATTACGTCCCGGAATCATCAATGAAACAGGGCTCACATGATGACTCCATAAGTTATCTCTTCATCCTAAGTAATAACAGTAACTTCTACGTCGCTTCGAACGAGTATCTAACTCTTGGAATCCCTGACTACAGGCGGTGCTCAATCTTTCACCTGCTCCCTATCTCACGTTAGACTTTCAATCATGACCTTCATGTCACAACTTCACTCTTTATCAGAGACTCTTCCTTATTCTTAACAAAGTTAAGATAAGTTGTTTGATTACTACAATGGACCTATGTGTCATATTCTAATGACCTATCTTCGCATGTTTCAACGCTCAAACTCAAGTATCTTAGAGTCAAATTCTGGAATGGAATGCACTTTCCTTCATGTTCTAATGTGATATAATCACATTTCCACTTGTAGCATTTCTAGCTACCAACTTCTTTAACAGTGAGCGGGATACTTCTATTGATCGCTTCGATTATCTTTCACTTCAATCTTCTAGCCTAAGTCAAATGTTACATCGAACTTGGTTCTCTAAACCACGTAACATACTCGTTTTAGTTGGACTCAATTTAATATGACCACTACGTTCGAAATGACGATCGCCTTCTTAATCATTACCGAAAAAATGGTAATGACATGCATGAACAAAACGAAATCGATTACTAGCTTCTTGGTAACCTTGTGACTTTCCCTGATCCAAGTGTGAGTCCTGTGCTTCCGGTAGTATATGCATCTACTACCATTCACACCTACTCATACTCGTCCCAAGTATTGTCTTGCAGTTTTCCAAGCCACCATACAAGAAAATCACATAACAGTTTAACACACCAAATAACAAAACGAAGGTTTTATTATTTCTTGAAACTATTACATATGTGTTCAACTTCAACCTAAACTATGCCTCTAACAGGCTACATCATACGATACTATGGCTACTGCATAACTCGATCTTCGGATATGAAGTCCTCATCCTTGCTTCCTCGCATGGTTTTGTGCTTCGTCGAGGATCATGTGAAATGCCCTTGGCCTTGGTGGCATTTCTAGTGTTGCTGCTTTATTTTTCCTCAGGCAGTCTCTGGACATGTGCCCCTTACCTCCACATCTGTAGCATACCTTATCATTATGTGTACAGTCCTTGGAATAGTGACCGGTCCTCCCACACTTGTAACATGTCACTTCTTCGTTGCATTTCCCACTATGCTTCTTCTTGCACTTATCACACCATCTCGCTTCACCTTTTTCTCTTCCTCCAAGCTTTGAGAATTTTCCCTCCTTGTTGGACCTTGAAGATCCTTCAAACTTCCGCTTTTCTCCTGCCTTGTCTTTTTCTAGACCCCTTTCTCTTATCTGGGTCTCTACGTTCTTAGCTGCTCTAACGACTGTTTTCAAAGTAGTTGCCATTTTGACCATTGGGCCAAAGTCTGTGGGTAGTCCGTTAGCAAACCTATCAATCTTGGAGATTTCAGTAGGCACCAAGTAGGGAAATAGCTTCATCTTCTTGGTGAATGCGGTGGCATACTCATCAACACTCATCTTCCATTTCTTCAGGTTTTAAAACTCGTTGTTTAGGTCTATCAGATCTATCTCTGAGCAGTACTGCATTTTCAACTGTTCCAAGAACTCTTCCCATGACATCCTTAGGGCTTCTCCTCGTGGCATCGTATCTGCCAATAGCTTCCACCAGCTCAAGACTCCAATTTTCAGTTGCCTGACTGCAAAGACGGTCTTCTATTTCTCGCTACAGTTGCAGCTCTCGAACACCATCTCCATTTCGGAGATCCAGTCCATGATCTCAACCGGCTTTGGGCTTCCATAAAGACTTGGTGTCTTGGCAGCCAAGAAATTCTTATACATTCACCCATCCTTGTCGTTTCCCTTCTCCGGCCCATTCCTTCGTTCTCCTTGAGTCCCAGCTTGACTCACTTGACGGCTATAGTTCCCTTCCTTCGATTGCTCGGGAATCAGCTCGGGTTGTTCAATGGGTATGGTAGGTTCATCCCTATTAAACATCCGCCTCATTTCTTCCCTTTGTTCGGCTAACATAGCTCGAATCATGGCTTATACTCCAGCCATGGTGATTGGATCGGGTACAGCTTCTACTACAACATGTATTTGCTGAATCACCGGGGGTTGATTCCTATTCCCATTTGCATTCCCAGCTCCACTGTGGTTTCTTGCCATTTTGATCTATACACCAGATCAGATGTTCGGTGCGAAATGACGAGAATTAAGATAGGAAAGATTTTATTTACGATAGACGTGTAAATCTCCTTATTACTCCGAAAAATTACATGCCAGTTCTAATATCGTAATTAAACGTTTAGAAATCTAAGCACATAAAGTTTCCAAATCCGGTCGGCAACAGACCATAGATCCGTTCATATAATGCATATCATAAATCATTTAGCACATAAAAGCATGTTATGCATTTTCCCTAAATAATCTAGTGTTGTGTCTATTCAGGTGTATTATCTAAATTCATTAGACACACTCCTCAAAATCATCACTTAGCATTCTAAGTTTAAGTCTAGAAATAAATCCATATTCCTAGTTCGCTTAAACTAATGCTCTGATACCAACTGTGACATCCCTAATTTTCAAGGCCAGAAAAGACCGATTTTGTTTATGCTGTATGAAAATCAGAGTACCTCTTTTAATAAAAATGTTGCGGAATTTGTTCCCAGAAAAACATGATAATTTCATTATCAAAGCATTTCCAGAGAAATGTATTTTTATTCATTTCAAAACATTTGGTATGTCGTCGTCAATACAGAAACATAAGCATAAACAGAACTGACATTCATTTACACTAGTGATCTACTCCTCTTCAATCTCTCAGTGTAATGTGACTTCATATCAACACCTGTGTTATAAATAAACTGAGTGGGTCAGGTTGGGAAACTTGGTGAGTACATAGGGTTTTCAACCCACAATAATATAATTATTATGTTTAGTCAATCAAACAATCAACCCAATTACTCATCCCCATTATCTTCTTTACTCTTAAGGATCTACCCTAAGAATCAGTTGTTTCCTCGTTCATTCATTCCTAAGTCCCTTACTTCCAGGGTTATAGGACTGGCACAAAATCCATAGTTGCCAATGCTCATTCGTAAAGCACTAATTCCATAGCTGCTGAAGTTCATTCATTGGGTACTAAATCCATAGCTACCAGTGTTTATCTATTAGGTACTAAATTCATAGCTACCAATCCCTAACAGGTACTAAGTCCATAGCTACCCATTTTTATCTAATAGGTACTAAGTCCATAGCTACCAGTGTCTAACAGGTACTAAGTTCATAACTACCTGTGCTTGTCTATCTCTCATCATTCATCTACCCATGCCATACCCAACATATTTGTAGATATAAAATACGTATACAATTTAAATTATTTAAAACATATATAAAAAAGTTCATCTAGCATAGACAACAAGTATTCAGATAATATGCACACATAACACGTAAAATACTTCATATCTATGTGTAAGATGAAAGTAACTATGCACTCACCTGATACGGTGGTGACTCGGCGCTCGGACAACACTTTGTTATCTCAAAACAATTTCATTCGACAAAACCTAGTATCACTACCACTAGGATTTAGCTTAATATTCACCGAGACTAATTAATAGTCTTACTATTATTATTATTATATAAGCGTTAGGGAAAATGACTTGTAAGGGTAACAAAGTATCAGCATTATACAAAAAATACCATTAAACTTTTTTTTGTATACATATCGCAAACCAACTATAAAGTTTGTACACATATGACCATTAAACTTTACATTTGTTCAAAAAATACCATTGCGTTACTGGTGATAGTAGGTCAACCGCCACGTGTCATGCCACGTGGTTGATGACATGGATTTTACTGTTTATTATGTACACATTATACCATTAAACTTTTTTGTACACATTATACCATTAAACTTTTTCTTGTACATATTTTACCGTTAAACTTTTTTATACACATTTTGCCATTAATTTTATATAATTTATTAAAAAAAATAACATTTCAAAAAATACATGTTATTACATAAAAATGGGTTTTCCATCATTGTTACTCCCTGACTTCGTAATGTTTAGAGGAGAGGGTTCATTTTTACAATGATTCTAAGCACTCCCTTTTGCAACAACATCTTACATTTATGTTGGTCATACATCGATTGAAAACCACAAGGTTTGAACTTGAGAATTCCCTATAGAGTGCCTAAGAAATAATCAACTCTTCATTATTTTACCTAAACTTTAATAAACTTACCATTATAAGTCATTTTCCTATCGGTAAACAACAATATAACTTTAATGCATATTTCTAATCAATAAGGGAGAGTGCCAGGGGGGGGGGGGGTAAACAACATATGGTTTTCAGTTGATGTATGACCAACATAAATGTACGATGTTGTTGCAAAAGGGAGTATTTAGTATCACTGTCAAAAACAAACCCTCTCCCCCAAACCTTACAAAATCAAGGAGTAACAATGATGGAAAACCCATTTTGATGTAATAATATGTCTTTTTTTGAAATGTTATTTTATTTGAATAAATTATATAAGATTAATGGTAAAATGAGTACAAAAAAGTTTAATGGTAAAATATGTACAAGAAAAAGTTTAATTGTATAATGTGTACAAAAAAAGTTTAATAGTATAATGAGTACATAATAAACAGTAAAATCCATGTCAGCAACCACGTGGCATGACACTTGGCAGTTTACCTACTATCACCAGTAACGCAATGGTATTTTTTGAACAAATGCAAAGTTTATTGGTCATATGTGTACAAACTTTATAGTTGGTTGGCGATATATATACAAAAAAAAAAGTTTAATGGTATTTTTTGTATAATGTTGATACTTCGTTACCCTTACAAGTCATTTTCCCTAAGCGTTAAACAATACTTATATAACCCATATTAATAGCCCAAATACTCCTTATAAGGTCCTAATAACATTACTATATTGAAACATAAGTTATACTAAAGATAGGGTAGGCATAGCTCACTTACAACGGGTTTTTTGCATAACTCCTTCATACATACTCCGTTTTCGTCTGTCTTTTTACTGTTGAGTTCCTATTAATGAGATCTTCAACTCTCTTTTTAGGTCGCATAAGCCAAAAACTGCTCGAACTAAAATTCGAGTTTCGGGTTGTACACTGCTAAGCCGAAACTTCGAAAAATCATAACTTCCTCATATGAAGTCAGATTCGAGCGTTCTTTTTATGGGCACTCTTGGTTTAACGAACACTACGAATTTCGTTTAGATTACTAAAGGTAAAAATTCTTCTATCGTAAATTCACTTTTTACGTCTCCCAGTGTCGTGCCGATTTTGCCGTAAAACTTCGACGGGCCATAACTTCTTCGTTATAACTCGGATTTCGGCGTTCTTGATATGTACGGAACCCTTGAGACATATTCTAAAACTTGGTTAAGATTATTCCTTCTAAATAATCTTTTGTCAAAAAGTCGTTTTCGACCCCTATTATCTCTAAATTGACTAGCCCGGATCTACGGGCATTACACCTTGTTCCCGTGCAAAGGAATGGGGACCAGGTCTACCGAAAACTGCTCATAGAATAACTGTAGTGAGCATGCCTTATGCACTCTCGCGACCCTGACGGTCCTATCATTAGCTATCTCCACCTCGAGTGGACAATCCAACTCCCCTGGAGCTCTGCTAAACCTCTTGCTAAGCGCAAGAGAGACAAACGATCGGGTAGCCCCCGAATCAAATAACATTGTAGTTGAAATGTCATTCACTAAGAACGACCCTATACGCAAACATGTAACATTGGAAACAATCAATAATAAATGCAGAGATAAAAGGAAAATACATACCCGTCGCCACGTCAGGAGTCGCTCGCGCCTCCTCTGATGTCATCTAAAAAGCTCTACTCTTCGCCACTTGCGCCTCAGCCTGGACCTAACAACCATCCGTAATCCTCAATGTAGTAGGGGAGGGTGTCGACACCTTCCCTGTTGTGGCTAAGCGCGGGCACTGGGACTTTTTATGTCCCCTCTGATTGCAATGGAAGAAAATCAGATCTGATGTTGCAGTGGCGGTGGTAGAAGTTGTAGAATCTCTGCTCATATGCCCAGTCCAACCACACTTGTAGCAGCCGGAACTTCCTACCCTGCACGCCCCATCGTGCAATCTCCCATATTTGCCACACCGACTGTGGCTCTGCTGACTTCTGGACCTATGATCTGAAACCTTAGGCTTCTTGCCCAAACTCCCTGTACCCAAAGTCGCCTCCGGCTTCCTCTTCTTCTCCATCTCAAGATCTCTCTCTCTCTCTCTCTCTCTCTCTCTCTCTCTCTCTCTCTCTCTTTCCCCGCAATCATATCATCCAGCGTTGTAACACCCCATTTATGGTATGTGATTTAAATTAAGTATTTTCTTTCTTGAGGGGTACTCGACGAGTCTGTAGCCCGACTCGTCGAGTATAGACGGGTTGATCACGCGACTTAAGTGGCGACTCGACGAGTCCATACGATGGACTCGACGAGTCTGCCTGTCTGGATGAAGCCCTAATTTTAAGGGTTTGCACCCTATTTAAACGCATTAATTCTCCCCGACCTCACCTACATCACCCTCGGAGCATCTATTACCGAACCCTAACCCCCTTAAAGAGTGTGTGAGTAATTGTTGCTTTGTGAAGGAACTTTTGGAGCAAGTAGAAGAAGGAGAAGGTTGAAGAGTTCAAGGAAGAGGAAGTAGATCCAGAACACACTTATTTGTGGTCATCTTTTTTGGTAATAAAGTCTCCATCTTTCTTGTTGATCTTGTAGATCTTGGTTGTCCCCAAATTGTTGATATTAAGCCCAAAACCCCAAATTCTTTTTTATAAGGCCTTAGGATCGGGTTATACTTCAGATCTGGACCCTCATTACATCCTAGAAGTGTAAAGTTTCAGTCATGGTCGTGATTGAGGTCCCTCTTGAGCTTAGAACCCCATTAAGCACTTAGTTTTTTCATTGGAAGCCTTTGAAGCCATGCATGCACGTAAAGTTTGCAACTTTACGTGCTAAGCATGCCCTAGAAGCTTAGATTTGTGATTTGGAGCCGCTGTATGGCTCAAATCAGGTCTGTATGAAAAAGGGATTGAATGGACTCGGTGAGTCCCAAGCTTGACTCGGCGAGTCATATGAAGATAGTCGTGGACTCGACGAGTTGGATGAGCAACTCGGCGAGTCCGATGAAGATTGCCTTAGACTCGACGAGTTGTTCTACAACTCGGCGAGTCGGATGAGTTTTCCCTAGAAAAGTGGTGTTTAAGTGAAATAGCTTCATTCCTTCTTAGTCACACATAAAGTTAGCAACTTTACATGTTTAGATGGTTCCATGGGCTTTGATCTATGAGTTAGATTCCCTGGAATGGATTAGGATTCGATTGTTTGGAATCTGCACGATAGGACTCAACGAGTTGTTCCTTAGACTCGGCGAGTCAAGTCGCGAGTCCCCGTTTTCCTTCGAGTTGTGAGTTCAGGGTGAATCAGCGAGTGGGAAAGGGACTCTATGAGTTAAAGTTAGAGTTAGTAGAGGAGGGACTCGGCGAGTCTGCGCCCTGACTCGGCAAGTCCGGTCAACTGGAAGTTGACTTTGACCAGAGAGTTGACTTTGACCAGGGAGTTGACTTTGACCAGGGGTAAAATAGTCATTTTACCCTCAGTTCAGTTATTGGTATCTGATTTAGTGTTTATGGGAATTGTAGCCGGGGAGTTCCGGAGCAACTGTCAGCCAGTTTCAGATTTAACATCTCAACAGCCAGAGTTACGAGGTGAGTTTCCTTCCAGTAGGAACGGGTCTACGACCATAATGTCAGTCCGTTTAGTTAGCAGTAATTCCGGACCTCGGTCCGATGCAGTAGTTAGATTGCTTGATGTCTTTGTGATTCAAACATGTCTTTGTGTTATGTGTTCTGGACTTCGGTCCGATGCAGTATGCAATATACGTGTTTATGCTAGTTGATATGTGTTTATACTATGCTATGTACAGTCAGTTCTGGACTTCGGTCCGATGCAAGGGACAAGGTCCCAGTCAGTTCCGGACTTCGGTCCGATGCAGTTTCCGGACTTCGGTCCGATGCGGAGGGCAAGGCCCTGGTTAGTTTTCGGATATCGGTCCGATACAATTTCCGGACTTTGGTCTGATGCAGTGGGAAAGGCCCAGTATGTGCTTTATATGTTATTGTATGGTATGTGGTAGTTTGGGGAGCTCACTAAGCTTTGTGCTTACAGTTTCAGTTTTGGTTTCAGGTACTTCCGCAAGCAAAGGGAAGAGCTCGGGATGATGGCATTGCACACACCACAGTTTCAACATTTGTCCTGGGAGTTTATTTCAGATACTATGTTATGTTGATACAGTTCTTTTGTCATGACACATCTATTATAACTTTTTGGGATTTATGACGTACGATTTCATGATATATTATAAATGGTTGATATCTTTAGTATTATTTAAACAAAAAATTTTGGGTCGTATTTTGGGTCGTTACAAGCGTCTTACAGCTGGATCGGCTCACAAATTGGCATATATCACTCCGCAACATCTCATGATAACGTGCCTTCTTCATTTCCTCATCAGTTGCGTACTGAGGAACAAGAAGAGCCCTCTCCCTAAACTTGGCGGTAATCTCCTCCACTGACTCTGTAAACTGAGTAAGGTCTTGAAACTCCCTGGCTAACCACTGCACCTCAATAACCGGTGCAAACTCGGCTCTGAACCTGGTAGAAAAATATGCCCAAGTCATAGCATCAAGTGTTGTGTCATCCCCGATACCATGCCCAACCTCCTCCCACCAGTCACATGCCTTGTCCTTCAGAAGATAGGATGCTAATGTGACCTTGTCCCCCTCGGGACATCTGTTGGTGCGGAACGCGTTGGCAACATCTGCCAACCACCTAGTACTTGCAATGGGGTCCCGCGCCTCATGGTAGTCTGGAGCTCCACAAGCCCGAAACTCCCTGAAAGTGAGTGCGCGCGACCCCATCATGGCTGCCATCTCAGCACGAAATGTGCTCAACTTCTCATCCATCAACTTCAAAATACCCTCCTTGATCGAACTGAAGATCACAGGAGTCTGCTCAAGTATGATACGGGTAACCTCTGAAGTGAAAACTCCCTAGTTTGCTCATCCAACTGCTCGACCCTCGAGCCTGATCCTGATCCCTCCCCGGCACCTGAATTGCCGCCTGCTGGTCTAAGGCGTAAAACCACCATTCTGAAAACACATCACATCACACGTTAGAAACATTGATATGTCTCGAGGGATCGTTATTATTACAGGTTTCCTGGTCTTGCCTCGGCCTTCCTTGATTCAAGTATAGATCATATGCTTCCAGTAGTATGGGCCCCTACTACCTTCTACATCTATCCGTACTTTCCTCAAGAACTGCCTCGACTCCACCAAGTCACTACTACTGCTACTGATCTCTGCTACTCTCATCCTAGGATTGCCCTAGGGAAATCTCTGACTCAACCAAAACCAGTCCTCAGCCGCTGAAGGCCTCCTTGTAATGCCAATTAGTCATCACCTGAATACAATCACATGTGACGAGGCTCGGATAATCCTTCGAGTTAAAGACTCGTCCCTACAACGGTTAGACTCAAACAAGAGCTGCGCAGTAGGGCCAAATCCAACACTCTGAGATTATTCAACCCTGATCACATGCGATGTGATGTATTCACCTAATGGCTAACTCCCATTACTTGGAGCCCCACAAAGCACAAAGCAAGCAGCATTCAGACACATGAAACTACTCAAGCAATTATATCTTCATAACGAGAAACTGTACTAGCATACAATTCTAAATTCATACTATCAGGCATAACCTAAACAGGCTATCCTACTGTTGTCTACTCAATACTAGCATGCAATTCTCATAAAGTTGAAACACATATAGCAGACACATAAGGCATCTTCCTAGATCCTTAGTCCTATTCTAGCATGTTGTTATACTCAAACTGAAACAAATAATCATAATATAAACTTGTATGGGTAATTTGTGAGTACTTACTTGAGCTCGGCTGATCGCATGCACCACACCCTTTTCTCGTTTTGAAAAACTCTTTTCTTTTTAAGTCTCTTTTTCAAAAACTCTTTTGAAAACATTTTTCTTTCGAAAATCTTTTTACTATTTCCTTAGTTTGAGTCCAGTCACACCCGTAAGTGTGCCTGGATCCCTCAAACCAAGGCTCTGATACCAACTTGGAACGAACCAAAATACGACCCAAAATTTTTTGTTTAAATAGTACTAAAAGTTAACAATCATCCATAATATATAATGAAACCGTAGGTTATAAATCCCAAAAAGTTATAATAGATGTGTCATAACAAAAGAATTGTATCAACATATCATAGTATCTGAAATAAACTCCCAGGATAACAAGTTGAAGTTGTGGTGTGTGTGATGTCATCATCCTGAGCTCTTCCCTTTGCTAGCGGAAGTATCTGAAACCAAAACTGAAAACTGTAAGCACAAAGCTTAGTGAGCTCCCCCAAACTACCACATACCATACTATAACATATAAAGCACATACTGGGCCTTGCCCACTGTATCAGACCGAAGTCCGGAAACTAACCAGGGCCTTGCCCTCTACACCGGACGGAAGTCCAAAAACCGCATCGGACTGAAGTCCAGAACTAAATGCATCGGACCGAAGTCCGGAACTGATTGAACATAACATAACATAAACATATCAACTAGCATGAATACATATATTGCATACTGCATCGGACCAGGGTCCGAACACATAACACAAACATGCTTGAATCACAAAGACATCAAGCACACTACTACTGCATCAGACCGAAGTCTGGAACTACTGCTAACTAAACAGGTCGACATTGTGGCCGTAGACCCGTCCCTACTGGAAGGAAAGTCACCTCGTAATGTTGGCTGCTGAGATGCTAACTCTAAAAGTGGCTGACTGCTGCTCCGGAATTGTCCGACTACAAATCCCAAAAACACTAGATCAAGTATTTATAAATGCTCTTAAGGTAAAATGACTACTATACCCATGATCAAAGTCAACTCCCTGGTCAAAGTCAACTTCCAATTGACTGGACTCGTCGAGTCAGGGCGCAGACTCGCCAAGTCCCTCCATTACTAACTCTGACTTTAACTCACTGAGTCCCTTTCCCACTCACTGATTCACCCTGAACTCACAAATCGAAGAAAGACGGGGGGCTCGCGACTCGACTCGTCGAGTCCGAGGAACAACTCGTCGAGTCCTAACATGTATATTCCATACAGTCGATTCTAATCCATTTCAAAGCATCCAACTCGTAGATCTAAGCTCCTGGGACCATCTGAACACGTAAAGTTGCTAACTTTACGTGTAACTAAGAAGAATGAAGCTATTTCACTCAAACTCTACTTTAATGGGGGGAAACTCATCCGGTTCGCCGAGTTGTTCATCCAACTCGTCGAGTCTAAGGCAATCTTCATCAGACTCGCCGAGTTGCTCATCCAACTCGTCGAGTCCACGACTATCTTCATATGACTCACCGAGTCAACCTTGCAACTTGCCTAGTCCATTCAGTCCTTTTTTCCATACAAACTTGATTTGAGCCATGCAACGGATCTAAATCACAGATCCAAGCTTCTAGGGCATGCTTATCACGTAAAGTTGCAAACTTTACGTGCATGCATAGCTTTAAAGGCTTCAAATGTCAAATCTAAGTTCTTAATGGGGTTCCAAGCTCAAGAGGGACCTCAATCACGACCACAACCGAAACTTTACACTTCTAGAATGCAATGAGGGTCCAAATCTGAAGTATAACCCGATCATAAGGCTTTATCACAAAGGATTTGGGGTTTTTGGGCTTAAAAGCAACAATTTGGGGACAAACAAGATCTACTAGATCAATAAGCAAGATGGAGACTTTATTACCAGAAAAGATGACCACAAATGAGTGAGTTCTGGATCTACTTTCCTCTTCATTGAACTCTTCAACCTTCTCCTTATTCTACTTGCTCCAAAAGTTCCTTCACAAAGTAACAATCACTCACTCACTCTTTTAAGGGGGCTAGGGTTTGGTAAGAGATGCTTTGAAGGTGATGGAGGTGACGTTGGGGCGCATTCATGCGTTTAAATAAGGTGCAAACCCTTAAAATTAGGGTTTCATCCAGACAGGTGGACTCGCCGAGTCCCAGCGTATGGACTCGTCGAGTAGCCAACTCAATTTGCGTGATCATCCCGTCTCTACTAGACGAGTCGGGCTACAGACTCTTCGAATACCCCCTTAATAAATGAAAATACTTAATTTAAATCACATACCAGAAATGTGGTGTCACATAAATAAATAATAAATTGTTATTCTGTTTTTTTGGACTATTCGGTTCTTACTTTATAAACTAAAACCAATCCGAAATCCAAAATAATAATTCGGTTTCGGTGAAAACTAATCAAAAAATCCGAATATCCGAACCAAATAGTCTAATCCAAATTATCCAATAGGACATTTCGGTTTTATCCAAATAGTGAACAATCCTAGCGGCGATGACGACTTTCAGGTGGTAGAGAACGATAGCGAGGGTAGGAGAAGTTATGAGGTGTTCGTTAGTCGATGACGGTGCAGAGAGGGAGAGAGAAGGGGAGATGTATTTTTATAGGTGATTGGAAAACGGCAGGGGAGGTGGCGGCGTCTGGCACGACGATAGAGACTTTTTCCTGTGGTGGAGGCTGAAAATGAGTTTCTTCGGAGAGAGAGAGTGAGCGAGAGGGAGAGAGGTGAGTCTTTTTTAATTTTAATTAATAAAAAATAAGATAAATAAATAAATAAAACAAATATAAGGAATATAATTATAAGAATCAAAATCGCTAAAAATATATGAAATTAGACCATGACACACTACTAAACCTTTTTTTTTTTTTTTTTTTTTTTTTTTTTTTTTTTTTTTTTTTTTTTTTTTTTTACCAAAACCATATAATTTATAATTTTGGAAACTATAGGAACTATTAATTTTGTCATGAATTATAAGTCCACTAAATTGTGATGTGGGCCAAGAAAAATAGAAACGTATCATCGTTCGACCCAAATCTCAAATCATAAATCAACAATCCCAGCCCATCTATCATCCATCAATATATCAAGAATCGTAACAGATGCAAGATTAGGGTTCGTAATCATCTTCTTCTTCTTCCTCTTCAGCGCAGACGTCGGCAACTCTTTGGTGAAGCAAAAATGGTGAAGGGTCGCCAGGGAGAACGTGTCAGGTATAATGTTCTCCAGGAATACCGACTCCTAATCCTTTGTGTTTAACAAAACTCCGCTTTTGCTAACATTTGTTTTTGTTTTTGTTTTTGTTTTCTTCTTCAGACTCTACACTAGAGGAACGGTTCTCGGGTACAAGAGGTAAAGTTCGGATCATCATTATTGTTATTGTTTGTGTTTCTATAACTTTGAAATCAGCTGATTTTTTTGACGATTTTGGGTAGGTCGAAGTCGAACCAGTACCCGAACACATCGTTGGTTCAAATCGAAGGAGTTAACACGAAAGAGGAGGTAGCCTGGTATCAAGGAAAGCGCTTGGCTTACATCTATAAAGCTAAGGTGAAGAGGGATGGATCACACTATCGATGCATTTGGGGAAAAGTAACCCGGCCTCATGGAAACACTGGTGTTGTTCGTGCAAAGTTCACTTCCAATCTTCCTCCTAAATCCATGGTAAGTATTCACCAGTAGATGGAATTTTTCATCATTTTGTTTGTGTTGCTAGCGAACTTCTCAAAATCTTTGCTTTTTCTATTTGCAGGGAGCTAGGGTTAGGGTGTTCATGTACCCAAGCAACATCTAAGGTAATACATTTATTGTTGTAACCTATATATATATATATATGTGTGTGTATATATATATATATATATATGTATATGTATATATGAAGGTATTGCTATGTCATACAAGAATCCATGTAGTTTATTAGGTTACGCATCATGGAATATGAGCATACATATATAGATTTGAAAGTCTTCTGATGAATGGAATTTGCTTTCTTTGTGACTTTTGAGACTTTATTTGCCATGTCTTTTACTCCCTAAAATTATGTTTGTTTGGGACCTTTTCTTTTGTTTGCTACATTAATTTTTGTGGTAAAATGCCATTTGAAATACCAATCTGATCATTCATATTAATTCTTGTAATATCTGAATTTTTTTTCACATTATTTGTTGCAGTTTATAGGAAGGGAGAAGAAGGAAAATGTTATTGGTGGTGTTTAACATGTTTTGACAGTTTTGTGATATTTTCTATTTGTTCAAGTTATTTGAATTTATGTTGGAATTGGTAACTGAGCAGACATTGGAATGAGTTTTAGTCTTTTAGAAAGCTTTGTCACCATGGTTGTCTTCTGTTTGTAGATTGTGAATCCGAAGCCTTTTATTTTTGGTAATTGTGGATCTGAAACCCTTCTTTGCCTATAAAGTTCACAGATTCATGTCCATTGATTTTAAATGGATCAAGTTTATGGATGGGTTTGAAGCTTAAGCATTCATTTAGAATATACAATACTCAAATACAGTGAGCAACAAGTCTTTTGTTTGGGCTTTTTTCTACTTCAAATGCTCCTTCATGGGCACATGAACTTCCATTTGCTATTTCTACCAAAATCATACCTTATAATGAAACAAATTGATTATGTAATCTGCTAGCAAACAATGCAAATTTGGTTCGTGCGGTATTCAAAAAACTGTGGATAGGATTTAAAAAGTTTCCGATTTGCATGAAAGTCCAAAATAAGGATTTTTTATGATTTTTGTCCAAAAAAACGTGAAAAGATGGTCATGCCTTTTAATTTTCTTTTTTTTCTTTTTATAATTATTTTAATATCATTTTGATTTAAAAGAAAAAACAGAAAGAATTTGCTACCAACCACCCCCACCATTCTCTCTCTTTACATCCTCACCAAAAAAGAACCATCTCAAGAAGAATCTCAAACAAAAAAAGTATTGCTAATTAGACTCCAAGTAGTGTTATTGATTTTGAAGAATTCTCCACTATTTTTCGATTGACTATCTTCTTGGAAGCGTAGAGCCAAATCATACATCAGCCAAGGAGGTGGCTACATATTTGGTGAACCATGATCATCTTGCCAGCAGCACCAATGAGCCACCTCCTAAGCCTAAAGCTACTATCCTCCAGCCAGATATCACAAAACATATAACATCCGAGATTCAGAGTGACCAAAATAACATATTTCAATGTCTCAAAGGTGGGATAAAACTCTAGTCGTTTCTCCATCAGCCTCATCTTTGAAGACACTCACAATGACTCGACCCGATCAACCTCTCTGCCTCTCTCTAAGAGCATTCAGCCAAGCTCAAAGATCTGCAAGAGCTCAAGGAGCTGCTTAATCCAAATCTCTAGGATCACAATTGATGCATCTAGATCTCTTACAATTTTTTAATATTTTAGTTCCAACTCCTTAATTGTGTTTTCCTATCTCTATACATCTTCATCTATTTGTTGAATTGGATGTCTCAGGAAAGAAAATTGGAATCGTATACTTCCAATGTTGATAATTCTAAATAAATAAATCAGAAAATGAAGAAGGAAAACAATGCACTCCAGGTGCTCGGTGAAACACCTGAAAGAAATGTACCTTTAGATATTTCAATATATGAAAGAAAAATACCTTTCTGAGGTTCTGGAAATGAAATACTTCTAAAATACAAACACATATTAGTAAAGAAAAGTGAAGGAATCAGGAATGAGTTCATTGTTCAGCTAAGAAGGAATCTGGAGTGAGAGCCACACATAAACAAGAATTTCAATGGATATTGCAGTCATCAAAAATAGATTAGAAGAAGTTTAGCCTTATTGAACCTGTTGAGAGGAATACAATTGGTTTTTGAAGCCGCGCAAAAAAAATTGAAGAATCTGGTTTTTTGGGTCTCTTTATGCGTATAAACTATTAGCAAAATAGTAAAAAATATGGTTTTTTCCCTGATTTGTAGATGATAGATGAAGAAGACAATGATGGAAGAAAGAGAGTGAGAGTATAGTGGGGTGGTAGGTAGCAAATTCTTTTATTTTTCATTTTTTTAATTCAAAATAGTATTAAAATAATTATAAAAAGAAAAAAAAAAGAAAACCAAAGGGTATAGCCGTCTTTTCAAGTTTTTTTAGACTAAAATCACAGAAAATTCTTGATTTTGGACCTGTAATGCAAGTCGGAAACTTTTTGGACCCTATCCAAAGTGTTTTGAATACCACATAGACCAAATTTGCAGTTTTGTCAAGATGAAAAATATCATTCTTGCTAGATCGTCCTATCTTACCAAATTGTAACATTTGTGGTTTTTGATATTGGAGTGTTTGTCTTTGGTTGGTTTGCACATGTAATCGTGATATCATGTATCGAAGTATTTCTGAGCATGTGTTGTTCTTTTTTAACTTTAGGTGTAAGTTTTTCTTCAATATAACTAGATATTTATAAGTAATTTGAAGGGTTAGGGTTGAAGTCATAAATTTTGAACTTAGATTTTGACCTTTCAATATTGGGGTTAAGATCCTTGAATTTGACATAACCTTTTTTTAACATATGTTAGAACTTGATTGTATAAATCTTTTATATTTGGGTTAAATTAGAAGTTAGGGAACTTGAATTCCTACAAAATCTCAACTAGGGTATACTTTGCAAAATACTCAAGTTGAGGGACTAGTCTTTTCAAAATTGGAAAGATTTAAAGACTTGTAGTTCAACTAACGATATTAAGAGTGGGAATAAAACGGGGGTGCTTCATCTTCCCAAGGAGAAATCGATTTGGTAAATATATATTCTTTATTATTTTCAATTTCTAGCATCATTTCAAGTAGCAAATCACTTAAGGTAATCTCCTTACTCCTTTGAAGCTTTAATAGGAGTTTTGAGTTGCCAACATTCATAGATCCACAACCCACATATCTCGAATTTTTGTGATTCAATGTGTTTGAAGATGGATTCTAGTGTTGCATGTCTAATTTATTGATGTAAATCTATCTTGGGTGATTAAATATGAAGTTTTGGGGCTTTGATTTGAATTTTGAGCCGCCATTTATTTCATCTAAGTTTCAAATTGATAACAGATTTGGTGATCTAATGTGGTTTGAGTGTTGATTCAAGTGTTCCACATTCAAGTTATTGAAGAAAATCCACTATAGTAGTTTGAAGTTTTGATTACTAAAAGTGACGATCTTTCTAATAGATGGATTAGTTTTGTCAATTATGTTGATTAGGATGCAATGATATGTTTAAACAAAAATTTAGATCATTCAAATTCATCCTAAGTCATTAGAATTCGAGTTTGAGGTGTTAAGATCTAGTTGTATAGCTTAGCGAAGTTTGTTTGTTTTTTGCTTATTTTTTTGGTGAGATTTTGCTCGTAATGAACCGGTAAGCCAATCGTTTTCAAATACCAACTATTTTGGTGTTAATCCTTTGTATAATTGGTTGCTTATGTAGGTTCCCATTAAACATGATCTGATATCACAGTATAAAAGAAGATGTTTAAGCTTTGTAAACCTAATTAAAAATTCCATGGTTAATTAGTGTTTTAAGACCATCTCCATTTTTTCCCTTATAAATGGAGTAAAAAATAGAGTAAATAGTGTTTCATCTCCAACCCTACTCCATTTTCTACCCCATTTTTTACCCAAAAAAGTATATTTCTAGAATATTCCAGTTTTATAACTTATATATATTGTCAAATACACCCCTCTACTAATTAAACTCTATATTTATGATTAATTAATATAAATTAGTATATAACATGATATTATAAATATTAAATATTGCATTTAAATTATAATTGGTAGATAAAATAAACTAGAAATATATAACATAAAAATGAGAAGGACTAAAATTGGCAACCAAACTTCACCTTAATTTTTGGAGATATGAATAATATGTTGGGTTTTGATATAATACAACATTCTATGGTGCACATACAACCCTAAATACATTGGATCTATGTTTTCACTAATTATACATGCAAATGGTTTCCAAGGCATTAAACCTATAACTAGCATGCATTTGACATAAACCATATAAGATACTAGTTACGGTAACATACCTTTCATGTGGCTTAAAGTCTTGATGTATTTGGCCTTAAGAGCTTAGCCCCAATAGTGTGGAAGCTTCAAGTGGAATCACAACACACCATAGACAAAGGTGGAACTTGAGAGAGAATTCCATGCACCTAAAAACACCAATGAACTCCAAGAACTTCATGTGTAACCACCAGTGGCGTTTTTAGGTCATGATGCATGTACTTATATGTGTGATATTTCAGAGTCATGGGTATAACCCAAATCCATACCCATAGGTTTTATGATCCATGGTTCATGTGGCCTAACACTTTATGTATCCATACATAAACTTGGTCCAACATGGATCATAAGCCCAACACATATAAATATAACTAATTAACATAATTAGTCCCCATAGATTTAGTTAGTCTCTTTTGATCACCAAAATAATTCTTGATCAATATTAATTAACTCATATGATTTCATATTAATATATTATGATATATAATATATTAATAAATCATATATAACATATTCTCTCAAAAGTCCATCCTAACAAATTGTCCTGATGATATGCAACCCAAATGGACCATGCTACTCTCGGGTCAAGTACATACCAATAATAGTTATGGGCTTACACATCTAATCCAACAGTCTCCCACTTGGATAAATCTAAAACTAGTATTGCAAGTATGACTTCATAACCCGACTAGCAATCGTAGCTCTTAAAGCCGCTCTCGAACTTTGAACAAATCAATGACGCGTCCATTAGATAAGGGATCATATATTCCTCCATTCTAGATATCATATGGACTGAGACATGGATTATAATCATTTTCTCTGTCCATTTGTTGTTTCCCGATTTTCGATTTATGACGACTGGCTGATTGAACAAACCAAATCAGTCCAGGCTTGGCCAAGCACTTAGGGCTGTCATCACTAAATCATCGAGGGGCCCATGGATATCGCTTTTATCCCGAAGGTAAAAGGAATGGATAAATTTCGACTCATATGGCTTGTTCTACTACTTGTTGAATCATACACAAATGCACGTTTTATAACATGGAGTTACCAATGCGTTTTCGTGCAATCAATGTATAACCAACTCATAGTAACAACTCATATCTCTAGGTTTGAAGAATATAAGATATTATCGTCTCATGATCACTCGTGATAAAATCCATGAAGCGATTCAAATGAGCGTGGGTTGAATCCAATACTCAGAACTTATGAGTACTCATGAGTGTTGTAGCAACTCTTGCTATGTCCAACATCTTAGACATCTACAAGCCAACTCATGACAGTCTTGATTCATATCTACTTCCAACATATGACCGGCTGTGGATGGTTTGAATAACTTAGTCATTCGGGAAGAATGACCTAGTTTATTCTGGAAGTCAAAACATGCAAAGTGAAACACAAGAATAATACTAATCCTATATGGCCCCCAACACTTTGAGCGTAAATAAAAACACCTTTTATCTAAGCACCATATTAATTACTCATTATTTATGTTTCGATTAATCAACTTAATACTTGAATACAAACAATGGCCATGCCATGCTCCAAGCATGCAAAATATGTTTCTCCAAGCAATAGATATGCTATACTCCAAGTATGCACACTATGTTTGTCTATGGTCCCTACTTTGTGAAATAGATCAATTGAACATGATTCCAATGATGCTCATATCACAATACCAATACTTCTTGTAAATGTAAGAATGCCAAACTCTTGCCATTACACTATACTTCCAATTGTCCATGAGCAACCAATCTTTGGTAGACCTCAGATTGTCCTCGACAATTGCTTAAGCAATTTAGTTATATGGGACACGAGTCATGATACAAAAAAAATTATTTTCCATGTTCTCACAAGTCGAATTATGAAGAGGTATGCCGTAATCATAATCAAAATTTGAGAACGCAGCATAAATAGAATTTCCTTATGTTGAACAATTCCAACATAACATTCATATATATCCTTGACTAAAGTGGATTAAAATATCAATCTAAGCTTTTAGAATTGAAATGAAGTATATCATCTCCCTTAATTATAGCAAAACAACTTTTCAAAACGAATCAAAACTTTTGTTTTCTGTAATTAACATTGCTAACTTGCAACACTTAGCATAATAATCATGCTCCCACTAGCACAATGATTATTATCTTACTAGCATAACACTTATGCTCCCACTAGCTTTGACATGTACCCAGAAATCAAATGAACTTCTAGAAATCAATACTTTATTGACTTCCTTACAAAAGTTCAGAATTCTGATACAAGATTGCTTTGACAAAACTTTATCAAAATCATACACCTTATCTTAGATAGCTCACAGGTTTGTCTAAACAATTTCAGATCTATGAAAAGGGATGTCGTAAGCATAGTCTCAATTGTTTAGACCTTTTTCATTTCTCATAAGTCTATGTTAGTGTGTCGGTTAACCACACACGCTCCACTAACAACTTTGAGAATGCAAAGATCACAATTGCTATCTACTTAAAATCTACTTAGTGAAAGTGTTTCCTCACCATCATTTTCATGAATCGGAGAGAAATCTTATGACACTTATATTTTATGGTGTATGTGTTCCTATTCATGTGAATTTATCAAAACCATAATCACAAAACTAGGTTAGTGACAAATCCTAACTCATATGAACTGAACTTGTACAATCTTAACTTCTTGCCACTTGGTAGCACAAGACCTACCATTGCTTCCAAGTAGTTATGCAAACAACTGAGAACATGTAGAACTCAAATGCATAGCCAAATTTAACTGGAATGGACACATAAATAAGAATATGTCAACACAATAGGTTATAAACCTCTAGTCGTGTGCTAGTGATGAAATACATGTTTTATTCTTGATTAGTTCTTGAAACTATTTCAGGATATTTTAGACTCCCATTGTTCTCTTGACATATAAGACTCTCTTGCCAAATATTTAAGAGATAGTGTGGATTCTAATCAAGACAAACACTTCACACAATTGGCATTAGTTGTCTTTGTTTTATCCAAAACAACAAAACTTACCAATTCCAAATGTACAAGAATAAGAAACATGTTACTCTACATTTGAAAAGTGTTATAAACCTTTATTAAAATCATGTCACTCAAGTTACAATCTTAGAGTACGACTCTAAGACTTGTTTTTTGGAACGATGTATGATTTATCTTTTGATTTAACCATTTCAACAATTCATTATTCCTCTCCTTAACCAAACAAATGCACTAAGGTGTCTTCTGAGGATCAATTGTGATATGGTTTTATAATCATTAAGATAATCATAAAACAAGATACTTAAAGTACTCTCCCATCTTTTCAGATTTGAGAAACTTTTATCTTTCTGCCTAATTTGATTCTTCTTATTCGTTCTGCCAATAATTAAAACTTTTCTAATGCTCAGAATTATACTTAAAGTTGTAAGCATAACTATATTTACTAAACATTAGTAAATCATAACAAATAATCATATTGACCTTTGTGGTGAACGTGATCAACGCACAACCAAGTGTACCCAATCCTTTAGTCCTTCACTCGACTCACACATACATGTGAACAAGGTCTTAGTCTTAATTTCCCAAAGATAAAAATTCTCATTCATCACACAATACAACTTGCATGATTCCAAGTTTCTATCCAACTGAAACTTGGGTGATGAGAATCTTTCCTTATTTGATAAATTATGACACTACCATAAATGAAAGAATCAAATTTTATTTTCCAATACTACTTTCAACTAGATTATAACCCGCGTTAAACGCGGGGTACGTATAAAAAAGATACAAATGTCTACAGATATTACATAATAATTATTAAAAAAAGTTATGGTTATTGGTATTCTTAAAATGTATAGATGATACAATGTAATCGATAAATATCTATAATCGTTGAAGGACATCTTTGTACACAACATTTTTTGTTTTATTAGTTGAACGACATTCTTCGTCACATATGAGTACCTTCAAAATCATATATAATTACATTAGTGTAATTTGAAGAAATATTGACGGGTAAAACATTAGGGACAAAACTTTTAGCGTTTTTTTCATAAAGAAGATGAATCGTCACCTGAATCCATCACTTTGTTTTAATGTTAATGTTGCTTATAAAAGTGTTATATATATATATATATATATATATATATATATATATATATATATATATATATACATATATATATATATATATATATAGGCATATTGGAAAGTTTTATTATTTTATATGAGGAAATTAATTATTATAATGGGGCAACACTATCTAAAAAACTAAATGCTTGAAATATGTTTGGAGGGATAAAATCGGGATCATTAAAAATTTTTATATAAGGCAATTATTGAAGAAAATTATTTTGGAGGTAATTATACTTTGTAAGGTATAATACTATGACAAAATTCGAAATATGTATATTTGTTGTGTAAATTTATAAATTTTTAATTTACTATATAAAGATAAAGCAAAGTAGGTTGATATGTTATATAAATAAAAAAAAATTAATCATGTTATTTTAGTGTTAATGTTGCTTATTAAATCGAAATATATGTGTATGTGTGTGTGTGTGTGTATATATATATATATATATATATATATATATATATATAGACATATTGGTAAGTTTTATTATTTTATATGAGGAAATTAATAATTATAATGGGGCAACACTATCTAAAAATAAATGTTTGATATATTTTTGGAGGGAAAAAATCGGGATCATTAAAAAATTTTATATAAGGCAAATACAAATTTAGAATGTGTGAAATTATGGATGAAATTATTGAAGAAAATTATTTTGGAGGGAAATGTACTTTGTAAGGTATAATACTAATTCGAAATATGTATATTTGTTGTGTAATTTATAAATTTTTAATTTACTATATAAAGATAAAGCAAAGTAGGTTGGTATGTTATATAAATAAAAAAATTAATCATGTTATTTTAGTGTTAATGTTGCTTATTAAATCGAAATATATGTGTATGTGTGTGTGTGTGTGTGTGTATATATATATATATATATATATATATATATGTGTGTGTGTGTGTGTAGGCATATTAGTAAGCTTTATTATTTTATATGAGGAAAGTAATAATTATAATGGGGAAACATTATCTAAAAATAAATACATGAAATATTTTTGGAGACAAAAAATTGGGATCATTAAAAAAAATTATATATGGAAAATACAAATTCAAATTAGGTGAAATTATGGATGAAGTTAATGACTATAAATTGGTAGGTTACGATTGAATCTGATTTTGAAAAGTTTAAATTTGATAAAGAAAACTTGTAAGTTATTAAAATAAATTTTTTTACGGATATAAGGGAAATACAAATTTAAATTTGATAATGGAACACATAAAAAATAAATGTTGGAAATATTTTTGGTGAGAAAAAATCTAGATCATTAACAAAATTTATATAGGGGAAATACAAATTTAAATTGGGTGAAATTATAGATGAAATTAATGACGATTAAATTGATAAGTTACGATCGGGATCCGATTTTGGAAAGTTTGAATTTGATAAAGGAAATGCGTAAGTCGTCAAAATATAAAATTTTAAACGCAGGAAAACATATTAAAAAATGCATATAAAGTTATGAAAAGTCGACACAGTAAAAAAAATCAACCCTAATAAATAAGAATCATTTTGCCACATGTCTTTTTCTCATTCATTTTATCACATATCAAATTTTGGTAATTTTGAATTAACTTTTTTTCACTTATCATTATTCTATGTTTTTCAATTATTTAAAAACGTTACTTAATTATATTGTTATATAAGCATAAACATTCTAATTAGACAGTTCCTTCCATAATAAGATTATTTAATTTAAACAACCAATGTATCAGTTTTTCATTGCATTAAATATTGACAACTATTTTATTTATTCAAATAAAATTATAGAGTATAATTTATGGAATGTTAAATGTTATATGAACTTAATTTTAGTATATAATCAATGTGGATTGTTTTCTAAATTATGATTGATTTATTTTAAATTGATTACAAATATAAGTGCTAACTTTTATGTTTGTTCTTATTTACTTGGTGTTCGCAAAAACTTTGCATTAGACTTGGCACAACTTTGAATAATTTTGGTATATCATCAATTTAATTTGATATATATCTTTTAGTTATACGAAATATCAAATAATGACATTTCATTATTATTATGATAATTTAGTTTATATATTACATTTTTACTAATATTAACGGTCTTATCTTTTTTTTTTTTTTTCTAAAAACCATAACGTTTTTACTAATTGTACTTTTTACAAATCTCCTAATATCTTATAATTTTTATCTTAATTTATAATTTTTCATAACTATGCTATTTTCAAGATTGACTGTGTTAAATAACAAACTTTATTCACTAATTTCGACTAAAAAGGGTTTATCATGACCGAGATATGACCTTTCAAGGATATTGACAAATTAGGGAAAAATGTTGAAATAAAAGCTTTGGCTTTTTAAATAAAAAAACACATATGCACTTTGCTATTAACTAAATATGTTAAAAACAAAATAGAAATTACAATGCACTTTGTATTCACTGAACACAATTACAACAACTCAAAAGAAATTTAGAAAAATTGCAATTCAAAACATCATAGATTAAAGTCAAAGTATATTTTTATTAACTAAATATGTTAAAAACCAAGAATTATGGACAAATATATCAAATTAATAGCAACATAATATTGATAATTAAAAACACTGAAGGATAAATGGTAGTTTTCAATCATCAACTACCGGGCAATCCAAACAATCTCAAAAAAAATTAAATACGTAAGACACACATACATACATGCAATTAATCAAAAGTCACTATGCTTTTCTCATGTGCATTTTTATCAAACAAGTAGAGTGCAACATCAAATGCAAGGTTAAAAAGAAAAAAATAAAAGATTGAAAAACTAATACTAACATTTATAATCAAGATTATTCATGCATTCAAAGATCACAGTCAAATACAACACTAATGAGAATCAAAAAATCAAATAAAATTAATAAAAATTAAGAACATCATATTAAAGAAGGAACCTGGATGACGAACGTGATGCTACAAAGGGTGATGTTGTTCGAACGTAAAACTGCAAAGGGTCTGAAGAAAACATAATGTACGAACAGCAGCACAAGATTTATACATAACTTTCAACAATGAATATGGAAAGGATATCAAATTTTGAATTCTTTGATTCTTTAAAATTGAGCAATGATATCCCGTAATCTTGTAGATACTTTTCATATAATAGATGTGAATTAAAAGAATATATGAAATGTGCCAGCTAAGAATATGATTTTAATTTGGAAGGAATGAAATTTACTTTCAAAAATTATGTTGAGGTTTAAATGAGTTGAATATATTCCTTTTATAAATTACATGATTTTAATTTGCAATTACACATTTACCCCTAATTATTATTATGATAATTTAGTTTATATATTACATTTTTACTAATATTAACGGTCTTATTTTTTTTTCTAAAAACCGTAACGTTTTTACTAATTGTACTTTTTACAAATCTCCTAATATCTTATAATTTTTATCTTAATTTATAATTTTTCATAACTATGCTATTTTCAAGATTAACTGTGTTAAATAAGAAACTTTATTCACTAATTTCGACCAAAAAAGGTTTATCATGACCGAGATATGACCTTTCAAGGATATGGACAAATTAGGGAAAAATGCTGAAATAAAAGCTTTGGCTTTTTAAATAAAAAAGCACATATGCACTTTGCTATTAACTAAATATGTTAAAAACAAAATAGAAATTACAATGCACTTTGTATTCACTGAACACAATTACAACAACTCAAAAGAAATTTAGAAAAATTGCAATTCAAAACATCATAGATTAAAGTCAAAGTACATTTTTATTAACTAAATTTGTTAAAAACCAAGAATTGTGGACCAATATATCAAATTAATAACAACATAATATTGATAATTAAAAACACTGAAGGATAAATGGTAGTTTTCAATCATCAACTACCGCGCAATCCAAACAATCTCAGAAAAATTTAAATACGTAAGACACACATACATACATGCAATTAATCAAAGTCACTATGCTTTTCTCATGTGCATTTTATCAAACATGTAGAGTGCAACATCAAATGCAAGGTTAAAAAGACAAAAATAAAAAAATTGAAAAACTAATACTAACATTTATAATCAAGATTATTCATGCATTTAAAGATCACAGTCAAATACAACACTAATGAGAATCATAAAATCAAATAAAATTAATAAAAATAAGAACATCATATTAAAGAAGGAACCTGGATGACGAACGTGATGCTACAAAGGGTGATGTTTTCGAACGTGATGCTGCAAAAGGTCTGAAGAAAACATAATGTACGAACAGCAGCACAAGATTTATACATAACTTTCAACAATGAATATGGAAAGGATATCAAATTTTGAATTCTTTGATTCTTTAAAATTGAACAACGATATCTCGTAATCTTGTAGATACTTTTTATATAATATATGTGAATTGAAAGAATATATAAAATGTGCCAGCTAAGAACATGATTTTAATTTGGAAGGAATGAAATTTACTTTCAAAAATTATGTTGAGGTTTAAATGAGTTGAATATATTCGTTTTATAAATTATGGTAACATTAAATCACTTTGTCAAACTTTCAAATTTAATCAATATTAATATTATTTTATTTTATTTTGGGATGACATCATTAAAATGATCAAAGGGTGGAAATTAATCAAGAAAACACAATGAATGACCTTGATTGTTGAAGGCAATATCATAAGGTTTCTCTTTTAGTCTATATAAAGATGGAAACATATAAATAACAATTTTTCACAAATGCTATTGTAAGGATACTTAAAATAAATAAATCAAAACTTTTGTTTTATTATTTTAAAACTTGCGGAAAAATCTTATCCTTACAATGCAAATACATATGAAAACTATGTTGATATCTATTCCTAAGCAATCTATCATAACTCTTAAGCAGGTGCCCAAAATTCTGATCACCGAACCAACTTCGCGATCAGAATCAACATACTCTTTCTTTAAGCTTCCTTTGATTCTCTAAAACATCAAAATGTAATTAGTTTACATTATGTATTAGGAATCTCCAAAGGATACTTAGAGTTAGATAATGAACTTTACCTGAAGTAGAGTCAAACTTTTGGCTTTTCCATATCTTTCAGGTAAATCTGGCAGCTGCGCAACCAATGCCCCCTTATTTTGGCAAAAGAAACATATAAACTCTTTGGAAATGGTACATAAGACTATCTCAGACTTATCTTTTCTCTTTACCATTAGGTCAAATGACTTGACCATGGTCGATCCCTTTCCATTGGGAAGAGAAAGCTTTTCTAAACTTTCAATGTTACCATTACCAATGTCCATGGAAGCGTGGGAAGTAGATCTTCCAATCAAATTTGATTTACCATTGCTCAAAATCATTGCTGATTTTGCAGCATCAAGCAAAGAGGTAAGATCATTAAGGGTCATGTCTTGATCTGTCATCAGGGTGTGATTGAAGAACCAAGTCAACAACCAGCTACCTCGAGACTTCGACACCCGACTCTCCCGGCTTTCTAATGGGGATTGAGTGACCTTGAACTTTTCAAGTATTTGATCTTGTGGGATAGAGAGAATAACTGGAGGAGGTGGAGGAAGTGAAGCATGATTTTCAGTCCCATTAATGCACAACAAAGGGATTAATCTTTCACCTTGATTGCCATGTGAGATATCATCTTCATCAGGAAAGCTTTTCCCTAAAGATTTGGGAAGACCATAGTTGTCTTAACTAGACATCTATAATGGGATAAATTGAATTTTACTTGATTTAAAGTCATTAATATAACACCCAATATGAAATATTAACGCTAGGACCCAACAACCTATTTATAACTGGAAGACGAATGTCGTAATCCATGTTATAAAATAGTTGAAGGTAGGTAAATGACTATTTACCAATTTCCACCATGAAAAACGAAATATAATTAAGTTTTAATTGGATTTGAAACTTCTAGATCTTTTGAGATACATTGAACTTTCAATGGCATGTTTGAATCTCGATTGTGCCTTCTCAAGTTTGTGACTGGGATGCCGAGGATCACAAACAAAGTGTAAATAACAAGGCAAATTAACTTGGTACCCATAACTTTATCACCTAATTGATGTGACGATTAACCACACACGCTCCACCAATCTATGATAAATTTAAGTTAACCTTTGCCACACATTGTCAGTCCTATGTTAGTGTGCCGGTTAATCACACACGCTCCACTAACGACTTAACAAAGGTGCAAAGTGCAATTTCATGGGTTAGCACCATTTCACATTTTCCTAAGTAAATAAGATTGGGAATTTATACGTGTTTAGATACTTAGTATTTATCATTAATACTTTTAATGAAGGGATAAATATGGTCCTGTCAAACCCGTTCGGCTAACGACCCTCCATCAGTCAAGGAAGCGGTGGGTGAGAGTGGACACCCATTAAACTGCCATTTTATAGGCAGTAACCTTATACCCCCCTTATAGACCGACTTCGTGAATGAGGCCTACTAACGGTAAGACCGACTTGATCTTATACATATATTTATTATTAACTTACAATACTATAAAGTATAAGGGTTGAATTTTAACTTTTTAAATTATAAGGGCTAATTTGGAATTAAAGTATTCATGGGGAAAAATGTACAAATTCCAAAACTTGAGGGCAAGTTTTGAAACTATTCAAAACTCTTAGATTTTCATAACTTATGAGTTTAATTAAAGTTTAAAAAACTTTTAATGAATAGACTCTTGAACATCCATAACTTGAGGACAAGTTATGGAGTTCATAAAACTATTTATGACAAAGATGACTCTTTAATTTTGTAACCTATGACACTTTTATGAGTTTTGAAATTCATAAATGTGACTTTTCATATAACTTGAGGACAAGTTAAAAAAAAAACATTTTATGAACTATTTCTAGATCAATTTGGATTGAAAACAAATAACAAACAAATTTTTTTCCATTAATCTAAATTAACTCATAAAACAAGGTAACACAAAAAAATAACTTTTGGATTTAATAACATATGGAGTTTAATGTTTGTTTTATGATGAAACTTTTCATGTTCCATAACTTAAGAACAAGTTATGGAATTCTTTAAAACATTAAGACCAAGTTGTGTAACTCCATAAAAAAATTTGAATCATTTTTTTAAAACCTTTTCATATCCATAACTTATGGAGGTTTCAAAAAACTCTTTAGATCAAACTTTTAAAACAAATAAAATAATCATATCATTCTATCTTTTAATAAATTGACATAATTCAACTCTTGTAGTAAACTGACTCAAATTTTACAAATAATTAGTTTTTCATAAAATCAAGTAATTATCTTAAAATTTTACAAACTTCATGTTTTTTTCTTTTTTTTCTTCAAGTTGAAAAAAAAATACATTTACATCAAATATAATAGAAAACAACCCATGGCTCTGATACCACTGTTGGGTTTTGGTATAATACAACATCCTATGGTGCACATACAACCCTAAATACCTTGGATCTATGTTTTCACTAATTATACACACAAATGTTTTCCAAGGCATTAAACCTATAACTAGCATGCATTTGACATAAACCATATAAGATACTAGTTAGGGTAACATACCTTTCATGTGGCTTGAAGTCTTGATTGTATTTGGCCATAAGAGCTTAGCCCCAATAGTGTGGAAGCCTCAAGTGGAATCACAACACACCATGGATAAAGGTGGAACTTGAGAGAGAATTCCATGCACCCAAAAACACCCACGAACTCCAAGAACTTCATGTGTAACCACCAATGGCATTTTTAGGTCATGATGCATGTACTTATATGTGTGATATTTCAAGAGTCATGGGTATAACCCAAATCCATACCCATAGGTTTTATGATCCATGGTTCATGTGGCTAACACTTTATGTATCCATACATAAACTTGGTCCAACATGGATCATAAGCCCAACACATATAAATATAACTAATTAACATAATTAGTCCCCATAGATTTCATTAGTCTCTTTCGATCACCAAAATAATTCTTGATCAATATTAATTAACTCATATGATTTCATATTAATATATTATGATTTATAATATATTAATAAATCATATATAACATCTTCTCTCAAAAGTCCATCCTAACAAATTTTCCTGATGATTTGCAACCCAAATGGACCATGCTACTCTCGGGTCAAGTACATACCAATAATAGTTATGGGCTTAGACATCTAATCCAACATAGTATTCCCCCACATATGGGGGATACTATTCATATCTCCAAAAATGGAGGTGAAAATGGGGTAGGGTTGGAGATGAATGGGGGAAGAAATGGAGTTTGGGGGTGGGTTGGAGATGCCCCAATATGGTTTAATAATATTCATATAAGTGATTCATAACCCCTTAATAGCTTAGACAAAAACTTGTTGGAAGATTGCTTACATACCGGAGGTAAGTACGTGAACATATGAATACATGCCCTCCTAAATAACAATGTACTTTGAAGTTTTCCTTTGTGTGAAATATTATATGCATATCTTGCTTTTCTACTATATATACAATGTGTTAGAATTTATGTTTTAAGACATGTTGAGTTTTAAATATTGTTCATGGCCATCTATACATTGGTAGAATTTTAATATTTTGGTTTAGAAACTTTTGAAGAACTTGGATGTCCAACCTTTTAGGCTTTGGAGTAGCTAGCCTTCACGGGTGTTGGGCCTTACAATGTAACGTCCGTAGATCCGGGCTAGTAATATTGAGATAATAGAGACTGAAAACGACTTTTCGACAAACGATTATTTAGAATAAATAATCTTAACAAAGTTGTAGAATATATCTCAAGGGTTCCGTACATATAAACAATGCCGAAATCCGAGTTATAACGAAGAAGTTATGACATGTCGAAATTTTAAGGTAAAACCGGCACGGCACCGGGAATTATAAAAAGTGAATTTACGATAAAATACTTTCTAGCCTTAGCAATCTAAACGAAATTCGTAGTATATGTTAAACCGAGAGTTTGCACAAAAAGAACGTCTAAATCTGACTTCGTATAAGGAAGTTATGAATTTTCTAAGATTTAGCATAGCAGTGCGCAACCCGGAAATTCAAATTTTAGATCGGTCGATTTTTAGCCAAAATAATCTAAAGCAGAAATGAAGATGTCGTTAATAGGAGTTAAACTATTAAATGAACGTTGAAAACGGAGCTCGTGTGCGAAAGATATGGACGAAACTTAGTCCTTATACCATTCGAGCGCTGTGAATTCGATACAGTTTTGTAAATCCGAGATAGAATGAGAATTAGTTGACGGGGTCTAAATGAAAGTCGTAGTACTCATAAATACCAACACATGGATATAAATAACGTCAAGAATAGAGTTTGTATGTTAAAGATATGGACGAAACTTAGTCTCTACTTTTCAAGAGCGTCGAATTCAAATATAGTTTTGTAAATCTGAGATAGAATGAGAATTAGCCGACAGGGGTCTAAATGAAAGTTCTAGTAATCGTAAATACCAATGTGTGGATATAAATAACATAGAAAATGGAGCTCGTACGTGGAAGATAACGACGAAGCTTAGGGGCTATTCTACGATAAAATCCTTATAAATAAGAGATGAACTTTTCATAATTTCTTCACACCATAAACCTTTCTTTCTCTCTCTAACTTCTCTCTAGCCTCCCTAAATCCCTCCTAAGTCTAGGGAACCTCCCTAGCATGAGAAGGAAAACCCGGAGCGCCCGATGGCTCCGAGAAGAAAAGTTTTCGGCTCGGAAATGTTGCTCCAGCGAAACCCGATTTTTTTTAATAAAAACTCGTTGTAAGTGAGCTACGCCTACACTATTTCTAATATAGATTTTATTTAAATATAGTAATGTTATTAGGAACTTATAATAATTATTTGGGCTATTAATATGTGTTATATAAGTGTCGTTATAATATCTTTTTAACCAATCACAGTACGGGGAATCTGGTTTAAAGGGTCGCATAGAGTTGTTGGATTTCAGAAGTGTTATATGCCAAAATGGTCCTGCCCTCCGGTGTTTTATGTCTGGCCCCTGTCTGTATATAGTGGTTGGAAAATATTATTTAAACGCTTATATAATAATAATAATGCTAAGACTAATAATTAGTTACAGTAAATATTAGACTAAAATCTAGTGGTAATAATATTAGGTTTCGTTGAAGGAAATTATATTATTAAGACGCGAAGCGTTGTACGGGTTTGGAATCATTGCTTTAACAAGTGAGTGCATAGTGACTTTCATATTACACATAGATATGAAGTATTTTATATAAACTATGTGCTATATGTGCATATTATCTGTATACTTGCTATTTATGTTGGATGGACGATTATATACAAGTTTTAAATAATTTAAACTGTATACGTATTTTATATCCACAAATATGTTGGGTATAACATAGGTAGATGAATGATGAGAGATAAAAGATGATATGAGTGAACATTGGCAGCTATGGACTTAGTGCCTATTGAATAAACGTTGGTAGCTATGAACTTAGTACCTGATTATTTAAATGTTGGTAGCTATGGACTTAGTACCTGATAGATAAACGTTGCTAGATATGGACTTAGTACCTGATAGATAAACGTTGGTAGCTATGGAATTAGTACCTAAACACTGGTAGCTATGGATTTAGTACCCGATGAATGAACTTTAGCAACTGTGGAATTAGTGCTTTACGAACGAGCATTGATAGCTATGGACTTAGTGCCAATCCTATAACCCTGGAAGCAAGGGACTTCGGAATGAACGAATGCAGGATAGATGAATCTTAGGGTAGACTCTTAAGAGTAAGGAAGATAATGGGGATGGGTAATTTGGTTGATTGTTTGATGTTTAAACATAATAATTATATTATTGTGTGTTGAAAACCCTGTGTACTCACCACATTTCCCAACCTGACCCACTCAAACTTATTTGTATCACAGGTGTCGATACGAAGCTACTTTACATTGAGAGATTAAAGAAATGTAGATAACTAGTGTAAATGAATGTAAGTTCTGTTTATGCTTATGTTTTTGTATTGACGATGACATCCCAAATGTTTTAAAAATGAATAAAATTACATTTCTTTAGAAATGCTTTGATAACGTATTTATCATGTTTTCTGGGAACAAATTCCGCAACATTTTATTAAAAGAGTACTCTAATTTTTATAAAGCACAAACAAAATCGGTCTTTTCTGGCCGTGAAAATGGATATATCACATACAAACTCTAACATGGTTCATTTATGATGATTCACATGTAACCTAGTATTATATTTTTGAAGTCGTGAAGTTGAAGCCGCTACATAATAATTTGGTATTATGTTATTTCATGTGTGTGTTTCAACTAACCATTTTCCTTCGAGAGCCTTAAGAGTCCCTTAAGAGTTAAAGGACATGACTTTGTGAGTTATAGACTTGGGGTTTGGAAATTATTCCATTTCACATATTATGTACTATATATGTTGTTGGCCTTTTTATGATTCTTTGAAGTTCTAAAGTTAATAACAATGTACTTTACTCATTGCAATGTTTTCCTCTATTAATGAATTTTTGGTTATATATTGGGGTTTTAAAGGAAATAAGGTTTTGATTATGATATATAGATGGTGTTTTTTATATTTTGCTTATACTTGTTTGAAACTGATATTACTTACTAGGCTTCACAAGTCTAGCCTACTATTTTGGCATGTATTCAATTTAGTAGCAATTATATATTGACATTGTGGATATCAAAGAGTTTATGATGGTTTTTAGAAGACTTTATGATATGTTTGAAATAGCTAAACTTGATATAGTTACCTAGTCTCTTGCATTAATTGATATGTTTTTGTAGCAATTTATTTGTTAAAAGATTTTAAAGTTTGGGACTTTTTCCTCACATTATTATTAAATGGTTTACAAACCCAATATTATGATGTTTTAAAAACTATCATATTTCCCATACAAGGGGTTTTTCAATTGATAAGAAGTTAGGTTTAAGTAAAGAAAATATTTAGAGTAATAGTTAGACTTAAACTACAAATGTTAGAGAATATGTAGATTTAAGTAAAAATGCATTTATGTTTTTACCTAGCATCGACTAGTAGGGTATTATATCTTTAATATCTTAATATATGATCTATTTTTTAGGATTAACATTTAAACTTCCACTAAATATGGTAAATATAAGAAGGCCCATGACAAACAAGTAAAAAAAGGTCCTTGTCGGTATTATAAGTTGTTATTTTTAAATAAAAATATATAATAAAAAAAATTGGCTCTGTGCGGCTGCCCACTTTGCCCTCCCTCAACACCCCCATGCTTGGAAGTATGATTGAGCTTGATCAATTTAGTTGTATACTTGAATGTGATTGGAATTATAATTTTTGATATCCTTGAAGGGAGCCCGCAAGGGTGCACGACCCCCTTGAACCCCCGTCGTTTGTCGTATCCGGATCAAATTCATCTTATACAAGTGTGTACAATGCACCATCTAACTTGTATTGTATCATAGTTTGGATTTTTTTTTTTTTTTTTCGCACTTATATAAACCACAATCACACCAGATGATTGGATGACACTAAAAACCATTAACAATTTCAATATGTTTTATTTATTAACTATTTGAGTTTTGGCTCTCTTTACCTTCAGATAAGTAAAATAAAAAAGGGAATGATCAAAAAAAATGTCTTGAAAGGCCTAATATTGTTTTGGTCAACCCTACACTAAAAATGCACACAACTCACAACTCCATTATTATATTTGAAAACTTTAGATTATAGTTTCAATAATTATATGGTACACATTAACACGTTCGACCCATTTGTTATTATTTTAACACTCACGATCTAACACTTACGTTAACTAGAAGTTATGGACTTATAGTTTACGTATGATTTTTCAAAAGGTTAAAGTTTTTCCTAATATGCATCAAGTGAACACTTTTCTTCGATAGAAAGGCAAACCACGCCCTTTGACTTTGATAAATTGCTACAAAATATGGGTTAAGTTAAAAGTGCACTAGTCCTCACGATCTATTAATTTTATTGTGTCAAACTTTTTATGCTCATGAAGAAATATTTCATCATATTAACAGCTATGTAATTAGCATATACGAGGGATTGTGATTATGTAAATGTTATAGCACAAATAGAGTTATCATTAATCATCTCAAAACATATTTAAATTCTACGATTAGAATTTTGCATTAAATTGAAATTGTTAAATGTACAATCGACAATTCATATAGTACAAGTATATTCAAACATGCATGTGCATATTGATTATTGAAAAGGTAAAGGGTTATTGTGATGGAAATATTCCACTTTTCCATGCAATGGCCAATTATAAAATTGATTGATGATTTCGTACACAAACATAAAAAGTTTTCAATTGAGTGAAACACAATGAGTTGCTATTAATTCTTTTAAAATGTTAAAAATTATATGATATTTATATTTATAAATAAGTCAAGTGATGTTTTTTTTCTTGAACGTTGGTGTTTATGGACAATAAAAAGTTACACAAAACAAGTAAACAATAGTGGTAAAGATGAAATAAAACGATCATGAAATTGGAATTTGTTATAAACAATCAAACGAAGCCATATCCATATATAATGCAATCCAACTTATATAGGTTTAAGTTTCCACAATATCAACGACCAAAGTAGTTCACCTCCATCGATAGCCAACTTAACATGTGAATATTGATTAGATCTAAAGGAAAACCTTAAAAAAAACTCAATGTATTTTCACCAAATGCTTAGAAAAAACCACTATATTATTTTTTACTACACTAAAACCCTTATGGTGCATTTAGTTGCGAAAAAATGGATCGTTTTTCGGATAAAAATTTCAAGAAAAATGAGAATTTTGAAAACGCGTTTAGTTCGTCTATTTTTCTAAATTTTTTACGGAAAATGAAAATTTTCCGTTTTCTAAAATTACAAAAAAGTCGGAAAATTTTGGAAAACCAATAATCATTGTTTTCCACATTTTTCTAATTCCATTTTTTTTAAATATAAACACATACTCACTCACATCTCATCCACCTCTATCTACCCTCACCTTAATACCCCCAACCCATCATACCCCTACGTACCTACACTCACTCCCAAACCCACCCCCACCCCCACAAACACACACACACACACATCCGCCCACACCCCCACAAAAACACACACAAACACCAACTGTAACACCAAAAATTTCAAACTAATTTAAACTTTATAAAACATGTCAAGTTCATCAAAACAAACACCCATCAAACTCTTGAGTCCTCAGTAAGAGTCTGGAATGCCTACCAGGCCCTCAGCTCATATCTGGAATACTCTAGGGTTTTTTGGCTACCGCATGAAGCAATACAACCTCAACCCAACCCACCTAACATATAACATAACTACTGAGCATGCAATAATCATGTAACATCACAGGTAGTCCTACAGATCTACCTACCTGGCGTAACCACTAGCATGCAACAATAACTCATACTCAACATTTAACACTACTAGGATAACATATCAATGGGCCGGCCTTGGTGACTTAGACCCCTTAGTATAGTGAGGATAACTCACGTCGTAGATTTCAACTCGGTAGATAAATCCCAACTCTCGGATCACTTGCCAAAGACTCCACCACCTATTACCATAGTACTGTTGGATTAGTGTCTAAGTCCATAACTATTTTGGTATGTACTTGACCCGATGGTGCATGGTCCTTTTGGGTTGCCTTCACAAAAGAAACTTGATAGGATGAATTATGGAGAGAAAGGATTGATTATGATTTATTAATATATTATGAGAATAATATATTAAAGGAGAAATCATATTGTTTAATTAATATTAGTCAAGAATTAATTGATAATTAATTTTGTGACTAAAAAAGATTAATTAAACTTAAGGGACTGGAACTGTAATTATAAGATAATTGCATTTGGGCTATGGATCACCTTGGAATAATAGGTTGGACGAATTCTATGGGGGAACCCATTAGAAATTGTCCAAGGGATATTCTAAAAGGGTTCATGGGTTGCTTAGGGCTTAAGCAGTCAGTTTAGGGTTTCCTAGTTGAAAACCCTAATAGCCTACATGTATATAAAGTACCCTTAAGCCCCAAAAATAGTAGGAAGAGTTCCACTAGGGTTTCTAGATGTTTTTGGGCAGCCTCCTCTCTCCTTATTCTTCATCCTCTTGCTCTTGGTGTTTGTGTTTGTGATCCATTAGAGGAGTGACAATTGTGACTCTAAGCTTTCTAAAGTCATTACAAGGAGGAATTGAGATTGTTATTACTACATAACAATCAAGGTAATATTTTAAACCTCATTCTTATGTTAATATGATTAATTGTATGCTAGAACTAGGGTTTAAAGTCTTGGATGAGTTGCATGTACAATAGAGAAACCTAGATCCAAGCATTAGGGTTTGCATGAGCACATAGGATGTTCTTATGGCTAAAACCCATCAGTGGTATCAGAGCCTTGATTGGTTTCTATTGTATTGATGCCTAGCATATTCATTCTTGTTAAAAAAAAATCGTTTTTTGGCCCTCTGACTGGTGAACTCGGTGAGTTCCAATGTGGACTCGGCGAGTAGGCCTCAACTCGGCGAGTCCATAGAGGAACTCGGCGAGTTCGAGCGTCAGAAGGAGGTAGTTTCGGGATTTCTTGCTGTTTTACTTGAGGATACTTGCCTTAACTGTTTTGGGTCATTAAAATCCAATTTTAAACATATTTTGAGTATATCCTTGATTAAACAAAAGATAATTACCAATGGATTAGATAATAACTTCCTTATATGATTAAAGTTTGATTATTTGTATTAATTGGGTAAATTATTTTGCAAGAAATTGATTTTAGGTCAAATTTAGATAATCATTAAATTAATTGTTTAATTTAAATTATTTGCTATTTGATCCGTTGTGTTTTGAAAAGTTTCAAAACTTGCCCTCAAGTTTTGGAATTTAAAAGTTGATTAAAAGTTTAATTTAGAAATGTTAAATTCTAAAACCCTAGTATTGTTTTGAAAAGTTCAAGTTACACCCTTATGGTTTTATTAATTAATTAAGGTGTATAATTAAAAGAGATTTAATAAACCCATAGAATTTTTGGTTTACATTTAATTAAATTAAAAGTATAATTTGTTAAATTAGACCAACTGGTATTTTAAAAGTTTAAAATATACCCTATACTATATGTAACATTGAAAGTCTAATATTATATATATATATATATGTATGAGTAAAAGTCAGTCTTACCGTTAGTAGGTCTCATTCACAAAGCTGGTCTATAAGGGGTGTTTAAGGAAATTGCCTATAAAATGGCGATTGAATGGGTATCCACTCTTACCCACCGCACTCTTGACTAGTGGAGGGTCGTTAGCCGAACGGGTAGGATAGGACAGAATCCTTTCCATTAAAAGTATAATGAAGTACAAAAGTAACTAAATGCTTTCACTAAATTCCCAATCTTAGTTACTTTAGGCAAAAGTGAATTGATGCAATTCCATGAAATTACACTTTGTGCCCTTGTGAAGACGTTAGTGGAGCGTGTGTGGTTAACCGGCACACTAAATCGTTCTAAGAAAAGGTAGCAAGGGGTGACTCAATGTTTTTCATAGTTTGGTGGAGCGTGTGTGGTTAACCGGCACATCAAATAGGTGACTGTAACATGTGGGGGCACCATGTAAGTTTGCATGGTTATTCACACCTTGTTTTGTGATCCTCGGCATCCCAGTCACAAATCGAGGGGCATATCGAGATTTAAACATGCCATTGAAAAGTTCAATGAATCTCAAAGGATCTTGGAGTTTTCAATACATTTAAAACTAAATCTGCTTCTTGTTTTTCATGGTGGAAAATTAGTGAATCGTTATTCACTTACCTTCAAATGTTCTGCAATTTGGGTTACGGCATCCCTCTCCCGAGTTGTGGAATATTGTGTTGGGTCCTAGCCTTAGTATCTCATTTGGGTGATTTACTAAGGACTCAATCAATCAACTAACTTGAATTTATTTTCTCCCGTTTTGTAGATGTCAAAATACGACAACTATGGTCTTCCCAAATCCCGTGGAACAAGCTTTCCACATGAAGATGATATTCCACGATTCGATCGAGGAACAAGAGATCATGCTTCACTTCCTCCACCTCCTCCAATTATTCTCCCTAACCCATAAGTTCGAAGGCTTGAAAAGTTCAAGCTCACTCAAGCCCTTTTGGCAAGTAAACATAAAGAAGGAAAGTCGGTGTGTGCACACATCCTAGAGATGAAGTCACACGTTGATAGGTTAAGGATGTTGGGATCCATTGTTTGTGAGGAGCTAGCTATTGACTGGGTTCTTCAGTCACTCCCTAACTCATATAGTGAGTTCGTAAGAGAGTACTATATGATGAACCATGATGTGACCCTCATCGATTTCACCTATATGCTTATTGATGTTGAATCAGCAATGATTTGGCGCACTAGAAAAGCAAAGTTGATTGGTGAATCTGCCTTCCAAACCTCTATGGATATAGGTAATGGCAACGAAAGGCATGCCATGATCGAAAAGTTTGATCATAAGAGAAAGGCAAATTCTGAAGTAGTTCCATGTGCTGTTCCAAAAGAGTCAATTTGCTTTTATTGCCAAGTGAAGGGGCATTGGAGACGAAACTGCCCTATTTACCTAAGAGATCTAAGATATGGGAGAGTCAAAACGTATGACTCCACTTTAGGTAAAATCCATTAACTAACTCTTTTAAGTTCCTATTCTAGATTCTTAATAAATGATGTGATAAGATTACATTTGATGTTTGTAGGATCGAAGAAAAGAAAGGAAGCTTAAGGGAAGAAGTGAGCTAAATCTAATCATGAAGAAATGGATTTCGATCGCATTGCTTGAAGATTAGAATTTCAAGCTACTACTTGGAGTTAGAATAAGATTGCTAAGAAATATGTATTAACATAGTTTTTCAATTGAATTACATTGTAAGGACAAATTATTCCACAATAAAATAAATTTTGATTTTATATTATTTATTTATCCTTGCAATGGCGCGTATGAAAAATTGATATTTGAATGTTTCTATTATTAGCAATAATGGATTTGATTCTTAAGTATGTTATTTGTGGAAATATCAAGAATTTACCAAATAGGGAGAGTTTCTCATCACCCAAGTTTCAATTGGACAAAAACTTGGAATCATGCAATGAGTATTGCATGATAAATGAGAAATTTCATATTTGGAAATTAGACTAATTCGTTGACAAAGTGTCAAGTGAAGGACTAGGAGATCGAGTACACAAAGTTGTGTGTTGATAAAGTCCACCACAAGAGTGATAAAGATATTTGTCATGATTTACTAAAGGTTTAGTAAATATGATTATACTTATAAGATTAAGTGTAATTCTGAATTGATTGAAAGAGTTTAAATCAATATTAGAACGAATAAGAAAAATCAAGTGGGCAGAAAGATAAAAATTTCTCTATTCTAAGAAGAAGGGAGAGTACCTTTTATTATGTTTTATGATAGGTCTTAATGATTAAGAACCATATCTCAATTGATCCTATAAGTGAGTCTTAGTGCAGTTGTATGTCTAAGAAGAGGAATCAAGAATTGAAGAAATGGTTAAATCAAAAAGTCAATCATACTTCGTTCCAAAACAAGTCTTAGAGTTAAGATTGTGACATTGAGTGACAAGTCTTAAGAAGGTTTATAACATTCATCAAATGTAGAATTTAGAAAAAGTTTTTCTTATTCTTGCACATTTGGAATTGGTAAGTTGTGATGTCTTGGAGAGGACAATGACCAACTAGGACCAATTTTATGAAGTGTTTTGTCTTGATAAAAGCTACACTTACTCTTGAATATTGTTTTGTCGAGAAATGTTTATTGACAAGAGAATATTCTATGTCAAGGAGTTAGTGGGAGTCTTAATGATCTCGAAAAGTTCAAGAACTAATCAAGAATAAACCTTGTCAATCATCACTAGCACACGAGTTGAGGTTTACGACCTATCGTGTTGACACTATCTTATTTCTGTGACCGTTCCAGTTGAGTTAATTATGCATGTGAGTTCTATGAGTTCTCATTTGAATGCATAAAAGGAGAGCACCTTGATCAATGAAAAGTACATTGATAGGAAAGGGTGAGCTGCTTAACTACTTGGAAGACATGGTGGGCACTCGTGCTACCATAAGACAAGAAATCAAGATTTAGAGTGTTCAGTCCATATGAGTTTGAATTTGTCGAAAACTTTGGTTTTGACAAATTCGCATGGATAGGAACACATACACCGTTAAAATCTAAGTGTCATAAGATTCCCTCCTTCATGAAAATGACTGTGAGGAAATGCTTTCGCTAAGAGAAATTTTAAGAAGATAGTGATTGTGAAATTGTATTCTCGAATTTGATTATGGTTACGGTATCCCTTTCCATGATTCGAATTGTGAGACTTGGAAATTAGTCTGAAGTTTTTAGACACACATATGAGTTATCTAAAAGAAAAGGTGTATAAGGTTAAGAAGCTTAGATAAAGGCTTATCGAAGCATCTGGTATTAGAAATCTGAAAGTTAAGCTGTTTTTTGAATACATGTCAAAGTTAGTGGGAGCATAAGTGTTATGCTTATATGATAATTATCATCATGATAGTGGGAGCATAAATGTTGTGCTTGTTTGATTATTAAGGCAAGTATTGCAAGTTAGCAATATTAATTATAGAAAACAAGAGTTATACTTTGCAAAGTTGTAAAGATTGAATAGTTGTTTTGCTATAATTCAGGGAGAGAATATTATGCTTCATTTCAAATCTAAAGGCTTAGGTTGTGGAATGTTAATAAATTTAGTCAAGGATACATAGTGTGTTCTTAAATTTCGATTATGATTATGGCATCCCTCTTCATAGTTCGAATTGTGAGAACGTGACACATAAAATATTATGGCAGAATATTGATAAAGAATCAAATCTTCATGTAAGACATTATGCATCGTGTCCCATATGCTTCGGGTAAAGGATCGATTGCAGATACTATAATATTTGACCATTCTAAAATTTTCCAAATGTTTGGCGCATTAAGAGGGAAAAAGCACAAGAATCGGTTTTTGACTAAGATAATTAAACAACTATCAAAGTACGATCCAAAGCTCGTTGAGGATTGGTCGCTTGTGAGTAGTTGGAAGTATGATATTGGATGGACCATATCGACATTATTATGAATAGATAAGATTCTATTAAGAATGAGTTGTCATATGGTAAGTATGGAAATGTTTCCATATTGGGAGTTGGATAGATTAGAAACTTTTATGCAAAAGGATGTTCAAAGGAATGTACTTTGAGTGAGAGACATCACATCTATGGAATTGTCTTGTAACAATATCCGATAGAGAACTTTGTAATTTCATTGGCAATAGTCATTGTAACTTTAGTGCAGTGACATTACGAAAGGATCATTGCATAAAATGTTAGAATCTAACATATTCTATAAGTGGCAAGAATTTGATATTCTTACACTTGTGATAAGGATTGGGAATTGTGAAATGAGTATGATTGGAAATGTGTTCATTTGATCTATTTCACAAAGTAAGGACCGTAGGTTAGCATTGTGTGCATGCTAAGAGCATGGAACAAGTGTAGTTGTAATTCAAGTAAAACGTTGATTACCCAAAACAACAAATAATGAGTAATCGATATGGTGATAAATAAAAGGTGTATTATTTATACTCAAAGGTTTGGGGCCATATGGGATTAGTATTATTCTTGTGTTTCACTTTGCATGTTTTGACTTCCTGAATAATTTAATTGGTTCAGAACAGTCAAATTATTCGAACGGGCCACATTCGTTCATATGTTGGAAGTAGGTATGAATGAAGACTGTCGTGAATTGGTGTGTGGATTGTCTAAAGTGTATTAGACATAAGCAAATGATTGCTGCAACGCTCATGAGTGCTTATGAATATGATTTGAGCATTAGATTAAACCCACGCTCACTTGGATCACTTCATGGATTTTATCACGGGTGATTAGTGAGACGATAACATTTTATATTCTTGAAACTGAGATGTGTGAGTTGTATCTTGCGAATCAGTTGCACATTGATAATATGTAAACGCACTAGTAACTTGGTGTTATAGAACATATTGTTGTGTTTGATTCAGTAAGTGAGTGCAAGCAAGCATTGAATCAAAGTTTATTCATTCCTTTTATTCAAAGTAGGAAAAAACGATATCTTTGGGCCACTCGATGATTTAGTGATGACACCTTAGCGCTTGGCCAAGCCGAGACTTGTTTGATGTGATCAATTATAGTCTGATGTCAGTCGTCATAAATCGGAAGTCGGGAAAGAGTATAGAGAGAATGATTAAAATTCATGACTCATATCTATACGATATCTAGAATGGAGGAATATATGATCCCTTATCTAAAGGACACGCGTATCTGATAAGATCAGAGTTGACAACGGTTTTTGAAAGCTACGATTGCCGATCAGGATCTGAAGTCATATGCAGAATAGTTGTTAGACTTATCCAAGTGGGAGACTCTTGGATTAGTGTCTAAGTCCATAACTATTTTGGTATGTACTTGACCCGATGATGCATGGTCCTTTTGGGTTGCCTTCACCAAAGCAACTTGATAGGATGAATTATGGAGAGAAAGGATTGATTATGATTTATTAATATATTATGAGAATAATATATTAAAAAAGAAATCATATTGTCTAATTAATATTAGTCAAGAATTAATTGATAATTAATTTTGTGACTAAAAGACATTAATTAAACTTCAGGGACTGGAACTGTAATTATAAGATAATTGCATTTGGGCTATGGATCACCTTGGAATAATAGGTTGGACGAATTCTATGGGGAAACCCATTAGAAATCGTCCAAGGGATATTCTAAAAGGATCCATGGGCTGCTTAGGGCTTAAGCACTCAGTTTAGGGTTTCCTAGTTGAAAACCCTAATAGCCTACATGTATATAAAGTACCCTTAAGCCCCAAAAATGGTAGGAAGAGTTCCACTAGGGTTTCTAGACGTTTTTGGGCAGCCTCCTCTCTCCTTATTCTTCATCCTCTTGCTCTTGGTGTTTGTGATCCATTAGAGGAGTGACAATTGTGACTCTAAGCTTTCTAAAGTCATTACAAGGAGGAATTGAGATTGTTATTACTACATAACAATCAAGGTAACATAGGATGTTCTTATGGCTAAAACCCATCAAGTACGAATATGCTCATAAGTCCTCATCCTCACAAAGTACTCCATAACCCAACTAGTTAACCCCCGGTCAAAGTCAAACTCCTCAGTCAAGGTCAACAATCCATGTTGACCTTAACTCGTCGAGTACCCTCGGCTACTCACCGAGTTCCTTGAAGTTCTTACCCACTCGCCGAGTCACCGGGGTGACTCATCGAGTTCTTACGATTTTCGATTTAAACCCTAAGGCCACCCGTCGAGTTTCCTTCTAGCAACACATCGATACACACGCGTTCCTAACTTGGGGAAAACTCATCTGACTCGCTGAGTTGTTCTTTCAACTCGTTGAGTCTATGGCAATCTTCATCGGACTCATCGAGTTGTTCCTCCAACTTGTCAAGGTCACGGCCATCTTCATGTGACTCACCGATTCGACCTTGCGACTCGCCGAGTTCCTTCAGTCCTTAAGCCATACAGACTCGTTTAAGCCATGCAATGGCTCCAAATTACAGATCCAAGCTTCCAAGGCGTGCCTTTCACGTAAAGTTGCAAACTTTACGTGCATGCATGGCTAAAAAGGTTCTTAATGCCAAATCTAAGCTCTTAATGGGGTTTCATGCACAAGGGGGGCCTCATCCACAACCAAGACAGAAACTTTATGACTCTAGAACTTGAGAAGGGTCCAGATATGAAGTTACAACTTCAGATTTAGCTCATATCTTGCAATATCACCTTATTCAAACCATAAAAACCCTAGATCTCCACCATATGAGGTCTAGAAGGAAAAGAGATAAAGATTTCGACTTGATACCTTCAATGGATGCTAACTGAGGTAGATCTCGGATTTCCACTCCTTCCTTGCTGCTATCCTCTTGTTCTCCAAGTTCTTCCTCCCACAAAGCTGTAACATCCATAAAATTTACGCCAAATTTAAACTTTAAAAAAAAAAAAAACCAAATAGTAATTGTTTACAAAACATTTCCAAATCAATAGTCATCAGAGTGTCCCAAAAACAGATCATAACATAAGGATGAGGAGCGGTACGGCCACGCCTTCGTCTTGCCATGATCTCCGGAAGTACCTGAAACATTTAACTGAAAACTGTAAGCCCGAAGGCTTAGTGAGCTACCCCCAAAATACCAATACCCCGCTGATAGTACCATATCAGCGACAACAATCACAACATGCATACTGAGCCATCGGCCTGACTGGACCGCCCTACAGGGCCTACAGTCTAACAGAATCTATACCGAGCCTTCGGCATGACTGGACCGCCACGTGGGCCTACAATCTCCCCGGACCGCTCATAGGGTATGTTGGCCTTCAGCACAAAGCAGGACCGCCTCAACCCAACCCACAAACAATTAACCATGTGCGCATAAATAACATATACTGGCATATACAAGTATCAACATATCTATCATACTGATCATCGATCATAGCATCCTCACAAAACTAGAGCACCGAGCTAACAGGTCACTAACATACCAATCCCTACGGATCATAAGAACATAACAAAATGACTATCCTGTCACCGATCTAACAGATCATAACCACATACATCTTACCATCATCCAGATAACAACTAAAGGGTCGGCCTTGGTGTCGTAGACCCTATCGATATAGTGAGGATAACTCACCTTGCAGATGTCAACTCGGAAGGTAACTCAAACTCTCGGATCACGCGACACAGGATCCACCACCTATCATCATAGTACAATATACTCATAAGTCCTTAACCTTATAAGGCACTCCATAACCCACTAGTCAACCCCTGATCAAGGTCAAAGTCCTCAGTCAAGGTCCACAGTCCATGTTGACCTCAACTCGTCGAGCACCCTCGGCTACTCGTCGAGTTCCTTGAAGTATATTCCAACTCATCGAGTCATTGGGGTGACTCGTCAAGTTCCTTCGATTATTGATCAAAGTTTAAGGCCACTCGTCGAGTTTCCTCCTTGCAACTCGACGGATACACACGCAAACATATCCTGGAGTAAACTCATCCGACTCGCCGAGTTGTTCTTCAACCCGTCGAGTCTTAAGGCAATCTTCATCGGACTCGCCGAGTTGTTCATCCAACTCGTCGAGTTCAGGGCCATCTTCATGTGATTCGTCGAGTCAACCTTACAACTCGCCGAGTCCATTCAGTCCTTTTTCCATACAAACCCATTTTTATCCATGCAACGGCTCCAAATCGTAGATCCAAGCTTCTAAGGCATGCTTATCACGTAAAGTTGCAAACTTTAAGTGCATGCATGGCTTTAAAGGCTCAAAATGCAAGTCCAAGCTCTTAATGGGACTTCATGCACAAGAGGGACCTCAATCACGACCAAAACTGTGACTTTATGCCTCTAGAATCCAAGGAGGGTCCAGATCTGAAGTTACAACTTCAGATCTAGCCCATAGCTCATCTTATCAACTTTATGTTCCACAAGGAACCCTAAAACTCAACCAATATCAGAGATTTATAAGGAGAATGACAATTTGAGTACCTCTGAAAGATGATAACCGAGATAGTGTTGATTCCCACACTCTAATTGCTCCAATCGCCTTCTCCTCCAAGTCTTCCCCCTCCAAAGATTCTCCTTTCAAGCTTCACACACACAAGGCACACACACATGAATAAGGACTCTTTAGAGCTGTAAAGGGGTCCAAGGGAGGCTAAGGTCCCTTTAAATAGGGGTGCAAACCCCGGGAATTAGGGTTTCACCTGCCAGCTCCTACTCGTCGAGTCTCGAAGGTGGACTCATCAAGTAGGTCACTTAACCCGCGATCTCACCCCGCTGCTACTTGACGAGTAGGGCAGCCAACTCGTCGAGTAGAGCTTAACACCATAAATCTTGTTTAAAACAATACCAGAGAATTGGGGCATTACAAAAGCCTTCTTTCCAAGCTTACAATACACAAGAATGAAACACTACACAGGTTAGGGTTTCTATGAGCTCTCAAGGACTGCAAGGAGGCCAAATGAGGCTTACGCTCCCTTCAATAGAGTGCAGAACCCCAGGATTTAGGGTTTCATCTGCCAGCTCCTACTCGTCGAGTCCCTTTATGGACTCGGCGAGTAGCTCACTAATTACACGATCCTGCCTCGCTGCTACTTGACGAGTAGGGAAACCTTAACTCGTCGAGTAGGGCTTGAATCTAAAGAAATTCTTAATTAAATCAATACCTGAGAATCGGGGCGTTACACCAACCCCCACAAACATCCACCCCCACCGCCCACCCCTACACACACATACACACCCACAAACACACACATACCCCACCAACATCCTTGTAAACACACACACACACACACAATACACCCACAAACTCACGCCCACACCCACACACACACACACCCACCCACCCAACACCACTACCACAATCACCGACCTACCATCACCATCACCATCACCACCACCACTGCCCATCACCATCACCACCACCACTGCTATAATTGTTGCCGCCACCACCACCGCCTATCATCACCACCACCGCTGTCACCGCCACCACCACCGCTACCGTTTCCATCATCGACACCACCACTACCCCCCGTCACTGCCACCATCCCCACACCCACCCTACCACCGCTACCATTTTCTAAAAATAAAAACCGATAGAAAAACACACATCTAAACATGTTTTCTAATTTCCTAAAACTGAAAATGAAAAATGAATAAGTTTTAACTAAGCTTAGGTACTAAACCTCATGAAAATACGTTGTTCTACTATATAAAGATTGCGGTTATGAGATTCACGATTAACAATTGAAGATGTAGATTCAAGATCGACACAATAGTTTTGATAAGGAAGCAAAGAATATTTATTATCTTAGATCTTTGTGACATTGGAAAAAAGTAATGTTCATTGAGGTGAAGTAATAAACGATAATGGTGGAAAGAAAATAAGGATGGTAAAACGATGATGGAGGAAAGAAATGTTATCGAGAATGATATATTTACCAAGTGAAAACTAAATCGGATATATTTACTAAGTTAAAACAACATATTTTATAGGTTTAGTACCCAAGCTTAGGTGGGGTTGTAATGTATATTTTATATATATATATATATATATATATATATATATATATATATATATATATATATATGCAACATCCTGTTTATTAAATAAATAGATAGATAAAATGGATGAACGAATAGTCGCCCTAAATCTATATTATTTAGTGGAGTGTTGGTTTTGGGGGGCCGAATGCTATAATTGGGATTATTCGGGGGTTAAAGTGTAACTTTTGGGACTTCATTTGAAGAGATGTTGGAGGCTTAGAGGCTGTTTGGTAAATTAAGGATTGAATTTGAGAGAAATTGTGGAAGCAGGGGTGTAATTGGTAAATATTATACCTGAATTGTAATGGATTTTAATGTTGAGGGCTGAAAGAGTAAATTAATGGGTTAGTTTTGAAAATGTTTCTGAAGGGAGGGGCCATTTGCATAATTATGGCAAAACATTAGGATGGAGGCGGGTATATAATTCGTCCATAACCCTAACCCTAGTTATGTTGTTCAGCCGCCACCATCTCACGACCATCCTCTAGACTACCGGACGCCACCATCTCACGACCATGTCGAGGACTACCGCTTCTATCTTTTAGTGGAGGCTGAAGACGGAGATCGATGGGGGTAGCGTCATTTCAGTCATGAGTATGGAGGAATGCACCACTGCCAGTCAAGTTCGAGTACCGCTATTACGACCTCATTGTCGGAGGTCAAGGGTAAACGGAAGACCGTCGTCAAGCTGAAAACCACCGATAAGGCATCGTTCTGTCGTGGATGTTGTCATTTTCTCGTGGATAACCTAATCGGAGGTGATGTCGTGTTCGTGTGGTGTCATCTCACCGTGAGTTGCTACCAAGTATTATGACCGTCGTCGTGTACCGCTGCAAGCCGCCGTGAAGGACAACTGGATTTGGTTTTCCCCATCGGGGGTGTGTGTTGGTTGCTGTTGTTAGTCAAGTTGCGTGTGTGTGTTTTCGGTTGGCCAGAAAACCCCGAGAAAACCACTATGGCTGCCAACCATGGTGGTTGTCGCGTCTATTTTTGTTCTGCCACCATGTATCACTGCCGACCACCACTAGGGTGGTTATATTTGTGTGTTTACGTTAGTGAGTGTGTGTGTTGTTGGGGTTGGTTTTGTAAACTGTAATAATGTCGGAATAATCAATAGAAAAACCCATAACCACCACCGTGAGGTGGTGGCTGCCGCTATCAGCCGCCATTTTGGGTGGTGGTGTGCCTCGTTTGCGTTTTGAATCGTTTGGAATGCTTGGACAAAATGGACCCAATAAAACCATAGTGGGCCCAATGAAACCCTAATGGGTCGAATGAAGCCCTAATTGACATTAAAGCCCAAACATGTGATTAATGGCCAAGTATTGGGTTGGAAATCCTAATTAGGGTTTGGAAAACCCTAATGTCATGAAACCCTAATTTTGGGGATTAATCGGGACCCGCACTGGAAATGATTAATAAACTTGAAATATTAATTAACAATCATTGGTAAATTAACCTAAGGCAATGTTGGACTTAATGGATTAAGTCCTTAATGGGTTAAGTAAAAACACTTAACCATAATCGTCGTTTTATGTGAAAACCCTAATTTCACTTCGGCCTTAAGTTGGGCCTTTCTATTGGGCTTTGGTGATTGGGCCAATAATAAGCCATTCAAGAACATCATTTGGACTAGAATAATTGGATGGGCTTTAGGGTAAGGCCTATATGAGGGGTTGGGCCCAAGAAATGCCAAATGATGGACTAGACTAAATGGTTGGGCCTTTGAATAAGATTATGTAAAGGTTTGGGCCTAATTTGGAAAATTGGGCCATATGTTGGGCTTTGGTCCATGGTTTGACTTTTGGGCCTTTGGATTGGGCCTTGGACTAAATAAAGCTAAGTTAGGGGTAAAGTAGTCTTTTACCCCAAGTATGGAGTTGTGGTTATGCAAGGAACCCAATTACTGATTGGGTGTTATTTTGATGATTGTGCTAGTTGACTCTGTGTTGCTTGCATGGAAGACCTCGGGGGGTGGAGGCTGTTGGATATAAGATCATGTTGGGGTTCCCATGGCATTCCAGGCTAAAACCATATAGGGGTTCCCATGGCATCCGGTGTAAGACCATGGAGGGTTTCCATGGCACCTTTATATGTTGTATGTATGGTGTATAGGGTTTGTATATGTGTACTGTTAATTGATTATGTGTTATGTTGATATGATATTTGTATGGAAGACCCGGGGGGTTCTTGAGGCAGTTGTATATAAGACCATGTGGGGGTTCCCATGGCAGTGGGCTAAGACCACGTGTGGGTTCTAGTGGCACCCGGTGTAAGACCTTGGAGGGTTTCCATGGCTTCTCTATATGTTTATATGCATGGCTTGTGTAGTTGATATGATTTATGTGAGTATGTGAATAAGACCTTGGAGGGTTTCCATGGCATCTTCATATGTGTATATGCATGCTTATGTGATTGTTATGGTTTATGTAGCAATTATAGCTGATATGGATTATGTGATTATGTGGATTATGTGGAGTGTGCTTTGGGGAACTTACTAAGCTTCGTGCTTACAGTTTTGTTTATGGTTTTAGGTATCATGGGTTTGGAAAGGAATGGTTCAGCTTGATCGCATTGCACACACCCATGTTTTCCGCAACGAATTATTTTGATATGAACTCTGATAAATGTTTTAATTAATAATGTTTTGGAATGTTTGGAATAAATATTATCTATGGTTGGGTTATATTAAAAATGAAATTTTAACCCTTATTTTTGGGTCGTTACAAATGTATATATAATCAAATTATAGGTGAGTAATTAACCATTTAACTATATTTTATATTTTATATAAACATACAAATGTATATATCTATAAGGTACAAAAGGCTATTAACTTTTTGTGATGCTATCCCTTGTTTCCACTCTTCTATGTTTGTATTTAGTTGTTGTGTCATGCTAATAAATATTCGATGATCAAGTACATGAAGAATCACATATATTTCTATTATGACATTAAAATGATATCTAGTTATCTAGTATACATAAATCTACACCATCAATTTGCCAAAACTTTGTACTAGTAGTACTTTCATTTTTTATAACATCCTTTAAATGGCTCGTCTTTAACATTAGATTTGCCTGTTTAGAGAAAGAGTTCTAGAATATGAAGTTGTCAAGACTGAACTTTTTCATTATCTAGAAACTACTTAAATAAAAGTTATTACATGTGGGATTTTAGATGAAATTTCGTAATTATTAAAGTACTTGTTATGTAAATTCGCCGGAGAAGAATTAATATTTACACTTTAGTGCACTATAAATATAAGTTAGCTCTTATTACACTCGTATATAAATTGCCTCCTCCCAAACCCCTTCTCTCTTCCCTGTGCAAGGAGACAGACTAACTAGTCGCCGGTCGTCGATCGTCGAGTGTCGATCGCCGGTGGTCCTCCTCAGAACGCGAGCGTCACCTCTCTTCTTCTCTATCTTCAATCTGGTAAACACGCGGTTTTGTTTCGATTCAGTTCATCCTCTGTCCAGATTCCGTAATGCTTCTTAGATCTCCCTCAGATCCAATGCAGTTCTTGTTCTAATTGTAGAAGCAGAGGGAGAAGAATCAATTATCATCAATCAGATTGAAAAAAATTGGTCCAGTTTCGATTTTGTTAAGAAATGTCGGCAATAAAGAGCCCGTCTCCCACCCGGTTCTTCACGATTGGGCTTGTAACGTCGTGGTACTCATCCAACATTGGGGTTTTATTGCTCAACAAATATTTGCTTAGCAATTACGGGTTCAAGTACCCGATCTTCCTCACTATGTGTCATATGACAGCTTGTGCTTTGCTAAGCTACATCGCTATCGCATGGCTAAAGATGGTTCCTATGCAGACTATCCGATCTCGTGTTCAGTTCTTTAAGATCTCTGCTCTGAGCTTAATCTTCTGTGGATCCGTTGTAAGTGGCAACATTTCGCTTAGGTATTTACCTGTATCGTTTAATCAAGCGATTGGTGCTACGACGCCGTTTTTCACTGCCGTGTTCGCGTATCTCATGACTTTGAAGAAGGAGGCTTGGCTTACTTATATCACCCTCATTCCTGTTGTAACTGGTGTTATTATCGCTAGTGGGGTATGCTTCTTTCAGATATTAGCTTCCAGTTTATGTTTCCTTTTTCTAATTATTCCTAATCTGGTTTTAGGGCGAGCCTAGTTTTCATCTGTTTGGGTTTATAATGTGCATTGGTGCTACTGCTGCAAGAGCATTAAAAACAGTTGTTCAAGGGATCTTGCTTTCTTCTGAAGGGTATGAAATCATTCGAGATTCACGATAGATTTCCATCATCTATTCAATTAACATTACATGTCATATTTTACTTCAGGGAGAAGTTGAACTCCATGAATCTCCTTCTATACATGGCTCCTATTGCTGTCGTATTCCTGCTTCCTGCAACATTATACATGGAAAGGAATGTCGTGGGTATAACAATAGCACTTGCAAGACAAGATTTTGGGATTGTTTGGCTATTGCTTTTCAACTCTGCGCTTGCATACTTCGTGAATTTGACAAACTTTTTGGTCACAAAACACACCAGCGCTCTTACACTTCAGGTATGTCTGTAGTATCTATTCAATCTCTAGCTTCAAAGAAAAACATGATCTTGTTTGTAACAAATTAGGGTTTGATATTTTAGGTTTTGGGAAACGCAAAGGGGGCAGTTGCAGTGGTTGTTTCGATACTAATTTTTAGAAATCCGGTGTCTGTGACTGGGATGGCTGGATACACATTGACAGTGATTGGAGTTATTCTTTATAGTGAAGCCAAGAAGCGTAGCAATAAATGAGACCCATAATTATTATTTATAACTTAATTAGTTAAAGATTACAAGCTCACCATGGACAACTTGAAGCAGGTTAGGCTTTATGTGCTGTTGCTTGTTGCTGCTGATCTTGCCCTCTAAATTCATATTTTTTATATATATATATTTTATGCTCATAAAAAAACCTTGAGCTTGGGGACATTGAAGCTGCATATGTGTAACAGCAACATGAAAAATCAAAAGTAAGCCATTAGTTACATCTGTGTTTAGGGTTCATAGTATAAGAATTGTAGAATTATTTTGCTATGAATTATGTTATATTCAAACTTCTTATAGATTATTTATTCAAGGCTATGCCCATTTATCCTTTCATTGTCCGACTTCTTACATTTTTAATAGGGTTAATGTCGATTAATAGCATTTAGTCGGTTATTGTAATTTTGGGACTCAATAGTTATTAAACTTTTTGACTTAATCTAAAAAGAACAACTTAATGGATTCAGCCACAAATAACACAGCTTTAATTATATTAAGACACTATATCTAATTATCTTTACTTATTTTTCCTCACAGCTTCTTTCAAGTTAAAACTGAAAAAAAAAGAAGAATATCTTGAATAATATTTCTTTGACTTTTAAGAGTAATACAGTAATTTAGTTTTACTCAGACTGTTTGTTTGGTTTAAAAAATAAACAAACATGTTATATAGCAGTTTATTTAGTCTTAAAAATATTATAAGTTACACAGTTCTTTATCTAGACAAATATCTTTACCCATTCAACCACTTTATGAAAGACTTAATGACAGGTTTATGAAGCCAAAATTAGGACTATGAACTTAATTAGTCAATGTGAGTAGCTATTTAGTGGCATTAACCCTTTTGGATAAAATGATTTAGTTAATGTTAAAACAAGACACCAATGCTCTCGTTTCTACTTGAAAACACTACTCAAGGGTTTACATACATACTTTCATATTGCATAAACAAAATTAACCCCAACAACTTAACTTCATAAGACTTTTCATCACTAACCTACTCAACATCCATTACTTCAACCTCTGTTTTTGGCTCAATAACACCAGTTCCAGCCTTAACATCCAAAACTTCAACATAATCACCATTAACACCATTCTCACTTCCAGAATTCTTCACAACCTGTGGTTTAGTTTCCTCTTCTTCTTCTTCATCAAGATCGACCTTCAAGACACGTCGTTTAGGAGCCCCTTCTCCATTTGATTTAGGCTCAGTCTTTGGCTTCTTCTCTGGTTGTTTCTTGGGCTCAGCCTGATGACCACCACCCATCTCCTCATCTTCTTCGATCTTTGGAGCCAAATAGAATCTCAGATAACCCATTTCTGCAATTTTGTATTCCACCACTACTGGCAGCTCAGAAGACAAACTCACTGTCACTTGGCTTGCTAATGGAGTCGCCTTTGTGAAGGAGTTCATGTACCTTAAAGCAAATGTTAAGGAAACTGGTGTCTCCATTTCGATTATAGTTGCTTCTTCTGGCTGCATAAGTTTTACACAAAAAAAGTAAGTAAAATTTCATATCATTTGTTTTCAAAAAGGTATGTAGTTAGTCTACATACCTTGTCAACAGAAGTATTTTGTCTTAAGACGATGTTTGCAGTCCCAATGTCACCTCTGGTGGAAAATTTTACGCCTTCTTTGGTGACAGATATCACAACTACAAACACCAAATTGATCATGAATTAGCACTAGATTTTGAAAAGTAAATAGAAGTGGAGTGTTTTAACCATAATGAAAAAAAAAAAAGAATACCAGTGTCTCCTATGGTGCTAAGATCTTTGCAGATTCTTGCAAACTCTGCAGATGGCATTCGGACAATGGCTTCATATTCTGCTTCTGGTATTCCAAGATGTTCACTATCGATATCCATCAGCTTCATCTCAAAATCAGCAATCTTATCTTGATCTGAAACATTTCAATCGATTAATTCAGTATCATAAGCACATACAAGTAGCAAATTTAAAAAAGAAACAGAGGATGAGCGGGGAATCATCATAAAAATGTAGCATATAACTGTAATAGATTTATCAATTAGATGTAACGACCGAAATACCAAACGACAATCCTATATTTAATTTTGATATGCACATATAACTAATAGTCTCCTGTAAATTCAACAAAAAGCATTTAAAAAACCCTAAAAGCGCATTATTGATGCAGATCTTTGTTAAATTCAAAAAAATCTAAAATCGCCTTCAAAAAACCCTAAATTCACATTAATGAAAGGTAGAAACTAGAGAACAGAAGTATTACTAGGGCTTTCAAACATGAAGGTGACGCAATCGCCGCCGTCGTCAGCCTTGACGGTGACAATGTCGTCATTGCCGGCGCATTTGAGCATTTTTGCCATGTTACCGAGATTCATTCCCATTGAGAGGTTACGATCACATCGGTAGTGCTCGAAACCCTCGGATCTGAGTAGGAGTGAGACAAGCGCTACATGGCTTGAATCCATGGCCTGCAGTGAGAATCCCGTCGCCGAACAGTCAAAGTTGGCGTCGTTCACCAGATCCTTTATGGATTCCATCACTTTCTTCAAAAGACTGCCCTGAACCAACCTTAGTTCCAACATTTTCTCGTCTGTGAGAGAAACTGATGTTGATTCTTGCGAGAGAGAGAGAGAGAGAGAGAGAGATGGAGGTGTACAGAAGCTATGCCGAGTGAAGAAGAGGGGTAGAAGATAATGGGGTTTTGGCGGGAAAAACTTGTAATCCCGCCAGAAGTTGTCGTCAAAACACAAACGGCGTCCTTTTCCGCTTAATGGGATTTTTAAAATTCAAAGTTTATTAAAATTGCAACAAGCTTTTGATTTGTTTATTGTTATAACATTAACAACCAATAATAATTCATTAGGTTGTTTATTTTTTTAATTGTATTTAGTAGGTTATTAATGTTTTTAATTCTTATTACATAATTTGAAAATATTTCAATAAAGTAAACAAAGTAAACTGTCCACTATGACAGTCAATAGTACAAACGGTACATTTAGGTCGACTTAACGTTAATATTGTGACAAATGTGGCATCCGATATTAGCAACAATACTCGGTTGAAATGCACTATAATGTTGTAGAGAAAAACAGAAAAATGTTTACTAACCTATAGAATACAATCAAAAATTTAATGATAAAATATAAAGGGTAAATTACACGAATGGTAACCTATAGAACACAATCAAAGATTTAATGATAAAATATAAAGGGTAAATTACACGAATGGTCACTGTGGTTTGGGTAATTTGCATTCTTTGTGTGTAACTTTATTTCTAGAAAAATGAAACATTAGTTTTATGATGTTTTTCATGTTTGTTATTCAGTCTTTTAATTATTTTTCGTGTTTTATGAGGGAACAAAATAGTTTTGGGAATAAGACTAATTAAGGTAATTAACTTTTCGGTTTGTTCGCATGTACGTAACTATCTTTTTTTTGTACACATGTAGGTAACAAACCTTTTGAAACTGTTCACATATGACCATTATGACCTGCTGTAGCAGGTTACATCCGACTACAGTAGATCATAATGGTTACATGTGAACACTTTCAACAAGTTGTTACCTAGATGTATACAAAAGAAAAATAGTTACCTAAATATGAACAAAACCAAAAGTAATAGTAAATTACACGAATGGTCCCTGTGGTTTGGGGGAATTTATGCGTTTGGTCCCTAACTTATTTTTTTAATTCGGATGGTCCCTACTGTTTTGTTTTGTTGCGTTTGGTCCATGTCTTACCTAAAAAAAACTAGTGTGTCCTTATTAATTTAATTCTTTTAATTAATATTTTTTATTTATGTATTTTTTTATATGTTTAAAAAAACTAATAGACCTCACATATTTGTATCTCCTCACCATCCCATCTTTCATCATCTTCAACTTCTATTTCTTTTTCATCTTTAATGACAACGAAGTCTTCACCATTTATTCTTTTTCGGTCCTTCAACTCCAGCGAACCAACACCACAACCCAATAAAGTGAATAGATAGTGGGTTATGGTGTTTGTTCGTCAGAGTTGAAGGACCAAAAAAAAAGGATGGTGAAGACTTCCATGTCACTAAATATTGAAAGAAAATAGAGGTTGAAGAGGATGCAAGATGGGATGGTGACCGGTGGGACCCAAATTAAATTTCTCAAATGTGGTTTCAGGTTTACAATGAGGAGATATAGATATGTGGGGTCTATTAATTTTTTTAAACATATTAAAAAAACATAAATAAGAAAATTAATTAAAAAAATTAATTAATAAGGGAATAATAGTCTTTTTAGCTAAGACAGGGACTAAGTGCGCAGCAAAAATAAACACTAGGGACCATCCGAGTTAAAAAAAATAAGTTAGGGACCAAATGCACAAATTCCCCCAAACCATAGGGACCATTCATGTAATTTACTCTTACTTTTGGTTTTGTTCATATTTAGGTAACTATTTTTCTTTGTACACATGTAGGTAACGAACTTGATGAAACTGTTAACATATAACCATTATGACCTGCTGTAGCTGGATGTAACCTGCTACAGCAGGTCATAATGGTCATATGTGAACAGTTCAAAAAAGTTTGTTACTTAGATGTGTACAAAAAAAAGATAGTTACCTATATGTGAACAACCCGAAAAGTTAATTACCTTAACAAGTCTTATTCCCAATAGTTTTTGACATGTTCATATGGTTATCTAACCTAATACAACCAGTTTACTATACATATGACAATTTGTTTTTTATTGGCATGTCCATCTCCTTTAGCTTAATACCCTACGTGCCTTTCAAACCATGAATTCTACTATTCACATCTCCTCACCCGATTGGCTCTCATCTAAACACCCTCCACTGACATGAAGGTCCGCATGCAACGTTTTAGTTTCCACTAATCACTTCTCTTTCATCGTCCAATATTTGTCATCACACTTGGCCCATCCGTTTCTTTACATATGTTCGCCTAGTCTATCCTCCAACAAACGTCCGTCGTGTTAAAACAAATTCTAAAAATACTCCTCGAATAAGGTGTTGGTTTGTTGTAATTTTGACCGAAAAATGAACGGTTTGGATGGTTGTTTTATTGCAAGGCATGCAGGAGGTGGTGGGATGTACGACGTGTCGAAGGTGGTGGGGATAATGTTAAAGTATCAGTCGATGTTGGGTCAGGTTTATGTGGTCCCACGACAGAGAACAATGATAGGTACGTTAAGTGTGGAAGAGGTAAGAGATAGTATGTTAAGGTTAACGATAACAAAATAATTCGAAGCTACGCAATAGTGAAAACAAAAAGGTGACGTCGTCGTTCTATCAATCGCCTCCATCTACCAGAGAAGATAAGGTTATGACACTTTTTTTTGTCGGAGACTCCAGATCAAAAACAGAACTCTTCACCGGTTACAAGTTTTATAGATTTGTTATGGTCAACCCAAATAAAGATGTGTAGTTGCAATAACAATAAGAAATCAACATTGACATCGTTTGGTTAGGCTTTGACAACAAAAACCCATTTTATATTCGTATATCTCACAATAGTTCTTGTTCTTTCACTCAATTTCTTGATTAGTGTGTCTGCTAGTGAATAATCTAATGACATTCATGAACTTATTGCATTAGACCAAGAAAAAGAAGAAGATGAATGCAAAACCTACCACCCAAAAACTGTTATCTGAGGTGGAGGTGTTGACTAAGGCCCAACAAATAGTTCTTGAACTCAACAATGATAATACTCAAAAGGGCTATTGATGGAAATGAGTTTGTTTTGCTTCTCTTCGTCAATGTCACATCTCCACCTTAAACGGGTGGATTTTCCACGTAAAATTTCGTTTCAATGTTAGGTTTTTACGATATTTGGTACTTGTTGACTGTAATAAAGAAATTACATTTTGAATTATGGAAGAAATTATGATTTGAGTGAGGAATAAAGATACAATTCATATGGTATATGTAACGTCTTGTTCCGAATAGTTTCCTAATACGTGATGGTGACCCAAAGACCGAGTATCATCGGTCTTAGGGCCTTTGAGGAAAATAAATTTAGACCCATCTGTTGTGGGTAATGTAATTTGGATGGTTCGGGAGTTTGGTTTGTGTGTTGGAGCCAATAAGTATTTCGGTAAAGTGTCTGTTCGGGCTTTTATGGCAATTTGGATTTTTGATCGGTGAGTTTTAAGGCAAGTATGAGTTAATAGAAGCGTAGAGATTCTCATTACCTCTCCGTGGATATAAGGATCGTCGGAATCGAACTTACAACGAAGAAGTTATTGCCTTCAGAAGATTCATAGTGTTAGGGTTAAAGCAAGTACGTGGGCGTACACATATGTACACATGGTGTACTAGTGCTAAGGCAATACACGGGGTGTACTATGGTGTACGTTGGGCGTACTAAGCAATTTGGTCGCGAAGTACTCCAGTTATACCCAGACCTATTTTAGGGTCTTGGACCCTATTCAAGCTCCTTATCTCATCACCTAACCATAATATCTTCAGCCTCCATCCCTCTAAACCCTATAATTGAAACCCTAACCCCCCATTTGAGTGGTTTTTGAGATTTTGATGGTATTTCATGCTTTTTCGTGTTCATAGAAGAATGAGTAACTTCTTGGAGAAATGTGGGATTGCTTGAAGCTTTTAGATCCAGGGTTGTTGCATCTTGATCTACATTTTGAAGGTATAAAGCTTTTATCGTGATGATCTTATATGTTAGTTCTAGTTTATGGATTATTTTGTGCATTTTGGAGTCTTTTGTGATAAAGATGGGTTTTGATCTACTCCATAAGCAATGAGTGTTAAATCTTAGCTTCATTCAGTCCCAAGGTTTATAAAAATGCAAGCTTTATGGTGTATAAAGGTTCATGCAAACATCAAGACCTTTTTTAAGTCCTTATTGAGCTTTTGAGTCCCTTTTTGCCATGCCAACACATAAAGTTACCAACTTTACGTGATAAGTAGTCTTATAGAATCAGATATGAGAGTTTGGCACTTTGTCTTAACTGGTTAAGGGCTTATTGGAGTGAAAAGGTGGTTGGAGGAGTATGTGGGGTGTACTTAAGAGTACGCTCAACGTAATGTTGAGTTTGTGCATTATGGACCTGTACAGTATGCTTCGAGAGCGAATAAGCGGGGCGTACTCCTCAGTTTGTATTTTGGGCTTTTTGAAGATCTGGGCCTTGTTGGGCTGCTGGGCTTCTGTTTATGGGCTATGGTTATGATGATGATATTCTTGGTATTAGTCTCATGCGAATTTTTAGTCCCAATCAAGAAGGTGGGCCATATTGGGCTTAGGTTGCCATATTGGGCTTTTTTATGCATTTTGGGTTGGGCCTTGATTATAGAACAAGTTGTTGGATTAATGTCTAAGTCCATAACTATAATTGGTAAGACTTGACCCGACCCGGCATGGTCCATTTGGGTTGCATACCATCATGCACTTGGATAGACTAAATGAGAGAAATAAGACATTTATGGTTATTAATATATTATAAGTTCTAGTATATTAATAATAAGAATAATGAGATTATTTAATTAGTATTGATCAAGAATTAATCTAGCATTAATTGAGTGATCAAAAGAAGACTAATTAAATATATGGGTTGATTGTATAAATCATCCATACTTGTATAGTGGGCTAATGCTCCATGGATTATCTAGTTGGGCCAAAACCCATATGATGCTCCATGGATGCTCCATGGTGTATTTGAACCCATGGATCCAAGGAAATGGAAAGTCATGACAATTAGGGTTTACCCTAATTGTATAACTATATAAGCATCTTATTCTTGAGGAAAAATCGGCCACTAGTGAGAGTAAGAAAGGGCTAGCCGATTTCATGAAGTGTAGAATTCTCTCTAAGTTATTCTAAGTGTTTTGATGATTGTGAACCATTTGAGGTGTCACACTTGGGGCACTAGGCACTCAAGCTTCATGAAGACATTCTACATCAAAGAGGTATGTATTCTATCTTGTTATATTGATAGTTTTGTATGCTAGATTAGGCTAATACCTTGGATGTTCATATTTGCATGTATAATAGAGAAAACATAGATCCAAGGTATTTATGGTTGCATGTACACTTAGGAGTGTTAGAATGCTCATAACCCAACAGTGGTATCAGAGCCTAGGCTTGTTTTCTTGTTATACTTGCAAATGGAGCTGAAAAATCGAGTTTTGATGCTGTCAGCCCAGCAGACTCGCCGAGTCCATGAAGGGACTCGACGAGTCCAAGGCAAAATGCATCCAACTCGCCGAGTTTTGTTCATGCACTCGACGAGTTGGACCCTATACATCATATTTTCGAGGTTTTTGGCTAGAAATGGACTAGGAACATTACCCTAAGTTGTTTTGAACTTATAAACTTGTTTTTTTTAATGTGGTAATGTTCATGCTAATCCATTTTCAAAGATAATTGTCAATAGATTCATGTTTTGTATTAGTTTAAAGGTTAGACTAATTACATGAAAATTTTGATTTGAATTATCTTGTTCTTATGAGTTGCTTAGATTAATAGAAAAGTTAATTGAAATAGTTGTTTTCAATCCATTTTAATCTAAGAGTTGAGTATAAAATGTGTTTGTGTAACTTGTCCTCAAGTTACCTGAAGAGTCACATTAAAGACTCATAAAACTCATAAAATTGGCAAAGGTTACAAAAAAATGAAGAGTCTATTTCTAATTAATTGGAGTTATGACTCCATAAGTTGTCCTCAAGTTATGGAGGACCAAGAGTCTCTTCATTAAATAAAAAAAAATAAAAAAAATAATGTAACCTTAATTAATTCCATAAGTTATAAAAAAAAAATAAAGGAAAAAATTAATTATTTTATTAGTTTAAAGTCTTCCATAAGTTATGGAACTTGAAGAGTTTTTGGATTAAAACTACTTTAAACACATAAGTTATGGAATTAATTAGTTTTGAAAAGTTTCAAAACTTGCCCTCAAGTTTTGGAATTTGTAAAGTTTTCTCATATGAATACTTTAATTCCAAGTTAGCCCTTAGAATTTTAAAAGTTAAAATTCAACCCTTATACTTTATAATATTATAAGTTAATAATATATATATGTATAAGAGTAAAGTTAGTCTTACCGCTAGCACGCCTCATTCACGAAGCCGGTCTATAAGGTGGGTATAAGGTTGTTGCCTATAAAATGACAACTTAATGGGTGTCCACTCTCACCCACCGCTTGCTTGACTGGTGGAGGGTCGTTAGCCGAACTGGTTTGACAGGACTATAATTCTCCCTTCATTAAAAGTATTAATGATAAATACTAAGTAACTAAACTCTTAATAATTCCCAATCTTAGTTACTTAGGAAAATGTGAATAAGGTGCTAATCCACGAAATTACACTTTACATTTTGTCTAAGTCGTTAGTGGAGCGTGTGTGGTTAACCGGCACACTAACTTGGACTTAACAAGGTAGGTAAAGGGTGACTCAATGTTTATCATAGTATCGATGGAGCGTGTGTGGTTAACCGGCACATCGATTGAGGGGTAATTTATTAAGGGTACCAAGTAATTTGCATGGTTACTTCACACCTTGTTTTGTGATCCTCGGCATCCCAGTCACAAAACCTGAAGGGCACACTCGAGATTGAAACATGTCATTAAACAGTTCAATGAATCTCAAAAAGATCTAGGAGTTTCAAAACCAATTAAAACCTAATAATACATTTCGTTTATCTTGGTGGAAATTGGTGAATCATCATTCACCTACCTTCAAATTGTTTTATAGCTTGGATTACGGCATACCTCTTCTAAGTTATAAAATAGTCTGTTGGGTCCTAGCCTTAATATTTCATATTGGGTGTCATATTAAGGACTTTAAGATCAACTATCTTGAATATCTCCCAAAACATGTCTGGTTTAGACATTTATGATCTTCCCAAATCTCTTGAAACTAGCTTTCCTAAATGAAGATGATGTTCCAATGGAAATCATACTTCACCTCCTCCAATTATTCCCCCTAACCCACAAGTTCTGAAAAGTTTAAGGTCACTCAAGCCCTATTGGCAAGGCAAGGTCTAGGTGTGATCACATCTTGGAGATGTAGTCACATATTGACAAGCCGGGAGAGTTGGGTGTCAAAGTCTTGAGAAAGTTGGTGGTTCAATCACTTTCTAAGTCACATAGTGAGTTCTTTTGGAACACCTATGAAACAGACTATGACAAGACCCTTAATGATCTTATCTATTTGCTAAGATCAACTTTCTGAAACTTTATGGACATTGACAATGGTGACACTGGAAATACAGAAAAAAAAAACATTCTCTTCCCAAGGAAAGGGATTGACCATAGTCAACTAGGTTGACCAAATGGTAAAGAGAAAAAGGTTAAGTCTGTAATAGTCCTGTGTACCATTATCAAAGGGTCCATATGTTTATATTGCCAAAGTAAGGGTCATTAGTTGCGAAGCTGCCAAATTTACCTAAGGATGTTAAAGTCAATAAGATTGACTCTACTTCAGGTAAAGTCCACTAATCTAACTCTGTTAAGTTTCTATTCTGAGATTCCTGATACATGATGTGACTGGGTCACATGGTAATGTTTTAAGAATCAAAGAAAAGTAAAGGAACTTAAAGAAAGAATATGCTGAATCTGATCGCATAGATGGATTTCTATCGCGTAGTTTGAAAATCGGATTCTTGAGCTACTTCTTAGGAGTTATGAGATATTGCTTAGGAATAGATAACAACAAGTTTTCATATGGAATTGTAAGGATAAGTTTTTCCGCATAGTTTTAAAAATAAAAGAATGTTTTTTTTTATTTTATTTATTTTAAGATATCCTTACAATGGCATTTGAGGAAAAATTGTTGCTTATATGATTCCATTAATAGCAAGAGTGGAAATATGAAATTGATTCCTTCATTTGTGGTAATGTCTAAATTTACCAAATAAGGAAAGATTCTCATCACCAAGTCTCAATTGGACCGGAACTTGGAATCATGCAAGGTGTATAGCATGATGAATGAGAACTTTCAAGTATTGGAAAAATTAAGACTAATTACTTGTTCACATGGATGTGTGAGTCAAGTAATGGACTAAGGGATCGAGCACATAGTCATGTGCACTGATTAAGTCCACCACAAAAGATGTAAGGCTATTCGTCATAGTTTACTAAAGCTCAGTAAATATGATTATACTTACAAGATTAAGTGTAACTCTGAGACATTGGAAAAGGTTTCAATGCATAGCAGAGCGAATAAGAAGAATCAAATTAGGCAGAAGGATAAAAGTTTCTCAAATCTGAAAAGATGGGAGAGTACTTTAGTATCAGCTTTGTGATCATCTTAATGATTAAGAAACCATATCAAAATTTGTTCTCTAAGGAAGTCTTAGTGCATTCTTATGACTAAGAAGAAGGGATCTTGAAATTGTTGAAATGGTTAAATCAAGAAGATGAGTCATACTTCGTTCCAATACAAGTCTTAGAGTCATACTCCAAGACTGTAATATGAGTGACATGTCTCAAAGAAGGTTTAAGAACACTTATCAAATGTAAGAGTAAAAGTTTTCTACTCTTGTACATTTGAAATTGGTAAGTTGTGATGTTTTGGATAAAACAAAGACCAACTTAGGCCAATTGTGTGAAGTGTTTGTCTTGGTTAGAATCCACACTATCTCTTGGATGTTTGAAAAGGGAGTCTTATAGGTCACGAGGACAGTGGGAGTCTTAAAGGTCTTGAAAGTCTCAAGAACTAATCAAGAATAAAACCTGAAGTTCTTCACTAGCACACGACTTGGGGTTTATAACCTATCGTGTTGACATATTCTGTCCCCATTCCAATCAAAGTTGGCTTTGCATATGAGTTCTTAGAGTTCTCAATTGGTTGCACAACAACTTGGAAGCAATGGCAGGCCCTTGAGCTGCCAGGTGGCAAGAAGTTAAGATTGACTTCAATCCATATGAGTTTGGATTTGTCATAATTCTTGTCTTGTGACTATGGTTATGACAATTCACATGGATAAGAACTCATACACCATTAAATCTAAGTGTCATAAGGTTTCTCTCCGATTCATGAAAATGATGGTGAGGAAACACTTTCACTAAGTAGATTTTAGCTAGATAGCAATTGTGATGTTTGCATTCTCAAAGTCGTTAGTGGAGCGTGTGTGGTTTACCGGCACACTAACCTGGACTTGTGAGAAGTGGCAAAAAGGTCTAAGCATTATGATTACGGCATCCCTCTTCATAATTGTTTAGACACACAAGTGTGCTATCTAAGGGAAGGTGTATGTTTTTGATAAAGTCTTATCAAAACAATCTAGTATCAGAAATCTGAACTTTGGTAAGAAAGTCAATGAAGTATTGATTTCTAGAAGTCCAGCTGATTTCTGAGTACATATCAAAGCTAGTGGGAGCATAAGTGTTATGCTAATATTCATTATGTTAGTGGGAGCATGATAATTATGATAAGTATTGCAAGTTAGCAATGTTAATTATAGAAAACAAAAGGTTTCAATTGGGAAAAAGTTGTTTTGCTATAATTAAGGGAGAGGAAATTATACTTCATCTCAAATCTATAAGCTTAGATCATGAGGTTTTAATCATTTAGTCAAGGATATATATGAATTTCATGTTGGAATGGCTCAACATAAGGAAATTCTGTATATGGGTCCATTATTTGCGTTCTAAAATTCGATTATGATTACGGCATCCCTTTTCATAATCTGAATTATGAGAACTTGGCAAATAGAAATGGAAATGTTATAGCAAAAGACTGGTTTAGTCTTTATGTGAGACATCATGAATCGTGTCCCATATGCTTCGGATATAGGATCGATTACATGTGCTATAGTTATCTGCTCTAAAAGTTTCCAAATGCCTAGGGCATTAAGAGGGGAAAAGGTTTAGAACTGGATATGACTAAAAGGATTAAACAATTGTCGAAGACAATCTAAGGTTTACCAAAGATTGGTTGCTCAAGGATAGTTGGAAGTATAGTGATAATTCTGGAAGGACCATATTGACATAATCTGTAAGGAGGCAACTCTTGTTCAGAAGTGATAGTCAAAATGGAATCTGGAAATGTTTCAAAGTCAGAAATTTCAATCTGTGTAAGATTAAGGAAACTTAATGCAAGAAGGATGTTTCCAAGGAATTGATCTCCTTTGGAATACTCTGTAATGATTGTTGCCAAGTCTTTGTGAATTTGTGCATAATCGTTACAAGAGGATCAATGCATATAAGTTTAGAATCTAACAGATTTCAGTAAATGGCATGAATTTGGAATTCTTGCATTTGCAGTAAGGATTTGGGAGTGTGAAAAGAGAATCATTGAAGTTATGTTCAATTGATCTAGTTCACAAAGTTAAGATAATAGACAAACATAGTATGCATACTTGGTGTATGGCATGACTAGTGTTTAGAAAAACATAGTGTACATGCTTGGAGCATGGGACAACTATTGTTTTAAATTCAAGAATAATGTTGATAGCTGAAACAGTATACAATGAATAATGTGTAATCATATGGTGATAAATAAAAAGTGTTTTATTTATATTCATAAGTTCTGAGACCATATTGGATTCAATTATTATTGTGTTTCATTTTGCATGTTTTGACTTCCCGAATAAACTAGGTTATTCTTCCGGAATGACTAGGTTATTCAAACCATCCACAGTCGGTCATATGTTGGAAGTAGATATGAATTAAGACTGTCATGGGTTGGCTTGTAGAGGTCTAAGGTGTTGGACAAATGGCTGCAACACTCATGAGTGCTCATAAGTTCTGAGTATTGGATTCAACCCGCGCTCATTGGAATCACTTCATGGATTTTATCACGAGTGATCATGAGACGATAATATCGTATATTCTTCAAACCTAGAGATATGAGTTGTTACTATGAGTTGATAGTACATTGATTGCACGAAAACGTATTGGTAACTCGATGTTATAAAACGTGTCTTTGTGTATGATTCAACAAGTAGTAGAACAAGCCATATGATTCGAAGTTTATCCATTCCTTTTACCTTCGGGATAAAAGCAATATCTGTGGGCCCCTCGATGATTTGATGATGACAAGTGGAAGTGCTCGGCCGGGCCAGGACTGATTTGATTTGTTCAATTAGTCAGTCGTCATAAATCGGAAATCGGGAAACAACAAATGGACAGAGAGTGATTATAATCCATGTCTCAGTCCATATGATATCTAGAATGGAGGAATATATGATCCCTTATCTAATGGACAAGTCATTGACAAGATCAGAGTTCATCTACAAGGTCAGAGTTCGACAGAAGCTTTTGAGAGCTACGATTGCCAGTTGGTTCCTGAAGTCATACGCAATAATAGTTTTAGACTTATCCAAGTGGGAGACTGTTGGATTAATGTCTAAGTCCATAACTATAATTGGTAAGACTTGACCCGACCCGGCATGGTCCATTTGGGTTGCATACCATCATGCACTTGGATAGACTAAATGAGAGAAATAAGACATTTATGGTTATTAATATATTATAAGTTCTAGTATATTAATAATAAGAATAATGAGATTATTTAATTAGTATTGATCAAGAATTAATCTAGCATTAATTGAGTGATCAAAAGAAGACTAATTAAATATATGGGTTGATTGTATAAATCATCCATACTTGTATAGTGGGCTAATGCTCCATGGATTATCTAGTTGGGCCAAAACCCATATGATGCTCCATGGTGTATTTGAACCCATGGATCCAAGGAAATGGAAAGTCATGACAGTTAGGGTTTACCCTAATTGTATAACTATATAAGCATCTTATTCTTGAGGAAAAATCGGCCACTAGTGAGAGTAAGAAAGGGCTAGCCGATTTCATGAAGTGTAGAATTCTCTCTAAGTTATTCTAAGTGTTTTGATGATTGTGAACCATTTGAGGTGTCACACTTGGGGCACTAGGCACTCAAGCTTCATGAAGACATTCTACATCAAAGAGGTATGTATTCTATCTTGTTATATTGATAGTTTTGTATGCTAGATTAGGCTAATACCTTGGATGTTCATATTTGCATGTATAATAGAGAAAACATAGATCCAAGGTATTTATGGTTGCATGTACACTTAGGAGTGTTAGAATGCTCATAACCCAACACAAGTAACAAAAGGGTAAATGGTATTTTACCCTTTAGGGAGTTGGTTTGTGCAGGGGGGCTCACATTTTGGGTTATCGGGTTAATTATTGATTAAGATTATATTTACTGTTAGTTAGCGCGAGGCTATCCGGTTCAGCGGTCCAAACAGTTATTTTATTATCAACTGATTGATGCGAGTCTTCTCACCATATCCATGGGTCGAAGACACCAATGCCGACCCATTACTTGTCATGTGGAATGTTAGTTGTCTTTGTGATACTTGTTTGGAAAACCCCGGGTAACCCGTGGCATTTATATGGAAGACCATGGGGGTAGCTCATGGCACTTGGATGTCAGACCATGGGACAACCCTTGGAATTTCAAGGAAATACCATGGGGTAGCCCATGACACTTGGATGTCAAACCATGGGGGCAACCCATGGTATTTCAGGGAAAATACCATAGGGGTAGCCCATGGCAAATGTATGTAAAATATGTGGTATTGGGGGGAATTCACTGATCTTTGTGCTTTCGGTTTTTATGGTTATGGTTTCAGGTACTTCCGGTTCGAAAGGGAAGGTCCACGCTTGATCGCAGCGCATCCACCCATGTTTCCGCATCATGAGGATTTTGGGATTGTACTATGATAATTGTTTTCTTATAAAAGTACTTTTGAGTATTTGTACAAGCAATTATTGAATGTTGACTGAAATATAAATAATGTTTTGGTTGAAGTAAAAATGAAATTTGACCTCAAAATTTTAGGATGTTACAAGTTGGTATTAGTGTCTTGGTTTAAAGGACTCATGCACACTTTCAGGTGTGACTGGACTCAAACTGAGAAATTGGTAATTTTTCCTAAAAGGAAAACAAGTTTTAACAGATTTTTGTAAAAGGAAGGAAAATTCTAAAAGGATTCTTGTAAAGACAAAGGGGGTGTGATGTGGGCAACCGGCCAAGCTCAAGTAAGTGATTCCCAGAATATTCATACAAGTTTTTTTATGATTATATGTTATGAGAATTGCATGGTAGGATGAGGCTGGGGATACTTTCAGATATTGCATGATAGATTTGCCTGATATATGATGCCTTGTAGCCTAGGAAGCATTGGATGTTATGCTAGATTGGGAATATGTATCGGTATCAATAATTGCTAAGTGTATGCTTTAAAAACTATATACGGTTAGGATCATATAGCCCTGGAATGATCAATTTGGCTTTATTTTCTATTTCTCGTTTAGTTATGGTCATATGGTAGGTTCTTTTAGTTGAGAGTCTATTTAATCACGTATTGAATATAACTTGCATGCATAAGGCAACCGGTAGTGAGAGTGAAAGTTCATATCATGAGTTGTAGTACGTGAGCTTGAATGTTTTTTGGTTCCTAGAAGACCATAAAGTGTTACAAGTGGTAGAAGGGGTGAACTGGGTCATGGGTTTTGAGGAGAAACTAGGGGTCAAGTCAAAAGAGGTGGGGGTTTTCAAGGTTAAAATCTATGTGGCAAAGGGGAACCGGGTTACCTCCTCAAGTTGTTCAAAGTGATCAAATAGACACATAAAAAAAAACAAGTTTATTCCCTCATAAAACACAAAAATAAGTCAAGGGACTAAATGTGCAAATGTGCACTATATTGTAGGGTTTACTTTAACCTCAACCCTATACCCACCTCTCGTCATCCTCTTTATGTCTCATTAAGTAACATTGATACCTACATCCCATCCTTCTCTTACTAGGACAATCACTCAAAACCCACCGATTTACTTTCGTCGACAACCTCTAATAACTACATCCTTTCATAGGCACTGCCGATTAGAGCTTCATCAAAATCGTAGTTGCTTGGAAACCATTATCAAAAAATCCTAAGACTAAAGATGCCAAAGCCATGATTGAAATGTGTTCTTGAATAATCGAATGGAATCAAGGAAAAAGGAAGATGACAACACTCTTACTTCAACGTATCCATCATGTAACCCTTCTATCCATATTTCTATCTTCTATTAGAAGAAAATATAACCCATCACGACATTTGCAACTCTAATGGCTCAACCACACCATCGCCGACTTGCCGCTGACTCCGCATATTAAAACAAAGGCTAAATTTTTTGTTGGGTGGCAGTAGTGTTGGACAGTAGTAGATGGTAGATTATAGAAGAAGAAAATAAAATGGGGTAGATATGTATGGTGAGACCTTTCTTAATTTAATAATGAGTTTTTTTAACATGTGTTATCAGGATACAAATAAGAACATTAATTGTGAGAAATATTATCATAATACAATGTGAAATGCATTAATTAAATGTAAAATACATTAGTCATAGATAATATTTCTATATAATTAAGGGGTTTTCTAATATATGTCTAAGGATATATATTAGAAACATTAATTAGGACAAATATTATCATAATTAAATATTAAATGCATTTATTATTAAGATTATTAATGCATTTCACATTTAATTGTGTCAATGTTCCTTATAAGTTATAACAAATGAATTTCACATTTAATTATTGTAATATTTGTGATAATTAATACTTCTTATATGTGTTGATAATGCATATATTAAAAAATCTTTATAATTAATGTATTTTATATTTAATTATGGTAATATTTTCCATAATTATGATTGTTATATGTGTCCTTATGACACATGTTAGAGGACTTTTTAATAACAATATAAATATTAATATAAAATTATATATATATATATATATATATATATATATATATATATATATATATATATATATATATGGAAATGAATCTTAGAAACAGTAAAGTTCCTAAGATGTTGACATAAATGGTCCATGAACTATAAACGTACGTTTGTCACAGTTTTTAGTTGATTTCCAGTTTCGTCAATCTTAGATCGATTAAAAGGGCTTACCAACAAAGATAAAAAAAATAAAAAATATTTCATATTTAATTATGATAAACATCCATGTAACGAAAAAAAACATTAGAGATAAAACCAAAAATCTAAAAAAAAAAAAGAAGACAAAAAACACATAGATCATTTATGTAGTTTTTTCTATTATTGATTATGAAAAAGTGTGACAAAAATACACACCATCCATTCTTTGATGACAACCGTATATATGTTGCCACATGATTTAAATTTGTAATCACAATAAAAAAAATCATTAAGTTATATTTTAGTTATTTTTATATATGTTCAATTGTGTTTAATTAAATTACTATATTATATGTTCGTTTATATTCATGTATGTTTATTTATCTACATTCGTGTATGTTTGTTTGATATTTTTAGGAACATTGGACTCATTTTCTCATTGAGCGAAGGGTACGAAATAAATCAGATTGATTAAAAACACTATGTGAAATATTCGTTTTTTTCCTCTTCCTCTATCCCATAGATATAATGTTTGAATCAATTAAGAACCTTTATGAATCAATATTATTCCATTTCAATTCCTTCCTGATAAATCTCAAGGAAAATCTCAAATTTGATCCTAAATTGACGGGTTAGTGTGAGCTTATCCATGCAGTTATACACTCTTCGAATAGGAATCCATTTTTTGAAAGATTCTGACTTTCGTGCTTTGGTGGGTCTCCGAGATCCTTTCGATGACCTATGTTGTGTTGAAGGGATATCTATATAATACAAACAAATGAACATAAACAATATAATTTGTTAAATGAACAAACATGAATAATAAAACACATTTGTTTATTTGGTCGTATTCGTTTTTTATTTGTTCGGTTAGTTTAAACAAACAAACATGAACATGCTTTTGTTCGTGTTCGTTCGATTCGTTTACGATCTTGATGCTTTGATACCAAATAAATTGAAAAAAATTATAACATACCCTGATTAAAATACGAATGCAAATTGATTACTTGTTTATTTCGCCTTTTTGTGAGACAATCATGTATGCAATATCGATTACTCTCTAGTTTCTTTCTCATCCAAGATCAAAGACTCCTTACAAAATAACATCAACATGCCTTTATAGTCCCTTTGGTGACGTTATGAAACTGTCACGACTGCCACAAACTGCTCACGAGCAGTTATAAAACTGTCAAAAGATTGACAACAGTTAATAATTTTGTAGTCGGGTCCGGGTCAAGAATTCCCTACAATTGCGTCTACCAGAAATGCACAAAATACATCTTTGGAAAATACAGTCATTCGTAAATATAATCAAACGAGTTTCCCACCGAAATCGATCATCAACGATTGCCAAACGAAAAACAAAATAAAAACAAATCAATCGTCTATTTGTAAGATCATAGATTTCAAAATCCTATTTCAACTTTCAAGCTTCAGGAACAGCGGTGGCTGCTACGGCCGCTGCAGCTGTAGCTGCGGCAGAGCGTTTGACGGAGGCGGACTTAATAAGATGATTGTAGCTGCCCTTCTCCTTGAATAACTGCGAGAAATGGTGTTTGCAGTATAGAATCCCTTCTAGCGCTGCGTAATTTGATGGAGATAACGAGCATCCCCCATGGGAGCACTTGAAACAGGACTTATGGTACGCTTCGTTCTCCACTGTCACCTGAACCCAAAACCCTAATTATTCCATCACTTTTTAACACGGTTAGGTTCGATTCGTACCTGAACCCAAAACCCTAATAAATCTATCACTTCAATTTTAACACGATTTGGTTCTTCGATTCATACCTTTTCAAGAGGATAAGCTGTTTTGCCACAAGTCGCACATTTCTCTTGGGTGCCGGAAAACATCCCAGCAGCTTTACTTGGTGATTTCGTCTACAAAAACGGGAACAAACATTCATGACTTTAGGTCCATCTTCGCTACATATCCAAATCAAACACGAATTTGTGCGAAAACTTACCAGATGTGGTGTTAAATTCTCAGCAAACCTTGCAGCTGTCAGTAGTTTCAAAATTTATCAGAAACTAACAAGCAAAAAGGGGGAAAGAATTGAAGAGATATCATACGTGATTGGAAGTTCTTGTTGAAATTTCCACTCTCCTTGAACAGCTGATCGAAATGAGGCTTACAGTATAGTACACCTTCCATTGATGAGTAGTTGCTAAGCTGAAAGTTAACTGTAATTACTTAATTAAACTCGAATAAGAAGAATGTATGAATGCATAAAGAGTAGAGGGTTAGTATCGGTATTTCACATGTCGATGATTGTATCTTCATGATAGAAAACATACCTTAAGGGTACCTTTGCAATGGCTACACCTGAAGCATGACTTGTGATAATCAACACCATCAGCAGATAAAAGTTCCACCGGATAAACTGTTTTAAAACAAGCTTTGCATTTCTGCTGTGTCCCAATAAAAGACATAGTTACCCTTTTCCCCTTCTTGATCTATTCCTCAATGCTCTTCAATTTTCACCTGCAAATCCCCAAAAAGATTGAAATCTTTATAGTTGGTTATAAGTTATAACCCCATCTGTGTCAAAGGTGCATTCTTTGATCTTGATGTATGTTTTCAAGAAAAAAGTAACAAATTAATAGTAATTGTGACATTATTTTGAAGAACATATGAACATCGATTGCTAAAAGGATCTAACATCTGGAAAACCCAACGAGAATATAAGATTTTTATAAATCAAGAAACTCAGATGGTTTTATCATAAAATTCAAGAAAATATGAACATAAATAGTTAAAACATTCTAACTATTGGGTAATAGGATTTGCATGCCTAAAAAATCTAATAGTTTATCATTAAATCAAGAACATATGAAGTATTAACATAATTTATTAATTATTAATAAGATCTGTTTTTGGGAAAACCAAAGAAACTGAAGTGAAATTAGAGTGCTACATAACGCTTCTCAAGAAATCAGAACATATAAGATTAATTTCAAGAAAATTATGAACCTAGATTATTCAATGTATATGTTTCTTGGGAAACCCGGTGGAAAACAAACATCAAAAGAGAAATTTTATAGATAATTCCAAGAAAATTATGAACATTGATTTTAAAGAAGATCGAATTGTTGAGGAGCCGAATGAAATGCAAGCATCATCAGAAACTTTAGTATTGATTTAAAGAAGATGCGAAACATAAGAATGTAGAAACTAGAAAGTATGTATTAGGATGAATACCTTGATCAATACAGAGACTTTACTTGAAAACTGATAAAAGTCGAAGGGTTTTTTGTGGGTGGGTTTGTGAAGATGAAGAAGGAGAGGTGGAAATCTGGGGAAAAAAAAAGGGTTTTAGGAGCTTTTTGCAGGGTAGCGGATGGAGCGAAGACGATGACGTGGAGAGAGAGAGAGAGAGAGAGAGAGAGAGACTTAAAAGGGAATATTTTTTTAGCCTGGAAAATTCATTCCATTTGGAATGGAAAATAAAAAAAATAAAAAATACGTATTCCATATTTTTCATGATATATTTTTGAGAAGAATAACCTTACATCGTTATTTATTCATTTGAAGATAAATCTAAACACGTATAAATATGAGTTTTTTACGAGAAGGGTGTTTTTTAAAAACTTATATACCAAATAAGTGTGATATTAAACATATTTACCCTTTAGGGTCAAAATTTAATACCAAATAAAAAAATAGAGAATTGAACTACATACTCTCAAGTCTAAACCCAATAAACCCCCGACGTCGATGTTCACTCGATTGTTTCTTCGATTCCAGCCATAGTGACGCCGAAGAGTCCGATTCCGGTCACATCTGACGCCGGCGAGTCCGCCTCCACGACAGAAGACCCCGACGAGTCTGCAACTGTTCTTCGATTTCGGTACTGCCACAGCCAGGTAGCTTATCAATTGCTGCATTCGTTTTTTTTCCTGTAGTCTGCTTTCATTCATTTTCCTGCTATTGGTTTTATTTCTTTTGATGTGGTCTTCCTTCTTTTCCCTAGTTTATGGTTCCTGTTAGCATATAACACAACTGTTAAACCAGGTAGCTTATCAATTGCTGCATAACTCACAACACAAAATAGAAACAACTGTAATGAATGTTGTTACAATTCTTTGTTATTGTATTATATTTGATTTCTGTTTTGTAATGAATGTTGTTACAATTCTTTGTTATTGGATTATATTTGATTTCTGTTTTGTTAAAGCTGTTAAATAGCAACCAATGGTTATGTTCAATTTTGATTTATGCATTATATTTTATCTTTAATTTATGTTTTGTTCAATTTGCTAGATGGATGTTGTTACAATTCTTTGTTATTGGGCAGGAGAACTTGTGATGGTCGGATAGTATGAGTTATAGTAAAGCTTAAAAAAAGCAATCAATGTTAATAGTAGAATACATTTCTTTGTAATTCTTTGTAAGAAATCATTGTTGGATTTATACCCAAAAAAAATATTATATGTTTGATTTTGGTTTTATTTTAAGATGTCTAACATTATTATTTATAAATGAATTTTATTAAAAAATTAGGCCATTTAGTGCGATTAAATCAATTTCTTGTGATTATGAAATGAGATATAATGTTAGTATTTTTTTTTATATAAGTATAGCAAAGAGTTAAAAAAAGGTCAATATATGTATATTCAAAAACAATAAAAATTAGAACAATATCTGAAAATATTAAAAAAGTAAAAAAAAAAAAAAAAAACATTGTTTTGGTAAATATTTTGATTACTATATTCTTTTGGTAAATATAAAAAGTAAAAAAAAAAAAACATTGTTTTGGTAAATATTTTGATTACTATACTCTTTTAGTAAATATAAAAAAGTTAAAAAAAAACATTGTTTTGGTAAATATTTTTATTACTATACTCTTTTGGTAAATATATTAGAAAGTACACCTATTTGGTAATAAAAATATTTACCAAAGAATGTTTTTTTTTTCAAATACACTTATTTGGTCAAAAACTCGTATAAATATTGATTCTAAACATCGTTACATCGTTATTTATTCATTTGAAAATAATTCTAAACATCGTATTTATTCATTTGAAGTTAATTACAACACTAATTATGTTTTCTTTTTTTTAAAATAGTAAACAAAACACACTTCCCTACATTACTTGTAAACTATTCATTTCGTTTCCAACAATACATGAGCCTTTAACATTTGGTTGAAAGCCACATTTTCACAAACATATGATACCGTTGGACTACAAACCCTTTGATAATTACATTTATTGAAGTTGATTTTGGAAGTTGGACTTAGATCCGTGGACTTAGGCCCTGTTTGTTACCGTCTGACTGGGACCGAGTCAACGATTTGGGTTGATTGGTCAGACAATATGTGTTTGATAGAAGCTTTCTCAATTAGATAGTCTTACCCATATCACTTTCGCGGTCAGACTTTAAAATAGAGCTGACTGAAAAAATTACGTTCATACCCTCTCTTTTCTTTCTTCCCAAAGCGATACCAGCAATGATCGCCATCGACGTTGCTCGCCATCGACAACTCTCCATCGTCTCCACTGGACATAAAGATTGTCCCTCCGTTCGATCTCTGGCGAGAAAGACGTCAAGACAGGTAAATACACAACGCTTCCTTTTCTTTCTCATCTTTCAATGAATCGTTTTTTCTTTCGCAGCCAGCAATCATCGACGAAGCTGCTTCCTTGTCTGATCATGTAAGCATCGATTTTTCATTCCTTGTCTCATAAATACTTCTGATTTCTGTCATCATCGACTAGCAAGCATCGATTCATGCAATAGTTTCGATTCCTGCCATTATTTCTCTAAAAGTTTTGATTTTTACTTCTCGATTTTTGTTGTTTCGATTGTTGTTGTTTCCGATTTCCGCCATTATTTCTCTAAAAGTTCTTTTGTTCACTTCATGTGTGATGTTGAATGTGCCTTTGCTGATTTTATTCATACCTGAATAGATACATATATATGTTCAAGTGATTAACACAGATGCCTTTGTTGATGCCAATACCAGGGTATCATCTCTTGTCTACAAATATATCATTCGAGGGTAAAAATGTCATTCTACTTACTCATGAACATATTGCATTTCATTGATTGTAGGGTTTGAAATCACAAAAGAGCAGTGATTTGAAGTATGATATATGTGGATGCTTATTCTTGTTGTATCCATTGTGGTGTAGATAGGATTTGCAATGATATCATAAGCTAATATACCTCCACCTCAGGTTCAATGATATAATAATCTCATTTAAGGCCATATATGGTGGTTTTAACTTATAAGCAGATATAGGATTTGATTTTGAGATTAGTGACACAATCATACAAACATTCAATCAAGAAATCAATTTAGCAAACTTTATTGGTATTTCTAGTATGTTTTAACTCAGACAAAAATCACGTTTTTCTTATGGAACACACCGTGTTGTGGTATGACCACGCTGTGCTTAAGGTTCAGATCGTGATTTTTATTCTCTTTTGCTTCAGCGTTGATTTCTTGGTCAAAGAGGGTGTTAATGCAATACACCTCTTTATTTCTTCTGTAACGTGACTCCCTTTAGCAATTATAATCACCATACTCAAAAATGTCGCTCAAAGTCTTCTATTCTCTCGTTAACAACTTGACCCCTCACTTGTTCCTCTCACCCTTTAAATAGTCGTTCTATTCTCAACCTAACTTATGCAAATATCATAAACAAAAACTACATAATTAAAGGAAAACAAACATTAATTTAAAGTTCCTACATTACCCTAATTAATATAAGTTTTAAAACAACCAAACCAAATAAAACAAACAAAAAGAAAATTGTTTTAAACACTTAAAACACAAATAAAATAAGATTGAAAAGTAGAAGAAAGATAAAGGAAAAGGAAATGCAAACTCAAATGACAGGTTACCTCCCGTAAGCGCTTATTTTTGTGCGAGTCTTGATCTGGACTTTTAACTTAATAAACTTCTAATAAAATCAATGACAATCCATCTGTTACATTGAATATTTTTTTTGGACCAATTTGTAAAATTCGGCTTTTTGCTTCTAAAATTGGCCAAACGAGCATGAACTCATAAAACCCAAGAATCTTGACAAGGGTTGGAACCAGTTGGGTACTAATCAGAACTCGGGATGATTGCAGAGCACACACCACCTCATTTTGCATTTTGTGATTTACTTTGATATTTTATGATGTAGTGATACACTTTGATCCATCTTGGTTGTATGACAATGTTTTAGATTACCGTTTTATTAATTCTAAAAATTAAATTTTTGGGTCTATTTGGGACGTTACAAGTTGGTATCAGAGCCTTAGTTTGAGGGATTCAGACATACTCTCAGGTGTGTCTGAACTCAAACTGAGGATTTGGTAAATAAAATTCAAAAAGGAAATGTTTTTAAAGAAAAGGGATTTCTAATACAAGAAAGGGTGTGGTGCATGCAATCGATCAAGCTCAAGTAAGTTTTCCCAAAATACCCATACATGATATCTGATATGGTTTGATTTGTGAATCTGTGAATCGCATGCTAGTAAGGGCTAAGGATATGCTAAGTGTTTTCATGATAGGATGCTAAGAGAGATGCCTTTGTATGCCTATTGTATGAGCGTAGGATTGCATGTTAGTAATGATCAGTCGGAAATAGGATGGCCTAATTAGGTTATGCTTAGTTTGATTACTCGATGCTTGAATGCTACTTGCTTTGTGCTTTTAGGAGTTCTCACTAACATCAGCTAACTAGTAAGCATGTATGTTAAGTTACATATTGTGGAACTAAATAATTTTAGAAGGTTAGGTTTTAACTTTATTGTGTAGCTCTTGTTTGAGTTCAACCATTGTGGTGTGAGACCTTTTATTCAAATAATTATTTGGTGTCAGTGATATGTAATTATATTCGTGAGCTAGTTAAAGGGTGTCTGTAGGAGTTCCTTCTGCAGTTGATGGCGAAGAGTGATGTGGTGGTTTCCTTAGGAAAACTTAGGAAGAGATTTAGTGTTGGGAGCCTTATATTGTTGAGGGTTACTTGTATGGATACAGAGTAACTTGGCGGATTTAAGGAATCCCTTGTGGAAAGTACAGATAGATGTGGAAGGTAGTATGGGCTCGTACTACTGGAAGCAGAGGATCTGTACTCGAGTCAAGGAGAGTTGCGATGAAACCAGGAAGCTTGTAGAGTATGTGATCCCTCGATATATATATATATATATATATATATATATATATATATATATATATATATATTGATGTGTATTCAGATGGTTTATATGGTCTATTTTTAGTATGGTGATTCTTCGAGGCATACTGGTTAGTAGTTCTGGTGCTAGTGAGGGCTTGGGCTCAGGTTTTGGAGTCGGGTAGTTGGATGATTAGACATGGGAGTTCATCACGTATGATATTACGCGTTGCCTTCTCGAGCAAACTCCTGTGATATTCGATATGATCAAGGAGGGTATTGTGGAGTGTTGGAAGAGTGTTTGAGCTCTTTCCGTTTTAACATGGTGGCCTTGATAGGGGCATTCATTGACCTTTAGGGAGTTCCAGGCATGTGGGGCTACGGACTACTATGGGAGAAGGACCCGATAGCGAGTAGGCGATGGTTAGCAGATGTTGCTTACTTATTCTGCACTAGCAGTTGTCCCGATGGGGGAAAAGGTCATAATTGCTTCATGTCTTTTGAAAGACAAAGCTCGGGACTAATGGGAGAAGGTAGGGCATGCCTTGGGAGGCGAGGCAATTGAGTCCATGTCATGGGATGATTTTGTGACTAAATTTAGGGTTGAGTTTGCACCAATGATTGAGGTGCAGTAGTTGGCGCAAGAGTTTCAGGATCTCCACCATACTACTGAGGCAATGGCTAAGATCGCCACAATATTTTGCGAGGGGGTGATTTTGGTTCCGCAGTATGTGGTAGACGAGGAGATGAAGGTCGGGTACCATGAGATGTTGAGGAGTAATATCCAACTGTTTGTGAGCCAAACCAGTTGCAAGACACCGGAGGATATGATAGCGATATATATATATATATATATATATATATATATATATATATATATATATATATATATATATATATATCGAGATGGAGAGGAAGAGGAAGTCGGATCAAGCTCAGGTTTCAGGGGGATCGGGAAAGAGGCCCAAGGTTCAGGATTCAAGATCGAGAGGCCAATAGGGCCGGAGCCGATGTGGGAAGTGTGGCAAGATGCACGAGGGATTGTGCAAGGTGGGTGGTTCGGGTGCTTCAAGTGCGGCCGGATGAGTCATTTTAGCAGGGATTGTACTGTTATCACCACCACCACAGGATCTGATCTGATTTACTTTCATTACAATAATAGTCTCCTATTACAATAATAGGAGACTCTTCGGATCACTGATGGCCGCCATGGCAAGGCGGATGCACCTATGGTGAAGAGCTGAGCTTTTCAGTTGACGGTCGAGGAGGCTTGTGTGGCACCTAATGTGTTGATGGGTATGTATTTTCTCCTTATCTCTTTATTTATATTGAATTGCATGCTTATATTCCTATGTTTTATTTTAGGATCGTTCGTCTTGAACAATATTTCTGCTTTGGTGTTGTTTGATTTGGGGGCTACCCGATCATTTATATCGCTTGCGCCTAGCAAGAGGTTTGTTGGAGCTCCGGGGGAGCTGGATTGTCCTTTAGATGTCGAGATTGTAGATGATCGATATGTCTGGGTAACAATGGTTCATTTTGGTTGTATTCTTCAAATGTTCTGCAAGCAGTATCCGATTGATTTGGTTCCCATTCCTTTGCCTGGGGACAAGGTTATTGTGGGTATGGATTAGCTGATCCCTAATGGGACAGTGATTGATTATGAGCAACAATTAGTTCAAATTCGAACCCCAAGTGGGGGAGATTTAGTGGTTTTGGGAGAGAGAGCTCAACGCGGGGGGGGGGGGGGGGTTGTGTTCAGCATCGAAGGCCAGATGTTATATTCAGCAGGGTTGTTCTGGATTTGTCGCGTATGTTATGGATACCCGGGATAAGGGTAAGGTGACAGTGGATGATGTGTCAATTGTGTGGGAGTATCCGGATGCGTTTCCAAAGGATTTGAGTGGGGTGCCTCCGGAGAGGCAAGTGGAGTTTAGGATTGATCTGGTTCCAGGTGCGGCTCCAATAGCCAAAGCATCATATCGGTTGGCTCCTCCTGAGATGCAAGTGTTATCTACACAACTGTAGGAGTTGTTAGATAATGGATTCATTCGACCAAATAGTTCGCCATGGGAGCATCGATCTTGTTTGTGATAAAGAAGGACGAGTCTCATCGTATGTGCATTGACTACCGGGAGCTGAATAGGGTAACAGTGAAGAACCTTATCCACCATTGAGGATTGATGATCTATTCGACCAGCTTCAGGGTGCATCTTGGTTTTTGAAGATTGACTTGTGTTCGGGTTATCATCAGATGGTGGTTAGAGGTAAGGACGTGCAGAAGGCAGCCTTTCGGACTCGTTATGGTTATTACGAGTTCATGGTGATGCCTTTTGGGCTCACCAATGCCTCAACCGTGTTTATGGATCTCATGAACTGCGTATGCAAGCCGATGCTGGATTGGTAGTTATATGGAAGCCATAGAACTCAGATGGCATGCTAACTCTACTAGAGCGACGAAGAGGTAATGAATTGTCAACTGGTTCAAACGGAACTTCTTCCTCTGGTTGAACCTTAGTGTCTTCAGAGGTTCCTTCACTGTTTGACTCTTGAATATCTTCAACATCAATGACACTCCTGTTGGATTAATGTCTAAGTCCATAACTATAATTGGTAAGACTTGACCCGACCCGGCATGGTCCATTTGGGTTGCATACCATCATGCACTTGGATAGACTAAATGAGAGAAATAAGACACTTATGGTTATTAATATATTATAAGTTCTAGTATATTAATAATAAGAATAATGAGATTATTTAATTAGTATTGATCAAGAATTAATCTAGCATTAATTGAGTGATCAAAAGAAGACTAATTAAATATATGGGTTGATTGTATAAATCATCCATACTTGTATAGTGGGCTAATGCTCCATGGATTATCTAGTTGGGCCAAAACCCATATGATGCTCCATGGTGTATTTGAACCCATGGATCCAAGGAAATGGAAAGTCATGACAATTAGGGTTTACCCTAATTGTATAACTATATAAGCATCTTATTCTTGAGGAAAAATCGGCCACTAGTGAGAGTAAGAAAGGGCTAGCCGATTTCATGAAGTGTAGAATTCTCTCTAAGTTATTCTAAGTGTTTTGATGATTGTGAACCATTTGAGGTGTCACACTTGGGGCACTAGGCACTCAAGCTTCATGAAGACAAGCTCCATCAAAGAGGTATGTATTCTATCTTGTTATATTGATAGTTGTGTATGCTAGTTTAGGATAATACCTTGGATATTCATATTTGCATGTATAATAGAGAAAACATAGATCCAAGGTATTTAGGGTTGCATGTACACTTAGGAGTGTTAGAATGCTCATAACCCAACAGTGGTATCAAAGCCCAGGCTTGTTTTCTTGTTATACTTGCAAATGGAGCTGAAAAATCGAGTTTTGATGTTGTCAACCCAGCAGACTCGCCGAGTCCATGAAGGGACTCGACGAGTCCAAGGCAAAATGCATCCAACTCGCCGAGTTGTGTTCATGCACTCGACGAGTTGGACCCCAGACAACATATTTTCGAGGTTTTTTGGCTAGAAATGGACTAGCAACATTACCCTCAATTGTTTTTGAACTTATAAACTTGTTTTTTGATGTGGTAATGTTCATGCTAATCCATTTTCAAAGATAGTTGTCAATAGATTCATGTTTTGTATTAGTTTAAAGGTCAGACTAATTACATGAAAAAGTTTGATTTGAATTATCTTGTTCTTATGAGTTGCTTAGATTAATAGAAAAGTTAATTGAAATAGTTGTTTTCAATCCATTTTAATCTAAGAGTTGAGTATAAAATGTGTTTGTGTAACTTGTCCTCAAGTTACATGAAGAGTCACATTAAAGACTCATAAAACTCATAAAATTGGCAAAGGTTACAAAAAAATGAAGAGTATAGTTCTAATTAATTGGAGTTATGACTCCATAATTTGTCTTCAAGTTATGGAGGACCAAGAGTCTCTTCATTAAATAGATAAAAAAAATAAAAAAAATGTAACCTTAATTAATTCCATAAGTTATAAAAATAAAGAAAAGTTAATTCTTTTATTAGTTTAAAGTCTTCCATAAGTTATGGAACTTGAAGAGTTTTTGGATTAAAACTACTTTAAACACATAAGTTATGGAATTAATTAGTTTTGAATAGTTTCAAAACTTGCCCTCAAGTTTTGGAATTTGTAAAGTTTTCTCTTATGAATACTTTAATTCCAAGTTAGCCCTTAGAATTTTAAAAGTTCAAATTCAACCCTTATACTTTATAATATTATGAGTTAATAATATATATATGTATAAGAGTAAAGTCAGTCTTACCGCTAGTACGCCTCATTCACGAAGCCGGTCTATAAGGTGGGTATAAGGTTGTTGCCTATAAAATGGCAACTTAATGGGTGTCCACTCTCACCCACCGCTTGCTTGACTGGTGGAGGGTCGTTAGCCGAACAGGTTTGACAGGACTATAATTCTCCCTTCATTAAAAGTATTAATGATAAATACTAAGTAACTAAACTCTTAATAATACCCAGTCTTAGTTACTTAGGAAAATGTGAATAAGGTGCTAATCCATGAAATTACACTTTGCACTTTGTTTAAGTCGGTTAGTGGAGCGTGTGTGGTTAACCGGCACACTAACTTGGACTTAACAAGGTAGGTAAAGGGTGACTTAATATTTATCATAGTATCGATGGAGTGTGTGTGGTTAACCGGCACATCGATTGAGGGGTAATTTATTAAGGGTACCAAGTAATTTGCATGGTTACTTCACACCTTCTTTTTGTGATCCTCGGCATCCCAGTCACAAAACCTGAAGGGCATACTCGAGATTGAAACATGCCATTGAACAGTTCAATGAATCTCAAAGATCTAGGAGTTTCAAAAACCAATTAAAAACCTAATAATACATTTCGTTTATCTTGGTGGAAATTGGTGAATCGTCATTCACCTACCTTCAAATTGTTTTATCGCTTGGATTACGGCATACCTCTTCTAAGTTGTAAAATAGTTTGTTGGGTCCTAGCCTTAATATTTCATATTGGGTGTCATATTAAGGACTTTAAAATCAACTATCTTGAATATCTCCCAAAAAGATGTCTGGTTTAGACATTTATGATCCTCCTAAATCTCTTGAAACAAGCTTTCCTAAATGAAGATGATGTCCCATGGAAATCATACTTCTTTCACCTCCTCCAATTATTCTCCCTACCCCACAAGTTCTTAAAAAGTTTAAGGTCACTCGAGCCCTATTGGCAAGTAAAGGTCTTGGTGTGATCACATCTTGGAGATGTAGTCACATATTGACAAGCCGGGAGAGTTGGGTGTCAAAGTCTTGAGAAAGTTGGTGGTTCAATCACTTTCTAAGTCACATAGTGAGTTCTTTTGGAACACCTATGAAACAGACTATGACAAGACCCTTAATGATCTTATCTATTTGTTAAGATCAACTTCCTGAAACTTTATGGACATTGACAATGGTGACACTGGAAATACAGAAAAAAAAACATTCTCTTCCCAAGGAAAGGGATTGACCATAGTCAACTAGGTTGACCAAATGGTAAAGAGAAAAAGGCTAAGTCTGTAATAGTCCTGTGTACCATTATCAAAGGGTCCATATGTTTATATTGCCAAAGTAAGGGTCATTAGTTGCGAAGCTGCCTAATTTACCTAAGGATGTTAAAGTCAATAAGATTGACTCTACTTCAGGTAAAAGTCCACTAATCTAACTCTGTTAAGTTTCTATTTTGAGATTCCTGATACATGATGTGACTGGGTCACATGGTAATGTTTTAAGAATCAAAGAAAAGTAAAGGAACTTAAAGAAAGAATATGCTGAATCTGATCGCATAGATGGATTTCTATAGCGTAGTTTGAAAAATCGGATTCTTGAGCTAATTCTTAGGAGTTATGAGATATTGCTAAGGAATAGATAACAACAAGTTTTTCATATGGGTTGTAAGGATAAGTTTTTCCGCATAGTTTTAAAATAAAAGAAAAATTTTGGTTTTATTTATTTTAAAATATCCTTACAATGGAATTTGAGGAAAAATTGTTGCTTATATGATTCCATTAATAGCAAGAGTGGAAATATGAAATTGATTCCTTCATTTGTGGTAATGTCTAAATTTACCAAATAAGGAAAGACGCTCATCATCCAAAGTCTCAATTGGACCAGGACTTGGAATCATGCAAGTTCTATAGCATGATGAATGAGAACTTTCAAGTATTGGAAAATTAAGACTGATTACTTGTTCACGTGAATGTGTGAGTCAAGTAATGGACTAAGGGATCGAGTACATAGTCTTGTGCACTGATTAAGTCCACCACAAAAGATATAAGGCTATTCGTCATAGTTTACTAAAGCTTAGTAAATATGATTATACTTACAAGCGTAAGTGTAACTCTGAGACATTGGAAAAGGTTCCAATGCATGGCAGAGCGAATAAGAAGAATCAAATTAGGCAGAAGGATAAACGTTCCTCAAATCTGAAAAGATGGGAGAGTACTTTAGTATCAGCTTTGTGATCATCTTAATGATTAAGAATCCATATCAAAATTAGTTCTCTAAGGAAGTCTTAGTGCATTCTTATGACTAAGAATAAGGGATCTTGAATTGTTGAAATGGTTAAATCAAGAAGATGAGTCATACTTTGTTCCAATACAAGTCTTAGAGTCATAATCCAAGATTGTCATTTGAGTGACATGTCTTTAAGAAGGTTTAAAACACGTGTCAAATGTAAGAGTAAAAGTGTCCTACTCTTGTTCATTTCAAGTTGGTAAGTTGTGATGTTTTGGATAAAACAAAGACCAACTTAGGCCAATTGTGTGAAGTGTTTGTCTTGGTTAGAATCCACACTATCTCTTGGATGTTTGAAAAGGGAGTCTTATAGGTCACGAGGACAGTGGGAGTCTTAAAGGTCTTGAAAGTCTCAAGAACTAATCAAGAATAAAACCTGAAGTTCTTCACTAGCACACGACTTGGGGTTTATAACCTATCGTGTTGACATATTCTGTCCCCATTCCAATCAAAGTTGGCTTTGCATATGAGTTCTTAGAGTTCTCAATTGGTTGCACAACAACTTGGAAGCAATGGCAGGCCCTTGAGCTGCCAGGTGGCAAGAAGTTAAGATTGACTTCAATCCATATGAGTTTGGATTTGTCATAATTCTTGTCTTGTGACTATGGTTATGACAATTCACATGGATAAGAACTCATACACCATTAAATCTAAGTGTCATAAGGTTTCTCTCCGATTCATGAAAATGATGGTAAGGAAACACTTCCACTAAGTAGATTTTAGCTAGATAGCAATTGTGATATTTGCATTCTCAAAGTCGTTAGTGGAGCGTGTGTGGTTTACCGGTACACTAACCTAGACTTGTGAGAAGTGGCAAAAAGGTCTAACCATTATGATTACGGAATCCCTCTTCATAATTCTTTAGACACACAAGTGTGCTATCTAAGGGAAGGTGTATGATTTTGATAAAGTTCTATCAAAACAATCCAGTATCAGAAATCTGAACTTTGGTAAGAAAGTCAATAAAGTATTGATTTCTAGAAGTCCAGCTGATTTCTGTGTACATGTCAAAGCTAGTGGGAGCATAAGTGTTATGCTAATAATCATCATGTTAGTGGGAGCATGATAATTATGATAAGTATTGCAAGTTAGCAATGTTAATTATAGAAAACAAAAGTTTCAACTGGGAAAGAGTTGTTTTGCTATAATTAAGGGAGAAGAAATTATACTTCATCTCAAATCTATAAGCTTAGATCGTGAGGTTTTAATCATTTAGTCAAGAATATATATGAATTTCATGTTGGAATGGCTCAACATAAGGAAATTCTGTATATGGGTCCATTATTTGCGTTCTAAAATTAGATTATGATTACGGCATCCCTTTTCATTATCTGAATTATGAGAACTTGGCAAATAGAAATGGAAATGTTATAGCAAAAGACTGGTTTAGTCTTTATGTGAGACATCATGAATCATGTCCCATATGCTTCGGATATAGGATCGATTACATGTGCTATAGTTATCTGTTCTAAAAGTTTCCAATTGCCTGGGGCATTAAGAGGGGAAAAGGTTTAGAACTGGATATGACTAAAAGGATTAAACAATTGTCGAAGACAATCTAAGGATTACCAAAGATTGGTTGCTCAAGGACAGTTGGAAGTATAGTGATAATTCTGGAAGGACCATATTGACATAATCTGTAAGGAGGCAACTCTTGTTCAGAAGTGATAGTCAAAATGGAATCTGGAAATGTTTCAAAGTCAGAAATTTCAATCTGTGTAAGATTAAGGAAACTTAATGCAAGAAGGATGTTTCCAAGGAATTGATCTCCTTTGGAATACTCTGTAATGATTGTTGCCAAGTCTTTGTGAATTTGTGCATAATCGTTACAAGAGGATCAATGCATATAAGTTTAGAATCTAACAGATTTCAGTAAATGGCATGAATTTGGAATTCTTGCATTTGCAGTAAGGATTTGGGAGTGTGAAAAGAGAATCATTGAAGTTATGTTCAATTGATCTAGTTCACAAAGTTAAGATAATAGACAAACATAGTATGCATACTTGGTGTATGGCATGACTAGTGTTTAGAAAAACATAGTGTACATGCTTGGAGCATGGGACAACTATTGTTTTAAATTCAAGAATAATGTTGATAGCTGAAACAGTATACAATGAATAATGTGTAATCATATGGTGATAAATAAAAAGTGTTTTATTTATATTCATAAGTTCTGAGACCATATTGGATTCAATTATTATTGTGTTTCATTTTGCATGTTTTGACTTCCCGAATAAACTAGGTTATTCTTCCGGAATGACTAGGTTATTCAAACCATCCACAGTCGGTCATATGTTGGAAGTAGATATGAATTAAGACTGTCATGGGTTGGCTTGTAGAGGTCTAAGATGTTGGACAAAGGGCTACAACACTCATGAGTGCTCATAAGTTCTGAGTATTGGATTCAACCCGCGCTCAATGGAATCACTTCATGGATTTTATCACAAGTGATCATGAGACGATAATATCTTATATTCTTCAAACCTAGAGATATGAGTTGTTACTATGAGTTGGTTGTACGTTGATTGCACGAAACTGCATTTGGTAACTCGGTGCTATAAAAACGTGCCTTTGTGTATGATTCAACAAGTAGTAGAACAAGCCATATGAGTCGAAGTTTATCCATTCCTTTTACCTTCGGGATAAAAGCAATATCTGTGGGCCCCTCGATGATTTGATGATGACAAGTGGAAGTGCTCGACCGGGCCAGGACTGATTTGATTTGTTCAATTAGTCAGTCGTCATAAATCGGAAATCGGGAAACAACAAATGGACAGAGAGAATGATTATAATCCATGTCTCAGTCCATATGATATCTAGAATGGAGGAATATATGATCCCTTATCTAATGGACAAGTCATTGACAAGATCAGAGTTCATCTACAAGGTCAGAGTTCGACAGAAGCTTTTGAGAGCTACGATTGCCAGTTGGTTCCTGAAGTCATACGCAATAATAGTTTTAGACTTATCCAAGTGGGAGACTGTTGGATTAATGTCTAAGTCCATAACTATAATTGGTAAGACTTGACCCGACCCGGCATGGTCCATTTGGGTTGCATACCATCATGCACTTGGATAGACTAAATGAGAGAAATAAGACATTTATGGTTATTAATATATTATAAGTTCTAGTATATTAATAATAAGAATAATGAGATTATTTAATTAGTATTGATCAAGAATTAATCTAGCATTAATTGAGTGATCAAAAGAAGACTAATTAAATATATGGGTTGATTGTATAAATCATCCATACTTGTATAGTGGGCTAATGCTCCATGGATTATCTAGTTGGGCCAAAACCCATATGATGCTCCATGGTGTATTTGAACCCATGGATCCAAGGAAATGGAAAGTCATGACAATTAGGGTTTACCCTAATTGTATAACTATATAAGCATCTTATTCTTGAGGAAAAATCGGCCACTAGTGAGAGTAAGAAAGGGCTAGCCGATTTCATGAAGTGTAGAATTCTCTCTAAGTTATTCTAAGTGTTTTGATGATTGTGAACCATTTGAGGTGTCACACTTGGGGCACTAGGCACTCAAGCTTCATGAAGACAAGCTCCATCAAAGAGGTATGTATTCTATCTTGTTATATTGATAGTTGTGTATGCTAGTTTAGGATAATACCTTGGATATTCATATTTGCATGTATAATAGAGAAAACATAGATCCAAGGTATTTAGGGTTGCATGTACACTTAGGAGTGTTAGAATGCTCATAACCGAACAACTCCCACTGTCCTTTTTACATATGATCTCTCTCTCGCAAAATAATCCTCTTCATGCTACAAAGACCACGTTCTTGCTAGGTCTGTAGAACAAATTGTCGGATTAGGTGTCTAAGCCCATAACTATAACAGGGATGTACATTACCCGATAGTAGCATGGTCCTTTTGTGTTGCCTTCACCAGTGCAATTTGATAGGATGAACTTTTGAGAATAAGGTTATTTGTGATTTATTAATATATTGTAAGTATAATATATTATTTGAGAAATCATATTATTTAATTAGTATTGATCAAGAATTAATTTGGAATTAATTTAGTGATCAAAAGAGACTAATTAAATATACGGGGAGTGATTAAGTAAACCAATGATTCTTATGGTGTGTGCCAATGACCCATAGTTAATTAGGATCGGCTAAACCAATATGATAGTCCATGGTGGTACATTAGGGTTTGCATGGATGTAACCCTAGCCTTTGTAACACTATAAAACCAACCCTTTAGAGCCAAAATCGGCTGCCCGTTCATTTTAAGAGAGTGATAACCGATTTTTGTACAAACTAGCTTATTCTCTCAAGCCTCCTCTTGCATTTGGTGTTTGTGACACATTAAAGGCATCACACTTGAGGTGTTAAAGCTCTCTAAGGCCAAGAACTTCAAACTACATAAGAGGTATTCATCTAACAATGAGTTGTATCCTGTATATCCTCTATTGTATGCTAGTTAGGATGTATGCTTTGGAAAATTGAAATTGCATGTATAGTTAGAGAAACCATAGATCTAAAGCATCTAGGGTTTCATGAGCACCATAGGAGTGTTATAGTGCTTAAAACCTAACAGTGATGTCAGAGCCTAGGATTGTTTTTTATTATATTTGATGCTTGAAAAATTTTCAAAGCTAAAAAATCAATTTTCTGGCCTCTAACTGATGAACTCGCCGAGTCCACTTACTGAATCGACAAGTCCACTTAGTAAAAGGGCAACTCGACGAGTCTAGTTCATTTACTCGTCGAGTAGAGGCTTCTGGTTGCAGAATTTTGAGTTTTTGGCCAGAATTGGACTAGGATCATTACCTCAAACTGTTTAGTAATCATAAAAAATGTATAATCTGATTTGATAAAGATGATCCTCATCCAATTAAAGGACAATTATCAAATTTTAAGATAATAAAGTAATTATTTGTATTATTTGATATGAATTGCCTTGCTATATGAGTTAGATTAGATCAATGCTATGTTATATGATAATACTGATTAGTTAAAATTGATCAAAAATTGTTCTTGAAGTGAGTTTTGTAACTTGTCCTTAAGTTATATGAAGAGTGTCATTCATGAATATTAAAACTCATAAGTTTTCATAATTTATGGAAACCAAATTTTTTGAAGTGTAACGCCCCGCTTCTCAGGTATTGATTTATGTATGAATCATTTTGGTTTTTGGGTCTACTCGACGGGTTGACCGCCTTACTCGTCGAGTAGCAGCGGTTGGTCCGCTTGTTTTAATGGTCTACTCACTGAGTCCAAGAGCGGACTCGATGAGTAGGAGTTGGTAGATGAAACCCTAGATTTCAGGGCATTTTACCTTATTTAAAGGATCATTGGCCTCCCCCAGCCTCCCCTTTACTGCTTCTTGTCCCTCTCAAACCCTAAATCGAGTGTGTGTGTTCTTTTGGTGTGTTCAAGCTTGAAGGAGGAATTTTGGAGAAGGAAACACTTGGGGAAATCAAGCAAGTATAAGCAAGGACTCGTGGGATCCAAGATCTACATTAGTGAGCATTCTCTTGAAGGTATTAGACTGTTCTTTTTGGCTTATGTTCATCAAAAACCTCTTTTGGATGGGTGTTATGAAAGGCTTCTTATGTTTGAGCTAAGATATGAAGTTGTAACTTCAGATCTAGACTCCCTTTGGCCTCTAGATCCATAAAGTCATCAGTCTTGCCTAGTATGAGCCTTCCCTCAAGTGTAAGACTTCATTGCAAGCTTAGTTTTGTCATCTAAGGGCCTTAAAGCCTTGCATGCACGTAAAGTTTGCAACTTTACGTGATAAACATGCCTAAGGAGGTTGGATCTATAATCTGAAACATTTTCATGGTGTAAAAAGCATCTGTATGGATGAAGGATATAAGGGACTTGTAGAGTCACATGGTAGACTCGGCGAGTCATATGAAAATAGTCTAGGAACTCGACGAGTTGGATGAACAACTAAGCGAGTCCGATGAAGATTGTCGAAGACTCGGCGAGTGAGTAGAGTGACTCGGCGATTCGGTTAGGGTTTTTTCCAACCGTTGGATGCATATGATCTTGTTGAATGGCAAGGGGGAAACCCGACGAGTGACCATGGAGCTTCAACCACGAGCCTTAGGAACTCGACGAGTCATTCTGGTGACTCGGCGAGCGGACAAGTATTGCAAGAAAATCGGCGAGTAGCTCAGGGTACTCGACGAGTTGAGGTCAACATGGATTGTTGACCTTGACAGTTGACTTTGACTTTGACCAAGGGTTGACCAGTTGACTTATGTGGTATTTAGGAATTTATGAACCTTATGATGTATTGGATATAGGTGGTGGGGTGCGTGGCGGAGATTCGAGAGTTGAGCTTTCTATTTCCAGTCGCCAGTCGCAATGTAAGTTATCCTCACTATACTCAAGGGTCTATGGCACCAAGGTCAGCCCTTTGGATTGTTACCTGGTTATGTTATGTTCATATGATATGTTAGATCGGTATCCTAGAGGGTAGGATAATATTACGTGGTATGTTTTGATCTGTTAGATCGGTATCCTGATAGATAGGATGGTATTATGTGATATGTGGTATGATCCGGTAGATCAGTTGTTGTCTATAGATAGTTATGTGATTATATGTTATATATATGTGCACATATTTTTTTGGCAGTTGATGCTTATCTGCTTTGTGTGGAGACCAATAGACCTGGGCATTCCAACCTGTTGGTTGTGGGCCGTGAGTATTCCGTCCCGAGGATGATTGGACTCATAGTATGTGGGCATTCCAACCTGTTGGTTGTGGGCCTGGGGTATTCCATCTCGAGGATGATTGGACCCATACTATGTTGGCATTCCAACTTGTTGGTTGTGGGCCTGGGGTATTCTAACCCGATGATTGACTGGACCCATAGTATGTTGTTTGTGATTATATGTGTATAGTTGTGAGTATAAGTATTTTGGGGGAACTCACTAAGCTTTCGGGCTTACAGTTCCAGTTTATTGTTTCAGGTACATCGGGGGATCGTGGCAAGGCTAAGGTGTGATCGTACAACTCCTCATCTTTTGTTATGATTGCTGGGAAAACTCTGATATAAACTATTTTGGAAACAAAGTTGTAATGATTATTGATTTAAAGTGTTCTTGAAAAGTTTATATTTGGCTTGAATTTAATGGGTGTTACATGAAGAGTTACAAAACTTGCCCTCATGTTTTGGAATTTGTAAAGTCTCACTAATGAAACATTTAATTCCAAACCTTAGAATTTTAAAAGTTTAAAATTCAAACCTTATACTATTATAAATTATAAGTTTAATAATTATATATATATATATATGTATGTATGTATGTATATGTATGTATGTATAATACAAGCCAGTCTTACCGTTAGTAGGCCTCATTCACGAAGCCGATTTATAAGGGGTATAACGTTACTGCCTATAAAATGGCGGTTTAATGGGTGTCCACTCTCACTTACCACTTCCTTGACTGGTGGAGGGTCGTTAGCCGAATGGGTAGGATTGGACATTAATTCTCGTTAAAAGTATAATGATAATTATAAAGTAACTAAACTTTTATTAAATTCTCAATCTTAGTTACTTTAGGAAAAATGTGAAAATGGTACTATTCCATGAAATTGGACTTTGCACCTTGCCAAGTCGTTAGTGGAGCGTATGTAGTTAACCGACACACTAATCTGGGACTAGCAAGGGTGGAAAAGGGTAGCTTAGTGTTAATCATAGATCAATGGAGCATGTGTGGTTAACTGACACATTGATTAGGTGATTTGTAACATTAAGAGTACCGAGTACATTTGCATGGTTATTCGCACGTTGTTTGTGATCCTGGGCATCCCAGTCACAAACTTGAAGGGCACAATCGAGATTTAAACATGCCATTGAAAATTTCAATGAATCTCAAAGGAATCTAGGAATTTCAATCCAATTAAAACTTAATAATCAATTTCGTTTTTCATGGTGGAAATTTGTAAATCGTCATTTACCTACCTTCAAATATTTTGCAATTGGATTACGACATTCCTCTTCCGAAATGTAAAATATTGTGTTGGGTCCTAGCCTTAATATTTCATTTGGGTGTAATATTAAGGATTCACATCTAATCTAAACTTTGTTCTTCTTTCTTTTCAGATGTCTATCCCAAATAATGCTTCAGGCTCCAACCTCTCAAGCTCATTCTCCCTCATGAATTTGGTTGGGAGAACTATCTTCGATGGGTAAAAGTTTAACGATTGGATAAGCAACATATGTATGGCCCTTCACTATGAGGACAAAGAATATGTCCTCGATAAAGAGCTGAAGGAGATTGATGAACAGACTGATACTCCCGAACAAATCGAGGAATACAGGGTTCATTAGAGAGACGCGACCAAGATGTTGTGCATTATGATTGCAACCATGACTACTGAGCTTCAAAAGTCATATGCAGACTTTTGGCCCTTCAAAATGCACCAAGATTTGATGGAAAGGTACCATCAAATTGCTCGGTAGGAAAGGTATGAGATCATTGCCTCCATGATCACAACCAAAATGAAGGATGGAGATTCCATCACGACCCACTTGCAAAAGATGCAAAGATATGTGGACCGCTTGCTGAAATTGAATGTCAATTTTGATGAAGAGTTGGCCATTGACATCATCCTACATTCGTTGCCTTCTTATTATGATCCGTTCTACATGACCTATCATATGAACACAGATGAGGTCACTCTTAGCAAGCTTCAAGGCCTTCTAAGAACTGCAGAAAGCAACTTGAAAGGCCAGTCGGTTATACCTACTCCTACTACTTCTGCCCCTGTTCTAGCAATAGGACATGGGAAATGGATAAGGAAGGCTCCTTCTAAGAGTTGTTAGGGAAAGTCTCTTGATGGAACCTCTTCAAGTGGGACCAAAGTTGGTTATGCTAATCCCTCGACCAATCCGAAGGATGCAGAGTGCTTCCATTGTCATGAAAAAGGGCACTGGAAACGAAGCTGCCTCAAATACTTGCAGGACATTAAGGATGGGGAGATAAAGCCCGCATTCGTAGGTATTTACACTATTCTTTCTAATAACTCACCACATGCTAATTATTGGGTCCTTTACAGGTTGTGGATTTCACATTGTGTGATTTGTAGGGACTAAAAAGAAGTAGGGATGTGGAGCATGGGAAGATAAACTTAATTATGGGAAATAGGAAAATGTTGTCTGTCACCAAGAATGGAGTTTATTATTTATTTCTTAGTAGTGGGTTTGAATTAGAATTGATTAATTGTTGTTACTCGTCTGAAATGGCGAGAAATATTATTTCCTTTCATAGTTTGTATAAACAAGGTTTTACTTTTCTTTTAATAATAAATTGGTAGTATTAATGCTTGTTATAATGATACATTTTATTTTGAAGCATTACCTTGTAATGGTATATATGAAACTGTGATGGTTGTAGATAACCTAGGAAATAATGTGTTGAATATTGATTCGTCCAATGTTTTGGACAAGGCATGCATGTGGCATTATCGTCTTGGACATGTCAACAAGTGGCGCATAGCCAAACTCTAAAAGGATGGAGCCTTGGAGTCATTTGACTTGAAATTGGATGACACTGGCGAATCTTGTTTGCTTTGAAAGATGACCAAGTCACCCTTCACTGGTACTTGTGAAAGGGGTGAAAATCTGTTGGATTTCATACACACCGATGTGTGTGGACCCTTCAAAACCGCCACAAGGGATGCAAACCACTTTTATGTGACTTTTACTGATGATTACAATAGATATGACTATATCCACTTAATCAAGCATAAGTCAGAAACCTTTGAAAAGTTGAAAGAGTTTAAGCAGGAAGTGGAGAATCAATTGGGCAGGAATATAAAGATGTTGCAATTTAATCGAGGAGGAGAGTATCTTAGTACCGAGTTCCTAGACTATCTTTAGGAATGTGGAACTGTTTCATAGTTGACGCCACCTAGGACACCGCAGTTGAATAGTGTGGTTGAGAGGTGCAATCGAACCTTGTTAGACATGGTTCGTTCCATGATGAGTCGAGATTCGTTACATTTCTCATTTTGGGGGTATGCCTAAGAGACTACCACCCATATCCTTAATATAGTCTCTAATAAGAAGGTTGCCAAAACACCTCACGAGATGTGGACAAGGAAGGTTCCCTCGTTAGATAACATCAAAGTTTGGGGTTGCGAGGCTTTCGTGAGATGCGAGACTCATGACAAGCTCGAATCTCGTAATGAGTGATGTATTTTCATCGGCTACCCACAAAAGTGTTGCGTATATCTCTTCTATAGACCGAGTGACAATGTTCTATTCATTGCGAGGAGATGGGTTTTCCGTGAGAGAGAACTCATATGCTAAGAGGACATTGGGAGGCAAATTGACCATGAAGAGCTTCAAGAGTTAAGTGATGAAGGAACCTCAAACACTAGTGCTCAAACCAAGGAGGAAGCTCCGGTTGAACCAATTGACGAGTCTGTACCTTTGAGGCGTTACAGTAAAGTTAGTGTTCCACCTGTGTTATATAGTTTTCATATAACAACTGAAGATGATATGTTTATCAGCGATAGTACATTGATAAATTTGGATGAACCTAAGAACTACAAGGAAGCCATGGCAGGCACCGAGTCTACTAAATGGAAAGAGACAGTGGACAACGAGATTCAATCCATGTATGACAATTAATTTTGGAACTTGGTTGACAATGTACCAGGCTGGGTATTTACCCTAAATGAAGGAGCAGTAACATAGAAGAGTTCCAAGCAAGAAACTGTAGCTGATTCAACGTGCGAATCAGCGTACGTAGCCGCGAGCGAAGTATCAAAAGATGCGATATGGTTGAAAAACTTCATTGAAGACCTTGGAGTTGTGCCATCCATAAAGGAGCCTTTGGAAGTTTTATGCGATAATGAAGGGGCGATTGCCTTAACCAAAGAACCCATAGATCATGGTAGATCCAGGCATATCGAAAAAAGTACCACTTCATAATACATCAAGTAGAAGAAAGGGCGCCTCGTGGTGAAGAGGATATCGTCAGATGAAAACCTAGCAGATCCCTTTACAAAGGGACTAAGTAAGGTTAGGCACTTGTTGCATGCAAGGGGCATTGGGCTAACGGGAGATATTAGTTTTAGTGATTAGATAAATATTCAGAAACCTGTAATAGCTAAATTGTAATTAACATTTGATGATTAAATAAAAAGAGTTTATTTATATGTAAAGTTGTTGTCTTGTGTCAATTATTTACCATAGTTTCACTTTTGCATGTTTTGACTTCCAGAATAATAAGATTATTCAAACTATCCACAGTCAATCATACTTTGGAAGTAGTTTATGAGGCTATACTGTCATGAGTTGGATTGTAGATTGTCTAAGGTGTTCAACATAGCAAAAGTTTAATACACCATTCATGAGTGCTCCTGAAATAAGATTTGAGTATTGGATTAAACCCACACTCACATGAATCACTTCATGGAATTTATCACGAGTGACTGTGAGACGATAATATCATATAGTTTTCAAACCAAGATATATAAGTTGTTTACTACGAGTTGGTTGTGCATTGATGATACGAAAACGCATCAGTAACTTGATGTTATAAAACGTATCGTTGTGCATGATTTAGTGAGTAGTTAGTACAAGCATATAATGTCAAAGTTTATATGTTCCTTTTATCCTAAGAGGATTAAAAGCAATATCTTGGGCCCCTAGATGATTTGTTTTGACTTATGTGTCGGGCCCGATCAGATCTAAATTGATGTGTTCAATTAAGTTCTTTGTCAGACAAAATCGAAAATCAAGAAACAAACTGCAGGAGAATAAGTATAACTATGTTCCATGTATTTATATGCACGATATATTGAATAATAGAGGAATATATGATCCCTTATCTAAAGGACGCGTCACTGACTAGCTTAGAGTTTGACAACGGCATTTGAAAGTTGTGATTGCTAAGTCGAATTTTGAAGTTGCATTGGCAGTTATAGTTATTTGACGTATCCAAGTGGGAGACTGTTGGATTAGGTGTCTATGCCCATAAATATAACTGGGATGTACTTGACCTGATAGTAGCATGGTCCTTTTGGGTTGTCTTCACCAGTGCAATTTGATAGGATGGACTTTTGAGAATAAGGCGATTTGTGATTTATTAATATATTATAATTATAATATAATAATTGAGAAATCATATTATTTAATTAGTATTGATCAAGAATTAATTTAGTGATCAAAAGAGACTAATTAAATGTACGGGGACTATTTAAGTAAATCAATGATTCTTATAGTGTGGGCCAAGGATCCATGGTTAATTAGGATGAGCTAAACCAATATGATAGTCCATGGTGGTTTAACCCATGGAGCCTAAGTAATATGAAGGGTCATGGTGCATTAGGGTTTGCACGGATGTAACCATAGCCTTTGTAACACTATAAAAGCAACCCTTTAGATCCAAAATCGGTTTCCCATTCATTTTAAGAGAGTGAAAACTGATTTTTGTGCTAACTAGCTTATTCTCTCAAGCATCCTCTTGCATTTGGTGTTTGTGACACATTAGAGGCATCACACTTGAGGTGTTAAAGCTTTCTAAGGCCAAGAACTTCAAACTACATAAGAGGTATTCATCTAACTATGAGTTTTATACTGTATATCCTCTATTGTATGCTAGTTAGGGTGTATGCTTTGGAAAATTGAAATTGCATGTATAATTAGAGAAAACATAAATCAAAATCATCTAGGGTTGTATGTGCACCATAGGACTGTTATAGTGCTTAAAACCCAACACAAATATCCAAAGGACTTATGTGGGTAGCCGATGAAAATACATCTCTCACTTCAAGGTTCAAGCTTGTCTTGAGTCTCTCTTCTAACGAAAGCTTCACAACCCCAAACCTTGATATGTGCTAACGAGGTGTGACATCCCCGATTTCACGGCCAGAAAAAATCAAATTTTTTGTTTATGCTTGTTTAAAAGCAGAGTAACATTTTAAAGAAAAGTGTTGCGAAATTTGTTCCCAAAATAAAATATGATAAAGATTTATCAAAGCATTTCCGAATAAATGTATTTCATTAAAAACCTTGAGATGTCATATTCGATACAGATCAAACGCATAAACAGTACAATATAAGCCTTACAACATTTATTCATATCTATAGGCGTATAATCCGTAATCCCTTATCCAAACATCACATCTATGCTCGAGTGCCACTATTTGTAATACAAGAAATTAAGTGGGTCAGGCTTGGGAGCCTGGTGAGCACATAGGGTTTTCAACCCACAATACATAAGTTTATTAATTTCATCAACCAACAATAACCAGATTACCTGTTCCCGTTATCCTAACTTTACATTCCTAAAACACCTATCACAAGGGACCTAGCTTAAGGATCATCATTGGGATGGACACTACTGCTAAGGGGATTCCTCAACAATAAATGTCCTTAAGGCAACCATTACGGGGATGGAGTACACCGGTGAACACATCGTTCACAAACACCTACGGGTTACGAGCCTGCTAGCGATCCACTGGACTGTCTAGAAAAGTATGTGGTCATGATCTATACTCCGGTAGATGAATGGAAACATCATCAACATCGAGGCCTCTCATCATTTTATTTCATCACACCCAACGATTACATCTACCAATGTTTTACCCAACACATTTTGTAGATATAAAATACATATACAATTTAAATCATTTAAAACATCTATAAAATCTTTAGACAACAAGTATCCAGACAATATGCACACATAGCAAGTAATTTATATAAAATACTTCATATTTATGTATAAGATGAAAGTAACTATGCACTCACTTGTTAAAGTGACGAGTCGAAATTCGAGCAGAGCTTCGCTTCTTAACAATATGATTTCCTTTGACGAAACCTAGTATTATTACCACTAGATTTTAGTCTAATATTTATTATGATTAATTATTAGTCTAGATTTGTCATCAACTCAGAGTCTACTTCATGATCTATCAAGTAAGGATCAGCCGGACAGGTGTAACACCCCGAGTTCAGAAGAACAAAGTTCTGGGTGCTTAGTGTAAATATGGAAGACCGACTCGGCGAGTCAACGGGTAGACTCAGCGAGTTGGGTCGCGAATCTGGTCATGTGTTAAGTGACCAACTCGGCGAGTCGGAGGAGTGACTCGATGAGTTCGTGTTGGGTAGAGAAAAACCCTAATCCGGAGTATGTGCTTCATATAAAGGACATAATACCCTCTCTTCAGCCCCTCTACACTCCCTTTGAGCCCAGAAACCCTAATAGCCGTGAGTTAGAGCTTGGAGAGTGTTTGGAGCTTTGAGAAGTGAATTTAGTGGAGGAGACTTGAATAAACAAGAGGCAACCATCAAGGATTTCGTGTGGATCCAGAATCCACTCTAGTTTGGGGCACGTTTGTGAGGTATTAAGCTGTTACCTTGACCCTTTTCTTATAAAATCATTCATATGTGGAGGCTAGGTTTTTCCTTGGTTAAGGGAATTGTTATAGAAGCTAGATCTGAACCTGAAACTTCAGATCTGAACCTCTTTTAAGTCCTAAGTTCATAAAGTTTCAGTCTTTGGATGATTGGTGAAGCCCCTTTTGTCTAAAACCCAAGCCCTAGTGTGTTTTGAGTTTATATCTCCTTGATATCACGTAAAGTTTGCAACTTTACGTGAGAAATAACTTGTGGAAGGGTAGATCTATGGATTGGAGCTCCAGAATAGCTTAAAAAGCCACTGTATGGGTTAAGAACTAGAGGTACTCGGCGAGTCACATGGGTGTACTCGGCGAGTTGGATGAAGATAGGCAGAGACTCGACGAGTTGGAAGAACAACTCGGAGAGTCTGTTGAAGATTGCCTTGGACTCAGCGAGTCTGTTCTTGGACTTGGCGAGTCTGGTCGCGAAGTCCTAACATTTTTGGTTGAGCGGTGAATCAGTGAGTCGAGGGACGACTCGGTGAGTTGAGCAGGAAGTGACTTAGAGTTTGTGGGAATCGGCAAGTCTTGGGGCGACTCGGCGAGTTGGGTCGCGATATGGGAGTTTTCAGAGCCTAGGGACTCGACGAGTCAGCGGGCTGACTAGGCGAGTAGAGCCAGTCAGAAAGTTTGACTTTGACTGAGGACTTTGACTTTGACCAAGAGTTGACCAGTTGACTTCCAGGGGTAATTTGGTAATTATTGGTATTTATTAAGTTCAGTCTTTTGGTATTATCAGTGGTGGGGTTCGTGTCGGAGGTTGGAGCAGCGTGATCCTATCTTTTCAGCCAACAGTTGCGAGGTGAGTTATCCTCACTATACTAAGGGATCTAAGGCACCAAGGCCGGCCCATCGGATTTGATATCCTAGTAGTTATTGATATGTTTAATTGAATTATTAATGTATGCCTGTTGATATGTTAGTCGGGCAGGTTTGTAAGACTGCCTGTGATACTGATTGATTACTTGTATGTGCATTTATCTGTTACATGTCGACATGTTATGTGGGATGGGTTGAGATTGTACTGCTCCGTGCAGTAACCAACAAACCCTAGAGTATTCCAGATATGAGCTGAGGGCCCGGAAGGCATTCCAGACTCATACTGAGGACTCGGGAGTATTCCAGATATGAGCTGAGGGCCCGGAAGGCATTCCAGACTCATACTGAGGACTCGGGAGTATTCCAAATATGAGCTGAGGGCCCGGAAGTTCTTCCAGACTCATACTGAGGACTCGGGAGTATTCCAGATATGAGCTGAGGGCCTGGTAGGCATTCCAGACTCATACTGAGGACTCGGGAGCATTCCACATACGAGTTGAGGGCTCGGTAGGCATTCCAGACTCGTACTGAGGGCTCGATGGCATTCCAGATACGAGCTGAGGGCCCAGTAGGCATTCCAGACTCATACTGAGGGCCCATGGGGTAATTCAGCTTGTAAAGTTGTGGACCTAGTGCATGTTGTTCTGTTTCTGTTATGTATGATATGTTACGTGTATGGTATATGTGGTTGGTATTTTAGGGGTATCTCACTAAGCTTTTGGGGCTTACAGTTGTGGTTTAATGTTTTTCAGGTACTTCAGGAGACCGTGGCAAGGCGAAGGCGTGATTGTACCGCTCCTCATGTTTATGTTTTATGATATTGTTCTGGGAAGACTATGATAATAATTGTATTGAACACCTTTTGCAATGAATTAATGAATATGGGTTGTTTTTTTTTTAAATTTAAATTGGCTTGAATTTTTAGAGTGTTACAACAGGACAGTTGGAAGGCAAGACCATTTCGGCATATAGCTTTTCTAAAACCCAACTACCAAATCCAACGTGATCATTCTAGACACCTCTCCCGTAAGTAGTTCAATCACTATAACGACTTTGACTCACCGATAAATCTTATTTATAGGTTCATAATAACGATATTATATTTATATATAAGGTATATTTAAAGTATGGTAGGCGTATCTCACTCACAACGAGTTTTTATTAAAAAAACGGGGCTTCGTGGAGCAGAGCTTCGGAGCCGCAAAGCTATTTTTCTCGGAGCCATCGGGCGCTTCGGAACTTTCTTCTAGCGCTAGGGGAGTTTCCTATGGCTTTAGGGGGGGGGGGGGGTGTGGGAGGTTTAGAGAGAAGTTAGATAGAGAAAGAGAAAGGTGGAGGTGTGAAGAAATGAGGGTGGAAGGGGTTTTATTTATAGGGTGAAATATGGTTCAACTTGGTGCCACATGTCACCATCTGGTGGCAAGACCTGGGGAGAAAGCAACAACCCAGATTCAACCATGTCACCCCCTTCGCAGTAGTACCCTGCCGACTTCTAAACCAGTATCTTTCGCATACGAGCTCTATTTTCAACGTTCTTTATATCCACGCGTAGGTGGAGACATAATCTACAACTTTCGTTTAGACTGTATCGGCTAATTCTCGTCCGATTTTAAATTTAACAGTATGAGAAGATTATATTGTTAAATGATTGCGTAAAATTCATAACTTCTACTTACGAACTCCGTTTTCGTCTGTCTTTTTATCGTTGAGCTCCTACTAATGAGATCTTCAATTCTAATTTAGGTCGCGTTGGCCATAAACCGCTTGATCTAAAATTCAAATTCCGGACTATGCACTTCTATGCCAAATCTTAGAAAAATCATAACTTCCTCATACAAAGTCAGATTTGTGCGTTCTTTTTATGCATGCTCTCGGTTTAACGTATACTACAACTTTTGTTTAGATCGCATAACTAAAAACTCCTCTATTGTAAATTCATTATTTACGTCACACAGCGTCGTGTCGGGTTTGTCGCAAAACTTGGACGGGTCATAACTTCTTCGTTAGAACTTGAATTTCGGCGTTCTTTATATGTCCGGAATCCTTGTCACAACCACTATAACTTTATTCATTGATATCCGGTTTATCTAACACTTTAATTTGACGGTTGTTTTTATCCTTTATTTATTATAGCTTTATAAATAAGTATAAAATACATAAATTCACATAATTCATATAATACTCAAATAATTCATATTTATTACTTCAAAATAGGTTACAATGGTTGACCTGAATATTACATCATTGCACTAATGCTTAGCCTAAAAACATGGGCGTTACACGAGGGAAACTTCCTTGTCCACATATCATGAGGTGTTTTGGCAACCTTCTTTGTTGGGAGAAGATTAAGAATATGGGCGGCAGCGTCTAAGGCATTCCACATAACGAAATTGGAAGAGAAGCTCAACTCATCATGGAACGAACTATGTATAAAAAGGTTCGATTACGCCTCTCAACCACACCATTAAGTTGTGGTGTCCTATGAGGGATCAATTTTGTAACTATTCCACATTCCTTGAGGTAGTCGTGGAACTCGATACCAAGATACTCTCTGCCTCTATCTGATCGGGGCATCTTTATCTTCCTGCCCAATTGATTCTCAACTTCATGTTTGAACTATTTGAACTTTTCAAAGATTTTCTATTTATGTTTGATTAAGTAAATATAACAATATCTACTATAATCATTTGTAAATGTTACATAAAATCGATTTGCATCCCTTGTGGTGGATTTGAAGGGACCACACACATATATGTGTATGAGGTCCAACAAACCTTCACATCTTTCACAAGATCCATTGAAATGTGATTTTGTCATCTTATCCAAAAGAGAGGATTCACATGCATCATCTGACCTTCTGCAATTGAGCCTAAGGTGATCTCACTGTTGTTCAAATGATAGGTCAAAATGAACTGATCATAAAAACTAGGCAAGGATTTTAGGACTATGCCAATAGCCAACTCATCATCAAAATGCACATTCATCCTAATAAGGCACTCCATGTAACATTGCATTCTTTGCACGTGGCCACAGACATATTTTCCCTCCTTCATCTTGCATGCCATATGGGACTTTGTCACCTCGTACTTTTCTTGACAAGCTCGTTTATGGTACTTTTCCATAAGGTCCTTATTCATCTCATATGACCAGTAATCCTCATAGAATCTCTGCAACTCAGGGGTCATTGTGGCGACCATGATCCAAGCAATTTTTGTTGCATCGTTGTAGTGTTTTTGATAGGAGGCGTATTATTCAAGAGTGACATTGTCCTCTTCAACTTCAATGAGCTCTTTTTCAAGGACATACTCTTTGTTCTCGAAGCGAAGTGTCATTTTGATGTTTCTCATCTAATCATTATAATTGGAACCATCCAATATGATTTTTGGATCAGATGGATAGTAAGGATAAGTTATGGTGGTTGGAGGAGGAGAACCAGAAGCATCAATTGGAGTAGAAATCTGTAAAGGGAAGGTAGTTTTAGTTAGATAATATTAACCCTTAATACAATAACCCAAAATAAAATCTAAAGGCTAGGATCCAACTATATAATTCACAACTTAGAAAAGGGATGTCGTAATCTAATTGTAAATTTTATAAAGGTAGATAAATGATGATTTTACCAATTCCACTAAACGAAAATGAAATTTGAAAGAAATCAAGTTAAGTGAAATTTCTTGATCTTTTGAGATTCATTGAAACTATTCAATGACATGTTTAATCTTAGTTTATGCTCTTCTATTTATGACTGGGATACCGATGATCACAAACAATATGTGAATAACCATGCAAATGTGCTTGGTAACCCCATTGTCATTTATCATCTCAATAGATGTGCTAGTAAACCACACACACTCCATCAACAATGATAATTTATGAAATACCCATTACAACTCTTTATTAGTCCCTATTAGTGTGCTAGTTAACCACACACACTCCACTAATGACTTATAAAGTGTAATGTGCAATTTCATGGATTAGCATACAAATTCACATTTTTCTAAAGTAACTAAGATTGTGATTTTTAATAAAAAAGGTTTATTTATTTTTAATAGAATTATACTCTTAATGAGAATTAATTTGTCCTATTAAATATATTCGGCTAACGACCCTTCACTAATCAAGGAAGTGGTGGGTGAGAGTAAACACCCCTATAGACTAGCTTCGTGAATGAGGAGTATTAGCGATTTGACTGACTTAGTCTTATACATATACTATATTAACAATTAATAATAATATATATAATGTGTATTTTAAACTTTTTAAAATATTAGGTTTATTCCTTTTAAAATTTCAAAATTAATAAATAATTAATTTAAATTCCAAAAATAAACCAAATGATTTAATATTTATCTATTAATTAACATTAATTAAATATATTAAATCAAATAAGGATTATCAAGTTAAAGTAATCAAATAATTTAATCATAATCCTTACCCTCTAAGTTTTCGAAAAAAATAAGGTATATGATTTGTTCCAATTTTAATTGTCTAGTTTTAGGCAAGTAAAATGATAATTACCATAAATTTGAAAAAAAACCCTAATATCCTACCAAATTTTTGAAAATTGCTTGGGGGAGGAAAGCTAGGGTTTCAAAACCCTAGCCCTAATTTCGAAATCCAAGGGGGGTGGTGGTTAGGGTTTCAAAAACCCTAGACCAAGTCGAAATTATGGCCTTTTAGGGTTTAATTTCTATAAACCCTAATTTGATCAAATTCAACAATTATAGCAAATTCAATCGAAAACAAACAAAACACTATGATACCACTGATGGGTTTTAGGCATAAAAAATAAACTTAAAACTCTTAAGTGTACATGCAACCAAAAACAAGATCAATGTTTTTTCTATTGAACCTATAACTAAGAACATGAAAAGAAACCCTAAGAACCCTAGTATATTTTTCGAAATAACTAAAGAAAAGGTTTGGGGTTACATACCTTTTCGTTGTTATAGCAAACCACTAGAAATTCCATTTGAAAGATCTCTTGGAAGCAAGCACCACAAATGTCATGTCTTTAGTGGAATCACACCCAAGCTCGCAAGAGGAAGATTATGGAGATATGAGAGGGGAGGGCAAAATTTTGGCTATCTCTCTAAGAGTATGAATGTCTAAAATATGAAGGGCTAGGATCCTTTCTATAATGGCACAAGGAAGCCCTGGATAACCCTAATCTGAACATAATAATAATATTTCAAATTGGTAATTATCTAGCTCCATATTTATCCACATGGGATAATATAGAAACCCTAGATTATCCTCTTGAAACCGTCCACCCTCCTGGTGGAAGGTTATGGAGAATTTTGTTCAACTACTGAACACTTGCACTTTAAACCCTGCACTTTTAATTAATTACATTAATCTCAAAGTTAATTCCAATTAATTTCTGATTAATTATTAATTAAATATTACTATTTCTAAATAATATATTGTTCTTATAATATATTAATAAATTACTTATTTCAATTTATTAATCAAATAATAAATCAACATTTCTCCAAAAATCATATTGTCCAATTGTTAGGTTTGAGGGCAACCCAAAAGGCACGTCCTAATAGCAATTCAAGTTTATACCAATTATAGTTATAACCTTAGACACCTAATCCAACAACCTCACTCTGCCATCAGCTACTGAAGGACTCCCATTAATGTCAAATAACTAATTCAAGAATACAATCGCATACAACCAAGCTTAGATAATCCTTCGAGTAAAAGACTCAATCCTACAACGATTAGACTCAGATAATAGTTGCGCAATACAGTCAAATCCATCACTTTGAGATTATTTAAGCTCCTAAACATGCAACTTTTCATATTCAATTAGTAGTTAACTCACATCACTAGGGGTACCACAAAGCACAAAGCAAGCAACATTCATGCAGTAACACTACAAGTCACAAGACAAACAAAGGACCTCCCAAGCTCACTTGCCACTACCATGCTAGGAACTTATATTCTATTGTCGGTAGCCTTATGCATGTAAATTATACACAATACAGGATTAAACAGACTTTCGAATGAAAGAATCTACCCTAGGATGACAACAAGACAAGGAACAGAAAATAAGGCCAAATTAGTCATTCTAGGGCTATATAATCCTAACCGTATAAAAAATTTAAAGCACACACTTAGTAATAACTTCTATCAATACAAATTGCAAATCTATCATAACATCCAATTCCTCACAGGCTACAAGGCATCTCATATCAAACAAATCTATCATGTAATTCCTGAAAGTATCATTAGACTTATCCTAACATGCAAACATTCCATATCATATAACATAACAATCATGAATGGGTATTCTGGGAATCACTTACTTGAGCTCGGTTGATTGCACGCACCTCACTCCCTTTTTCTTTATAAAAGTATTTTTTTATAATCTATTTCCTTTTAAAATATTACCAAATCCTCGGTTTGCGTTCAGTCACACCCGAGAGTGTGCCCGAATCCCTCAAACCAAGGCTCTGCTACCAACTTGTAGCATCCTAAAAATCATAAGGTGAAATTTTCATTTTTAATTCAACACAAAACATCATTTATTCTTATCAACCATTCAAAAGTACGTCAAAGTAAAATAATTATCAGAGTATAATTCCCAAAATCATAAAGTACGGAAACATGGGTGGATGTGTTGCGATCAAGTCTGACCCTTCCCTTTTGAACTAGAAGTACCTGAAACCATAACCATAAAAACCGTATGCACAAAGCTTAGTAAGTTCCCCAAAATACCACATACCATACATATCCTTGGGCCTAGCCCTCACATCGGGCCCAACCCACAATAATGGGCCTAACCCAACATACAATACAAGAATCACAAAGACAACTAACATCCAACATAACATACATTAGGCTTATCCCTTCCTAATCCATGGGCCTAACCTAACATACAAATGGGCCTAGCCCAGCATACAATCTATCCCCAACATATCATGCAAGAGTCACAAAGACAACTAGCATATAACATATCCTAGTGGTTCGACATTGGTGCCTTCGACCCACAAGTACAACGAGGAGACTCACCTCAATCCGAGATAACCAAAACACACACATACATACACGCTGTTGCTACCGGGATCCTCACATTGAACACATCCAAAATATCTCCAATTAACAATTAAGGCAATTTCCATATTCCAAGGTCCAATTCGTATTACATCATTCCAATGGTAAAAGACCATTAACCCTTCCTATATCTGGCCCAATAACTCATGGCCCAAACTCCCAAAAGAACCAAGGCCCTAATGGCCTAACAAGGGTATCTCACGAGTACACCCTGTGTACCAAACTAGTACGCCCTGCATGCTGAAGCATAGAGTACAACCTGTCACAATGAGGAATCAGGGAAACCATGCATTACGTTGAGCATACACATACATACACCTAACGTACTCCCTTGGTGACCAAATCTCACTTTTAGCACTTAATGATTAAGATCAACACGTCCATAACACAAATCTAACCTCTAAGGGATGTTTCTAAATCATAAAGTTCCTGACTTTAAGACTTTTCATGGCTTAATGACCAAATCCCTAAGTCTCAAACTTCATCAAAAGGACACCAACTCATGCATGGAAATATTATAATCATCAAGATCTGATTTTTGTGACTTAAAGACCTCAACAAAGACCAAATATGAGTCTCAAAGGTTCGAGAGTAAATTCTACTCATAAGAACCACAACCATGGGACCAAGACATGACAAGTCATGACCCAAACTAGATCTACATGAGAAAGCCATCGAGATTAAAACTTTATACATCTAGAAGCTAGTTTAAGATGAACAAGGCCTAGATCTACAAGCTTCAAGACAACCAACACTTCTCCACGGAGTTCTTCTTCTCCTTCTTCCAAATTCACTATAATTCCATCGGAAATCACTCCAAGGCTCAAAATCCTTCCCAATAGGGCTAGGGTTTCAAATTTAGGGTTAGAGGGGATGAAGGTTGAACAAGGCTGAAGATAAGAAGGCCTAGATCTACAAGCTCCAAGACAACCAACACTTCTCCACGGAGTTCTTCTTCTCCTTCTTCCAAATTCACTATAATTCCATCGGAAATCACTCCAAGGCTCAAAATCCTTCCCAATGGGGCTAGGGTTTCAAATTTAGGGTTAGAGGGGATGAAGGCTGAAGATAAGAAGGGTTAAAAATGAGTTAATAACTTTAAATAGGGTCCAAGAGCCAAAATAGGGTTTGAGACTTAGTTGCGTACGCCCAAGTACATATGGTACGCTGAACGTACTAGAGAGGAACACCCTGATCATCATAAGCTAGTACACCCAGCGTACGTGACTTCACCCCGAAATCTATAACTTCTAACAGTTATAACTTCCGTGTCCCTCATCTGTTTTCGACGTTATTTATATGCTTAGAAAGGTAATGAGAAGCCCTACACTTCCATCAACTCTCCATCGCCTTAAAACCTTCCGAACTTAAATCCTAAATTCATGAAAGGCCCGAGCCATCACCTTTTTACCATTATATGCTTGGGCTCCAAAGCACATACCAAACTCTTGGATCATATAATCTACATTACCCACATCTAAATGGGTCTAAACCTCTCTTTCCCTACGGCCCGACGCCTTATGATAGTTGATCTTTGGGTCACGACTCGGAATTATAATTCGACTCGAACCAGGGTGTTACATTTACTTATCTTGACTGATTAATCCGGCCAAGACAGATTAATGTCGCCATACCCGGTTAATCCCTAATTTCCGTCGACTAATCTTAGTGCTTATTATAAGCAGCCACATCCTCATCAGTAGATTCATCATTGAGTTATGGGAGATCCTCATCGAGAACATACTCTTTGTTATCGTACCTCAATGTGATCCTTACGGTGAAAATCCAATCAAGTTAGCTAGGACCAGTGAGTTTCTCATTAGAAAGAACTAACATAAGTGAGAAGTTCGAGTGGGTGGATGAGGAGGAAGGTTGTTGTTCTTCTTATTGTTTTTTTGGGATCGTCATCTACAAAAAAGAGAATTTAGTTAGTTTGCTTTTATCCTTAAAAATAATTTACCCATAAGAATTATTTAATAAGGATAGAATCCATATTTACCTACGTAATGTGTAAAGGGATGTTGTAAACACACCACAAGGTTAGTTAGGTGGCAAAACTTTTTGCTAATTTCATTTTCTATGAAGCTACTAGATCTTTTGTGATTTACTAACTAGATTCAATGTCATGTTAATCTCGGATTGTGCTTATTTTATTTATATGATAAGGATGTCGCTGATCATAGAACAAATGGTGAATCAACCATGCAAATATTGCATGATGCTCGACTCATGCTACACTTGAGATTCACGATTTTCACATCATTTACAAATCCTCACATTGACGTGTCGATTAACCGCACACGCTCCATCAATAAATTATAAAGAAATGTGTGTTTTTCATGGGTAACACACAATTCACATTTTAAATTATATTAAATGAGACTTTTGTTTTATTACTTTAGTTCATACTTTTAATTTTAAACATATATATCCTATCAAACTGTTTTGGTAACTTTATTCTCAAAGTGCAAGAGGCAGTGGGGGTGGTAAGCTATTGAGCTTTAAAACCTATCTCATTAGAAATCATAAAGACCTCCTTAAATCCCTCTTATAACATTAGAGACCTAGTAATGGTTTGACTAATAATGTTTTAGTTAAACATGTGAGGACACATGTTGTAATTATGTCATACACATAGTAAGCATACTATAATATTTAATATTTCAAATTAAATATTCAAATTTAATCTAATTTAGATAATATTCAAATTTTAAATTAAATATTCTAATTTAAATTGGTCAACGAAATTCATAGGTGTAATAAGTTAGCTACTTTAAGGGTTTGAAGCGATCAAGATTCAGAAACTCATTACCCTCTTACGAATCCTAGTAAAAATGGTGAGCTCATCGAAATCTTCTAAACACGTGGCATTCGTTCATTGAAATGAGATCCCCTGATTATGTTGAGAGAATATTCTAGCAAAACAAAGAGAATAATGCACTTTTGGGGAATGTTTTTTTTTTTTGGCAAATGTACTCTTGGGGAATGGTTATAGCTCTTGTAAACTACTACCTTTAGATTGGAAATTTATGTATAACATTTTATTTGATTATTTTTGTGGCAACAAGAAGAAACATGTTTTATTTGATAATATTATTATCAACTTATACAATTGGTTTGTTGGTAGATTTCGGAAAGCGAAAGTTAACTGCTCGAACGGATGAAAACCCAATAATGTATATTAATGTGCAATGTTACTTTCCTAACTTATCACAAATTTTCGATTTTAATAGGGATACTTACTCATAAGGGTAACATGGTGTTGCTTTTATACACATTTAGCCACTTATTTTTCTTTTGTACACATATGACAACCAAACTTTTTTGGACTGTTCACAAAACACCATTATGACATATTGGTGTATATTTATGGCTAAATTTGATATTTTGGTCAAAACAACTGAACTTGTTTGGATTGTGCACACAACACCATATGATATATTGGTGTATGTTTACGGCAAAATTTTGAACTTTTTGGTCAAAACACTCAAGAACTCAATAACACACTCGTGAACACAAACACAAAGAACACAAATAATTTCTTCAAGAATCTAAACCCCACAACGACTTATGTAATGGATTTCTTCAAGAGTATGAGTGTTTTCCGTCTTTATCTTTAAGATTTGATTCAAATGAACTAAAAATTGGCTTTAGAACAACTCAAACTTTGCTTCAAATGAACTTGAACTTGACTTCTCTTCAACCGAGTGTTCTTTGTTTTATACTAGACGTACATACACACAAAAAAAACCTAGAAATTGGAGCTCAAACTCGAGTGTAAGATGAAATCGAACATCAAATGGTGCATTGAAGATCGAACACCTTAGAATATTGTAAAATTCTGAAAAATCCATAAAACCCTCGAAATATGATAACCTAGAAATCAAAATTATCTAAATGTATTACTCAACCCGATCTAATAAAATGAATTCATTCAAACCCTAGAACTTAAACTCAAAATCTAAACAGGAAGAAGAGAGAAATGATATTTTGTCCTTAGAATATAAAGAACATAGAAGAAAGATAGAGGAGAGAAAAAATGATTTGTGCATCTTTGTTTTAGAGAAGAGAAAAAGGAGAGAGAATATAGTATTTTGTATTCGAACTTTCAAGAACTAAGATCGTCAGAAAAATTAAAATTGGTAGGAGAAGATGAAAAGAGGCTCATCGGAGACGCCAAAGTTGTTGAAAACCGGTTAAACCTACAATTACAAGTCATACTGATATTTTATGAACAATCCAAACAAGTTCTATGACCGTATATATAAAAAACAGACATGACTAAATATGAAAACAACCATGTTACCTTATAAGTAATTGTCTTTTTTAATAAATTTTGGTCGTTTAAAAAAGATGTTATATGTGAATTAGTCAATGTTTAAAAATTTATTTTTTTAGTTGATCCGATTTCATGAATGGGTCACAGATTAACCAATTCAACAATCGAATCAATCTAGTTTTTAGAATTTTATTCTAAAACATATAATATTAACAAACTTTAATATATAGTGATAATTGGTTTTAAAATTTTAAATTGCTTATTAAAATCAATTACACATAAATTTATGTCATATTTTGTGAAAATTTTATATTACTTTGATGATTTATTTTTACTTTTAATAATTATTAGTTTTTATAATTTACGATTTATCAAATGGATAAGTTCAAGCACTATCCAAATATATCAAAAAGTAAACATAAATTACAATATTGATTCATAAATATCTTCAAGGCCAACCCAATTTTGGATCAACGGGCAACGGTTCCATTGATTTTTTTTTGTAAATCTAGCTAGTTCAATCTGGTTCATTAGTAAACAAAAAACCGGTCTTAACTGACATGTTCTTTTAATCGGATGATTGTTGAAACATATTCAACCATTGGATCAGTATGATATTAAAGCACTATAATTAATGTCTTTGGCTATTGACGCCTTATAAATGATATTTATACTTTTACATTAAATTCGTTGTTTTAAGGTATATCATAAGTGATCTAATAGTTTCCACAATATAAGTTTATTGAAAAACCTTTTCATTATATAAATAGTGAACCTTAATTTATTAAAAAAGACAATTTTGAGGGTTATGTGTGATCTTCTCTTTCTTAGCTATAATTAATCGAAACCGATTTTGCTTCTTAAGAAATAATGTATGCATGAAGATGAAAAAATGGGTGATGATTGCATGTATTAAATCTGTGTAGTGGTTATCTATTTGGTGATTAATTCTCTTTGACGAATGATTGTTTGTAGGTATTGTAGGAAGCTGCCAGGACAGTAACTATTCATGTTTAATTAGGGCCTATTAGTGTTTAAATAAAGTAAGAATATATATATATATGTGTGTGTTTTTTCAAAAAATGGTCCTTGTGGCATGGAAAAGACTATTTTCCCCTCGTTTAAATGAACTTAATGGAAAAAAAATTAATATAGTTAAGGTTAAGAACCTTTAATATTAAAAGTTTTAAAATCATGAGAAACAATGATCTAAAAAAATTAAGAATCGAATTTGATTTTTTGAGAACAATGGACGATGACACTATCAAAAGTAGAAGAAATAAAATAAGCAAATAAATGGGGTCACAAAGACATCCCTCTGGAATTGCAGGCCTTTCAACGCAACATAACTACACCAAAGTGAGTTGGGATAAGAAAACCCACTAACCTCCATCAACAAGATAATAAATTTCATGTCTTAGACCAATAACTATTTTAACTAATAATAACAAAACAAGAAAGTTGTTCATATAAAAATGAGCAGACTGTAATGTTTTACATCAAATAAAGATGTATTACGAGTCAAACTAAAGCAGATATCCTGATTGTGTTTAACTTTTTATATTTGTTTTTAGCTTTATTTTAGGTACATAAACAATGTCATTGTAGTTTTCTTGTTTATTAGTAATTTGTGTAATATTGTAGATATAAATTATATGTATGAAGAAATATAAATGATGATATTTAATTTCTCATTTATTTATTTTCATTGAAGTTTATGATATTTGTTAGGGTTTGGGAGGAAGATGGTCTTTTCTAAAATCGAGAGGTTTCGTCTATCTATTTGGAGAATCGTACGATCACTTTTCGAATTTGAAAATTTGACTTTATGCATGGATAATTGGGTATCACGAAAATTAGATTATAAGGAAAATCATTCAATGAGCAGTTTCATATCAAGAAAGTAATAAGCAATCAAATTATTCGGATTACCATACATAAGATTAAATCAATATTAAACATCATCCTATATTTTTTCCTATTTATCCTTCTATACATATCAAATGAAGACAAATATCATATTTTGCTAAAATTAATGACAATTTAAAACACATTATTATTTCATATATTTAGGAGGATAAATAATAATAAAAAAATAAACGTATATTTATTTTCTCTATAGAAAATATAAATTGTAACTGATATTTTCCATAACATTTTCCTTAGTAAATTTAAATTTATCGATGGGGGACTACGCCATTGACCTCCCCACCATTTGGTCATGATCAAACTTGTTTTACATAAATACGTACTCTATACATTTTAATTTTAATATTTAGACAAAATAAAAAATTAAACTTCATTGTTAATTTATAAATTTCAAATATTAAAACAGTATCGTGACACTAAAATCATGTGGATTGATACAAGTAAATTATCCAACTCGCCATCTTACTTAACATATAAGTAATAGCATGACAGCACTTAAAATATTTTATATTTCTTGGAATTTTGTCATGTAACATCATAATTTTGTTACTATAAAAGCAAAAAAAACACAAAGGTATGTATACATTAATATTGTTTTGGCATTGTTTGTATTATTATTTCTGGGTTAAATAATTTATTATTAATAATTAGTTTTATATCAGTTATAACAAACTTGATCATTAAAATAAAATGAAATACTTTATTTTATTGTTTTTATCATATATAATTTTTGGAGACTTTTAGTAATTGTATATATTAATTTAATTTATATTTATATTCATATATCTAACTCACGAAGCTCTGTTTTCATCATCACACTCACCCGACGCCAGACACCACCACCACGATCTCTTGATGGCCAGCCTATGGCGAGCGGTGATGGGCGATTCGCCACCCAACGTCGATGATTACGACGGCGTCGAGTACTGGTCAAACCCCGAGCGAACCGGCTGGCTCACCAAGCAAGGCGAGTACATCAAGACCTGGCGCCGCCGTTGGTTCGTTTTGAAACAAGGCAAACTCTTCTGGTTCAAGGAGGGCATCGTAACCCGCGGATCACGTCCCCGTGGCGTCGTGCCAGTCGCCACCTGCCTCACAGTCAAAGGAGCCGAAGATGTCCTCAACAAGCAGTTCGCTTTTGAGCTATCTACCCGATCCGATACTATGTACTTCATCGCCGATTCTGAAAAGGAGAAGGAGGATTGGATCAATTCAATTGGACGCTCAATTGTTCAGCACTCGAGGTCTGTTACTGATAACGAGATCGTTGATTATGATAGCAACAGATAATTTTATTAGATCACTGCTTTTTCTGAAATTTACATGTAAAATTAGGTATGATGCTCTTTCATCCTTTATGTTTATGCTTCCTTTGTTTGATTATGAATCAAATTGTTGTCTCTCCCGTTTGGTAATTATAAATTTAACGATTTCAATGCTTTTTTCTACATAATTGAGATCCTGAATCTGCTGAGTTCTTCTCGTTTGCTTGTTAAGTTAAAATTTAGGTTTTCTTCCTCAAAATCATACATCTTTGTTGGCCATGACTATCTACGATAATTTATGTAGAAGATTTGCACTAATTGCAATGATTCGTGTCTAATACTATCACTTGTGTATCGAATTAGAATCTTCACAATTTGTTTCTGACAACCAACTTGAAAAATGCCAAAAACATCATTCCAGTTGCCAAATGAAGTGTTCTCTTCTGATTCTTTTTAGCCTCCTGTAGTGTTTCCCTGACTAGTTTCTGCCAAAACAAATTTGTTGCATTTATGCGAGTATGATAGATCCTTTAAAAACATAAGATGAAGTGAAATGGTTTGGAATTCCCAATTCTTTTCATACTTTGCTCAATCTTGACCAAGTCAGATAGTTGTTAGTCATATCATCATTTTTCTGCAAGTTTTGCATTCCGTGAGTACATTTCGTGTTAGAATTTGCCAAAAGTGATTTTCTTTCTGCATCATCACTCATATTATAATGTAGTGCAATCTTATCCTATAAGAATCACACCATGTGGTTGTGATGTTTCTATCTTGATTCCATTCAACACCCTTTAAAAGATATGCTTCTATCTTCCCTCAAGTGGGAACCACCACATGTTCAACCTAATGAATGTTGAAAGAGTACAAGTCATGGTATACAAGTTACTTAAGCATTAAAGTACACATAAAATAATAAAAATAACTCTTGTGTTCTTATGTTATTGAAAGTGTTTGGAAGCACTAAAAAGTGTAAAGAAGACTTTAAGTTTTAAGGGATGTAAGATGCCCATGAAAGGTACTACAATGATGTTATGAAAGTTGATTGCTATATTGAAAATTTTAATGCTCAAAATGGAAATTTCTTGTGACATGGTTGCAACTTAAATGTTAAGTGGAGGTCATAAGTAGCCAAAAGTAATCACCACTGACTGTTGCGTTGCGATGACCAAATGTTGATTATATAAATTAACAATTTATGCCGAACATGTTAGAAGTGTATGTGTCCTTGATACTCAAGTAAGATAAAAACAATACGGGGATTGATTATATAAATTACTATGACAAACATCAAATATCTAACATGATCCAACTTATGATTATTGATGATTGTGTAACGATCCCTAAAAGAATGATTTGTATTGACACGAGTTATCTAGACGTTCTAACATCCATTGAATTTATATAATCTAACAAAATGCATTTCGGTGATTAAACCTAACATGCCACTTTAAGTTCTAGCAGTTTTGAACTTAATGTGCATGTTGCTATGATAATGATAGAAGTGCCAACTACAATCAACACAATTGTTCGAAGTGCTTAAACTATATTATATGATATAATATAATGGAATTTATATCTTTTACAAAAACAATACCATTACCTTGTTCCTATTATTATCAAGAATAAAATAATATTAGGCTTGTAAATCTTGATGACCCTTATTTGAAATTAACGAAGTGATCAATTTTCAATAAAAATGAATGAAATTTGGAATTAAGTACAAGAAATCATACAAACAAAGCGTTCAACAAGATCTATCGTAATTACTTCATATATATCAAAATTCAAAAGATAAATTAAAATGTTGGAATTGTTGAGATTTAACCTCACATGACTACATGACCAATACTATCAATGTTTGAACGATAAAAATTAAAGAAATAAAATACAGTTTACTTCGAAGTTTCTATGCTAGAGATTTGTTCTTGGCGGAAAAGGTTCGACGCCTTAAGTTTAGAAATTCATTGACCCCTACTATAAATAACATTTTAAAACCAACAAACATGGGCGAAAAATGGTTGTGTCATGTGTTGCCTAAAAAGTGACATGACCATGTCATTCAAGACATTTTCTCCACTTTTTGCCTTAGGCCTAAGGACATGCACCGCTCCACATCAACGTTTTTGACATCCATCTCACTGCCACGTCATTTTTGTCACACAACATGCATGACTTGTCATTTTTAGAGTGTTAGTCAAATTAGTAAAATTTGAAAAAAAAAAAAATAGCTTAAACCTCTCTCTCTCTCTCTCTCTCTCTATATATATATATATATATATATATATATATATATATATATATATATATATATATATATATATATAATCAAATGTCATATTAGCCCATCAAACTTTTCCTGTTTATTTTAAAGGGTCATCTAAATTTTTTTTTGGTACATTAAGGGAATAAACTATCCTTTGACCTGTTAAAAAAATCATTTGACCTACTATAACAGGTTTCGCCTTTCCAAACTTATCCCCAAAACTAAATTCAAATACTTCAAGTTTTAGAATCATTTGTGGTGAATTGGAACAATCCAATTCATCTTCTTTGTTGTTAATCCGAGCTTCAATTGTTGATTTCAGATTCTTTGTACATCAATTTCATTGTAATGATACTTGAGATTAAAACCTGCTATACATAAGTTTTAGATTTCAGATTTTGTACAAATTTCTATCCTCGAGGACTTGAAATCGAATGAAACCCGAGTTTTGTCGATTTGAAGAAAATAGAGCCCTTGCCACCGATCCAAACCGAACAACAGGTGCCCTCGCCATCCCATCCTTTAACAGAATTGTCGTGGCTTCGCCTGATGCAAATATGGCTTCTCTATTTGTGCTCGCAACCAAACATCCCTCCGTCGTAGCCATGGGCACCATGTACTCGCCACCATTCAACAACAAAGGTCCTGCGATTTCGACAAGTACCTGAACAGATAGGCATCTCACAACACTGCCCCAATATCGAATTGTAATTGAATCCTTCAAGCGGTAACCCTAATAATGGCCTCCCCATTTTTTTTTTATAACGCCTCCCGTCGAATCGAAGCCACTCTCCAGTAGTCCCCAAGTTGTCCTCGTCCACACGTGAAGCACCGATGAAGGATCGAACGAAATCGATGCCAAAGAACCCTAGAAGGTAGATGAAGGAGGCAATGAGAGAGACGATGACAGTGAGTTTGGAGAGGGTAACGACGTGAAGAGGGGTAGAGGAGCCGATATTTTCCCGCCAATGGTGGAGGAAGTAGGCGACGTAGAAGATAAGAGTGAAGAAAATACTGTTTGTTAGGTATAGAGTTGGTAGGTTGACGAAAGTTGGAAGCTTTAAGTGTTAAGCCTATTTATCAAGCATACATCACCACATTTTACCTGGTTAACCGGTATCAAGTCAAATAAGGACCTTTTAAAACGGTAAATTAAAACATCATTCCCTTAATGTACAAAAAAATAATGGGAAATCTTCAGAAAAGTTCCAATATTTACGGAAAAGTTACACTTTAGTCCCAAGATTTTTTTTTTGAACGAAAAGTCCTGAAAACCGGCAAAAATTTGCAGTTTGACCCTTTTTGACCGGTTGAAACCGGTACCAAACTAATTTGGGACTATTTCGTAAACTAATCCAAAATATTGGGATTTTTCAGTAAACAAAAAATATTAGGACTTTTCTGTAAACAAAAATATTAGGACTTTTCTATAAACAAAACCTTAATTATTATTATTGTTATTATTATTATTATTATTATTATTATTATTATTATTATTATTATTATTATTATTATTATTATTATTAAAAATATAAATAAGAATACTATTTTTTGAACTTGTTATTTTTAATATTATTACTAATACATATAAATGCATTAAATGAAAAAAATATTATTAATAACATTGTTTAAGGGTGGAGGTGGAGGAGATGGTGATGTTTTTAGTATTGAAATCGTGAATGTCTACTTGTATATTTTTACTTTGTATATGGTCATTTCATATTTGTTATTATTGTTTTCAATTCAGAATATTAATATTTAACAATTTGAAAGAAGTTGCATATTAATAGTTTAAGGTAGTAGAGTTTCTCATTTTGTATATAAAATTGTTTAAGGTTGAAGAATTACTTTCCAAATCCAACAAATCCACTACAAACATCTACATAAGTAACCTATATTAAAATTCGAAAGTATTAATTACAATATTTTGTTTAACAAAAAGTAATAGGAATAATTCAAAAGTATTATTCAAAATTCAAAAGTATTAATCCAAAAAACATGTCCTATTACTTTTTATTGAACAAGATATTGTAATTAATATTTTTGAATTTTGATATGGGCTACCTATGTAGATATTTGTAGTGGATCTGTTGGATTTGAAAAATAATCCTTCTACTGTAAACATTTTTATATACAAAGTGAGAAATCCTTCTAACTTAAACTATTTATAAAGAATTTTACAAATATGCAACTTCTTTTAAATTGTTAAGTATTATTATTTTTAATTGAAAACAATAACAACAAATGTGAAATGGCCATATAAAAAGTAAAAATATACAAGCAAACATGCATGATTTCAATGCTAAAGGCAGCAACATCTCCTCCACCTCCACCCTTAAACAATGTCATTAATATTATTTTTTCATTTAAATACATTTATATGTATTAGTAACAATATTAATAATAACAAGTTCAAAAAAAAGTATTCTTATTTATATTTTTAATAATAATAATAATAATAATAATAATAATAATAATAATAATAATAATAATAATAATAATGATGATGATGATGATGATGATGATGATGATGATGATGATGATGATGATGATGATGATGATGATAATAATAATAATAATAATAATTATTATTATAATAATAACAATAATAATAATTAAGGTTTTGTTTATAGAAAAGTCATAATATTTTTGTTTACAGAAAAGTCCTAATATTTTTTGTTTACTGAAAAATCCCAATATTTTGGATTAGTTTATGAAATAGTCCCAAATTAGTTTGGTACCGGTTTCAACCGGTCAAAAAGGGTCAAACTGCAAATTTTTGCCGGTTTTCAGGACTTTTTCGTTCAAAAAAAAAATCTTGGGACTAAAGTGTAACTTTTCCGTAAATATTGGGATTTTTCTGAAGATTTCCCAAAAATAATTAAGCGACCTTTTAAAACAAACACAATAAGTTTTGATGGGCTAATATGACATTTACCATATATATATATATATATATATATATATATATATATATATATATATATATATATATATATATATATATATATATATATACACTTTAGCCGATTCCTCTGTCCATTACTTTTCTTAAAATCCTGAATTTCTAGACCCCCACATTCCTTTCATCCGGGACATGTCATTAAAACCATTCACACAAAAAAGTAAGCCATAACAAAATTTAAAGTGTAAAGCCGATAGCAAGTAGTGAACAGCATTATATAAAGCTAGTAAATTTTCCATTTCATGGTGTTGTACATCCACTAAATAACTAAAACACCACCACCTACCTCTATCTATTCTTTAAAAACACAATTCATTTGCAGAAAGCCGACTCAGCAAGATCAATAGCACGAGTCAAACCAGCAGCTTTGTTCTCACACTCATTCTGCTCATCCTCCGCAACACTATCCGCCACAATACCCGCACCTGCTTGAATATAAGCCACCCATTGCTTTCTCTTCTTCTTCTTCATATCCTCCTTATACAAATACATTGTGTCAAAACGGGACCCAGTTGGAAACACCATCGTCCTTAACGAAAGCGCCATGTCCATTTCACCACTAAAAGAAATCCAACCGAATCCTCCACTGTAGGGCCCACGTCTCGTTACTTCCAGCTTATCTATCAGTTCCATCGCCTTCACCTGTTTATTTATTTTTTATTTTTTATTTTTTTAAAGCTTGAACTTTTTGGAGTGAAGAAAATTGTGTGAAAGTGAAAAAGGAACCTTTGGAGCACCACTGACTGTGCCTACGGGAAGTGCGGCTCGAAGGGCGTCCCAGCAAGTGAGATGATCCAGCAGCTCGCCTGTCACCTTTTTTATTTTTAAAAGGTGAAATGAAAAAGAATTGTTATTTTTATTTTGTTTTTTTTTAAATTGGTTATAAATGGTTATATGGTAATGGAAAATGATGGTGGGCTCCGTGTCTTACTGTGGAACTGATGTGCATGACATGGGAGTAGCGTTCAATGGTCATGAGCTTTTCTACGTTTACTGAACCGGATTTAGCAACCTACTTTTGAAGGTGTAAGTTAGCAATCAATGGGGAACAAAAAAGAAAGAGTATAAGGAATGGAATCTCGAATTCCAATTCCGTCGGAATCCACAAACCTTTCCGACATCATTCCTGCCCAAATCAACCAACATGATGTGTTCTGCACATTGCTTTTGATCTTTCAACAAATCATTCTCCAATTCTTCATCTTCATCAGGAGTCTTTCCTCTTCTTGAAGTCCCAGCTAAAGGTCGATTAACAATCACTTTCTGTCAACACATAAGTTAAGATTTTGGTCAAATTTTACAACAATATAAATAATTATAAATCTTGAAAACAAACAAACAAAAAAAAAAGATTACGTTTTTCACACGAGTGAGAATTTCTGGACTTGAACCAACCAAGATACACCCTCGAGCCTGTGAAATTAGAGTAAATTGGTAAAAGAATTCATATGAGAAAAACAATTATTTTTTTAAAATTCTTGAATAATGAATAAACCTGTAGATAAGTCATGTATGGACTTGGATTCACAACTCTTAAAGCTCGATAAATCTCAAAGGGATCTGCAAATGTCCGCCTTTCAAACCGTTGACTTAAAACAATCTGAAAAATATCACCTGCAAGAATGTGTTCTTTTGCTTGAAGAACTGCAGCCTTGTATTCTTCACTAGTCATGTTTGACTGGTCAAGGGGAGTTCCAAATTGATGGGTGCTTAATTCCACTGAACCCGGGAGTAATTTTGGGCTAATTGTAACAAAAAAAAAAAAAAAAACTAAGTAAGAAAACTAATGTTAGAATATAAAAAGAAAAAAACATCAGAATATACTTACGGATCAACATCGTGTACTTTAGACAACAGTTTCTCCAACCGTTTAATTCCATCTTTATATGCTTCTTCAATAGATGAATACTGATCAATCCTCACCCAGTGAATTATATATGCTTTCTACATATCAATATATAAAAAAACTCGTCATTTTAAGACTTATTTTGTTTTCAAGTATGATGTGAAACTGTGAATACCTTCTGCACGTGATCGAACACAATGACATCTTCATATAGTCCAAGATGAATGTCTGCTAGATTTCTGTCATCTTGTGGTGCATTTATAAACAAGAGTTTTTTCTTTTCTACATAACGAACTGTGTCATATGAGAAATAACCAACCCACCCACCTGTTTTGATGATTAGAATTTCAAATTGTGAGGTCAATAGGACACATACCCAAAAAAGGGGACATATCCCAAACAAGAAAGGAGAATTCAATTAAGAAACAAAGGTTTAATGTCATGTGCCCTATATTTCTTTCAACCACCCCCACTATATCATGATAAAAGCATACTCTTTATATTGACATGAGGTCATTCTGACAAGTTGCAACATTTAAGAACTATAGTAACTATAGTCAGTGATGTCTGGACCAGTCTGGTGGGGGTGAACTAATGCTTATCCCAAAGAAAAAATGGGCAAATTATCAATCATACAAGTTTCCATTAAACATACCACAAAATGTATCAGGAAGTCCATCAAGAAGTTGAGGCTTCCAACCATCGGAGAGACTTTTTGGAATCTCCATAGGATCATCAACGACTTTCTCTATCAAACTCCCTTTCTCATGATCCACGATGGTGACTTTATTTTCTTTAGCGATGATTTCAATTGATGGCTCAGATCCAACCACACTGTATCGACCCTAGCAAATTAAGATGACGATATCAGAAAATCATTGCCTTCTAGTTCTTTGCACCAGTGTCCAAATGATAAACATGGAGCTAACAACGAATTTTGAAGCTGAATATTGATTATTGTTTTGTTTTTTCCTTTACAGGACTTCGTGAAAAAAATAAGAGAGACTAGTAAGTAGTAAACATGATCTTACAACTTGTGAAGATCGAAAACCAGGCTCCACTGATTCAAAAAGAAAGCTAGGAGCCTCCCTATCATCTTCGTTAATCAGACAGCGGTATGCGAGAACTGGCGTCAAGTGATCAGCGAATATGCATCTGTGAAGCGGCACCAAATTACCTCTCTTCGAAGCTTCAACGAACTCTGCCTCATCAGCAACTAGAGGAGAATCGTCCGGTATCAAATTAGCATAAATATAACACAACAAAATCTCACATTCTGATTACAGAAACTTGTGTACATTGACAGAAATTAAAAATCTGTTGGTTACTAATGTTTCTTTCCCCCCTTCCAAAATCAAACAAATTCAAAACCAATCAACCAAAAACGAGTCAATCCAAAATACATTTCAGATTCAAATCAACTACTATTAAAAAAACACAATGCTATTTCTTTAATGTGCAGAACTAATAGATTACCTAGAGACGGCGACTGAAGAACACATCTTACTGGACTACGAATGCCGAACGAAACCGAAGTGCGATTAGTTCTGCTTTTAGCGGAAGCGGCGGCGCCTTCAGCGTGTAATGGCGGAGAGAAGCGGTGAATCGACGGTGATGATCGGAGAGTAACAGCTAGGTATTGCATCATTCAGACTCCAAAATGCACATGAAAATTTCTCACTGGGAGATGGAGAATGATACATGTGTGTGATGTGTATATATATATATATATATATATATATATATATATATATATATATATATATATATATATATATATATATATATATATATATATAAACAAAGAAATCACCTTTGTCCAGAGTCTGAATCATAGAATTCACACCACCTATGCATTAACCACTTGTACTTCTTTCATTAAATAATATACTTCATTTTATATTTCGTCATTTTTAACTCGTAACGTAAATATCGCAAATAAAAAATCTGATAAAAATTGGATGTAATAAGATCCATCTAATCAATATATCTTTGATTTATCTTATCATATAAATGTATTTCCATTTATAATAGATAACGGTTTATTTTAAAATTGACATGTTATAATTACAAAGAACGTATATAAATAAGATGAAATAATATCCATCTATGTATCTGGTTTTTATTAACACATAAATATATTTCCATTTTATTGGATATTCATATGTCATCAACCACAGAGTCTTTCAATATTTGATCAAAGTCATATAAAATGATATATGGTTTATAACTGTTGTTTAATTATTTAATAATATTTTTGAGCTGGCGCAGCTTTGATTTTTGAATTCATACGTGTTCAATTTTGAAAATTTTTAGAACTATAATTTTCATAACATTAATTACCATGAAAAGAAAACAAAGATTAATTTTAATGATAACTCCTATCATAACACCAAACTCTAACAGAATCTTCCATTATATCACATCCATAATACATACCTTCGCCCTTTATTGACCTAGATATTAAATTTTTTTGTATATGTACCCACTGCTCCTTATTCCGCCTTCTCTGCTATCGAACTTTCCCTTACTCCCGGTAACCGACAATTGTCAAGTCATCTATGGTCACCCTGTTGGTTCACCTAATCAGAAGCACCGAGTTAAAGGTTAACTCACAAAAGAGATGATGATACTTGTCTCCCCATTCTCTCTATATTCTTGGTAACAAATATGCAATCCTTTATTTTGATTTTTGGTTTTTTCCTCGTTTAATGATGTTTATATAGTTTTATAGAAGACAATCAGACCACAAAGAATAACCTTACTAAGGTGTTTGACCAGGGAAAAAAATTGTCTTACTCATTAGAGTTGAAGGATGATAAATAAGGCAAAAAATTTAAAATCAAATTACTTGTAACAACAAATAAAAATGTGATGCTATTTTTTTGTAGCATGTTCCCAAAGTCAATGCAAAATAAGTTATTTAGATAAAGCAACTTTAGATCATCAAAGACTATTCGACATGTAACAACAAGTTCTTAAACGTTTACCAAACTAATTCAACCACATGTTTACCGAATCACAAAATTGGTAGTCAATATGTTTGGTAAGCAACATGTTAGGTCGATAGTACCATACCAGTTAAGTACTTTTGGCACGATATGTAGCATACCGACTCCCAGATATTTATTTAAAGCTTTTATATTCATAATTCTGGACCTACTAGACGAGTTGGTTGTCCCAACTCGTCGTGTAGAAACTGATAAAGTCGTGTGGATTCGAGAACCTACTCGACGAGTTGGAGGACCCAACTCGGCGAGTAGAGGTTGTGCATGAAAACCCTAATTTTTAGGGTTTGCACCCTATTTAAATGACCTTAAGTCCTCCCCTTTAGCCTCCTTACCACCTTTCACGTCCATAGAGTAAACCCTAATCGATCTAACCCTATTTTGAGTGTGTGTGAGGCTAAAAGTGTGTTTTTGGTACATTTCTTGAAGAGGTTTGAAGAGCTAGGAGCTTGGAACGAGAAGGGGCTTGTAGATCCAACATCTACATCATTTTGACATCCATTTCAAGGTAAAAAGTCATTACCTTGATCATTCTCTTACTAGATCTATTTGTCTAAGAGTTTAGGGCCATTCTAGCTTATCTTTGAATCCTTTCTGATTTTAAGCATGAGTTGAAGTTGTAACTTCAGATCTGGACTCCTCTAGGCCCTCTTTGACATAAAGCCTCAAGCTTTATGAAGCTTTGGCCCTTCTCCTTACCCTAAACCTCTTTCTATGACTAATTTTGAGTGTTTTAGCTTCTTGAAGCCTTGCATGCACGTAAAGTTAGCAACTTTACGTGATAACTGTTGGGTTATGAGCATTCTAACACTCCTAAGTGTACATGCAACCCTAAATACCTTGGATCTATGTTTTCTCTATTATACATGCAAATATGAACATCCAAGGTATTGTTCTAAACTAGCATACAAAACTATCAATATAACAAGATAGAATACATACCTCTTTGATGGTGCTTGTCTTCATGAAGCTTGAGTGCCTAGTGCCCCAAGTGTGACACCTCAAATGGTTCACAATCATCAAAACACTTAGAATAACTTAGAGAGAATTCTACACTTCATGAAAATCGGCTAGCCCTTTCTTGAATAATACTAGTGATCGATTTTCCTCAAGAATAAGATGCTTATATAGTTATACAATTAGGGTAAACTCTAATTGTCATGACTTTTCATTTCCTTGGATCCATGGGTTCAAATATACCATGGAGCATCATATGGGTTTTGGCCCAACTAGATAATCCATGGAGCATTAGCCCACTATACAAGTATGGATGATTTACACAATCAACCCATATATTTAATTAGTCTTCTTTTGATCACATAATTAATCCTAGATTAATTCTTGATCAATACTAATTAAATAATCTCATTATTCTTATTATTAATATACTAGAACTTATAATATATTAATAACCATAAGTGTCTTATTTCTCTCATTATAGTCTATCCAAGTGCATGATGGTATGCAACCCAAATGGACCATGTCGGGTCGGGTCAAGTCTTACCAATTATAGTTATGGACTTAGACATTAATCCAACAATAACTACACCCTAGGAGTTTAGATATATAGTTTGGAGCCTTAGTTTCGCTTAAAAGCATCTGAATGAGAAATGGACTGAAGGAACTTGACGAGTTGGTTAGGGTTTTCCCGATATTCTGATGTTACACGGACTCGACGATTTATTTGGTAAATCGGCGAGTTGATTGGGATTTTCACGACTTTCGAGTTTGTAAGCTGCACTCGACAAGTTGAGTCAACATGGACTGTTGACCTTGATCGTTAACTTTGACTTTGACCAAGGGTTGACCAAGTTTGACTTCTAAGGGTATTTTGGTAATTTGGGATTTTAATGGAATCAATATATGATGGTTACAGGCATTTGAGTTTGGAGCCAAGAGTTGGAGTTTGATCTTCATAATTTCAACACTATTTGTGAGGTGAGTTGTCCTTACTATACTTAGGGGTCGAAGGCACCAAGGCAGGCTCATTGGATCTGATATCCTAGTAGTTGATGATATGTTGAGTATAAGATAGTTATGCATGCTAGTTTGCTATGCCAGTTTGGTAGATCTTTAGGACTAACTGCATTATTGTCTGATTAACTGTATGTGGATTTAGCTATTATATGTCGACATGTTGTGTGGGTAGGGTTGAGGTTGCACTGCTTAGTGCGGTGACCAACAAACCCTGGAGTATGCCAGATATGAGCAGAGGGCCGGGAGAGCATACCAAACTCATACTGAGGACTCCTAGGTATTCCACACGCGAACTGAGGGTCAGGGGAGCATGCCTGTCACACCCCCAAACCGAAACGGCGGAAACGTTCGGGGGTGGAGGACGTCATGTACAATATCACAACAATTGCATCATAGTAATCAAAGTAAACACAACCATTACATTGAAATTATAGGTATTTACATCTGTTTGATACATAGTTTGTATACATCAAAAGTATAACAAAATATAAAAGACGTATATCTATATGTGTTGGGCTTATAATCCATGTTGGACCAAGTTTATGTATGGATACATAAAGAGTTGGGCCACATGAACCATGGATCATAAACCCATGGGTATGGTTTTGGGTTATACACATGACCCTTGAAATCCAACATATAAATACATGTTTTTAACCTAAAAAAACGCCTACATGCATGTTCTTGGAGTTCATGGGTGTTTTTTGGTGCATGAAGATTCTCTCTCAAGTTCCACCTTTGTCTATGGTGTGTTGTGATTCCATTTGAGGCTTCCACACTATTGGGGCTAAGCTTTTAAAGGCCAAATACAACAAGGTTTCAAGCTACATAAGAGGTATGCCATCCTAACTAGTATTTCATATTATTTTTGTCATTTGTGTGGTAGTTGTAGGCTTAAAGCTTTGGAAACAATATTGCATGTATCATTAGAGAAAACATAGATCCAAAGCCTTTAGGATTGTATGTGCACCATAGGATGTTGTAGTATACAAAACCCAATAGAAATATATTGCGTAACTGCATTAGAACATTGCTCATTAAGTATTATTGTAGGAGCCTTATCCAACTCTTTATGATTGCTTATAAAATATTTGAAGTTTTTTACGTATTTGGGCATTTTAGCTATAGTTTCAATCAATGGTATGTTAATAGAGAGGTATTTCACTTACTTCATAAACTTCTTGTGCTCTTGATCAAACTGATCTTTCCAAGCTCGGGATGGATAAGGAAGAGGTGGCTTATACGGTTTGATATGATAAGTTTTTTGAATTTTTCGCCAATTCCCATGTCGTGGCATTATGCACACCACACCGTGGTTTCTAGGCAACTTCGTTTCTCTTCTTTTCTTGTAACATCCAAATTTTCAAACCAAAATTGTCATTTTTGATTAACTAGAAACATTGTTCATATAACCCATCTCAAGAAAATCACAAGTATCAAATACAAATTATCATCATAATATCGGAGTGTACCAAAATATTCGAAATCAGAAACTACAGTTGAATGTGTACAATCAAGCCTTCAACTTACCGCGATCATCAGACGTGCCAGAAACACATGTAATCAACAACTGTAAGTATGAAGCTTAGTAACATCCCTAATATATCACATACAACACAAGAAAAATAGACAGTTATGGGTTATCAACAACCCTAGAGACTAATCGAAGTCTCAGTGGACAAACAACAAACCCTATGCATTATCAGCAACCCTGGAGACGACTTGAAGTCTCAACAAACATGGTAGCACCTATCATAGTAACAAAAAATAGACCTAGTTGGTCAACACATATATTCTACCACACATGTAAGAATAGTGAGGAGACTCACCTCGCACAGAAGATTGATAAAACTCACACCGAACTGTCGGAACTAGACTCCACCTATTAATCACACGATTCACACCAAATAACCCAAATCAACAATCAAGGTAAATTTCCAAAATCAACTAGCTCCAAGTCAATTCTAATCCACAATTTTGGGCAAAAGACCATTTTGCCTCTTCCAAGACCCAATACCCTCACAAATTGACCCAAAAGGCACACTTGGTAAAAACTCAAAGGTTAAGATAGTTAACCTTTACGAGTGGTGTACCAAATCTCTATGCTGGGAATAGAGAAAAAAAACATAAAATAAACTCATAGTTGGCTACGCTATGCATAGCCAGATTTACGCTCAGCGTACTTGGCCTAAACCCAAATCTTAACTTTTAAGGTCTTAATCATTAAGACGCTTCACCCCAAACTCATATCTGACGCTAAAAGGCATTCTAATCCATAAACTCTCCAAATTTATGCCTTTGAATGGATAACGTGAGCTTAATCCCAAAAAACTAACTTCTAACATCACAAAAAAACTCCATAACTCATGCATGTAAGAAAGGAAAGGACTAAGCTTGCATTTTTATGAGACCATGTACTCAAAAACGTCTGAAAGGACAACTCAAATGGTCTGGAGTAGTCCATACTCATAAAGACCAAGTTTTTGGGACAAAATGAACATAAACTTAAGCTTAAACAAGATCTAGTAAAGCAAGCCTAAAGGTATGAACTTTATATCGTCTATAGATGAACAATGAGGTGTAGATCCTGGATCCAAATGCTAGATAACACCACCACTTCTTCAGTGATCTTCCTTTCACCACCAAGAACACTCAAAATTCACTCAAAAGCTTCAAAACTCACACTCAAAGGTTTGGGTTTCGATATTAGAGCTAAGAGGGATGAACGAAGGTCATAAGTAGGTCCAAGGGGGAATAAGATGCTTAAATATAGGACACGACCCTAAAAATTTAGGGTTTGGGGAACAACACGATTACGCCCAACATACTCAACATGTATGTCTAATGTACTTAATAATGTCCACGATCCAAATACTGACTTACGCCCGACGTACACTTCATGTATGCCCAACGAAAGGATTTATTTTTCAATAATTGACATTTTAAGGTTGAAAAAAGGAAATACCGAGAAACATATGTTACAATCCCCCCCCACCCACCACTTGAATAAGACTTCGCCCTTTAAGTCAGCTGTGTGAAAATATTGGGGTAATTCTCACGTATCTCAGCCTCAGGATCCCAAGTCCACACAGATCCTTTCCGATGTTGCCACTGAACTTTGACCCAGTTCACTACCTTGTTCCTCAAGGTCTTCACCCTCCTATCCAAAATTACCACTGGCATCTCGATGTAATTCAGGAAACCGTCGACTTGAATGTCCTCCAAAGGAACCACAACTTCTCATCGGTCACACTTCCTTAATTGGGAAACATGAAAGGTGTCATGAATCTGACCCAACTCCTCTGGCAGCTCTAATAGGTATGCCACATTGACCGTTCGGGCCACCGCTCTGAAAGGGCTAATAAACCTGGGGCCCAACTTGGCCTGATTTCTGAATCGGATAACACCTTTCCAAGGTGATACCTTTAAGATCATCAAATCTCCAACCCAAAACTCCAACTCAGAGCGTAACTGATTTGTGTAACTCTTCTGGCGGCTCTGGGCTATCAACAACCTCTGTCTAACCTATCGGGCAAGCTCTATCATCTTGAGAACTATCTTAATGCTCCCTATGACTCTTACTCTGACCTCACCCCCAACAAATAGGAGTCCGACACTTCCTCCCATACATAAGCTCAAAGGGAGGCATGCCAATGCTAGCATGATGTCTGTTGTTGTAAGAAAACTCAGCCAAGGGAAGTTAGGAATCCTAACTCCCACCAAAATCAATGATGCAAGCTCTCAACATATCCTCGAGCATCTGAATAGTCTGCTCGCTCTAGCCGTCTGTTTATGGATGGTAAGAGGTAATGAAATGCAATTGGGTACCCAAATCCTCATGAAACCTCTTCCAAAATCCGGAAGTGAAGCAAACATCCCGGTCTGACACAATGGAAGTCGGCACCCCATGGCAAGCCACTACCTCTCGGACATAAATCTCGGCCAATTTCTTGACAGAAGAGCTCTCACATATGGCTAGAAAGTAAGCACTCTTCATCAAACAATCAACTATCACCTAGATAACATCAAAACCCTTCGTGTTACTTGGAAAATTCATAATTAAATCCATCGTAATCAGCTCCTACTTCCACTGTGGCACCTCCAAGGGCTATAACTTTCTATGGGGACGCTAATGTTTGACCTTGACCTTCTGGCAGGTCAAGCACCACTCCACGAACCACGCCACATCCTTCTTCATATATGGCCACCAATAGCCATGTCTATGGTCATGATACATCTTTGTATCCCTCTAGATGAATGGAAAATCTTGATTTGTAGGCAGGCCTTATCCATCAACACCTGTCGATCCCTACCAACATAGGGCAGCCAAATTCAGCCATGTAGTGTCAATAACCCCTTACGATCAATATTGAAGGCTGAAACTAGACAAATCACCCGTTCACTCTTCTGATTCTCCTACTTGATAGCCTCCGATTGTGCATCTCTAATCATCTCCAAGATTGGAGTCACCACGGCCATCCTCAAACACATATCCCAATTCGGGATACTAACTGTCCTCCAGCTCAGAGCGTCGACCACCACATTGGCCTTACCCAAGTGATACGTAATCTCGCAATCATAATCTTTTACTACATCGAACCACCTCCTATATCTCATGTTCAAATTACGCTAATCCATAAGATATTGCAGACTCTTATGGTCAGTGTAGATAGTACACTGTTAAAATGTTGTCGCGTACGATTTAAGCAAATAAATTATCATTGTTGGAATGTACTAAAGGATAGCACAGGGAAGCAGGGTTGAATCCTCAAGGACACAACCTAATAGTCAATGCCGTTTTGCATCAGGAACATGCAACTCAAATGCATAAAAATAAAAGGGGGATTTTGATTAATAACTAAAACTAAAAATTGTAGTGAAATTAACTAAGCAAAATCTGTAATAAAAACGAATTCAGTTATGATGCGACTTTTCTAATCGTGCAATCAGCCCAGATCTGGTTATTTAGAATGCGTTCTATCTAAGCTGATACTATGAAAAAATAACAAGCTCTAGTATAATCTCTTTTACCTAGTTAAATTAACCAAAACATGCTCTTTAGTTGACCCTAACTTTTTACTATCTAATTAAACAAGCTCTTAATTAAGATCAGAAAAGTTGCATTAAGATCTGTGTAAAAATCTCATTAATACCAAATACTTTTCATAAGCTTGGAAGTGTTAAGGTGTGAAATTTCAGTTTGTATCAGAGTTAAATCCCAACATAGAACCAATATAATACTTGTTACTTATTACCAGTTAACAATAACAATTACGAATTCTATTAACTGATTAACTAGAATGGTTAAACCATAGTTAGGTGATCAGAATAATGAGAATTAAAAATCAAACATTCATTAAGCTCAAAATTGAAACAACTATATAGAAACACACAATAAAAACCAAATCTGATAACTAATCACATGAAAAGTACTAGTCTTTTGCAGAACTAAAAACTAGGGTTTAAGCCAGACATGGCTAAAAACAAATTAAAACTAATAAAAAGAAACGTTAAACTAATAAGTCTTACTAAACTAACTGAGAGACACAATTCATAGTCTTCAGATCTTCAATAATCGCTGAAATCGGAGAGAAAACGCCTCAGAAATCGTCCTTTTCGTCGTTTGGAGCTTCAGGAATTGGCTCACCCTCAATTTGATCAGAGAGGCATCCTATATATACAAGACACAATCTTTAAAAGAAAGAAAACATCAAATTCGATCGAATTTTTGGGGCACACAGTCGAAACTTTCATTTTTCTGATTTTTGGATTTTCTTAACTGCGAAGTATTTATACGATCGAATGTTTTTATTTGATTGAATTTCAAGGCAAAAATCGATAGAATTTTTTGCATTTTCTCCTTTTTTCACAAACACAAAGTTCATCCGAAATTTTGTCTAGTTTTCAGAATATTTTTAATCTTGTTATGAGTAATGAGTATGGTCAAAATACTAACAGGGGGTCAAAGGTGCCAACAACATCCTTTAGGCTTTACAATGTAGCAATCTATCTTTGTAGGATCAATTCTATCGAATTTTTCTTTAATAAAACAACTTCTAAGCATTCATCAACATCCTTCATAAGCTCCAAGCTCTAGTTAACTCCAATGCTCCATCAATCACATCCAAAACTGATCTTAAAGTACTGCTCCACTTGAATTATCTGAAAATGACATAAAAACGCTAGTTGTAAGGGAACTCTAACGAATGACATGAGCTGAACATTATTAAAACTGATGACATTCAAAGGTGCAAATTATGATGCCAAATGCTAATGGAAACTACCTTAAAATATGCATAAAATGACATTTATCATACACTGAACCCCGTAAAGATAATGATGCCAAATCTTGAGGGCGCACCCCCCACTCAATATTATGAGTGAGATACTTTGCCTCATGAGACTTGAGCTACCTCGAAGCGTATGCAATCACATGCTCTCTCTGCATCAAAATAACACCCAATACCGAGATGGATGCATTGCAATAGGCCACAAAATCCTCAACTCCCTTAGGGAGGGCATGTATCGACGCCTCATAAAGTCTTTGCCGAAGAGTCTTGAATAATGTCTACTGCTCAGGCCCCTAGCTAAACATGACATCCTTCCTTGTCAACCTGGTGAGATGAGTTGAGATCTTGGAGAAGTCATGAATGAATCTCCGATAATATCCTGCCAAACCGAGGAAACTCTGAATCTCAGATGGAGACTTCGGAACCTCCTACCGCATAACCACCTCAGTTTTTGCTGGGCCAAGCAAGATATTATTCTGATTGATGGGGTGTCCCAAAAACTGAACCTCATGCAACTAGAACTCACATTTGGAGAACTTAGCATACAACGTCACCATCCATAACATGCCAAGAATCTTGTTGCTCCCTGGTCTTCGAATAGACCAAGATATCATTGATGAAGACAATCACTAACTGGTCTAACATAGGTCTACACATCTGGTTCATGAGATCCATGAACGTTGTCGGTTCATCGATGAAAATATTAGTAGATTGGACCAGATCGCTAATTACATAATAATTGGTAACCAACTTAATTAATCCACAAATAATAACTAACCATAGGAAAAAGGTGTATTCAAAACTAAATGAAAGTGTTTTGGATATATTGATAACAACCGTATTAGCTGAGTGATTAAGTTTGTCTGAACTTGAAAAATCAGATAAAAAATACCCTAATTTTAGTTGTTTTTCTTACTTTAGCTTTTAGTAGTTATTTTATTAATTGAATATCGTCCCTGTGATCGACACCCGACTTACCTAAATTATTCTATAATTCGACTAGGTACACTGTTTAGGTGCATTCTAACTAGTTAAGTTCGTTATGTTATAAATTTAAAACTAGATATGTATAATCTGTGCACATCAAAGAGATAAAAGAGAAGAAGAAAGATTAGAATAAGAAAGATGGAAATAGAAGGTGAACATGAAAATAGATAAGAATACAACTCATCGGACAATGTTGTCTGATATTATAGAGTTGTTTCATGTTTTGCAGGTTCAAGTTGTAGCAGCCGTGGTACCGAAAGTGAAGACATGAGCATAATGACTTAGACTAGGTTATCATTTTAATTGTAATTCATTGTATTTTATTTATGTTGTAGATTTTTTTTATTGTAAAACCGTGACTATGTCTAGGATAAATAAAATGTTTTTATTAATATGGCTTAATAGAATTTCGTAAATTTTTGGGATTAATAAAATGTTTTTATTTTTACAGTTAATAGAATTTCACTTTTAATAATAACTTTGATAATCTCATTAGAATAGATGATAGAAAGTTTTAGTCGTTACAAAGATGAATATTATTACTTCCATTTTACTATTCATTCTTTAATTATTAATGAAAACCCATCGACATTAATTTAAAGTTTTAAAATGGTTTGGTCCATGTTTATATCTTTAGGTTATGTTCGACAAACTAGTTGGTAGTTAAAAAGCTAACGGTTAGCTGACAAAAAATAACGTTTGACAATAGTTGATAAGCTAGTTAAAATAACATAAAAGACATTTAGAAGAATATATTTTTTTATAGTTAATTAAGGATATCTCTAAGAAATTTTAGAAAAGTTTTTGAAAAACGACTCAAAGCAGTTTAAAAAAAAAACTAATTTATCACCTACTTTTTGGTTTGCTAAAAAAGACAATTTAAAAAAACAATAAAAATAAACTAACTTACCAGCTAGTTATAACACATCAAACATTATTTTAGTATGTATGTCCTCCCAAATATTACTTTAATATGTATGTTCTTCCAAATCTATAGGTATATTTTAGACTTTTTAATATGAAAATGGTTGATATATTTTTAGTGATTATCAAATCTTTTTTGGAAGTTGTTTCGCTTGCATCAAATGTTAGATTATGTTAAACATAAAAAGGGAATTAATAGCAATAAACGTTAAATTCTTCTATCAGACCACAAGACACAAGTTATTGTCAAAAGTTTCACTGCAACCTGATTTTTTTTTTTTGAATGTTAAGACTAAGAGGAATGGGAGTTGCCACCAAACCCGCTAAGCTCGCCAGTGATCAATGAACACCACCCCCTAGCTCTCGCTAAGGGGTCGCCACCAAAGCCTCGTTACAATTTTAGCGAGAAGAGAGAGAGAGAGATGGTTGAATTTGATTGGTGCTTGCAGGGGCGGATGAAACATATAGTGATAAACCAAGAAAATGAGGAATCATTTTTGTAAAAAATCGATTTGTGATTGTTTACAGAAGAGAGAAGGAAGATAGCATTAATATTTCCAAAATTCAACGAAAGAGACGCATGCCTGGTTCTTCCTTTGCTACCGCTACATATCCAAAAATGAATTGGGATTAGGTATTTTTTAAGGGCTTTATATCATGGGGGGCATTAATGGGTTGGATATTGGGTTTGGATTACTTTAGTCTTTAGTTGTTAAACAATTAGAAACTATGTTAACAAATTTGTTATTAAACTAGGTGTGAGACCCATGTATTATATGGGTTTAATTACAAAAAAAAAAAAAAAACAAATATAAAATTTTAACAATTTGAAAAGTTTGAATTTATAATAAAAATGAGAAAAATTTGAATTATTAAAATTAATGAGACTTTAATGTATTGATTACATTACATATATAAATTCTTTACATATATATTACCTTACATATTAAATGTCAAATTTTAAATTAATAAAATGACAAGTGGAAAGTAGAAAATTTAAAAAATTTAGAAAATGTCATGTGTCCAAATGAATGAGAAGAGGACATGTGGCAAAAAACCTTCATTTATTATAGTAGATAATATCTCTGGTTTGTGCAAAATAAAGCTTGTCATTTTGTTTATGTGTATGAGTTTTGTAATCAACAATAACATAAATTAAATGGTGTTTTAAATTATTGTAATTGTTTTTATTTAATATGAGTGTGTCGTTAAAAAAAACTAATGTTATATTAATTAAATAAAAAAATGTTTGTGTAGTATTAAAAAATATATTTGTTTATTAAAATAAAGTAACTAAATTAAATTGGAAAATAAAATAAAAAAATGGAGTGCTAAGAGTGTTATCATTCCTTACCACATGTTAAGATTATGTACTAAATTGAGAAAAATGAAATAACACTCAAAAAACTGATGCAATAAGATGCTAAAAGTGTTACCACTCCCCTTAATTTAATTGATTTAATTGATGATTTGACCTCTAATAAAAAATGAAGTCGCGAATTGATCTAATGCACACGTTTTGTTCTTGGTCTATAGTGACAATTCGTGTCCCATCATATTGTATTGGTAGACAACTATTTTATCATTAGACGTAGACTTTTGATAAGATAGGGTCACAATTAACAAATCACAATAACTATATATTAGTTATTTATTTAAAATGTTCTTACTAAATTTTTGACGCATGGATTTTAGACAATATAATTTTAAATGGAGATTAATCAGATTATGCGGGAACCGAGGGAATATGACTTATCAAGTTAATTAACTTTTCGGTATGTTCATATTTGGGTAACTATCTTTTTTTTGTACATATGTAGGTAACAAACTTTTTGGGAGTGTTCACATATGATCATTATGACCTGCTATAGCAGGTTAAATCCTAAATGTTAACGCTTTTAATAAGTTTGTTACCTAGATGTGTACAAAAAAAATAGTTACCCAAATATGAACAAAACCAAAAGTAAAAATTAAATTACATGAATGGTCCCTGTAGTTTGGGGGAATTTGTGGTTTTGGTCTCTAAGTTATTTTTTTAAACTTAAATGGTTCCTATTGTTTATTTTTGTTACGCGTTTGGTCCCCATATTACCTAAAAATACTATTGTGCCCTTATTAATTTATTTTTTTAATTAATTTTCTTATCTATGTTTATTTTTTACATATTTATAAAAATTAATATACCACATATATTTGTATCTCCTCGGATGATCCCTACTATTTATTTTTTAATTAATTTATTTTTTTAACTCGGATGGTCCCTACTATTTAATTTTGTTACGAACTTGGTCTCTGTCTTACCTAAAAAGACTATTGTCCCCTTATTAATTTTTTTAATTAGTTTTCTTGTTTATGTACTTATGCTTTATATGTTTAAGAAAAATTAGTAGACCTCACATATCTGTATCTCCTCACCATCCCATCTTTCATCATTCTCAACTTCTATTTTATTTTTCATCTTTAGTGATATCGACGTCTTCATCATCACTTCTTTTTTCGGTCCTTCAACTTCGTCGAATCAACACCACAACCCACTAAAGATGAAGAGACAGTAGGTTATAGTGTTGGTTCGTCAGAGTTGAAGTACCAAAAAAAAAAGACGGTGAAGACGTCGATGTTAGTAAAGATGGAAAAGAAATAGAAGATTGAGAGGATCAGAGATGAGATGGTGAATGGTAAGACTCAAATTAAATTTCTCAAATGTGGTTTCAAGTTTACGGTGATGAGGTACATATATGTGGGGTATATTAATTTTTTTTATAAAAAATAAATACATAAATAAGAAAATTAATTAAAAAAATTAATAAGGGAAAAAAATACTATTTTTAGATAACACAGAGATCAAACGCGTAACAAAAATAAACAGTAAGGATCATCCAAGTTAAAAAAAAAATAATTAAAAATAAACAGTAGAGATCATCCGAGGAGATACAAATGTGTGTGGTCTATTAATTTTTTTAAATATGTATAAAATAAACATATAGATAAGAAAATTAATTAAAAAAATAAATTAATAAGGGCACAATAGTATTTTTAGGTAAGACGGGGACCAAACGCGCAACAAAAATAAATAGTAGGGACCATTTAAGTTAAAAAAAATAAATTAGGGACAAAAACCACAAATTCCCCCAACCCACAGGGACCATTCATGTAATTTAATTTTTAATTTTCATTTTGTTCATATTTGGGTAACTATTTTTTTTGTACACATCTAGGTAACAAACTTGTTGAAAGAGTTCACATCTAGGATCTAACCTGCTATAGCAGGTCATAATGGTCATATGTGAACACTCCCAAAAAGTTTGTTACCTACATATATACAAAAAAAAGATAGTTACCCAGATGTGAACATACCGAAAAGTTAATTACCTTGATAAGTCATATTCCCCAAAGATATTCACGGAAGACATTATTAGTCTTAGATCATCAAAGCATAAAAATTCCTTTGTATATCTTTAATAACAAAATTCTTGTATCATAAACTTACATCCACAATTCACAGGCTCTTAAAAAGTTCTATAAATATCACAATCAACAAATATTCAAAGCTAATATATTTATTTTTAAATAAATAATTTAGTTTTATTGTTTATTATAAATGAAGTTTTTTTTATACAAAAGTATTAGCGTATCCGGTGCGCCACAATCATGTCTTTATATATATTAAAGTCTCTCATCTCTCCGTAAAACTCTTTTCAAAATACATCTTAAGAATCAAATACACTGATAATGTGTGTCTTCATATAGTTAACGTTGCTATAAAGTAAGAAGATAGAATGTAAGCTATACGATCAATCAACTTGTATGGAATGAGTGTGTGTCACATCATGCTTCTCCTTGATTAGTCACTTTATTTTTAACATGGAAACTTAATAAAGTTTGGATCATATTTAAATGTGCTCCTATTTATATATGTCTCACACAAAAAGCAATTAAAGACATGAAATAAATAATATATTCATAAGTGAAAAATGTATTACATATGATAACAAAATAAGTTAATATTATTAATACAACAATAATTATTTTTCAAATAATTTCTATTAAGACATAATTACTTCAAAGTGTTAAAATTTCATCGTTTGCTATTGTTCGTTCATTTTATAGACAAAGATTAATCGTTAAGTATTTTCTAGTGGGTCGGATAGCACCTAAGGACTAATCATAGATTAATCAGAACCTAGTTGGATTTTTTACAACATTGTTATTTATTAAATAAAGCAAAATAAATAATCAACCTTCTTTATTAAAATAAGTAAAACAATTTATTTATTAATACCAGTTAGTTAATGAATTAATTAATTGGGTTGGGCTTACTAACTCAATTCTTTGAAAAAGAATTGAGCTCGCTCATTAAAATTTAGTATATATGAAAGGAATTGAACCCAAAGGTAAGTCGATGACACGATATGTTGGTGTGATTGATTAATCATGTTGATTCAATTGGTTCTTATTTTGGGAATTGTTTTAAACTATTTAATTTCGGTATGTTAGTTGGTTGCTTAAGCGTGTTGTATCCCACGTTTTCCACACAAACCATAGTGTGGTTTGTGCAATGTACCCAGATGACAAACTCAACATGGTTCTCGACAAGGCATACCAGCTTTTCAAAAGGTTTCGATAATCAATGATATTAACATTTGATATTCATACACAAATACATTTATATGATGGAGCATGCACACCCAACAATGGATTTTTCCATCTTGCCACCTAAATACAAACCTTATACCACATACCTCAATAACAACAAACACTCGTAGACACCTTATAAACACCAAAATTATTCTACGAGAACATGTTACATCTTTTTAGAGATATCTTTACCTTTCCATCCTCTCACTTTACATTGACTCAATGCTAACATGATCATTAAAACATATCTCAGGATTTGACTAAGCATTTGTTTATAGTGATATGAAGTTTCGAGTGCATCAAAGCCATCAACTTGAAGATCGTCATCAAGCCTAAAGTTCTTGATATCATCTCTATCCATACTCATTGGTCATCACTCGTGTAAAATATGGATTTTTTTGTACTCCTTAATGGAGAAATAACTGTTTTCAACTATAATACATCGATATTTGTAACTACTTATGTGTATATGTACAAGTAACCGTGCAATCATTTTTATAACTATAATCGAATAACTGATGTTGTTAATCACACATTTGATGATGCACTATTTTCTTTGTTTCAAAAGATGCATGTAAATTTGAAAATAATGGATAATTGACATTCTATCTATGTGATTTTATAAGTTTTTATTTATGTTGTGTTAGGCTATGTCGGGTGGATCTCTGAATACATCTAAGGAGTCATTTGCAAATGTAGTAAATGTGGACTACCGAAGAACAGCAAACCCAATGTTTCTCTGGTGTTGGAAGGGAAAGAAATTTCAAATGATTTGAAATTGAAGTTTCTCTTTTTTGTCGGGTTAGGAATGTGAACCCGATCCCTAAAATGTTGATGCTCTTGAAAAAAGAAGGATTTCACGAGTTACAACTTAGATATTTAGGCGGTGATTGGGTCTATGTGGCTTTTGATTCGGAGTTAGTTTTCTCTAAATTTAAGAAGTCTTCTGCTCTTCATGCTTATTTTCTAATTTTCGATTGGTGGTAAATGACTTTAAAGTTTTGGAGAGGGTTATTTGGATTGAAATTCTGGGACTACCTTGTAGTGCTTGGAATGATGTAATGTCTAAGGTGGTACGTCTTTGGGGTGATGTTTATTTCTTGGAAGATGATATTCAAGCATCATTGGCGGTTAAAAGAGTTTGTATCAAAACTCTTACACCCTTTTTTTATCCATGGCACGATTAGTGTGGTGGTACAAGGAATTTCCTATGAGTTGGTGGTTAGAGAATTATCCAAATGGGAACCTGGTATTGTATGTAATAAATATTTGTTGGAGTGTGAAATGCCTCATCTCTCAGGTGATTTAGATAATAAGGAACTTGAAGGTGATGTTAATGAAGGTGAGTGCACTCTTGTTGGTAATAACCAAGATAATGTTGATGGTTTCATTCATGAATTATTGAATGACAAGGAGATATATTTGGATAATAATAAAGATACGGGTTGTGTGGATAGAAGAGGTCATTTTTTCGAACAAGTGGCATCAAATCCAGTGTTTAGGAGGGGGTTCGGTATTCTTTTCCTGCCAAGTTTAATGTTGTTGCTCCCTTTTCGGTTGTTGTTGCTGATTATATTCCTGAAGGTGGTGACATTTTAATGTCGGGTGCTACTATAGCAACTAAACAATCGGCTATTCCGACAGTTACAACAACAGAGCCGCATGTTGAAGATGTTCTGGTTGTTGAGTCTAATGATGGTGTTTCTAAGTCGCTTTCCCAGCCTCCTGGATTCATGTGTGACAATAATTTTGTTTAGATTCCTAATTCTTTTAAGGCTACATCTTCAAGTCCACATGGGTTGTTAAAACTTTTGAAAAAATGGGTTCCAGATAATGCTGAAGATATTTATGATATTATGAAGCAATATGTTGTAGTGGGAGGGTTACTTGGTTATGAAATGAATGATAATAAAGAAAAGGATAGACAAATTTTTTCTAGTACTGGTGTACTTCAATTTGATCAACTAAATGCCTTTATCTAAATATTTGTAGCACCCATACGTGTGCTAAAAGAAGTTGGGTGAGGTCTATTTGTGTTCAGTATGGGGTGTCGTTCTTGGGTCTTCAAGAAAGAAGAATGAGTTAATTAGATTTGTTCAAAGTTAGGAGTATGTGGGGGAATTACAACTTTGATTTTGCTTTTAGTAGTGCTCGTGGGAGATCGGGTGGTCTTTTATCGATTTGGGACCTGAATGTTGTAATAAAAAAATAGTGTCATTAGCACTACTAATCTTATTATTGTTGGTGGTTTACGGGTTCCATTTAATATGAATTGTTTTATGGTGAATGTTTATGCACCTCAAGATAATGTGGAGAACCAACAGTTGTGGTGCTATATTTTTGCGCTTATACGCCGTCAAATGGGTAACTATATCATTTTTGGTGATTAAATGTTGTTAGGATTGAAGATGAGAGATTAGGTTCAGTTTTCTATCAAAGATTTCAATGAGCTTATTGATGAAATAAGTGTGGTGGATGTTCCAATGATTAGGAAGAAGTTTACTAGGTTTGACTCTACGACTGACAAAATTAGAAAGTTAGATCTTTTCTTGGTTTCAGAGGTGGTTTTTGATAGATTTTATAGTTTGCAGGTGGCAGTGTTAGATAGGAAATTGTCTAATCACTTCCTTATCTTACTCCATGATTACAAGGTTGATTATGAGCATACTTCTTTTAAAATTTGTAATTCTTGGCTGACTATGGATGGTTTTGATGATATGGTTCGTGGTTGTGTTAGTGAGTTTGTTGCTGAGCAAAACTGGAGCAAGTTTGTTTTATTTTAAAATAAACTAAAGTTTTTAAAGAATAAAGTTTGTAGCATTCCAAGGTTAAGGATGTTTGTGAAGTGAAGAAATTACAGTTGGAGTCTCGATTGAATGATATTGATTGTTCTATTGATGGTGGTGCCTCGTCTATTGATTTGATTAATGAAAGGAAGGTTATACTTGGGGAAATTGCAAATATAAAGAAAATTAATGCAACAGATGTGGATTAAAGAGCTAAAGTGCAGTGGTCGGTTGAATGGGATAAAAAAAATCGGGGTTTTTTTTTTTTTTTTTTTTTTTTTTTTTGTAATGGTTTACTAAAAATATAAGGCGCCAAATGTTTATTCGTGGGGGTTCTGTTGATAGAAATTGGGTGAAGGAACTGGTCGCTGTTAAAAAAGGATTTTATGAATACTATTCTTCTAGGTTCCAAGTTTTTTACAACATTCAGATGCCTAATAGAAGTAATCAATTGTATACTCGTGGGGCGGAGGTTGTTACGTTTCTAGAAAAGCCATTTGCAACTGAAGAAATTAAGGAAGCAATTTGGGATTGTGGTGGGAATCGAGCTCCTGGTCTGGACATATTTTCTTTCCGGTTTCTCAAACACTTCTGAGTTGTTTTAGGTTTCAATGTCATTGAATTTGTGCAAGAATTCTCTTACAAACCTCTTATTCTTACAAGGTGTAAATTTTCTTTTATCATTGTAACATCCAGATCCCTGAGGTACATAATTCCTTGAATTTATAGATTTTGGAGGGTGTCACGATGCGAGATATGATGGTCAAATCGTGAGTATTATTTGACCAAGTTGACTACATTTTTGAGTCCTACTATGTGAGGCATAAGTCTCACGGCGTGAGGACCACCTAATGACTCAAAACCCTAATATTTCGGGTATTTAAAGGAATGAGTGGCTAGAGTTGCTCATTCTCAACCTCTTTCACTCTCTAAGCCTTCTGAAAACCCTAAATTCATCCATCTTTGAGATCCTTAGTGTTTTTCTTGTTTGAAGGAGAATAAAGAAAGATAAGAAGCACCATTATGAAGGGAGTTGCAATGAAGCATCATTATTATCAACTCTTCTCTTGTTTGGACCATTGTTAGTATCAAGACACAAGATTTATTTCATTTCATGGCTAGATCTTGGTTTTTGGTCCTATTTCCTTATGTTATAGCTTGTTGGCGTGAAGAAGATCCATAAAGCTAGCATCTTTATGGATTCATTTGGTCTTTTGAGTATTACATCATGCAGATATGGAAGTTGGTAGAGTATTAAAAACTTACATGAGAACTTGAGGCCATATTTCTACTTTTGACCTAAAATGTTGTAGGGACATGCATGGTGCATGCATGTCTATAAAGCAAGCATTTTTATAGACCATTAGGGTCCCCATAAGCTTCTGAAAGAGTTGTAGTTGAAGGCTAAATGGATTAAGAACGTTGAATCGTTGGTTTAGGCTTCAGACTGTTCTCATGACATGAGAAGGAAAAACCCATCCCTTGCTGAGTTGTCTGATTTAGGAGCGATTCTTTGGAATCGGAACTAGTGACTCTCATGATGTGACCACGGATTTGGTCATGACGTGAGACGCGATGATGAGTTTTGGGCCTTGTTGGGACACTAGTTATGACTTTGGGCCCCTATGGGACTTTTGAGTGTGGATTGATTTTGAATTTGATCAAGGTTTGACCAAGTTTGAACCAATGGTATTTTACGTAATTTGAGTGGTATTTGAGATTGGTCATTATTTGGTGTTTAGGTAATCAATCGAGCTGTCATTTGGAGCTGTGTTCTGCCAGAGATCTTTTTAGACTGAGAGATAAGTTTTCCTCACTGTACTCGTGGGTCGAAGACACTGGCCCACCAGATTATGTATCGTGGTTTTAGGATAGTGATATGGTAGTATGGTATTGTTTCGTAAATTTGTACGGTTATCTGTATTTTTTGGTTCTGTGTTTATGTTGTTTGTTACATTTATCGACATATTATGGTTGGGCTGAGGCGGTCCTGCTTTGTGCTGTAGGACAAGATACCTGGGGCGATCCAAATAGGTTGTAGGCCCTGCGCGAGGGGGGGGGGGTACAGTTAGGTTGAAGACCCGTAGAGCGGTCCATATAGGGTGTAGGCCCTGCAAAGTGGTCGAGTCAGGCTGAAGGCTCATATTTGCATGCTTTGTTTGTTAGGTTGTGTGTTGGTACTTTGGGGGAACTCACTAAAATTTGGCTTACAGTATCAGTTTATTGTTTCAGGTAGTTCAGATGACCATGGCAAAGCAAAGGCTTGATCATGCACATCTTCCTATTTTCTTGATATTGGCTTTTTGGGACATTTGGATATGAGTTTACTCTTGAAACAATGACTTTTCTTGTAAACAATTAAGGATAATGGTTGTTTTTGAAAATTTTATGTTTTTATGATTATTGGATGCTACAGTTACTTTGATCCCAAAATTGATAACCACTTGTTGGTGAAGGATTTTCGGCCCATTAGCCATATGGGGATATAATTTAAAATTATTTCTAAGTTGTTAGCAAAGCATCTGGTTTTCGTTCTTCCCAATGTTATTGGTGTGGAGCAATCGACTTTCCATAAGGGACGTAAATTTTAGATGGTCCTCTTATGATGAGTGAACTGATCTAATGGTTTAAAAAGGAAAAAAAAAGTTTCTCATTTTTAAAGTTGATTTTGAGAAAGCTTACGGATCTATTAGTTGGGATTATCTGGATCAGATAATGGTGTTTATGGTTTTGGGGATAATTGGTGTATGTGGATCCTGATCCTGATCCTGAACCTCCTCCTTCGTGTCGCGTAATCATCACCATTCTGAAACAAAACATATAATCATTAGGGTCATACACAATCTCGAGAGGTCTCTGATGTGAACAGAAGTATCCACTAATTTTAATATTTATAACCTAACAAACTTAGACTAACTATGTGCTTATAGGCAGTGTACCTAGTCAGATTACAGTATAGCTTAGGTAAGTCGGGTGTCGATCACAGGGAACGGTGTTACTTTATTTACTACTAAATTAATCTAATTATTAACAAGCTAAAAGGGTTTTTTTTATCTAATTTTGCAAGTTTAGATGAACTTAATTCTTTAACGATAACTTAATCAATAAACAAAACACTTCTATTAGTTCGAATCCACTTTCACTCAATGGTTATACATTAGCTGTAACTATTACTGTTGGTGACCAATTAATATAGTATTAGTAGTTTAGTTCTAAATCTACTAATTATTAATCAATTCATGTAATTCTATTTATGTTCATTCAATAGTTAACACAAAATCAATTATTAAATAAGATTGGAGCCATGAAAGATTGATTAATCAGAACACAATTATAGTCATTATATGAGTTCTCTAACACACCTTAATTTAATTATTCAATTACTAATCTAAGATTGGTTTGATCTTAGCTCTAATAACTAGTGTTCACTATATTATTAGGTATTCAAGTTCATGCTAAATTGTGTTCACTAACTACACAGAACAAGGATTCAAAGAAATTAAATAACTAATTCAAGCATGCTAGGTAAAATCAATCAACACAAGCATATTACCAACAATTAAAGTCAAATCTAATAAATTAAAACCATGAGTTCCAGCTTCATCTAGCTAATAGAAGCAGCTAGATTTAGCTGGACATATTATCAAGTAAACAAACGAATGTTATAATCCAAAACATATTAAAGTGTACCAAACTATGAATCAACTTATGTACTTCTACTTCCTTGGTGTTGAAACCAACTTCCAGGTCTTTCTCTTCTCTGAATTTTCGTCTCCAGGAACCCCTCTTAGCTCCTAAAAATCTCCCAAGTCGTAGGGTACAAGGATATATATATATATATATATATATATATATATATATATATATATATATATATATATATATATATATATATATATTCTGGAAAATACCCGTTCACATCGTGAGAACTTAAAGCTCATGTCGTGAACTCAGAGAAATCATAATCGCCAAGGATTTCTTCACCCGGATGCTTATCGTCTAATTCTTCTCACTCACGTCGTGAGTCCTCAACTTTTCACGTCGTGAGAACGTCTTTTATGGATGTTTCTCTTGTCTTTCAAGCTTTTAACCTCCAAAGTTCCATCCTTTAACGCTTTTAGCCCATTTCTTCAAAATGTCTTCTATTTTGGCTGCAAAATATAATTTAACCTTATAAGTATCATTATTCTATGCAAATCGCCAAAATGTATATATAAATGTACTTAAATATTTCCTAAAAATATGTATTAATGTGGAAATATCAAAATACCCCACACTTAGGCTTTGCTTGCCCTCATGCAAATCTACTTATTTAAACTCCAACTTTCATCACTAGCATTTCGTAGAACAATCCAATTCCAGCTCAGCCATTATGCCAAGACCTCAACGCATACATTTGTGTCTAAATTTTTCCTAAAGTACCCCCATACTTTAAATACTCACAATCTTCATAAACACTCACATACTTCTTCCGAACAATGCTCATTTTATGCATCCCTTCGAATCCATCCGCAGAAAACCTCCTAACCTCAAGGTATTTTTGGTTGAGCAACCCAAGCATACATAATCTAGACAATTACAATTTATGATACCACTATGGAGCTCTTTGGAATTCTTCACTTTCTTGATAATTTGATCTTTGATTTCTTTGAATTCACCACCTTGTTGTTTGATTTTTGGTATCTTCAACTTTTGAATTTCTTCGAATTTTGGTTTTTGTTCTTCATACTTTGACTTTGATGCTCCAAAAATTCTTCAAACTTTTTATTGTAATTCTCTCTTTTCTTTTTAACATGTAACTCACTTTTTTTCACTCAAAACCCTACATGCTTAAGCAGGGGCGCTCAACTTCAACCTTTATTGGTTAACGATAATAATTTTTCTGGATAGATTTCTAGTACACGATGCTAAACACATTGCATACTTCAAACTAAGCGAGGTTGTGTTTTTGTTCCATGATTTCACTAAAATAAGGGAGTCCACAAATACACTATAATGTGTATTGGCTCAACTAAACATTTGAGCTCTTATCGGATTATCCCATATAACACTGGCAACTACATTTCAAATTATTGTTACTAGATTCAATTATTAAAAATTCCAAAATTTCAAATTTTACCATTATCTAGAAATTTACTTTTTCTACCCCCTACCCCACACTTATTTTATACAATGCTCTCATTGTATGCTTAAATTAATATAAAAACTAAGAGAAGGGAGAAAAAGGAACAAACTCCCCTGGGATAGTGGCGTGATCATCTCCAAAAGTACGTATGGAATGTGCATCCTGAATATAGACTTTGAAAAATAGAAACTTGGATCTTGAACACGCAATATAAGTAATGTACCGGAAAAATATGGAATCGGGTCTTCAATCTTCAACAGATGTGGTGCAGAAAAATGTGCACAATGAAAAGAACAATGTGGGATAACAAATGCCACATTGTATGGTAGATAAAATGGGCCATTATCAGCTTCATAATATTCTCAACTAGAATGGTGGTGAACCACATAAAGAATATAGAAAAATATGATTATTCTTGTGAAAAGTAAAAAGTCACGACGTGAGGATGTAAATGGCCACGACGTGAATTCAATTGGAAACGGTTTCTGAAACTCAGAAGATAACGACTCACGACGTGAGAACTGGACTCTCAGAAATGTATTCACCTCAACCTTTCTTCTAAGTTATTATATTCACCCCATGTATTAATGGATTAAGACTCTTCTAACCTTATTAATTTCAAGTCTTCTCTCCAACTTCCTTCTCATTTGCCTCACCCCACAGTTATTTTAAATTGTAGGTCTCGACTCTCGACTTTAAACACTCACGGTTAAACACATATGCACTCATATCTAGACATCTCCTTCGCGTGATTCCTAATAAATCTGAAAATCAACCAAAGAAGAGAGAAGTAACATAATATATCATAGTTTTACAAGCCAAACAAATTTAAAAACAAAATAAAAATAATCAAAACAATAAGAAAATAAAGGAAATAAAAGTAGACACAATCAAACATCCTGCTTATCCTCGTGCACTCCGCTAGTGCCTGCTCCGTCGGCTCCATGTCCTCTATACTCCGTCCACCTCGGGCAAATCAGGTAATGATACCCCAAATGAGGTGGCTGCTCCACTCCAAGGCGTTGAACAACGTTCTCCATGGTACCACTAATCCAATTGACACTCAAAGATAACTGGTCAAAATAACCAGCCATGTCACTCCTAAAAGGTGCCCCCACCATGGATGCGGGTGGATGCATTGGTTGCCTGCGTTCTCCCCTTCCTCTTACATTCCTACGCATCGGTTTCAGTTGTGGTTTAGGTTGGTCGGCCGGTTGGTCATCACCATCATCACCCTCACCATCTGAAGGTACTATGCCCCAATGCGACCCGAAGTTTCTGACAACCCGCATAGTCTCCAAATACCCCATGCCAAACTCATGTTCATCCACACAAGTAATGGAACGAATAATATCAGGAACAACCAAATGATACGAGCGGGCCAAACGCATAATAAATTGCCCTCCACAAATGGGGCTCCCAGGGCGCGAACTAGCTGCAGACCCGGCCAGAAAGCGTGCTAGAAAATAAGGAATATTGCAACACACGCCGGGATGTAAGATACACCATAAGAAGAATAATTTTTTTTGTAACTTTATCTCCATGCCTCCTATGATTGATGGAGAATGCGATGAAACAGTGGAGTAAGCGATGGATTGGGGACCAAATACTGCTCTCGGGAGACACTCCGGAATTAAACATTCTGGACGCAATATTATGCCAGAAAGCATATCTAGTGACACCCTTCGTATATCCTCTAGTATCCATGCTAAAAAAACATACCAAATTCGGGATTCATTGCCTCTTGTCGATCATATAGTCCAACTCTCCAAGCAAATTCAACGAGGCTGCACTCCCGGTACTCACCCCCCAACCGGAACACCAAAGCTTGCGGCCAATGTGGGTTTTGGACTGTCTCCTGGAATGTCACTGTTAAGAAAAACTCAACGCAAAATTCCTTATATACCCGCTCTTGAATCCGAAATATATTGCGGCAAATTGAACAAGTGAACGAGTATCCATCTCCAATAAATACGTTTGTCAAAAATGGGGACAGCTTTTCCACGAGCCCGATTTCCCTCAAACGCGTCCAATTGATTGTAGGAGCAACAATAATCTTGCGGTTATAAAGCCACCCTAACTTGTTGTTCCATCGAGTCAAGATGTCACGAGACATAGTGGTGGGAAAATTGTAAAACGAGTGCAAACCCACAACTCCAAGAGATGCTTCCCTTCTAGGACCCATTTCTGCAAAAACAAGCAACAAACAAACCCAAAAGAAACAACCCACAAGTTTATAAATTAATAGAACTGATAATGTCTAGTCCCAGGATTCACGTCGTGAGTTCGCACCTTCTGCACACAGACTCGCAAAAATCAGGGGTTGATCTAGTCACATTACTAATGGGGTTTACTCGTGTGATAATTTCGACCATAATTCATTAACATACCAAAGCTATTCCACGAATTCTAGGGAAAATTTCATACATTTCGACTAACTAACAAACCCTAACCTTAAGTTTAACTATTAAAGAAAAATTGACTTTAAGAATTAAGAAGTATTACCTTAGATTGTAGTATGAGGTAAGCAAAAACACAAATCGTGTGATTGTCGGCAAAAATTGGAGCAATGGGCACCAGATCTCGTGTTCACTTCGTGGGGATTAAACAAAAAAAGGGTCAAAGGGATTCTTATCTCCTTAATCCGTGGTCCCGAATTTTTCAACACTCACGTCGTGAGTCGTTAAGGATTCACATAGTAAGTCCTGTCTGGGCTAAATTTTTGGGACATGCATTCCTTATTAAAAATGGAGTAGTCTTGGGCCAATAAGTTTAATAGAAAACGGGCTGACATGCATCATTTTCATCTTATCCGGCTTATTCAGAATTCACGTCGTGAATCCTTAACTATTCACGTCATGAATACTATACAAAAATATTATTAAAACAAGTTTGTCTATTAACTAACTTCTTAATTATTAACACTTCATTTTTAGGGACCCCACACTCAGTGTTTAATTATGAACAAAGCGAGTTGGATGATATGATTTATTTTCTAAGACTAAAATGCAAAAATTAAAAAGAAAAGAAAATTGCAAACCAGACTAGGGTTGCCTCCCGAGAAGCGCTTCTTTTTCTTGGAGTCATGAGTTGGAATCCGTGCCTCCTACGTTGAGTCCTCGGAAGAATCCACCACTAAGATCTTTTTTTCCTTGAAACGCCTCTTGTAAGATTGAACTCGTCTTTTGTACGCCTTCTTAGAATTCTCCTTTTTAGCTTTTACCTCTTCTCCATAGAGCTTGCGTTTTGTCCCTTTAGTCTCCAAGTTATCTTCATACTTAGACTCCTTGGTATCCTTTTCTTCCTTTACCACTGGACTTGTTATTTTTGATGTAACTTCCTCTTCATCACTTGTGATCTCGTCATCTTCCTTGCTCACCCAAGAGAATTGGACTTGTGTATGCAATGACTTCAACTAAATATGGAATACTTGCTCTTGGTTTTGTTCTTTTGACTTGATGAATTGTCTTGATTTCTTCTTCCATGAGCTTCTCTAATTCTTCAAGTTCATCTTCTTCATCAATTTTGAAAACTTCTTCATGAGCATGATCCCCTTGAAAGCCATCTTCCATCCCAAAAACTTCCTTTGCATCACCAACCCTCAAGGTGAGCTTAGACTCGTGAATATCAACAAGAGCTCCAACAATGTTTAACAATGGGCGACCAAGAATAATCGGTACATCGGGATCTTATTTCATGTCCAATACCACAAAATCTATTGGAAAAACGAATTTCCCAATTTTCACTAAAATATCTTCCACAATGCCCCGGGGCTGTGTCACTAAACGGTTCGCCATGTGACTAGTCATTCTTATAGCCTTTAACTTCTGAATATCTTGTTGGATTAGTGTCTAAGTCCATAACTATTTTGGTATGTACTTGACCCGATGGTGCATGGTCCTTTTGGGTTGCCTTCACCAAAGCAACTTGATAGGATGAATTATGGAGAGAAAGGATTAAATATGATTTATTAATATATTATGAGAATAATATATTAAAGGAAAAATCATATTGTTTAATTAATATTAGTCAATAATTAATTGGTAATTAGTTTTGTGACTAAAAGGGATTAATTAAACTTAAGGGACTGGAATTGTAATTATAAGATAATTGCAATTTGAGCTATGGATTGCCTTATATTAAGGAGTGGACGAATTGTAATTATAAGATAATTATAGCACCTGGTTCCTGGTATGTAAATCTTATTTGAGTATTTTCCAATTTTAGCCTTGGACTCGTCGATTCATAGATCCGACTCGCCGAGTAGGGACGGGACCCGGGACACGTTTAAGTTGGCGACTCGGAGAGTCCATATCATGGACTCGGCGAGTCACCGCTGTTGGATGAAACCCTAAGTTTCAGGGGTTTGCACCCTGTTTAAACATCATATCCGCCCCATGCCAGCCCCCATTCACCCCAGAGCTCCCAACCCTCGTTCTAAGCTTGTTCCTTGAGAGTTTGAGGCTATTGTGTGTGTTCTTGAAGGTTTTGTGTAACGACCCAATTTTCACATCCAAAAATTTCATTTTAAAATATTACTTTTAGAAATCATTAATACATAAAAGCATTGTTTGATCACGCCATAACACATCGCAAACCATGTTTTAATATTCAAACCATACAATCCATCAAATATCAGAGTACAATCCCAGTGAATCTCGTAATGCGGAAACCGAAGAGTGTGTGTGTGACATGCTGCTACCGTGCCGGCTCCTTTCCCCTAGCTGAGGAGGTACCTGAAACCAAAACTGAAACCGTAAGCACAAAGCTTAGTGAGCTCCCCCATAATACCCCATACCGTACAACATATAACAAATAACATGCAATTAGGAGATACGGGCCCCGCCCACACTCGTGAGGATACGGGCCCCGCCCACACCTCACTTTCTGAGAGATACGGGCCCCGCCCACACTCATGAAGATACGGGCCCCGCCCACACTTCGCTACCTGGGAGATACGGGCCTAGCCCACACTCCGTTCTCGGAGGGATACGGGCCTCGCCCACACCCAACCGTCAACACATATCATACAAGTATCACGCAGACAACAAGTATAAACAGTTCTATCATACTGGTATATATCACAATCAACTCGACTAATAGATACGGGCTCGGCCCACACTATAATACTAACGTCCCATCTATACGGGCCGGCCTTGGTGCCTTAGACCCGTTACTAATGAAAGGAAACTCACCTCGAAATAGCTGCTGGTCTGTGTGGGAATTGATCACCTACTACTGCTGCTGCTGCTCCGGAAACTCCCCGGCTGTAATTCCCACAATATACTTAGTCATACACTGCTAACTGTCCTTTGGGTAAAAAGACCATTTTACCCCTGGTCTAGCCCTAAGTCAAATCGAAGTCAACTATTAGTTTACCCGACTCGCCGAGTGGACCTCCACTCGCCGAGTCCCTAGCAAACTATTGTCCTGGGTCCCTGATTCTACTCGTCGAGTTGGGCTATGACTCGACGAGTTCATCTTCTAAACTGTCATTCAACTCCTTCATCCTACTCGTCGAGTTGTATGAACAACTCGTCGAGTTCATCTTCATCCGAAGAACACTTTATGCTAAGACTCGCCGAGTTGTATGAACAACTCGCCGAGTCTGTTCTTGATCTTATGAAGATTGCCTTGGACTCGCCGAGTCAGGGCATTGACTCGCCGAGTCCTAACATGGGTGAGTTCAGCTCCCAACTCACCGAGTCACCCCCTGTGACTCACGGCTCAACTCGATACATCATGAAGGGACCAAATCGGTGACTCGCGACCAGACTCGCCGAGTCGCCAATACGACTCGCCGAGTCGCCGCCATGCATCCACCAAATACACCGATTTACTCGATTTCAGTCCATGCCATTCATAGATCTGGACTTCTAGGACACAAATCACACGTAAAGTTTCCAACTTTACGTGTGGATATTCACTAATGTGGATTTTAGGGTGCAAAATGCCTCAAAAGGGTAGATCTAGGATGAACAAGCCACATGGGGCCATAAAGCTAACAGATCTGAGCTCCTGGAGCTCAATCTTGCCTAGATCTAAAGGTTAATCCACTTATTACGAAACATTAAGCACAAACAAGCTTGAAGAATTGCTCAAGAGTGTCCCAAATGAAATCCTAAGCATAGAAACAGGGGAAAAACGAGATATACCTCAATGATACAGCTGAAAAACACAATGATGCTTGGATGGCTCTCCTTTCTCTTGATCTCCTTCCCTTCTTGCCTCAAAACCTTCAAGAATGCACACAAGAGCCTCAACTACACAAGAAACAAGCTTAGGACGAGGGTTGGGAGCTCTGGGGGTGAATGGGGGCTGGCAATGGGCAAATATGGGGTTTAAATAGGGAGCAAACCCCAGAAACTTAGGGTTTCATCCAACAGCGGTGACTCGCCGAGTCCAAGATATGGACTCGCCGAGTCGCCAACTTAAACGTGTCCTGGGTCTCGTCCCTACTCGGCGAGTCGGACCTAGTGACTCGCCGAGTCCAAGGCTAAAATTGGGCAATACTCAAATAAAATTCACATACCGGAAACCAGGTGCTACATTTTGAGGCAAGAGGGGGAAGTAGATCAAGAGGAAGGAAAGGAATCCATACATATTTGCACTCTTTCAGCAGTTTCTTTGAGGTATAATCCGTTTTTCCCCTGTTTCTATGCTTATTACTTCATGAAAGTCATTCTTGAGCCAATCCCCAAGTTTGTATGTGCAAATTATCTCGTAATAGGCTGATTGGCCCTTAGATCTAGGCATGGTTGAGCTCCAGGAGCTCAGATCTATTGCCTTTATGGACCCTCGTTGCATGAAGACCCTAGATCTACCCTCTTGAGTACATTTTGAACCCTAAAACTCTCATGGGAGAATATCTACACGTAAAGTTGGAAACTTTACGTGTGATTCGTGTCCTAGGAGTCCAGATCTGTGAATGGCATGGACTGGAATCGAGCAAATCTGTGTATTTTGTAGGTTCATGGCAACGACTCGGCGAGTCGTTCATGTAACTCGGCGAGTCTGCTCTCGAGTCTCCGAATTTGTCCCCCTTTCGTAGTGTCGAGTGTGCAGTGAGTCACGGGGTGTGACTCAGTGAGTTGGAAGCTAAACTCATCTATGGAGGAACTCGGCGAGTCGATTCCCTGACTCGGCGAGTTCAAGGCAATCTCCTTAGATCAAGAACAGACTCGGCGAGTTGTTCATACAACTCGGCGAGTCTCCGCATAAGTGTTCATCGGATGAAGATGAACTCAACGAGTTGTTCATACAACTCGGCGAGTAGGAAGAAGGACTTGAATGTCAGTTTAGAAGAAGAACTCGTCGATTCATAGCCTAACTCGACGAGTAGAAACAGGGACTCAGGACAATCGTCTGGGTAGGAGCTCGGCGAGTTGGAGAGCCAACTCGGCGAGTTGGGTCAACTGAAAGTTGACTCTGACTTTGACTTTGGGCTAGACCTGGGGTAAAATGGTCATTTTACCCAAAGGACAGTTAGCAGTGTTTGATTGAGTATGTTGTGGGAATTGCAGTCGGAGGATTTCTGGAGCAGCAGCAGTTAGTCAGTTCCCGATCAGTTCAGCAGCTACTTTGAGGTGAGTTACCTTCCAGTAGCGGTGGGTCTACGGCCACAATGTCGGCCCACCAGTAGGAGTCGTATGTTAGATGATTGTCTTTGTGATATCATCTTGGTTGCTACTACCTGTTATGTTATGTGTTAGCATGATACGTTATATGTGATAGTAGTAGAGTTCGGTTGTTAGGACCGAAGGGTAGTCAGACACCCCAGAAATGTCTGACAGTATGTGATGATATGTTTGTATGCTGGACTGTTATGTTATGCGATAGAGGTAGTAGGAGGGGACCAGCCCCCGAGGATCGGTTGTTAGGACCGATGGGTAGTCAGCACCCCAGAATGGCTTGACACGGGTAGGACGGCACCCCAGAATGGCCGTATGGGTAGGTCGGCACCCCAGAATGGCCGTACCGGGTAGTCAGGCACCCCAGAATAGCCTGGCAGTATGTATGTTATGTGTTTGTATGATATGTGGTACGATGGGGGAACTCACTAAGCTTTGTGCTTACGTTTTACAGTTTGGTTTCAGGTACCTCTTCTTTGAAGTGGAAGGAGCTGGCGTAGTAGTGGCACATCATGCACACACTCTGGTTTTCGCATTTATGAGATTCACTGGGATTTGTACTCTGATATTTTGATGGGTTGTATGGTTTGGCTTTTAGACATGGTTTACGTTGTGTTATGGTTTGATCAAACAATGTTTTTAATTGTTAATGTTTTCTAAAGTAATGTTTTCAAAACAAAATTTTCGGACGTGAAAATTGGGTCGTTACAGTTGTGATGTCTTGGATAAGACAAAGACCAACTAGGACCATTTTATGAAGTGTTATGATAAAAACTACACTAACTCTTGAATATTTGGTTGTCAAGAAATGTTTATTGACAAGAGAATCTTATATGTCAAGGAGTTAGTGGGAGTCTTAATGGTCTTGAAAGGTTTCAAGAACAAATCAAATAAACCTTATCGATCATCATTAGCACACGAGTTGAGGTTTACAACCTATCGTGTTGACACTATTTTGTTTTCTATGCCATTCTAATTGAGTTGATTTTGCATATGAGTCTATGAGTTCTCGTTTGAATGCACAAAAGGCAAGGACCTTGATCAATGGAAATTACTTTGATAGGCAAAGGTGAACTGCTTAACTACTTGGAAGATATGGTGGGCAGCTGTGCTATCATAAGGCAAGAAATCAAGATTAAGAAAGTTCGGTCCATATGAGTTTGAATTTGTCGTAAATGTTGTTTTAACAAATTCACATGGATAGGAACACATACACCGTTGAAATCTAAGTGTCATAAGATTTCCTCCTTCATGAAAATGATTGTGAGGAAATGCTTTCACTAAGAAACATTTTAAAAAAGATAGTGAGTGTAAAATTGCATTCTCAAATTCGATTATGGTTACGGTATCCCTTTCCATGATTTGAGTTGTGAGGTTTGGCAATTAGTCTTAATTGTTTAGACACACATATGAACTATCTAAGGCAAAGGTGTATAAGTTCAAGAAGCTTTGATAAAAGATTATCAAAGCACTAAGTATTAGAAACATGGACTTAAGAAATTCAATAGGTATTGTTTTTCTGAAAGTTAAGATGTTTATAAATACATGTCGAAGCTAGTGGGAGCATAAGTGTTGTGGTTTATAATAATCATTAAGGGAGAGAATATTATGCTTTATTTCAAATCTAAAAGCTTAGGTTGTGGAATGTTAATAAATTTAGTCAAAAGTACATAGTGTGTTCTTAAATTTCGATTATGATTACGACATTCCTCTTCACAATTCGAATTTTGAGAACATAGCAAATAAAACATTATGGCAAAAGATTGATAAAGTATCAAATCTTTATGTAAGACATTTTGCATCGTGTCCCATATGCTTCGGGTACGTGATCGATTGCAAATGCTATAATATTTGACCATTCTAAAGTTTTCCAAATGTTTAGAGCATTTAGAGGGAAAAAGGACTAGAATCTGTTTTTGACCAAAATAATTAAACAACTATCAAAATGACAATCCAAAGTTCGCCGAGGATTGATCGCTTGTGAGTAGTTGGAAGTATAGTATTGGAAAATATGGAAATGTTTCCATATTGGATGGACCATATCAACGTTATTATGAATAGATAAGATTATATTAAGAATGGGTTGTCATATGGAAAATATGGAAACGTGTCCATATTGGGAATTGAATATTGAAAATCTATATCTAGATTAGAAACTTTTATGCAAAAGGATGTTCAAAGGAATGTACTTTGAGTGAGAGACATCATATCTATGGAATTGTCTTGTAACAATCTCCGATAGAGGACTTTGTAATTTCATTGGCAATAGTCTTTGTGACTTTGGTGCAATAATATTACAAAAGGATCGTTGCATAAAATGTTAGAATCTAGCATATTCTATAAGTGACAAGAATTGATGTTCTTACATTTATAAAATGGATTAGGGGTTATGAAATGAGAATGATTGGAAATGTGTTCAATTTGATCTATTTCACAAAGTAAGAACCATAGGTAGACATTGTGTTCATGCTAAGAGCATGGGACAAGTGTAATAATTCAAGTAAGAAGTTGATTACCCGAAACGACAAATAATGAGTAATCGATATGGTGATAAATAAAAGGTGTTTTATTTATACTCAAAGGTTTGAGGCCATATGGGATTAGTATTATTCTTGTGTTTCACATTGCATGTTTTGACTTCCTGAATAATTTAATTGATTAAGAACGGTCAGGTTATTCGAATGCGCCACAGTCGTTCATATGTTGGATGTATGTATGAATGAAGACTATCGTGAATTGGTGTGTGGATTGTCTAAAATAGTATTAGACATAAGCAAATGTTTGCTGCAACATTCATGAGTGCTTATGAATATGAATTTGAGCATTGGATCAAACCCACGCTCACTTGGATCACTCCATGGATTGTATCACAAGTGATTGGCGAGATGATAACATCTTATATTCTTGAAACCGAGATGTGTGAGTTGTATCTTCCGAATCGGTTGCACATTGATAATATGTAAACGCACCACTAACTTGGTGTCATAAAACATATTGTTGTGTGTGATTCGGTGAGTAAGTGAAAGCGAGCATTGAATCAAAGTTTATCCGTTCCTTTTATCCCAAGTAGGATAAAAGCGATATCTTTGGGCCCCTCGATGGTTTAGTGATGACAAACGTAAATGCTCGGCCGGGCTAGGGCTAATTTGATTTGTTCAATTAGTCAGTCGTCATAAATCGGAAGTCGAGAAATAGTACAAAGAGAATGATTTGAAATCATATCTCATACGATATCTAGAATGGAGGAATATATGATCCCTTATCTAAAGGACAAGCGTATCTGATAGGATCAGAGTTGACAGCGGCTTTGGAAAGCTACGATTGCAGATCAGGATCTGAAGTCATATGCAGAATAGTTATTAGACTTATCCAAGTGGGAGACTGTTGGATTAGTGTCTAAGTCCATAACTATTTTGGTATGTACTTGACCCGATGGTGCATGGTCCTTTTGGGTTGCCTTCACCAAAGCAACTTGATAGGATGAATTATGGAGAGAAAGGATTAAATATGATTTATTAATATATTATGAGAATAATATATTAAAGGAGAAATCATATTGTTTAATTAATATTAGTCAAGAGTTAATTGGTAATTAGTTTTGTGACTAAAAGAGATCAATTAAACTTAAGGGACTGGAATTGTAATTATAAAATAATTGAAATTTGGGCCATGGATTGTCTTATATTAAGGAGTGGACGAATTCTATGGGGAAACCCATGAGGAAATCGTCCAAGGCCTTAAGGAAAGGATTCCATGGGTTGTTTAGGGCTTAAGCATCCAAATTAGGGTTTCCTTGTTAGATAACCCTAATAGCCTCACTATATATAGAACCCTTAAGGCTCAAAAACGTGGGGAAGAATTCTTCTAGGGTTAGAACACGTTTTGGGCAGCCTCTATCCTCTCTCCTCTTCATTCTCTTGCTCTTGGTGTTTGTGAGCCATTAGAGGAGTGATATTTGTGACTCTAAGCTTTCTAAAGTCAATACAAGGAGGAATTGAGATTGTTATTGCTACATAACAATCAAGGTAATGTCTTAAACCCATTATTATGTTAATATGATTACTTGTATGCTAGAATTAGGGTTTATAGTATTGGATAATTTGCATGTACAATAGAGAAACCTAGATCCAAGCATTAGGGTTTGTATGAGCACATAAGATGTTCTTATGAATAAAACCCATCATATCTAACTTCTGATACAATGAATAAGGCATCAAATTAATGCTAGCACCAGAATCGGCTAAAGCATCAACCTTCATGTTGTTACCAAACTCACATGGAAGAGTGAGGCGTCCAGGATCCCCCATCTTCTTAGGTATCTCTCCCAACACAGCTTTTGAGCTTTGCTCACTTAGAATACATTTAGAATTCTTTTTTAGTTGCTGCCGAGTGGCTATCAAGTCTTGTAATAATTGTTGATACTCGGGAATTTTGGACAAGGACTCGACAAAGGAGTATTAATCGGGATACCCTTCACGTGCTTAATAAACTCGAGATGCTCTCTTTCCAATGGACTAAGGGCAGCTCAGGAAGGAAACGACAAAGGCGGCTGATAAGCTGAAACAAAGAAAGAATTTTTCGGTTCAGACATAACCCACGATGTGAGTTTTTCAGGCTTGCGTCGTGAGTTCATCAATTCAGCATCTTTATGATCTTCGAACTTGGGTTTCTTTGGCTTTGGATAGGGCTGTTGTGGCTCTTCTTCCAAGGCTTCCAGGAACTCAGAGATGGCCCCCTCCTCAGTATTTATGGCCATTACGTGAGACTGGGTCTTGTTTTTAGGATTTTTCGGGGACATCTTCTCATGAACCAAAGTGGTTAGTTGACCAAGTTGCACTTCAAGATTATTGATGGAGGCTTGTTGGTTTTTTTATTAAAGCCTGCTATTCTACCATCAATGCATGATGATTCTTAACCAAAGTTCTGTGCTCATTAATAGCAGAATCAGTAGCCTCGTGTCTTTTTTCAGAAGCTATTATAAACTTAATTAACATGGTCTCTAGATCGAGTTTCTTCTCGATTGGTGGTTGTTCTTTTTGGTAGAAGCCTCTGTCAGTTTGTCTATACTTCTCTTCTTTTTGCTTCGTATATTCATCATAGGGCAGCCACTCTTTCTTTGGTTTCCTCCAATATTCATCATACTTGTCCCCACTCGAATAGCAAACTTGTGCTTTCTTGTTTCCATATTCATCCAAGTTGCAATCTTTTGTCAAATGTGGACCACTACATCTCTCGCAACCAGCTCTAATTGCATGAATGGATTGGTCCATTTGTGATTATCTTCTCTCCATAGTGTTAAGCATTGCCATCACCGCAACCATCTCTTCAGGTTGTGCACCCCCAACTCCTTTAATGCCTTCATTCCTTGGATTATTATATTCACGAGAGTGTTTTGCGAATTCTTCAATTAATTCCTTCACTTCTCCCGAATTTTTCTTTGTAAGTAGTCCTTGAGAATCAAGAAGTTGTCTTGTCATCACATTTACCCCATCATAAAATATTGACACCTCTTGTTGAATGTGAAGGTCATGTTGAGGAAAATTCCTTAACAACCCTTTGTAACGGTCCCAAGCTTCGTAAAGTGACTCTCCCGGGTTTTGCTCAAAATTGGCTATTTCCTTTTTGAGTTTAGCAATCTTGGATGGTGGACAGGATTGGTCTAGAAACTGCTCATGCATTTGAGCCCAATTAGTTACGGTACCGAGTGGAAGTGCTTTTAACCAATCCTTTGCAGCTCCTTTAAAGGTAACGGGAAGCATCCTTAGCAAAACGGTGTCTCTGTTAATATTTGGGACATTGAAGTAATCAGTAATGTCATTCACTTCATCCGAAGTGCTTGAACGCATCCTCGTGATCCTTTCCGTAGAATGGGATATCCTTTAGTGTGGAAAGGATATGTCCCTTCAGCTCGAATGTGGCAGTGGCAGGGATTGCAGGTTGTACTAAGCTTGGACCAACATCTTCTCGAATTCTCTTTCTGTAAGCTCCCATGGACATTTCTTCAATATTTGCCATCTCGTGCCTTGGGTCGTTCTCGGGTTCGCTCGTATGTTCTTCAAATTCAAGCTTGGTATCATACTCAGATTCGGTTTGGACGGGTATTTGATCCAAGTGTTCATTCTTGCTTTTGTTCTTTGAGGATGAACTTGACTCCCCCGTTTTCTTCCCTGATTTCTTTGAAAACACTGATTTGAATTCTTGTAAGGGCGTCTTCTTCTTGTGAATTGCAGACTCGGGATCTTCAAGTGGTGGCAACAAAGGTGTGTTTGAGCCTCTGATCATGAACTCCTACAGACAATCAATAAAGACAACGTAAAAACGAACTAAAATAGACAAATAAACTAAAAACTAAAGAAAACTAAAAATCACAGTTCTCACGTCATGAGTTTATAAACTCACGTCGTGAGTTCTGAAAAAAAAACTAAGCAAATTAAAAATTGGAAACAGGGAATAAAAACTAATACTAAAAAAACTTTTGCTGGAAAATTAACTTTTTGCAGGTTTTACCCACAAAAAAGGATCGATTAACCTAAAGCAAATAAATAATAAACTAAGCCATTCCCCGGCAACAGCGCCAAAAACTTGAAGTGCACGGAAGTACCCACTAATTTTAATATTTATAACCTAACAAACTTAGACTAACTATGCACTTATAGGCAGTGTACCTAGTAAGATTACAGTATAGCTTAGGTAAGTCGGGTGTCGATCACATGGAACGGTGTTACTTTATTTACTACTAAATTAATCTAGTTATTAACAAGCTAAAAGGGGGTTTTTTTTTATCTAATTTTGCAAGTTTAGATGAACTTAATTCTTTAACGATAACTTAATCAATAAACAAAATACTTCTATTAGTTCGAATCCACTTTCACTCAATGGTTATACATTAGCTATAACTATTACTGTTGGTGGCCAATTAAGATAGTATTAGTAGTTTAGTTCTAAATCTACTAATTATTAATCAATTCATGTAATTCTATTTGTGTTCATTCAATAGTTAACACAAAATCAATTATTAAATAAGATTAGAGCCGTGAAAGATTGATTAATCAAAACACAATTATAGTCATAATATGAGTTCTCTAACACATCTTAATTTAATTATTCAATTACTAATCTAAGATTGGTTTGATCTTAGCTCTAATAACTAGTGTTCACTATATTATTAGGTATTCAAGTTCATGCTAAATTGTGTTCACTAACTACACAGAACAAGGATTCAAAGCAATTAAATAAATAATTCAAGCATGTTAGGTAAAATCAATCAACACAAGCATATCACCAACAATTAAAGTCAAATCTAATGCATTAAAAGCATGAGTTCCAGCTTCATCTAGCTAATAGAAGCAGCTAGATTTAGCTAGACATATTATCAAGTAAACAAATGAATGTTATAATCCAAAACATATTAAAGTGTACCAAACTATGAATCAACTTATGTACTTCTACTTCCTTGGTGTTGAAACCAGCTTCCAGGTCTTTCTCTTCTTTGAATTTTCATCTCCAGGAACCCCTCGTGTCTCCCAAAAATCTCCCAAGTCGTAAGGTACAAGGATATATATATATATATATATATATATATATATATATATATATATATATATATATATATATATATATATATATTCTGGAAAATACCCATTCACGTCGTGAGAACTTAAAGCTTACGTCGTGAACTCAGAGAATTCATAATCGCCAAGGATTTCTTCACCCGGATGCTTATCGTCTAATTCTTCTCACTCACGTCGTGAGTCCTCAACTTTTCACGTTGTGAGAACGTCTTTTATGGATGTTTCTCTTGTCTTTCAAGCTTTCAACCTCCAAAGTTCCATCCGTTAACGCTTTTAGTCCTTTTCTTCAAAATATCTTCTATTTTGGCTGCAAAATATAATTTAACCTTATAAGTATCATTATTCTATGCAAATGACCAAAATGTATATATAAATGTACTTAAATATTGCCTAAAATATGTGTAAATATGGCAATATCAGTCTCACACACTCTACAAGTTCCCTGGTTCCATATCGGCCCTCCTCGACTCGAGTAAGGATCTTCTGCTTTCAGTAGTACGATCCCATACTACCTTCCACATCTATCCGTACCTTTTCTCAAGGATTTCCTTGAATTTACCAAGTCTCTTCTACCACTACTACAACACTCTTGTGCTAATCTCATCCTAAGCTCACCTCAGGGCAACTCTCTAACCCACTCTCCCCCATCAACTGCATAAGATGTCCATGTCATCTCTCCCTAACTAGCTTGCGAATACCATTACATATTACTAAGAATAGATAATTCTTCGAATGAGAGGTCCTATCCTACAACGATTGGACTCAAACAAGAGTTGTGAATTAGGGCTAGACCTAACCTTCTGAAATTATTTCGTCCTCATAATATGTAACTTAACATGTTCGTCTACTAGTTAATAAAAGACAACTAGGACTCCTAATAGCACAAAGCAAGCAGCATTCGGACATTAAGTAACCCAAACCAAGCATATCATATCCAGAATATCATATCACTGACTACTCAGTACTACCATGCAGCTCAATAAGCACATACAACAGGCATATCACGCATCCTCCTAGATCTTTAGCCCTATTCTAACATGCAGTTAACACACACATATAAAAGGCATCCTTCCTAGATCCTTAGCCGTAATCTAGCATGTAGTTCTCATAATCATAACATAACATAAATGTATGGGTATCTTGGGGAAAACTTACTTGAGCTCGACCGGTCGCACGCATCATACACCTTGTTCTTTTCAAAGTTCTTTTCTCTTTTTAATTTCTTTTCAAAATCCTTTTTAAAAGATCTTTATTTTGAAAAAATTTCATACCAAGTCCTTAGTTTGATTTCAGACACACCCGAGAGTGTGCCCGAATCCCTCAAACCAAGGCTTTGATACTAACTTGTAACATCCTAATTTTCCGAGACAAAAAAATTTGTTTTTAATTATGTTACTTTTAAAACCATTTACTGAAAAACAACATCGATATCATATAAAACGATAAAACCATAATCACATGTCTTAAAGTGATATAATCAATAATAATAATAATATCAGAGTACAATCCCATGGATCTCAAAATGTGGAAATAGTCTGTCTACGATGCGCTGCTACCGTGCCATCTCCTTCCCCTTCGACGAAGAGGTACTTGAAACCAAAAATATAAACTGTAAGCACAAAGCTTAGTGAGTTCCCCCATATTACCATATATCATACATAACACATACTGCTAGGCATATATGGGTGCCAGCCTCCCCTTCTGTTTATTTCAACCGGATAACTGCCTAGCATATCTGGGTGTTGGCCTCCCCTTCAGTCTATTCAAACCGGATAACTACCTAGCATATATGGGCCTTGGCCTCCCCTTCGGTCTATTTCAACTGGATATCGAGGACTATTTCACCCCTACCACTACCACATAGAACATAACAGATAGTGGCACACTAGACAATTATCACACAGACAATCATCCAACCACAAGCTCTTACTAGTGGGTCGGTATTGTGGCCTTAGACCCACTTACACTGGAAGGTAACTCACCTTAGTGTCATGAAGTCTAAACTGTACTCGATGTCGGGATCAACTCCTCTCAACTCCTACACATAACAACCTTCCTTAATTTAACATTACATATTCTTAACCCCTATAAGGGTTACTCAGGTCAAAGCCAAAGTCAAGGTTAACAACTTGGTCAAAGTCAACCCTGGATCAAATTTGTTAGAGTCAAAGTGTTGTAATAGTCGAAGTATGTATTTAGAGTCTTCGAATCTTTCTGTATTTTATTTTACTAAGGTATTATATTCGAAGTTTAATGTTTTAGTCCTTAGTATATTTTTTGTACGCTTTCTTCTCCTATAAATAGGAGTAGTTACTAGTGTCTTAGTAACGAAGTCTTTACAGAATATTCTTTGTAATCTGTAAACTTTGATAAAGTGTAATAGAGCCAAACAGATCATATTTACTTCGGTGTTCAAATATCGCATTCTTACTTTGAATTAACTATATAATTCATTTCATACTTGATTCTTTGATTCATCAATTGGTATCAGAGCAAGAATTACATCTCTAATATGATTTTCACTTTGTTCAAAAGGTTTTTGAATCAACTGTTTGATTCAAAAGTTTCCGCACTTTTTGGAAGTGAAAAATTCTTTAGATCTTAGATTGTAATTAGATTCTGCACTAAATTCATTGAATCGAGTGTTCTAAGAGTGATTGTGATCTGATTCATACAGTTTGTTGTCAAATTCTCATAGTTTCTACTAAAATCTCAAGCATTTCTTCCGTACAAAAATGGTCTCCTTCTATCTGAATTCAATGACTTCATTTTCTCATCTTCTAGGATCTTCCACCAAAATTCCTATGCTCATCCCTGAGTATTACGATCAATGGGCTGATCGTATGCAGGATTATCTTAATGGAATGGATGAAGATTTGTGGAATTGTATCTCCGGTAATCGCAATTCACCATCGAATGTTCAACCAATTGGTTCTTCCTCTGGAAACTCTGAAGTTGAAAATCAAGTCGATCGTCTGAGAAAGCTGGAGAAAAGATGTATGAGAGAATTAAGAGGAGCTTTGCCTCCAGTTGTTTACAACTACGTGAGGAGTTGTAAAACTGTAAAAGAAATCTGGAACATTCTCAAGGAAAAGTTTCAGGGAAGTGAGAAGACGAAGGTTAATTCTGTCACACAATGCTTGGTTGAGCTGAAGGACTTCAGACATAAAGATGGTGAATCAATTGAAGTATATTACGATCGTCTGAATGAGTTGATATATCGATGCAATCGATATGGGATCACAAGATCTGCAATGGAATTCAATTTGATATTTGATATGGGACTCAGAAAGGAATGGCGGAGCGTGAGCATGATGGTGAAGAACCAACAGAGCTTTGACACATCTACATTAAATGACTTGCACAATCAGATTAAAACTCATGAAAGCGAAGTGAATGAAATAGCTGAAGAATCGAAGGCTATGTTGGGAGGTCCACTAGCTTTGATGTCAAAGATTTCTGAGAAAGATGCTTCGGATGAAGATGAAGGGTTTATCATGAACTCTGATGATGAAGCAATTGCCTTTTACTCAAACAATAAGGTGAAAAAGTTCTTTAAAAAGCCTTTCAATCAGAAGGCAAAGTCGTCTGAGATTAAAGGGAATTTTCTGAGTAAAAATGTTGGGGAAGAGAAGAAGAGGGAAGAGAAGAAGAATGAAGAGAAGCAAGATTCGAAGGCAGTTGATGGAAAGAGTGAGAAGAAGCTGAAAGGAAATATTGGGATTGATTTTCATTATTGCAATGGTGTGAATCATCTTGCAAATGACTATATGCTTTGAAAGAAAGAAGAGAGGAAGTTGAAGGTGAAAGATGAAGCATACTACGCTGAAAAGTTAGAGGAGGTTCGTTCAAGAGCTAAGAATTTGTCTCTAGTTGCAAAGGGAACTGATGAGGAGGAAGATGGTACATATCAAATATGGTCATCTGGATCAGACGATGAAGAAGCGCGCAATCCAACCCATGGAGCCATGTTTGCAAAGATGGAGGAGAATTCAGAGGAGGAAACACACGAAGTGTGTGGAAAATGCTTTGTATCAAAGGCTGTTGACAAGTCACCAATGACAACAAAGGTAGGAAACATTCTTAAATCTTTTAATATTCCAATACATGCTTATGATTCTAAATTAGTATCTTTTGATGAAATTGTTACTTATTTTGATTCAATTGTGGTATCTGCTAGCAATGAGGCTAAGAAGCTGACAATTCAATTGCTAGAGACCCAGAAGAAGTTAGATTTGAAATCTAGAATACATTGTCTAGAACTCCAAATAACGAATATCATGGTAGATAGAGACAATTTGTCAAGAGATAATAAATTGTTACTAGCACAACGAAATATATACTATAATGTTGCTAAAAGGTTATATGGAAAATTAACTGAGCTTCATCATTCGTGTGAAATTAGTAAAGAACAACATAGAAAATTACTAAAAACACTAAGACTTCGATCCTACTCGCTGAGTCTTGCATGTACTCGTCGAGTTCTACTTCTTACAAAGTCGGGAGATTCTTCAATTGACTCACCGAGTTCATCCTTGAATTCGTCGAGTCCTTCTTCATGCAAGAAGGCATATTCAACTATGGACTTACCGACTTCCTTATGAACTCGTAGAGTATGCCTTCATCTAGTTGGGACTTGCCTTGAACTCACCGAGTTTTACTCTTGAACTCGTCGTGTTCCATGATTTCCAGGTCCAGATTCACATCTATCATGTTGAGTCCTCTTCTAGACTCAACCAATTCGATTAAAACAGAAAAGGGTTGGGTCATACCCCGACTCGTCGACTCCTATGGACCACTCGCCGAGTCCCCCAAAGTCCACGTCCAAACTGTTGATTTCAGTCGAGTTCAACACATCCAAAACATAGATCTAGCCTCCCAGGGTCCATAACACACGTAAAGTTACAAACTTGATGTTCATGCATGGGGTATTTAGCCCAAATGGCCCTAAAATGGAGTCCACAAGATGCATGAGGTTCTTATGGAAACAAAGTTGGCACCTTTATGCTATGGGAACCCTCAATGGTTCCATATCTGAAGCCATGCCCCTTTTTTAACCACAAAATCCTGAATATGACACTTCTAAGGCTTAGAAAAGGTAGAAATGAGCCTTAACTAGAGATCTAAGAGATGGATGGTCAAGTTTGAAGCATTTTACCTTGAATGAACTGGAAATGAGGTAAAACCTCTGGATCTACTTGCTTCTTCTGGAACCCCCAAGCTTCTACTTCATTCTTCAAACTTGAAACAACCAAAAACACACAAAAATGGATCAAGAACACTCCAAATGCTTTAGGGTTTTGAATTAGGGCATTTCTGGACTGGGAGGGACGATGGAGGCTGGGTTGGGACAAGATAAGGTGCTTAAATAGGGTGCAAACCCTAAATATTAGGGTTTCATCCAGACAGTCCTACTCGCCGAGTCGGGCTCTTCGACTCGTCGAGTAGATTACTTAAAACTCGCATCCAAGAGTCTAGTCAACTCGCCGAGTTGGGCCTCCAACTCGCCGAGTCCCAGGGTAAAATCATACAATTTATTAAATTAAAATACGTACCGAGAACCAGGTGTTACAGTGAATGTGGGTGATTCCAATATGGTTTTGTCTCATCTTTTTTACGCATATGATGCTTTGTTTCTGGATGATTTGGTTGAGAGAAACATTTGGAATCTAATTACTATCATCCGGTGTTTTTATATGGATTTTGGTTTGAAGATTAATATTTTTAAATCCACTCTTTTGGGTGTTGGAGTGGAACATTCTGAAGTTATTTCTTTAGCTTCGATTACGGGATTTGCTACAATTTCTTTCCCTTTTTCCCATCTTGGAATCCTGGTGGGTGGTTTAATGAATCGTATTAGAAGTTGGGATGCCATTGTTGATCGATCTCGTAGGTGACTTTCTAATTGGAAAGTTAAAATTCTTTCTATCGGCACTTAACCCTTACCAAATCGGTTTTGGGTAGTTTAGGTATATGTTTTTCGATTTTTAGATTACCTACTATTGTTTTTCATTTGTTGGAAGCTTGTAGAGCTAGATTTTTTTAGGGGATGGAAGAAGGTCAAAGGCATATCCATTAGGTGAAATGGGATGTGGTTCTTAACTATAGAGATAAAGATGGGTTAGATATTAGTAGTTTGGATGCGTTTAATCTTGCGGTTATGTACAAGTGGAAGTGATGTTTTCTCCATGAATCAGATTCGTTATGGGTGAAATTTATCAAGGAGTTGCATGGAGTTTCTAGTTCTTTACTTGGATATTTTCGGCCTCATTGAGGAGGGGGGGGGGGATAAAATTGTTGGTTCCATAAATCAACTGCATGAGCAGAATGTTATCGACCGGAATTCAATGTCTATTGTGGTTGGTGATGGGTCTATTGTTAGGTTATGGTAGGACACATGGTGTGGAGGTGTTATTTTCAAGACTCAACTTCAAAACTTGTATGCTTTATCTTTTATTGAAAAATTGTCTTATTCGTGTTTTTTGGAGCTCTTCGAGGTGGAGTTTTTCTTAGTGGCGTCATATTAGAGGTTGTGGTGAATTTTTGCAATTTGATAATCTTATGGAGATTTTGTCCCCAGTTGTGTTGACTACTACCCCAAATAAGTGGTCCTAGGATATTGATTATAGTGGTTGTTTTTCTATCAAGTCTGTCAGGAAACATTGATTCATCTAGGTTACCAATGAGAGTGTTTGCTACCAGATGGAACAAGCATGTCCCTATCAAAGTTAACATTTTCATGTGGCGGTTCGTGTTGTAGCGGCTCCCCCTTAGATCGATTCTGGTGGATAGAGGTGTAGAATTGGACTCTACTCTTTGTCCGATTTGTCTGGCTATTCAAAAAGATGTTCCTCATTTATTCTTTCATTGTAATTTGTCCCGTCGGGTCTAGAACAAAGTCAAATTGTGATTATACTTGTCGATTCCCACCTTTATGGGTTATTCTGATTTCCTTGTTTGGATTTATACTAGTCTGGTGGCGACACGGGTCTGCAGGTTTTGGAGTCGGTGTGTATGGCGGTGCTTTGGGTTACTTGGTTCTACAGGCATTCGATTATTTATTATCCCGTCTAAGTGTAAAAAGTAGTACTTGTTTGATAGTATCGTTGGTTTTCCTTTAAGAACACTATGTCTCGTTTTAATGGGAGTACGTGGCTGCATAATCCGATACGACCTTAATTTTGTTTTTTTGCTAGCTATTAACTAATATACTTTGAGTTATAAAATTTTACTGTTGTTAAAAAACAATGCCGGAGGTATTATTAGGAACTACATGGCTAAAAAGACAATCCATTTTACCATTTAGAAAACTCTAATTAATTTTTGAAATATTTTTATTGGTTGAAATTGCATTATTTTCCGAAAAAACTGATTACAAGTAGTTGATTATAAGTTGACCTTTTATAAAAGTGATGATAAAGTATCTAAGGGGTGTCTTAGCAGCACCATTTTTAACCCTATAAAAAATGTTCATACTTTCTTGTTTTGGATCTCGTTCCTAGTTAGGAACGAAAATCAAGATGCATTTATATTCTAACAAGTGACATGGAGATGAAGATGAGATATTGCATGGATATATTTTCTACACCATCGGCATATCTATTTATTATACTAGCACAAATAGCAAAAAATTTCAAAATATGGAGTCGCCAATAAAGTGTTGTAGTTGTCAAAGAATTTCGAAATATGGAGCGACCAATGAAGTGTTATGGTTGTCAACTTAAAGAATTTTGAAATATGGAGCCACCAATGAAGTGTTATGGCTGTCAACTTAAAAGGGAAAAATCATTTTTTTTTATTTAAGAAAACCTTATATTTAATTATTTAGGTTGTGATTACTTAGTAATGTAAAAGATATGATAGATAATCTATTGACTAATGTTCAAATCATGATACTACTCAGTCTATGTAGTCATAGATGTTTGTCTACAGTGACTCAAAGATATGAGATATAACCTCATGTTTGTAGCAATGATTGGTTGGTGCGTGAAAATCGACCCAAAAACCTTTTTTTAAGAAAATTATTTTTCCAAAAAAAAAAAAAAAAAATAGAACCGACATGTTAAATCAAATAATTGATACATCTTATCCGATGACAATTATACTTGATGATCATATTTTATGTGTGCTTTTTAATATTGTCCATGGCTCCATGCTTCTCAACCATACATGGCTTTTCGGTCATTAATGTTCAGAAGATGTAGTGATGTACGAAGGTTTCTACGCTTGTTATTAGAGTTTTTTGATTTTCTTTGAGACATCAAAAATTATAGAATCAATCATATAAATTGTCTTTTTTTCCTTTTAGAGATGATAGTTTTGTTGATAAACACTATTATACTAACCACTAGATAATTTTGAATTTTGTATATTTAACTATTTTATTAAAAAATATTACATTTTTACTCTCTAGCCTTTCAAATATTTATTATTTTTTAGTAGTTAATTTGTTTTATTTTAATATTCAATATTGTAAGTTACTTTTTTAACTAATATATATATATATATATATATATATATATATATATATATATATATATATATATATATATATATATATATAATACATTTAGTGTCAATATGAGACAATTGACACAAGCCCACTTGATAAAATTTTGTAAGGTTGGTGAATTTTACTAACGTCATCCATAATGAATGTATCATGGAGGGTTCAATGGATAAAAATTTGTAAGGCGATATTAAATGGATAGTATTTAGCATTGTAGGTGTAGTTGAATGAATCAAGGGTTTAATTCTCATTCAACGGTGATATGAGATTTTTTTTTCTTTTTTATTCTCAATTTAGTACAAACTATATATTATTATATTGAAAGTTAATTTACTTATTATTATTATTATTTTTGTAAAAAACAAACTATATATTATTTTTTTTTGTTTTAATTTATTTTATTTATATTCAATAATTTATTTTATTCAGTTAATTTATAATTTTTTATTCTAAACAATAAAAACTATATAAATCCTAAAAATATTTTAAAAAAATAGCATCTTATTTGTAACTTTTAATTTCTAAATTGTAATTTTTAATTAATATTTAGTAATTGTAACTTTAAATTTCTAATTAATATAATATTCTAGTTTTATTTATTAATATTATTTATAAAAAAAAATAAAATGGTAATGTAAGAATCCATTGAATTCTTAAGACTTTAATAGAGTGTAGAGTTTAATAGGTTAAATGATATAATTAATGGAATGCTGATGTGACAATCCATTGATCTCTTAAGAGTTCAATGCATTAGAGATAGTCTGATTTGATGATACTAACTTTTAACTATTACCAAGTGGTTCAGAAAAATGCATATTATACTTTTATATTTACTTTTATTTTTATAACAATGTTGGATATGGACTTTAGATCTAGGACATCTTATTCTAATTTTGACTTCTAATATATTTATTAGCTATATATGAATTTTCAAGATTGGTTATTTTTTATGGGTTTTTAACTTAAAAGTCCTTAAGTTTACAAAATTTGTTCAATTTAGTCCCTATAACGAATTTTGGTGCGTTAATGTCCAATATTTTGGCTCTTTTTGTTAAAAACGTCATTTAGCAGGTTTGGAGTTGGTCGTCCGGTGATATCCCACCTGTTACACAAATACCCTTATAAAAAAGGGAATCCCAACGTTTTTCCTCCCCATCCCTTATTTACATAGCTCGAATTAGAGCATCTTCACGTAGCATCTTCACGCAACAATGGTTGCGTCGTCTTCAAACTCAACAACTTTAGGTAGAATGAAACTTGTTAAATGCTATTGTGGTGATGTGTGCTACATAACAATGTTCAAGAACACTAGATAACCCTGGTAAATTTTTTTTGGGGATGCCCTAATTTCAAGGTAATTTGTAATTTTTGTTAAATTTAAATGATTACTGTTAGCAGGGTTTTAGGATTGTGATTACACATTTTTCTCCCTTTTAATTTGCAGGAGTCTTCAAGGTGTCATGTTTTCAAGTGGGTGGATGAATGTGGGAACAAATCTATCCAGCACGAAGATAAATTGATAGGTATGATGAAGATAGTTGCAGGGTTGATCGTGTTTATTGTAATAATGCTTGTAATTGTTGTCCTAAAAATGTAATTTAGGTATTGCACTTTTGCAATGTGGTTGGTTATGTAATGCACATGTGTTTTGAACTGGAATCCATGTAATTTAGGTAATGATAATGTAATAGTAATCATTTTTTGTAGACTTTCTAATTTGATATGTGCAAAGTTGTAATTGGTAACCCAATTTAGGCATTAGATAATATCAATAGAGGACAATTTAGGCAATGAATAATGTCATGACAGAGGGAAATTCAAATGATATAATTCATACAAAATTGAGTTGTTTTAATCCATACCAAAGTATGATGCTATAAAGCATATTAAACCAAATGTCAGATGTTATAATCCACACTTAAGATGCAATTAACCAAACCTATTATAAGATGCTATCTACCATAAACCAGATTTCATAGAAAAGGGGTGTGCATTACATAATGTTTCATGTAATAATCATCTAATTGTGCCAAAAAGCCTATCAAACAAGCCTATCAAGGAAACATATAAGGCAACACATATGATAATTAGATGTTTGCTGCAAAAGCTAGGAATAACAAAAGATATTAACAAAAAGAAGGCATCATATGCCAATGATTAACATCCCACTTCACCCATTTTCCTAATCACTACTGAACTAATCCGACTTAACAAGTTTGGTAAAACTAGAACCACTACCATTTTTGGCATACTATAACACCCGCGTTTCCCACTAGACATTAATAAAGATGATGAAGTGGGTAGGGTAAATAATTGTAATCTTTTGAGGTTAATAAAAGAGGGTTATTTGATTATTATGTGATATTTGTATGTATGTATGTATATATTGATGGGTTTTGGTCATAAGACATCCTATGTGCTCATACAAACCCTAATGCTTAGATCTAGGTTTCTCTATTGTACATGCTTTGAATCCAAGACTATAAACCCTAATTCTAGCATACATGTAATCATATTAATATGTAATTAGGTTTAAGATCATACCTTGATTGTTATGTAGCAATAACAATCCCAATTCCTCCTTTGAATTGACTTTGGAAGGCTTAGAGTCACAAGTGTCACTCCTCTAATGGCTCACAAACACCATAAGCAAGAGGATGAAGAGGAGAGAGGTTGAAGGCTGCCAAAAACGTTTGTAAACCCTTACAAGAACATTGGCCACGTTTTTGAGCCTTAAGGGGTCTTTATATAGTTGGGCTATTAGGGTTATCTAACAAGGAAACCCTAATTTGGATGCTTAAGCCCTAAACAACCCATAGACTCCTTTTATCAAGCCCTTGGACGATTTCCTTATGGGCTTCCCCATAGAATTCGTCAAACCCTTGATACAAGGCAATCCATGACCCAAATTGCAATTATCTTATAATTACAATTCCAGTCCCTTAAGTTTAATTAATCTCTTTTAGTTACAAAACTAATTACCAATTAATTATTGACTAATATTAATTAAACAATATGATTTCTCCTTTAATATATTATTCCCATAATATATTAATAAATCATATTTAATCCTTACTCTCCATAATTCATCCTATCAAGTTGCTTTGGTGAAGGCAACCCAAAAGGACCATGCACCATCGGGTCAAGTACATACCAAAATAGTTATGGACTTAGACACTAATCCAACAGTCTTCCACTTGGATAAGTCTAACAACTATTCTGCGTATGACTTCAGATCCCGATCTGCAATCGTAGCTTTCCAAAGCCGCTGTCAACTCTGATCCTATCAGATATGCGTGTCCTTAGATAAGGGATCATATATTCCTCCATTCTAGATATCATATGAGATATGATTTCAAATCATTCTCTTTGTACTATATCTCGATTTCTGATTTATGACGACACACTAATTGAACAAATCAAATTAGTCCTAGCCCGGCCGAGCATTTACGTATGTCATCACTAAACCATCGAGGGGCCCAAAGATATCGTTTTTATCCTACTTTGGATAAAAGGAACGGATAAACTTTGATACAATGCTTGCTTGCACTCACTCACCGAATTACACACAACAATATGTTTTATAACACCAAGTTACTAGTGCGTTTACACATTATCAATGTGCAACTGATTAGCAAGATACAACTCACACATCTCAGTTTGAAGAATATAAGATGTTATCGTCTCACTAATCACTCGAGATAGTGATCCAAGTGAGCGTGGGTTTAATCCAATGCTCAAATTCATATTCAGAAGCACTCATGAACGTTGCAGCAAACATTTGCTTATGTCTAATACTCTTTTAGACAATCCACACACCAATTCACGACAATCTTCATTCATATCTACTTCCAACATATGAAGGACTGTGGCCCGTTTGAATAATTCGATTATTCTTAATAAACTCAATTATTCTGGAAGTCAAAACATGCAAGGTGAAACACAAGAATAATACTAATCCCATATGGCCTCAAACCTTTGAGTATAAACAAAACACATTTTATTTATCACCATATCGATTACTCATTATTTGTCGTTTCGGGTAATCAACTTTTTACTTGAATCATTACACTTGTCTCATGCTCCTAGCATGCACACAATGTTTACCTATGGTTCTTACTTTTGTGAAATAGACAAATTGAACACATTTCCAATCATTCTCATTTCACAACTCCAAATCCATTTTCTTAAGTGTAAGAATATCAAATTCTTGTTACTTATAGAATATACTAGATTCTAACACTTTATGCAACGATCCTTTTTTTAATGTCACTGCACCAAAGTCTCAAAGACTATTGCCAATGGTATTACAAAGTCCTCTATCGGAGATTGTTACAAGACAATTCCTTAGATATGATGTCTCTCACTCAAAGTACATTCCTTTGAACATCCTTTTGCACAAAAGTTTCTAATCTAGACATAGATTTTCAATATTTACTTCCCAATATAGATACATTTCCATACTTTCCATATGACAACTCATTTCTTAATAGAATCTTTTCTATTCATCATAATGTCAATATGGTCCATTAATACCATGCTTCCAACTACTCACAAGCGACCAATCCTCGTCGAACTTTGGATTGTCCTTTGATAGTTGTTTAATTATTTTAGTCAAAACCAATTCTAGTTCCTTTTCCCTCTAAATGCACTAGACATTTGGACAATTTTAGAATGGTCAAACATTAAATCATTTGCAATCGATCCTATACTCGAAGCGTATGGGACACGACGCACAATGTTTTATTTTCTATGTTCTCAAAATTCGAATTGTGAAGAGGAATGCCGTAATCATAATCGAAATTTTAAGAACACACTATGTACCTTTGACTAAATTTATCAACATTTCACAACCTAATCCTTTATATTTGAAATGAAGCATAATATTCTCTCCCTTAATTATAGCAAAACAACTTTATAATCCTTACTACTTTGCAAGGTTTAACTCTTGTTTTCTATAATTAATATTGCTAACTTTGCAATACGTGTCTTAATAATCATACAATCATAACATTTATGCTCCCACTATCATGATGATTATTATTAAACATAACACTTATGCTCCCACTAGCTTCGACATGTATTCATAAACATCTTAACTTTCAGAAAACAATACTTATTGAATTTCTTAAGTTCATGTTTCTAATACTTAGTGCTTTGATAATCTTTTATCAAGGCTTCTTGAACTTATACACTTTTTCCTTAGATAGTTCATATGTGTGTCTTAACAATTAAGACTAATTGCCAAACCTCACAATTCAAATTATGGAAAGGGATGCCGTAACCATGATCGAATTCGAGAATGCAATTTTACAATCACTATCTTTTAAAATCTTTCTTAGTGAAAGCATTTTCTCACAATCATTTTCATGAAGGAGGAAATCTTATGACACTTAGATTTAAACGGTGTATGTGTTCCTATCCATGTGAATTTGTTAAAACCAAAGTTTACGACAAATTCAAACTCATATGGATCGAACTTCCTTAATCTTGATTTCTTTCCTTATGGTAGCACAACTGCCCACCACGTTTTCCAAGTAGTTAAGCAGCTCACCTTTTCCTATCAATGTACTTTCCATTGATCAAGGTCCTTGCCTTTTATGCATTCAAATGAGAACTCATAGGACTCACATGCATAATTAACTCGATTGGATTGGTACAGAAACAAAATAATGTCTTCACGATAGGTTGTAAACCTCAACTCGTGTGCTAGTGATAATCAATAAGGTTTATTTGATTTGTTCTTGAAACTTTTCAAGACTATTAAGACTCCCACTGACTCCTTGACATATAAGATTCTCTTGTCAAAACATTTCTTGACAAACAAATATTCAAGAGTTAGTGTAGCTTTTATTAAAACACTTCACAAATTGGTCCTAGTTGGTCTTTTGTCTTATCCAAGACATCACAACTTTCCACATTTGATGAATGTTATAAACCTTTAATACTTTTCACTCAATGTCATAATCTTGACTTTAAGACTTGTTTTGGAACGAAGTATGATTGACTTCTTGATTTGACCATTTCTTCAATCTTTGATTCCTCTTCTTGGACATACAATTGTACCAAGACTCACTTAGAGGATCAATTGAGATATGGTTCTTAATCATTAAGACCTATCATAAAGCATAAAAGCTACTCTCCCTTCTTCTTAGAATGGAGAAACTCTTATCTTTCTGCCTACTTGATTCTTCTTATTCGTTTTGCTATTGATCTAAACCCTTTAATCAATTCAAAATTACACTTAATCTTGTAAGTGTAATCATATTTACTAAGCCTTTAGTAAATCATGACGAATATCTTTTTTACTCTTATGGTGAACTTGATCAACACACAACTTTGTGTACTCGATCTCCTAGTCCTTCACTTGACACTTTGTCAATGAATTAGTCTAATTTCCAAATACGTAATTTCTCATTCATCGTGCAACCAAGTTGCGTGATTCCAAATTTCTGTCCAATTGAAACTTTGGGCGATGAGAAACTCTCCCTATTTGGTAAATTCTCGACGTTTCCATAAATAACATAACTAAGAATCATATCCATTCGTTGTAGAAATATTCAAACATCAATTTTCATAACGATTTCATTGCAAGGAAATAAACAAATAAATAAGTGAGTCAAAATTTATTTTGTTTATAAAAGCAGCGGAAAAACATTTGTCTTTACAATGCAAAATCCATTGAAAACTATGTAAAAAATGAAAATTTTCTAACAACTCTTATCATAACTATCTAAGCTCAAAATCCAATCTTCAAGTCCATGCGATCAAGATCCATCTCTTGTGATTAGATTCATCTTGCTCTCTTATCAAGCTTCCTTTCTTTTCACCGATCCTACAAAACATTCAAATGTAATCTTATCACATCATGTATTAAGAATCAATGAATAGGAACTTAATGGAGTTAGATAGTGGATTCTTACCTAAAGCGTAGTCATACTTTTGACTCTCCCATCTCTTAGATCTCTTAGGTAAATAGGGCAACTTCGTCTCCAATGCCCCTTCTCTTGGCAATAAAAGCAAATTGACTCTTTTGGAACCACACATGGAACTACTTCAGACATCGCCTTTCTCTTATGATCAAACTTTTCGATCATTGCATGTCTTTCATTGCCATTGTCTATATCCATAGAGGTCTTGAAGGCAGATTCACCAATCAACTTTGCTTTTCTATTGCGCCAAACCATTGCTGATTCAGCAGCAATAAGCATATAGGTGAGATCAATAAGGGCCACGTTGTGGTTTATCATATAGTACTCTCTTGAGAACTCACTATATGAGTTAGGAAGTGACTGAAGAACCCAATCAACAGCCATTTCCTCACAGACAACGGATCCCAACATTCTTAACCTATCAATGTGTGACTTCATCCCTAAGACGTGTGCACACACCGACTTGCCCTCTTTATGTTTACTTACCAAAAGGGCTTGAGCGATATTGAACCTTTCAATTTTACAATCTTGTGGGTTAGGGAGAATAATTGGAGGAGGAGGAGGAAGTGAAGCATGATTTCTTGTTCCTCGATCGAATCGTGGAATATCATCTTCATGTGGAATGCTTGTTCCACGAGATTTGACAAGACCATAGTTGTCGAACTTTGACATCGGGAGAAAAATGAATTGAATTTAGTTGATTGATTGAGTCCTTGGTAAATCACCCAAATGAAATTCCAAGGCTAGGACACAACACAATATCCTACAACTCGGGAGAGGGATGCCGTAACCCAAATTGCAGAACATTTGAAGGTAAGTGAATGACGATTCACTAATTTCCACCATGAAAAACGAAAAAGAAATTTAGGTTTTAAATCTATGAAAACTCCTAGATCCTTTGAGATTCATTGAACATTTCAATGGCATGTTTAAATCTCGATATGCCCCTCTTGTTTGTGACTGGGATGCCGAGGATCACAAAGCGGGTGTGAATAACCATGCAAACTACATGGTTCCCTCACATGTTACAATCACCTATACGATGTGTCGGTAAACCACACACGCTCCACCGAACTATGACAAACATTGAGTCACCCTTTGCTACCTTTGCTTAGAACCATTTAGTGTGCCGGTAAACCACACACGCTCCACTAACGTCTTCGCAAGGGCACAAAGTGTAATTTCATGGAATTGCATCAATTCACTTTTGCCTAAGTAACTAAGATTGGGAATTTGAAAAACATTTAGTTACTTGGTATTTCATTATACTTATAATGGATGGTTTTGTCCTATCCTACCCGTTCGGCTAACGACCCTCTACTAGTCAAGAGTGCGGTGGGTAAGAGTGGATACCCATTCAATCGCCATTTTATAGGCAATTTCCTTAAACACCCCTTATAGACCAGCTTCGTGAATGAGGCCTACTAACGGTAAGACTGACTTTTACTCATACATATATATAATGTTAGACTTTTAATGTTATATATAGTATAGGGTGTATTTTATACTTTTAAAATACTATATGGTTAACTTTAACAATTACACTTTTAATTCAATTAAAAGGTTAACCTAAACTTTTATGGATTTATTAAACCTCTTTTAATTATACTCCTTAATTAATTAATAAAACCATAAGGGTGTGATTTGAACTTTTCAAAACATTACTAGGGTTTTAGAATTTAACATTTCTAATTAAACCTTTAATCAACTTTTAAATTCCAAAACTTGAGGGCAAGTTTTGAAACCTTTCAAAACATTAGGGTTTTAACTATTTAAATTTCAAAACTTCAAAACTTTTGGGTTCAAATTTAAACTATAAAACCTAAAGGGGAAAATATGAAACCTTTCATAACAACAAGGATCAAATAACAAATAATCTAAACTAACATTTAGTTACATAATTATCCATATTTGATTTGTTTAATGATTTCTTGCAAAACAATTTATCAATTTACTCAAAATAATTAATCAATTATCTTATAAGGAAACAATTATCTTGTTAATTGATAATTATCTTTAATTAGATCAAGAATATAGTCATATATATCATAAAATCGGATTTATGTTGATCTAACATGATAAGGTAACTATCCAAATTCAAAAACAGCAAGAAATCCCGAGATAAGCATTATCTGACGCTCGAACTCGCCGAGTACCACACTGTACTCGCCGAGTTGAGGTCTACTCGCCGAGTTCCTCAGCCATAAAGCCCAAAAAACGATTTTTCAGTTATACAATGCATCAATACAATTGAAACCAAGCTAGGCTCTGATACCACTGATGGGTTTTGGTCATAAGACATCCTATGTGCTCATACAAACCCTAATGCTTAGATCTAGGTTTCTCTATTGTACATGCTTTGAATCCAAGACTATAAACCCTAATTCTAGCATACATGTAATCATATTAATATGTAATTAGGTTTAAGATTATACCTTGATTGTTATGTAGCAATAACAATCCCAATTCCTCCTTTGAATTGACTTTGGAAGGCTTAGAGTCACAAGTGTCACTCCTCTAATGGCTCACAAACACCATAAGCAAGAGGATGAAGAGGAGAGAGGTTGAAGGCTGCCAAAAACGTGTGTAAACCCTTACAAGAACATTGGCCACGTTTTTGAGCCTTAAGGGGTCTTTATATAGTTGGGCTATTAGGGTTATCTAACAAGGAAACCCTAATTTGGATGCTTAAGCCCTAAACAACCCATAGACTCCTTTTATCAAGACCTTGGACGATTTCCTTATGGGCTTCCCCATAGAATTCGTCCAACCCTTGATACAAGGCAATCCATGGACCAAATTGCAATTATCTTATAATTACAATTCCAGTCCCTTAAGTTTAATTAATCTCTTTTAGTCACAAAACTAATTACCAATTAATTATTGACTAATATTAATTAAACAATATGATTTCTCCTTTAATATATTATTCCCATAATATATTAATAAATCATATTTAATCCTTACTCTCCATAATTCATCCTATCAAGTTGCTTTGGTGAAGGCAACCCAAAAGGACCATGCACCATCGGGTCAAGTACATACCAAAATAGTTATGGACTTAGACACTAATCCAACATATATATATATATATATATATATATATATATATATATATATATATATATATATATACATCATGTGTTTCATGCTATGTAATAAATTAGGGATAGAATTCTTCGTCTAAATAGATTAAATATTAAGACGATTAACCTATGAGTGAGACAAAGTAGTCGTAATAGGATTTCAGAGATTTAGATGCAACACTCAAATGGGACTTATAATGGATAAGTTATGGCCCGTTGAAGTTTCACGTCCAAATCTACAACGCTACGATATCGTAAATAGCAAATCGGAGTTAGGACGATTGTTAGCCTTAGTAATCTAAACAAAAGTCGTAGTAGTCATTAAACCGAGAGCATATATATATATGTATATATATATATAGAGAGAGAGAGAACGCCCCAATCTGATTTCGTAAGAGGAAGTTGGGATTTTTAGAAGTTTCAGCGTAGCAGTATACGACTCAGAAACCGAAGTAGAAATTGGTTGATTGTTAGGAAAAGCAATCTAAACTAGGGTTGAAGATCTCGTCTATATGGTTATATTGATATAAAGACCGTCAATAACGGATATCATATGAGGATATAAAGAATGTAGAAAACGAAGCTCGTATGAAGAAGATACGATTTTATGAAGTTATTCGAGAAACGTCACATGTAGATGGGTTGCCCGGTGCGCACCTTCTAGAAGGTGGGGTGTGTACCACCATATTTGCGACACATGGCAGAAAATGGGAGGAGTGACGTCTCTGGTATGCACGGCGCGCACACTAGGAACGACGCACAGTTACGCAATAAATAGACTTCGGCTTCTCATTTGCTTCCTCACTCCCCATCCCCGTCTCTCTCAAAATTCTCTCGATTTTAGCCCATTTCCCTTAGTGTTGGCCTTCGACGAAGCCCTGCGATCCCTGAAGAAGTAGTAGTTAGCGAGTAGAAGCTCTACCAGTTCAATTTCTTAACTTCTTTCAGGAAGAACCTTTGTAAGTTAAGCTAAACTCTAGTCTTTTCTGTGTAACTTATATTTATAGGCATAAGTTGTCATTATGAACCTATAAATAATATTTAACAGTAATTCCATGTCGTTATACTGATTGATCTACCTACGGGAGAGGTGTTTAGCATGGTTACGTTGACTTGGTTGTTGGATTTCAGAAAAGCTATTATCCCGAAATGATCATGCCTCCTAACTATCTTGCGTGGCTGATCCTTACTTGAATGATCTTGATGTAGACATTGGTATTATTGAGGATCTAGACTATTCTTAGTCTCCAGGACCATTAGACTAAAACTCTATCGTAATTATACTTAGGTCGCATCAAGGAATATCTGAGGTGTTAGACGAAGCTCTGTCCAAATCACTAGTCACCCATTTTATCAAGTGAGTGCATAATTACTTTCATCTTACACATAGATATAAAGTATTTGAGATAATTACATGCTATATGTGCCAATTATCCGTGTTCCTGATATATATGCTAGATGAACGATTTATACATGTTTTACTCGATTTTAAACTGTATATGTATTTTATTACCTATAAATATGTTGGGTAAAGATGGGTAGATATAAGATGCCATAGATGATGAGAGATGAGATGTGATATAGATGATGAAATATGAAAGGTGATATACATGATTAGATGCCTTAAATTTAAAGATGATCGAGTAGTCTAGAGGAGTATAGATAACAAGCACATACTATTCTAGATAGTCGAGTGGAACGCTAGCAGGCTCGCAACCTGTAGGTGTTTTTGAACATAGTGTTCACCAGGTGTAATCCATCCCCCCATGGTTGTCTTACTGTAGTATATTTCTATGGAATCCCTAAGCATTATTGTCTATCCCGAAGATGATCCTTAGGATAGGTCCCTTGAATTTAGATGTTAGGGACAAAGAGTGAGGATAGCGAGAAGGGGTAATCGGGTTTATGATTTGATAATAATAAATAAAGATTTAATTATTGTGGGTTGAAAACCCTATGTGCTCACTAGGACCCCAAGCCTGACCCACTCAATATCTTACATTATAGGTAGTGGCACAAGAGAACAGGTGTGATGATATGATGAGAAATGTATGGATGCATATAGGCGAGTAGTTTAGATAAACTAGTGTAAGGCCTATATTATTTCGTTTATGCTCATGTAGTGTATCGAAAATTACTTCCTAAGATTTTTAATATAAATAAAATACGTTTCTTTGGAAGTGTTTTGATAATGTCTTTATCATGTTTGTAGGAACAAATTCTGCGATATTATTATTTTAAGGATACTCTGATTTCAAAATAAGCATAAATAAATTAGTCTTTTCTGGCTGTGAAAGCGGGGATGTCACAGTCGGTATCAGAGCATTAGTTTAAGCGAACTAGTAATATTATATGATTTCCAGGCTTAAACTTAGAATGTTAAGCGATGACCGTGAGATGAGTGTTTACTATATTTAGGAAGTATGTCTGAATAGACACTAGCAGTAGCTTATTCTAGGAAAGATGCCTAAAATTGCTTTTATGTTCTAATTGATTTATATGATGCCCTTAGATGCTTTAGGATTTTCTGATCTATTGTCTATTGCCGACCAGATCTGGAAACTTGTGTGTTCAAATTTTTAACAATATAAGTACGGTATTAGAACTAACATATAATGTTTTAGAGTGATAAGGAGGATTATACATCTATCGTCTATAAAATCTTTCTATATCTATATACTTATCATTGTACACTAAACGTTTTCTTTGGTGTATAGAATGTCATGGTTAGAACACGTAGTGGATTAGGAAATGTAAACGGTGACCAACAGCCTGAGCCACGAGTGATTGAGCATGCACCAGAAGTATCAACTGCACCCAATTCAATCACGATGGTCGGAGTTCAGGTGATGATGCAGATGATGTTAGACTGTTAGATGGAGAATACAAGGTGTATACTCCGAGAGAATGGGAGAAAACCCACTGCGCCCGTTGTACAAAGAGGGTTGGAAGAGGAACAGTCATAAGAAGGGAACTACAGTAGGACTGTCAGTGATGTGGAACCCCATGTGGTTAGAAGGAACCAACCAAATGAAGGAGATAATGGACATGGTTACAAGTACAAGGATTTCATGGCATCCAAGCCACCGAGTCTTTCTGGAAGCCCAACACTGTTGGAAGTCATGTATTGGATCTCCAAGATAAAGGTGATGTTTGAAAGTTGTGACTGCAACAACAAGCAGAAGACCATTCTCACATTTACACAGTTGAATACTAGGGTATTAAGCTGGTGGAAGCTACTAGCTAATACCATTCCCAAAGCAAAAGTTAGTAAGATTTATTGGGAAGAATTTTTGGTGCAATTCAAAATGCAGTACTACTCTGAGCAGGATCTTCTGGAGATCAATAATGAGTTCCGGAATATGAAGAAGGAAAGGATGAATGTTAATGAGTATGATACAAGTTTTATGGATAAAATGAAGCTTGTTCCTTATTTAGTTCCTCCTGAACTCTCCAAGGTCAACAAGTTTGCTAATGGATTGTCAGTAGACTTTGGTCCAATGTTTAAACAAGCAAAAACCTTGAAAGTCGCCATCAGGGCAACTAAAAATGTTGAGACCCAGTTAAGGGAGAAGGATCTAGAGAGATCTGAGTTAGGAGAGAAGAGGAAGTTTGATGGATCTAGATCTTCATGTTCCGACAAGAAAAGTAGATTCTTAAAGTCTAGTTCTAAGAAGTTTGGAGGAGGAGGTGAAACAAAATGGCGTGAGAAGTGTAAGAAGAAGCACTTTGGGAAGTGTGGGAAAGAGTTGACATGTTTCAAGTGCGAGAGGACGGGTCATTATGCCAATGAATGTACATCCAATAAGAAAATGTGTTATAGATGTAATTACAAGGGGCATATTGCAAAATACCGCCCAAAGAAGAAGGAGCCTACAAATCCTAATGTGTTACTAAGGCCTAAGGCAAGGGCATTCCAGATGACATTGAAATAGCAAGGGAGGAAACAGATGTCGCTTCAGGTATTTTTCTCGTAAATGGATTGCCTGCCAATATTTTATTTGATTATGGAACTAAATACTCCTTTATTTTGCATAAATTTGGTAGAAGACTAGCATTGCCTGTAGATATACTAGATAGTGCTCTAGTAGAGGTAGCTAATGGTAAATTCATACATGTTAGTGAATGTATTAGGAATATCGTCATCAAATTGAATGGGAATATACGAGGAATCGTTGCCCATCGAGTTAAATGGCTTCGACATAGTGTTAGGCATGGATTAGCTTAATGCGAACGACACTGACATAAAGTGTAGAAAGAAGATCGTAGTGATCAAACCGCCTGGAAGAGAAGCATTTATGGTGTACGGGGACAAAGATAGAGTAAATTATGGAATCATCTCCCTGATGAAAGCCAAAAAATGTTTGTCCAACGGATGTACATCATATCTAGCATTCGTAATCGATGCGAAGAAGGAGAAGAAGAAGATGCAGAGGATACCGGTTGTGTGTGAATTTCCGGAAGTCTTCCCTGAAGATCTTCCTGGATTGACCCCTGATAGATAAGTAGAATTTAGGATAGACTTGTTACCACGAACCACATCGATAGCCAAAGTACCTTACCGACTAGCTCCGACATAGATAAAGGATCTTTTGATGCAGCTTCAAGAGTTGTTGGACAAAGATTTAATTAGACCTAGTTCTTCGTCATGGGGAGCTTTGGTGATATTCGTAAGAAGAAAGACGGAATCATGAGAATGTGCATTGACTACAGAGAGCTAAATAAGGTGACGGTAAAGAACAAGTACCCTTTGCCTAGGAAGGATGTCTTGTTCGATCACTACAGGGTGTGAGCTATTTCTCGAAGATTGATATTAGGTAAGGATATCATCAGCTGAAGGTGAGAAAGCAACATATAGAGAAAACTTCTTTCAAAACGAGATATGGACACTAAGAGTTTTTAGTTTTGTCGTTTGGCCTGGCCAACGCTCCAACAACATTTATGGATTTGATGAATAGTGTAACGTCCCAAAAATAACACCCAAAAAATTCAATTTTCAATTAATAAAAACAATATTCCGAAAACATCATTATAAATCCCAAGTGGAACAAATGTATCAAACATCATAAAATATCAGAGTTATCATGAAATGTGGAACAATATCACATGTGCACTACAATCACCTCGATCTCTTCCCTTTTGCAGTGGAAGTACCTAAAACATAAATTGAAAACAGTAAGCACGAAGCTTAGTGAGTTTCCCACAAATACTACATAACACACATATCAAACATATAACAAGCCCCGCTCAATGAGTAAAAGAGGCCCTGACCTAACTCGCATGTAACCCCCGTAGATCCGGGCTAGTCAATTTAGAGATAATAGGGGTCGAAAATGATTTTTCAACAAAAGAATATTTAGAATAAATAATCTTAACCAAGTTGTAGAATATGTCTCAAGGGTTCCGTACATATAAAGAGCGCCGAAATCCGAGTTATAACGAAGAAGTTATCACCCGTCGAAGTTTCGCGACGGAACCGGCACGACACCGGGAAGACGTAAATAGTGAGTTTATGATACAGAGACTTTTAGCCTTAGTAATCTAAATGAAAGTCGTAGAATATGTTAACCTGAGAGCATCCATAAAAAGAACGCCCAAATCTGACTTTGTATGAGGAAGTTATGATTTTTCGAAGTTTCAGCTTAGCAGTGCACGACCCGAAACTCGAGTTTTATTTCAAGCGGTTTTTCGCTTACGTGGCCTAAATGAGATTTGAAGATCTCATTAATAGAAACTCAACGGTAAAAAGACAGACGAAAACGGAGTCCGTATGAAGGAGTTACGAAGTTTTTGCGGTCATTTAACAGTCTAATATCCTCCTACTGTTAAATTTAAGATCGGTCGAGAATTAGCCAATGGAGTCAAAATGAAAGTTATAGATCTTATTTTTACTTACGTGTGGATATAAAGTACCACAAAAACGGAGCTCGTATGCGAAAGTTATGAATTTTTGAAAATCGGCTGATTTCCACCATGTGTGCGATGCCATGTATCAGCACCAGGCTGTGCCTGGCTGTACCCAGCTAGCCACGATGTGGGCATCAAATACCCACGATTTGGTTTGATAAAGTTAATAAAGTTATTGATTGTGAGTTGAAAACCCTATGTACTCACCAGGTTTCCCAACCTGACCCACTCAGTTTATTTATATCACAAGTGTTAATATGAAGTCACATTACACTGAGAAATTAAGGAGATATAAATCACTAGTGATAATGAATGTAGGTTCTGTTTATTCTTATATTTCTATATTGACGATGACATCCCACATGTTTTAAAATGAATAAAAATATTTTTCTTTGGAAATGCTTTGATAACATATTTATCATGTTTTACTGGGAACAAATTCTGCAACATTTTTATTAAAAGAGGTACTCTGACTTTTATAAAGTGTCACAACTAGCATTTTTAGCAAGGAAATTCTATTCTTATGTAAGCCTAGTTCATTGTGAGGCTTGCATTCTAAATGAATATCATACTCTACGCTCACTCAATAAAATTCTTATAGTCAATAAGGTGTTGAAAACCCTAGAAAAATCCCGGTTCTAGTCCAATATGAGCTAAGGTTCTCTTATTGGGCCTAATGGACCAATAAACCTTCAACTTGACTATTTTTTTTTTGGCTAGAAACCCTAATTGGGCCCTAATTAGACCCACCCTTGTAAAACTTTTGCATTTTGGGCCATGATGGGCCAAAAAGGATTTAATTAACCCTAATGGGCCCTAAACCAATTTCTTTTACCATTTTGGGCCGTAAAACAATTCCTTTAACATTTTTGGGCTTTTAAAAAAATTAAATCAAAGTCAAGGTTGAGCCCAAATCATTTCATTCTTATTTTCTTGGCCTAAATCTCGGCCCAATACATATATATTTATATATGAGTGTAACAAAAAAAAGGAAATGTAAGGAGGATGAATTAGGCTTATGACAACACATCATTACTCAACATATATCCATAGAATCACAAACATCCATAAAGCTTATTATCCTCCATGCAAAATTCACTCTCCCCTCCTCTTCATAATACTCTCGGCCACAAGGGACATCACCACCACATCCATTTTTACTTCAAACTCACTTTCAAATCCTCTCATTTCCATCTAAATCTTCAAAGAGAAAAACCCTCCAAACCTTCCAAAAACCGTGTGGGTGTTGGTGTGTTTAAGAGATTCTTTTTATCCAAGATTACTTCCAAATTTCACTCTTGTGGTAAGATCATGTAAACTCAAAGTGATATATGTCATTTTATAATAGATCCATCCTCATGAACTTATGTTTTCATACTCTTAATTCGAAGATCCCATCAAAGAAACAAGCTAGGCCAAAAACAACATCATCTTCTTCCATTCCTCTTCAAAACCGAAACATCCAAGAAAAGGTGAGTTCATACCCCTTGTTTTCGGTTTTCACATGATTTTGGGGGAGAATACAAGTTGCTTTGTGTAGATCTATGTGTATATGCATGATTATGTATGTTTTCTTGAATCATTTGGTGATTATATGTTGCTTACTTCATTAATCTAAAAATATGTCAAGAACTTGAACTTTATCACTTGGATCTTTATATGAATCTTGATAGAAGTAGGTTTTATCAAACATAATACATGTAAACTAGTATATACTGGATTTATACACTTGATATAGCAAAAATGAGTGTTGTGGTTAGAGATCTATAAACTAAACTCACAAAACAGCCTTTGATAGAAAAGTTTTGGTCCAATCTCAGACTGTTTTGACCATCCAAATGGAAGTATTTTCAAAACTGTTTTACATGGATAAAGTTCAGGTTTATACCTTTAAAATGACTACTCGCACGTTTTCATACAATTTTTCTACAATTTTTAGCGAATTTTACAAAACTGTCTATCATATTTGAAATAATTTCGGATCAACCTGTGAAGATGAGTAATTTCACACTTGTTAGAAACCATTAAAAATCATGAGAAAATTTGTGAACAAAGTAGACAAAATTTCTAAACTTTGAGAATTTACGGATCAAAATTTCGACTTATGATGATTTTTCTACAAGTTTTCAAACAACTAGGTCGGAAAAGCTCAAAAACCAGGAAATGTGTATTTTCACAAAAACCAAGCCAAAAATGATATTTTTGACAAAAATGGGTTTAAAATGTTATTTTTACCACAAAGTAGTCATCAACACAAGTTTTTAACAAAATTGGAGATTAAAGTGTTATTCTTACAAAAATTGGGTCTTAATTGTAAATTTTTGGCTTATTCGGCCAAGAACGTCATTTTTACAAAAAGTGGGCTTTTTATATCAACTTTGCAAAATAATCAAGCTAAAATAAACAAAACAATAACAAACGGGTTAAAAACGATATTCATATCCTTATTGGGCCTAGAAATAATGTACATGTTTAGTGGGCCTTAGTGTCCTTTTACATGTATATTGGGTCTAGGATAGACATTCACATTCCTTTTGTGCCTAGAAATAATAGACACGTATAGTGAGCCTTAGTGGTCCACTTACATGTTTATTGGGCCTGGGAACGGGTTTTATATGCGTTCTTCTGTTTATGCTATTTTAGTGAATACTTGAACTAAAACCAATGATAAACCAACAAATGGATTTAATTTGATCATTTTCTAGGTTATTGGGCCTTAGTGACCCATTTCTATGTGTGATAGGTCATGTATACTATTTATATGTTTATTGGGCCTCATTGACTCATTAACATGTGTGACGGACCTTGGATACTATTTGTGTGCTATTTGGGCCTGTAAATACTTTATATGTGAAATGGGCCTTAGTTGTCCTTTCATATATATTTCGGGCCCATGTTATATAATCTCATTCCATTTGGGTCTTGAAATGATTTACATGTTTAGCGACGCCTTAGTGGTTCACTTACATGGATCATTGGTCCTAGAATGAGTTTATACATTTTTCTTTGCGTAAATTCGATTAAGGATCTAGCGAGTTTTTATCGGTTGACACCTATTAAGTGTACGATCGTAGCCTGTAGTTATAACAAAAGTCTCCTGGAGGGAGAACGAGGATTTGTGTATAGATCCATACGGGGTTGACACCCCACACCTCAGCTGTTCGCTACAGTTAGACTTACTCAGTCTAGGGTGACGAAAATCTTATTCTATTTTCCGTCGGCGTCCAACGACGCCAAGACAGGTGAAATTGTCATTATTTAGTATGGTTATGATGGCTCGCTTAAAGGAATTAACGTTATGAAGTTTACGGAAGACATCTACATTTTTTTTAGGCAATGTCGGGTTGTCTGGGAACATTCTCTTTACATGCTCTTACATTCTCTCTACATTTTCTTTACCTTTTTAGTCAAATAAACAATAACATACATGCATTAATACAAGATCTAACACAAACACACTAAACAGTTTTTTAGGAAATATCGGATTTTCTGGTGGTTTTCAAAGTTATACAAATTATTTTCACAAACATGCTTATGAACTCACCAACATTTTTATGTTGACCGTTTTCAAAATAACTTGTATTCTCAGGATACCGTTGAAGTAGGATGAACGAAACAAACTAATGGATATTGTGTGATATTTTGTTTCATCATACTTTTACCATTTTGGCATGTAATATTCAAATACAATACTTGATGTAAATAATGAATGTTATAATATTACATGTGTGATGATGATGATGTTATGTTTCAATTATATTCACTATAATGATATTTCAAGATGAAGTCACGCGCAAGCCCCCTGATGTTTCCGCCGTCTGGTTCGGGGGTGTGACATAAAGTATAAACAAAATCGGTCTTTTCTGGCCGTGAAAACGGGGATGTCACATCGCATAACAGACCTCACCCACTGAGTATAACATGCCTCGCCCTAACTCACAAAACAGGCCCCGTCCATTTAGTATAACGGGCCTTACCCTAACTCTCACAACGAACCCCACCCAACATACAAACATACAAGTATAACAAACAGCAGCATGCATATTACCCATTGGGCCCCGCTCACTAAGGTTACAAATACATAAACATGCAAGAGTCACATAGACATCTAGCACCCTAACATATTAAAGCATAGGTCGGCATTGGCGCCTTCAACCCGCTAACCGTGGTAAGGAAGACTCACCTCAAACTATTGAATCTCACAGATAAATCTCTGGCTGCTGGTCCGAAAATCCCCGCGCTATCATTATAAAATAACATCTAATTAATAATTGGATCCCAACTCATAATAAGATTCCAAACTAGGGTAAAATATCATTTTACCTTTTACCTAACTTAGCCCAAGGCTAAAGCTCAAACTAACTATTCAACAAAGGCCCAATTCCAAAAATAGACACCTAAAGCCCAATTATGGCCTAATCTTCCAAATTGGGGCCAAATCCCTTCATGGACCTTCAACCAAATGAATCCAAACCATAAATCTGATGTCCCAACAAGACCCTTAAGACCTAAGGTCCACACATGGCCCAAAACCGAGAAGCCTAAATCTGAAGCCTACCTACTGAGTACTTGGGGGTGTACTTAGCTAATACGCTTAGCGTACTCACTCTGGGATTAGTACGTACAACATACCCGTTTGGTAAGCCCAATGTACTCCCTAGTTGGCCACCCCACATCAATTAGCACTTAATCTATTCAGTCCCTACTCTATACTCTCATATCTTGACCCAAAATATGATTTATAACGTAAAGTTGGCAACTTTATGTGCATGCATGGCTTAATGGGGCTCTAAATCTCAAAAGAGCTTAACAAAGGGTCTCAACACATGCATGAGTCCATATACACCATAAAGTTTTCATTTTTATGCTTAAGGAACCCCTAAAATGTCTACATCTAAAAGGTTAAGCTTCTGAAAACGACCTTAGCACACAAGGACCAACCAAAAGGGACCAAATAGCCATAAACAAGCCTAAAATAAGATTTATACAAGGAGTTGACAAGTTATGGACTATATACCTCAAAAGTTATGAAATAATGAAGCTAAATTTGGATTTCTAAGCTCTTCTCCAAAGAATGATTCTTCAATCTTCTTCTACCACTTCAAGATACACAAAAACACACCAAAATGCTTCACAAGAGCTCAAGAACTCCAAAACAAAGGCTAAGGGCGAGGTTAGGATTTTCAAGGTATGAAGGCTGGTCTAAAACGGTCAAGGGATGGATTTAAGAAGCTTAAATATGGAATATGTAACATCCCGAAATAGCAAGAGTTGTGTGGAAGGGCTAAAAGTGTAATTTGGGAAGGAGTGACTCGTCGAGTCCATGGATGGACTCGGCGAGTAGAGTCGCGACTTGGTCGCGTGTTAAATAGCCGACTCGGCGAGTCATTGAGATGGACTCGGCGAGTAGGCGCTGAGTGGAGAAAACCCTAATTCTCGGGGTTGAGCCATATATAAAGAGCATTATGTTTCCTCCCCAGCCTCTTTATCACCCCTTTGAGTCCTTAAAACCCTAAAATCGTGGAGAAGCACCATTGATGAGTGGATTGGAGCTTGGAGAAGTAATTGTTGGAGAATGTTTGGAAGTTTGAAGGTGTGGAGCAAGGGGTTTTGCTTGGATTCGAGTTTCCTTGCAATTTAGGGCACTCTTTGAAGGTAAAATCTCGTTCTTGAGCTGCTATTGTCTTGTCTCTTCATTTTGGGGTTTGGGGGGAAACTTATCTTGAGTTATTTTGGAGTCTAAAGGTTGGATCTGAGGTTGCTACCTCAGATCTGGAATGGAGGAGGGTTAGAATGCAGGAAAGTCCCTGTGTTGAGTGTTGGATGAAGCTATCTTGTTCCAAACCTTAGCCCTAATGTGCAAAATGCATAGACCTCTTTGGATTCATGTAAAGATTGCCACTTTACGTGATGGATGAGTTGTAGGAGGCTAGATCTATGTTTTAGATCAATTGCATGGTCTGGAACGCTTATGTTTGGATTCAGACCGGTGGTACTCGGCGAGTCACATGGGTGGACTCGACGAGTTGCTTGAAGGCGAGCTGAAACTCGACGAGTTGGAAGAACAACTCGGCGAGTTGGATGAAGATGGCCTGGAACTCGACGAGTTGGATGAACAACTCGGCGAGTAGGTTGAAGATAGCCTTGGACTTGACGAGTCCATTTGGACTCGGCGAGTCTTGTCGAAGAGTCCCAATATTTTCTGGTCGAGTCAAAGAATCGGCGAGTCAAGGGATGACTCGGTGAGTTATGTGCGAATGGACTCAGAGTTGTTGGACTCGGCGAGTCTCGGGTTGACTCGGCGAGTTAGGTCGCGGATTGAGTGAAGTTTTGAGTTGGGAACTCGGCGACTCACAGGGTTGACTCGGCGAGTAGGGTCAGTCAGGGGTTGACTTTGACCCAGTCGTTGACCAAGGGTTGACCAGTGGTTTCCAGGGGTATTTTGGTAATTGTTGGTTATGGTTTTGAGTTCAGTGCATTGGTGGCTGTCCAGTGGTGGAGATCGTATCGGAGATCGGAGCAGTTCGGGTTATCTGTTCAGTCGGCAGTTTCAAGGTGAGTTATCTTCACTATATCTATAGGGTTTAAGGCACCAAGGCCGACCCTTTTATCGGATGGAAATCCGGGTAATTGTCTGTTGTATGATATTGCGGGATATGGGCCGGAAGGCATTACATGTTGCGGGCCGGAAGGCAATGCGATGTGGACCGGAAGGTCATGGCCTGGAAAGGCGTATGTGCATAATTATTATGTTGGCTGAGTCGTAGGGTGATGTTATGCTAGTGATCGGCTAGGCTGGTATCTTGGTTAGGGTAATGATATGTTATGTGATCTGTTGATCGATTTGCTAACTGTGAACTGCTATATGATTACATGTTATGTGTATGGTCGTCTGGTCTGGAGTGTAACCCGGTATGCACGGTTGTTCTATGTTCTATCATGATATATATATATATATATATATATATATATATATATATATATATATATATATATGCTTTTACGTTGCGGGCCGGAAGGCATTTTGTTATGGGCCGGAAGGCAATGTGTTATGGGCCGGAAGGCATTACGCAATGGGCCGGAAGGCGATATGTTTGGACCGGAAGGTCGTGGCCTGGAAGGGCATATATGTGGTTGGTATTTTGGGGGTATCTCACTAAGCTTTCGGGCTTACAGTTGTGGTTTTTATGTTCTCAGGTTCTCAGGAGTCTGTGGCAAGGCAAAGGCGTGATCGTACCATCCCTCGCGTTGGTGTTTTATGAGATGGACCTGGGAAAATACTCTGTTAAATATTGTATTGAAAACCTTTTTGTAAACAATTTAGTGAAAATCAGGTTGTTTTGAAAAATTTAAATTGGTTGTATTTTTCGGATGTTACAAGTTGGTATCAGAGCCTTGGTTTGAGTGAATTGGAGGAACACTTGTGTGACTCCAGTCTCAAATCGAGGAAGGTTTTAAAAGAGAAATCAAAATGGTTTTAAAAATTTAGTAAAAGGAGGACGCGGAGGTACGATCAGCCGGAGCCAGTAAGTAACCCCAAATTACCATTCATGACATTGTTTTATTGAGCTTTGATAGAACAGCATGCTAGAGTTAGGCTAGGGATCTTCAGCGATTCGTGTTAATGTTGCCTGATTGTGATGCCTGTAGCCTAGGGTTCCTTATGGGAGATTCTCAGTGTTTCCCTAGTGGTGAGGGTTGAGCGTTGTTATGCATGTTTCTCTAGGGTGTTGTGGTAGTACTTCATACAAATATGGGTAGGTGTGGAAGGTAGTATGGGCCCGTACTACTGAAAGCACAGGACCCATACGCGTATCAGGGAAACCATGACCTCTAGGGTTGGGATGAGAGCTGGTTCTCGGGATAGTGGAATATGTCTGAGATTGGTGTTTTATTTTCAGTATGGAGATTTCAGGGCACGCTGGGAGTGGATCCGGGTCAGGATCAAGAGCAGGAGAGGGAGTTCCGGGTGGGTCAGTACAACCCGAGATTGACAGTCAGATGAGTACGCACGAGTTGGATGCGAGGATTCGTGAGATCCTGCATGATGAGGTTGCTGCATTGTTTCGGGCTGAGCTGCCGGAGTTGTTTCGGTCGATCAAGACCGCCATGGTTGAGTATTTTGATGAGCGCTATGCGGCTCTCGCGGAGACGGCTGCCGCGGCGGCTACAGTGGCTGTAGCAGCAGTGGGGGGAGGAGCTGATAGGGATTTTCAGTATCGGGACTTCGATAATACGGAGCCTCCCACTTTTGATGGAGTTCAGGATCCGATCGTTGCTATGAGATGGTTATCAGATGTGGAGGGATGTTTCTTCATGTGTTCATGCCCTGCTGATTTGAGGGTGAGGTGTGCTCTGAACCTGTTGAGGCTCGGGGCAAAGGATTGGTGGAGGTTGACCACGGGGTCATATTCGGAGGCGCAAAGGGCTGCGATTTCATGGGATCAGTTCAGAGAGATGTTCAGTACTCGTTATGTTCCGCAGGTAGAGAGGGAGAGGTTGGCTCGGGAGTTCCTCGAGCTGAAGCAGGTTTCGGAGTCGGTGACGGAAATCACCAGAATGTTCACTGAGAGGGCGATGTTATGCCCTGAGTTTGCTTCGGAGCAGGCTCAGATGTCCCGATATCTGGGTATGCTAAAGAGAGACATCAGACAGTTTGTGTCCGCACAGAGATGCGGGACATTGTTGGAGTTGCAGGAGGCCGCCCGGCGGCGTGAGTTAGAGATTGAGTTGCAGTTGCGTGAGCTGAGGCAAGCTCCGGTTCAGTCGGAGCCGGCAATGAAACGGTCTAAGACCGTTGATTCCAGGATGGGGGATCGGAGCAGCCGCACTTGTGGGAAGTGTGGGAGGACTCACACCGGAATTTGCAGGTCCGGTGGTGCATGTCGCAAGTGCGGAAAGGAGGGACACTATGCGAGGGATTGTCGGCGGTCAGCGCCGGTTCGGGATTTGAGGATTTGCTATCATTGTCGTCAGATTGGACGTATGAGGGTCAAATGTCCACAGTTTTCTGCGGGGCCGGTGCAGGCTCCAGCACTGGCTACTTTGAGGATTTCAGGAGAAGGTCAGGGTGGAGCGGAGCCCCCAAGGGCTCAGGGTCGTGCTTATTAGCTTGCGGCAGAGGAGGTCAGATCAGTGCCGGATGCAACTGTGGGTATGTTTCTTTCTGGAAATCATGTTATCTTGCGATTATTGTGGTGTATTTTTTGTGCTGGTATCCTTGTGTGGTTTTTGATGCGGTATTCGTCGTTTTGCGGGTTTTCGTCTTGGTACCCGTTGTTCTTTGAGGGTTTGGCATGGGTATGGATTTGTGATTCGGGTTTTCATCTTGGTACCCGTTGTTCCTTGAGGGTTTGGCATGGTTATAGATTTGTGATTCGGGTTTTCGTCTTGGTACCCGTTGTTCCTTGAGGGTTTGGCATGGTTATGGATTGTGTTTCGGGTTTTCATCTTGGTATCCGTTGTTCCCTGAGGTTTGGGTATGGTTATAGTTGGTGTTTTGTGCTTTCGTTGGTTATCATTTGTGAGGGTTATTAGTGGAGATGCGACATTGGGTTGAAGGTCGGGTAGCATCGGCTTTCCGAGGAGTGGTTAGATACAGTTTGAGTTTCTTTCGAGCGGGTTAATCAGTGTTGATGTGAGATCTCGTTAAGGTTGTTTATGCTTGTGGGAATCAGCCCGCGTGTAAGTGTTTCTTTGTACAGGGTTGTTCTGGAAGGTCGGTGATGGCGACCGGTGGTTGTTAATCAGTGCTATAAGTGGGGGAGAGTTGGAGAACTCTCTGGGAGATCGATGAGTATTTTAGAGTGCTTAGCTGTTCTGTCAGCCCAGAGTATAGGCTGATAGGAGCGAGTGTCGGGCATGCGGGGCGGGATACCGACCTAGGGCATTTGATTGTGGAGGCCTGGGAGCAGGCCGGGATCGAGTATGTATGATGGAATTAGAGTTCGGAAACCCCTAGAGGGCTAGAACGGTATGTATGGGAGGATTTCCGGGGGTGATAGCTCGGAATGATGAATGCTTGTTGAGCGGTCCAGAATGGACTGAAGGCCTGGTAAGACGGTCCAGTCATGCTGAAGACTCTGCAGGTATTGTTGGATCAGTTTGAGGATATGGATTGGGTATGTCGCAGTGTGTTTACATTAGAAGGTCTGGCCCCGGGTAGTGATCTTGGTGAGTTGAGATAGTGCATGGGCTTGTGAGTCCCTGCGATGAGAGTCAGAGTATGTGTGTTGGATGGATAGCGGATACGCTATGAAAGGGTGGTGTAGCGTTGGGCGAGCACCGTGGCACTTGTCGGAGTGACATTGTGGTCGAGTGGCTTCCTTGGTAAAGGAAGAGAGAGTGAGGTGTAACTTCGAGAGGGGGTGCAAGTTCACGGAAGTGAAAGCGGCAGAGCAGAGTTGTGATTAGAGTGATTCGAGTATGGTTTTTGAGCCGTATGTTTGCGGCAGTGGAATAGGAGCTCATCCGGTTTGGGATGCCTGCTGAGGTTGCGAAGGAAATTCCACAGGTGTAGAGCCAAGAGGCTCAGAAAGGATGCAGGGAGAGAGTCTTGAACTCTCAGTGTGATTTTGATCAGGGTATGGGGCATGTATTAGTGGCTTATCCCGGGGGATGTTTGAGGATATTATCAGTGTATCAGGTTTTCCCAACCTGAGGGTGTTAGGACTAGTTCAGCATGTGTATGCGGTTGCAAGGGGAGAACTCGTGGGAGTTGCTCTGAGATTGAGAATGGGTCTCTTAGTCGTCCCGGATTGGATAAAGTGGGATTCGGATCGGGGATCCGACGGTTCAACGTTTTCTAACCCTTATGGGTCGAGTGATTATTGAGTTTGGGGCAGTAATGCATCTTGGGTAATTCTCGGGTATTGAGTGTGATTATCAGAAGGTACAGTCAGTGCCCGGTTCGAGACGGAGGACAGGACACCGTAAAGGAAGGGAAAGTGTGTTCAAGTTTCGACGGGTATGCCTTGCGGGACCTGGTCCGGTTAAGGCCAGATGGCGTGTTGTGGGGAACATCTTTGGAGATGTATTGTTGTAGGCTTCGGGGGCGAAGCCTAATTTAAGTGGGGGAGAATTGTAACATCCCGAAATAGCAAGAGTTGTGTGGAAGGGCTAAAAGTGTAATTTGGGAAGGAGTGACTCTTCGAGTCCATGGATGGACTCGGCGAGTAGAGTCGCGACTTGGTCGCGTGTTAAATAGCCGATTCGGCGAGTCATTGAGATGGACTCGGCGAGTAGGCGCTGAGTGGAGAAAACCCTAATTCTCGGGGTTGAGCCATATATAAAGAGCATTATGTTTCCTCCCCAGCCTCTTTATCACCCCTTTAAGTCCTTGAAACCCTAAAATCGTGGAGAAGCACCATTGATGAGTGGATTGGAGCTTGGAGAAGTAATTGTTGGAGAATGTTTGGAAGTTTGAAGGTGTGGAGCAAGGGGTTTTGCTTGGATTCGAGTTTCCTTGCAGTTTAGGGCACTCTTTGAAGGTAAAATCTCGTTCATGAGCTGCTATTGTCTTGTCTCTTCATTTTGGGGTTTGGGGGGAAACTTATCTTGAGTTATTTTGGAGTCTAAAGGTTGGATCTGAGGTTGCTACCTCAGATCTGGAATGGAGGAGGGTTAGAATGCAGGAAAGTCCCTGTGTTGAGTGTTGGATGAAGCTATCTTGTCCCAAACCTTAGCCCTAATGTGCAAAATGCATAGATCTCTTTGGATTCATGTAAAGATTGCCACTTTACGTGATGGATGAGTTGTAGGAGGCTAGATCTATGTTTTGGATCAATTGCATGGTCTGGAACGCTTCTGTTTGGATTCAGACCGGTGGTACTCGGCGAGTCACATGGGTGGACTCGACGAGTTGCTTGAAGGCGAGCTGAAACTCGACGAGTTGGAAGAACAACTCGGCGAGTTGGATGAAGATGGCCTGGAACTCGACGAGTTGGATGAACAACTCGGCGAGTAGGTTGAAGATAGCCTTGGACTCGGCGAGTCTTGTCGAAGAGTCCCAATATTTTCTGGTCGAGTCAAAGAATCGGCGAGTCAAGGGATGACTCGGTGAGTTATGTGCGAATGGACTCAGAGTTGTTGGACTCGGCGAGTCTCGGGGTGACTCGGCGAGTTAGGTCGCGGATTGAGTGAAGTTTTGAGTTGGGAACTCGGCGACTCATAGGGTTGACTCGGCGAGTAGGGTCAGTCAGGGGTTGACTTTGACCCAGTCTTTGACCAAGGGTTGATCAGTTGTTTCCAGGGGTATTTTGGTAATTGTTGGTTATGGTTTTGAGTTCAGTGCATTGGTGGCTGTCCAGTGGTGGAGATCGTATCGGAGATCGGAGCAGTTCGGGTTATCTGTTCAGTCGGCAGTTTCAAGGTGAGTTATCCTCACTATATCTATAGGGTTTAAGGCACCAAGGCCGACCCTTTTATCGGATGGAAATCCGGGTAATTGTCTGTTGTATGATATTGCGGGATATGGGCCGGAAGGCATTACATGTTGCGGGCCGGAAGGCAATGCGATGTGGACCGGAAGGTCATGGCCTGGAAAGGCGTATGTGCATAATTATTATGTTGGCTGAGTCGTAGGGTGATGTTATGCTAGTGATCGGCTAGGCTGGTATCTTGGTTAGGGTAATGATATGTTATGTGATATGTTGATCGATTTGCTAACTGTGAACTGCTATATGATTACATGTTATGTGTATGGTCGTCTGGTCTGGAGTGTAACCCGGTATGCACGGTTGTTCTATGTTCTATCATGATATATATATATGCTTTTACGTTGCGGGCCGGAAGGCGATTTGTTATGGGCCGGAAGGCATTATGATATGGGCCTGAAGGCATTACGCAATGGGTCGGAAGGCGATATGTTTGGACTGGAAGGTTGTGGCCTGGAAGGGCGTATATGTGGTTGGTATTTTGGGGGTATCTCATTAAGCTTTCGGGCTTACAGTTGTGGTTTTTATGTTTTCAGGTTCTCAGGAGTCTGTGGCAAGGCAAAGGCGTGATCGTACCATCCCTCGCGTTGGTGTTTTATGAAATGGACCTGGGAAAATACTCTGTTAAATATTGTATTGAAAACCTTTTTGTAAACAATTTAGTGAAAATCAGGTTGTTTTGAAAAATTTAAATTGGTTGTATTTTTCGGATGTTACAGAATAAACCCTAAAATTTAGGGTTTTTCCCAAGCCAGCTTATGCCCAACATAACCTACGTATACCCAATGTATGTGGTCAATGCCCACGATCATGATCTAGCTAGTACGCTAAGCTTACTCATAGAGTACGCCATGTGTACTAGCCAGAGGACCAAAAATGCAAGTATTCTATTAAGAAAGGGTTCAAAGGAAACTTACAAGGTCCAAATGTTACAAATAGGGTTTGTAAACCTTTTATCGAAAAATTTTTAATAATGTTCATTGATGATATTCTCACATATTTTAAGAGCCAATAGGAGCATGGCAAACACTTAAGAGAAGTGTTAGAAGTTCTGAAGAAAGAGAAGTTCTACACAAAGTTCTCCAAAAGTGATTTTTAGATTTAGGAAGTGCAATTCTTAGGTCATGTGGTTAACCAAGAAGGAATAATGGTTGACCCAACAAAGATCGTAGTTGTAATAAAGTGGGAATGACCAAAAAGTCCCACAGAGATTCATTGCTTTCTAGGATTAGGAGGATATTACAGAAGGTTTATCCAAAGCTTTTCATTGATACTTGCTCCCTTAACAACTTTGACCCATGTAACATCCCGTTTAAAATAGGATGACCAAAAAATAATAAATCCAGGACCTCGAGATGTAATTTTATTATTATTTTATAGCCAAAAACAAATAATATTTAGCGAAGTGTCAGTTTCGAGGAGCCTAATGACAAGATGTTAATCTCTAGGGGTTAAAGTGTAATTTTAGGACTTATTTGTAAAGATTTTCATAATTCAATGGGTGTTTGGTATTATTTAAACTTAATATCTAAGGATTTATGGAAGCAGGGGCTTATTGGTAAGATTCGGACTTGATTTTTAAGGGTTTTCAGAGGGAGGGGTTAAAAGGGTAAATTAAGGACCCATTTTAAAAGAAAATAGAGAAGGGAGGGACCAGACGTGTTGTTGTGGAATGAAGTTTGAAGGGATCGGGTATATAACCCATCACCTTCTCTAATCAAAACCCTAAACATAAAATAAGAATGCAGCCGCCACCTTATGTCTCCTACCAGCCACTACACTCCTTCCTTTACCTCCGACGTCGTTGTCACCTGACTCCACCTAATTCCGATCATTGAGCGGCCTCAAGGAACTAGGATGGTCGCCTTCTTCTCTTTATCTTTCTCCGGCTAATATATTGGAGCCTCAGCCGCTTCCCTGTCGAGATTGATCACCACCATTAGCACCGCTTTTTCGCCATCACGATGCCTGTAGTCGCTCGTAACATCGTCGGTGCTGTTTCAGCGGCCTTGTCGTCAATTCCATTCCACAACAGGTGTTCGTCGCCGCTGCTAAGTATGGGTGTGTGTAATGGGAGTGTGTGCTTCAATCGTGCCTTGCAAGCTTGTGGGCGACTTGGGTTGCTGATTGCGATAAGGATGCTCAATGGACAGAAAAACTCGAAGACAAACCACCATGGCAGCCGGCCATGGTGGCTACCGTCGACGACGTTGCTATTAGTCGCTGCTACTGTCGTCTCCTGTCTTCTTCGTGTGCCACCAGGTGGGTGGCCAAATTTGTTTTGGTGTGTAAAGTCGAGTGTTGTTGTGCTGATCGTTTCTTTTGGAGTGTTTCTGTTGGCCAGAAAACCCAAGGAAACCACCACGGCTGCTAACCGTGGTGGCTGACACCGCTAGCTCTCTTCTTCCACCCTTAATCGCTGTGTATGGGTGGCTGTGAGTGTGATTCAGTGTTTGTATGCATGTTTTTCGCTTGTGAGGGTTGTAGGATCATTTCTTGGCCGGAGATTCAAAGAAAAACCCTACTGTCACCATGAACCTGTTGGATTAGTGTCTAAGCCCGTAACTATATTTGGTATGTACTTAACCCGGTTGTGCATGGTCCTTTTGGGTTTGCTTCACCAAAGCAACTTGATAGGATGATTTATGGAGAAAGAGGATTAATTATGATTTATTAATATATTATATGAATAATATATTAAAGGAGAAATCATATTGTTTAATTAATATTACTTAATAATTAATTGATAGTTTTGTGACTAAAAGACATTAATTAAACTTAGGGGACTAGTATTGTAATTATAAGATAATTGCAATTGGGCTATGGATCACCTTGGAACATAGGTTGGACGAATTCTATGGGAAGCCCATAAGGAATTCGTCCAAGGGGTGTTCTAAACGGAGTCCACGGGTTGCTTAGGGCCTAAGCAATCAAATTAGGGTTTCCTAGTTGAAAACCCTAATGACCTCACTAATAAAGACCCTTATGGCCCCCAAAAACGTGGTGAACTCTCTTGGAAGAAACCCTAGGTCGATTTTGATGCTCCTCCTCCCTCTCATAAGTCATTCTCTTGCTTGTGGTGTTTGTAAGCTATTAGAGGAGTGACACTTGTGACTCTAAGCTCCAAAGACAAGAAAATTCAAGCCATTCCACAAGAGGTAATCATCTAGATCTGCTCTTATGTGATAATTTCGAAATGCATATGCTAGATTAGGGTTCTTGAGTCTTGGATGAATTGCATGTACAATAGAGAAACCTAGATCCAAGCTTTAGGGCTTGCATGAGCACATAGGATGTTCTTTTGGCTCAAACCCATCCGAACCACCATCGGCCACCACAAGGGTGGTTGTGTGTGTGTGTTTATGTTAGTATGTGTGTGTGCATTGGGATTGTATTGTAAACTGTAATCGGAGTAGAAATAATAAAATGAAAACTAATAACCACCACCGTGAGGAGGTGGCTGCCGCCACCAGCCGCTGTGTTGGACGGCGGTGTGCTTTCTTGTGATTTGACTTGTTTGGGATGATTGGACAGAATGGGCCCAATGAAACCCTAGTGGGCCCAATAGAACCCTAATGGGTCCAATGAAGCCCTAATTGACCTAAAAGCCCAACCATTTGATTAATGGGCTAGTATTGGGTAGGAAACCCTAATTAGGGTTTGGGAAACCCTAATGACATGAAACCCTAATTTTGGGAATTTTTGGGACCCACACTTGAATTAATTATTAAACTTAAAATATTAATTAATAATCATGTGCAAATTGACCTAAGTTAATATTGGACTTATTGATTAAGTCGTTAATGGATTAAGTCGTTAATGGGCCTTTCTTTTGGACTTTGGTGATTGGTTTATTGATGGGATTTCTAAGAACAAGTAAATGGACTAAAATATTTGTATGGGTTTTAGGATAAGGCCCATGCAAGATACTCTGTCGCGCACCACGTTTTGAAAACCGGACCGGACCGGCCAGTTCGACCGGTTCATCCGGTTTTTCCGGTTTTTGAGACCGGTCCGACCGGTTGGACCACCTGAACAATCGAACTGGTAAGACGACCAGTTCGGTATCCGGTTCGATTTTCAAAACCTTGATCGTGCAATAGGAGTACCCCATGGTGCAAGAGGGATCCTCATGGCGCAAGAGGGAGCATAATCGCGTAAGAAGGAATGTCATTGGCATAACAACATCCTTTTTGGCCCAACCCTTCAACAGATGGTGCAACAAGGTCCCGTTGTTGCTCTATATCACTCCTAAGTGCTTTAAACCTCTTCCAGGTGCTCTAAACCCCCATCTGCATTATCCATTGCTTTGGTACTTGATCCGTTCCTTTGCCAGACGATCCATTACTTTCTCAGATGATCTGTTCCTTTGTCACATGCTCCATGAACCCCAAATGATCCCCTGAATTCCAAGTGCTCCAAATGCTCCATGAACATGATCTAAATGCTCCATAAACATGATCCAAATGCTCGAGTCACATTTAACAACTATATTTTTGTAAATGCACATTACACAACCATCAAATGCAACGGTAACTACATTTTATAAATACAATCGTCAAAATTCAATTTACAAAACAAGTTGATCTCGTTACGACGTACGACTGCCAATCAACTAGTATTTATTAAATGAATTTACAAAACTTCCTTTGTATAGCAGTGTTGCAAACAATAAGCTTTTCACGTTTTATCTTAATAACTTTCAACCTTAATATGAAGTTTGCTCCTTGAAGCGAATCATGATTGTTAAGAAGATTGAAGAAGTTACGATTGATGAATTTACAAATTACAAGTTCACAATCTTAAGAGGTGAAAACAAAGATTGTTTTGTGATTTCTCTTTCTGATCTACCCATAATGAATCCTGAGATTGGATTGTGCTTTACGGAATTCTGAAGAAGCATGAATCGAAATTTGGTTCACAACTTTTGCATATTATTGATATGATTAGAAATTATTGCATGGAAGTGAGCAAGATGGATGTTGAAGTGTCCAAGAGTATGAAGAGAAAGTCCACTATGAAACCTCAAGATCCAACCGAAGGATTGGAAGAAAAGCGAGAAGGATTTATTCAGAAGAAACCTTGAGGAATTTTTTTTATAAAGTGCTTGAAGAAGGAAAAGTCCAAAACAAGATGTTGTTCTTGGATGACAAACATTGTTACAGTTCTGATTACCTAAATAGTATTCTTGTAAGGGTTGAGATGTATAAGGCAAATACTAAAAAACCCTTGAAGTGGGTATCGAATGTAATCAGACGGTGGATCTGAGTAAGGTTTGTTCTCATGGCGATTTCTGAAGAAGTTTTCAAAGAACAAAATTGAAGAACCATTTCGCAACTCAATACAAATGGGGAGATTGTTAGGATCGTATTTTGAAGTATTATATTTGAGTTTATGATGCGAAATGTGTTTCGATACAATAGTGAATTTTGTGTTGATGCAATTGTGTTCGTATTGACTTATCTAGAATCACAATTGTTAGTTTATTATTTTTTACGGTTATAGTTTATCTAGGTATCCTAACCTTATTGGCCAGTGCTCAACCACTTCCATTATATGTCCTATATAAGGAAAGTTGTTTAAAGGTAGAGAGTATCTTTTGAAATAGTCTTAAATTGTGATTACATTCCTTTACCCACTATTGAAAAACCAAATCTTATTTATGCTTGAGCTTCTTATTGATTACATCTTTGTACATGATTTCATTCTTACTGAATTTATTAATCCAACACTACTTTCAAGTTATATATCTTTTTACAAACATGAGATATGCCAAAATAATAATAATAATAATAATAAATTATATGAGAGGCTTTATAAAACATATCATAAAGATGGGATAAAATAGTTAAACTGAAAATAAATAAATAAATAAATAAATAAATAAGGTGAGTAAACATAAAAGATTTTTTATGTTAACTTTTTATACTAAAAAATGACTTGACAAAACAACAAAACTATTAGAGTGGTCTAGTCTAACTCGCTATAAATATTAGTAGGGTGAGTAGGTATCCTTTTAAATTCCTAATTTAGTTTATGTTCATGTCAAATGTCAATATTTAACATTAAATTATCAATTTAGTTTATGTTGGTGTGAAATGTCAATATTTGATATTTTAAACAAGCGACCCATGAAACTTTTAAGTTAACATTTAACAATTAAAGAACTGGTATAATCGGTTCGGATTTTTTCAGCTCCTACTTTCCAAGAACAATATAGACATGTCCCCATGTGAAAATTATGAAAATGAGAAGAACGACATGTACATGTGCATATGTATATATTGATCTTTATTATTCCACTCGCTAGTCGCTACACTAAAGAGGTCATGTATTGATTGATGTTTATTAATACCTCACCCACTATAGAGTAAATACAGACGTCTACATACTTGTAGTAATTGCTTCAGTGAATGGAAAAGGATAAGGCAAACAAACAAGTAAACTCAAAACCAAAACCGTGATTCCCAATGCAACGTACTTGTTATCAGGCTCGCTGATCTCTTCTGCTAGTGGCGCAATTGGCCCTCGTTGTAAGAAAAATATCAAAACCACCCAATAAAATGCCACGTCATCTAACAACGAAGATAGCCCCAATAGCACAATAGATGCAGCTGTAAACCTCGATGCAGCCTGCCAATAAAATAAAATCATAATAACTTCTCCTATTAAGGTCAAAGGAAAGAGTACGTTACATTTTTGGTCCCTGAGTTTTAATACTTTTTCAATTTTGACTACATTACTAACTATTTTATTTTTTTTGGACCTTGGACCAAAAATCATTAGGTTTCTCCGATATAAAAAAAAAAAAAAAAACTAAAATCGTAAGAAAAGATAGATACAATAATAGGAAACAAACCTTTCGTCCCCATATTGCAAAAGATATCCGACCGCCGTCTAGCTCTCCGGCGGGGATACTGTTGATTGCATTGATGAGAAGTCCGGCCCACGCCCATATCACCAACGGATTCACCGCTATCGTCGCTCCTTCTTTCAAAACATCACCAAGCACCAATTTCGCTATTATAAAAACATACAGCAACATTTTATTATATGTTTTCTCCTGCACTCTGAATTCATTATAATAATAATTCATACCTATTCCACCAGCAAGAAGCGATTCGTGAAATACAGAAGCGTCAACAATTACCCCGATACCATCAGCTGGTGGCAAAAAAAACCCAAACAGCAAAAGAAGCAACCCTAATGAAAACCCTGCTAAAGGTCCTGCTGCTGCAATTTTCAGAAGATCTTCCCGTTTTGGTACGATGTTTAGAATCCGTGTTATCCCACCAAAAGAGCCTATCTGCCACCAAAATTTTAAGACTGTTTAGATATATTATATATACTTATTATATGTGTCCTTAATTACAAACTAATTAAAAAAATCTCACCTGCCAACTGGGTACAAAAAATGGAACCCCGAGTTTAACTCCTGCTTCTTTTGCAACCAAAATGTGACTGATTTCATGTACGCCCAAAATAAGCGCGGTTACTAGGGCTCCAGAAACCCCCTCTTTTAATACTTCCGTATTGTCAAAAACGGATCTGTCACATTTTGCGATGTGGATTATGGTCATATATAAAACAAAAAAAAAAAAAATAACAAGTTAACTTTGTATTTATAGATTTACATACAATAAGTTGGATTGTAATGCGGGGACGTTGCGTAAAAGTAATGTGAATATTGTAACTATTCCAAAAGATCCAGCAGCAAACCATTCTGGGACAGCTGTCATTAAAAAACAAACACAAACATTAGAGAGGGATAATGTAGAAAGTAAGCACTAGCAAAAAGGGATACAAGTAGCAATGTAGTTTCTAGTTTTTCGTTGTATTTTCTTATAACATTCTACTTATTCAAATTATTTGTTATATAAAGGATAAATTTGTTAAATTACAATGTTCCATAAGAAAACAATTAAAAGTACAATGTTGTAATAAGGAAAAAAGGAAGTACAATGTGAAACTAATAATACCAGTTGTTTCAGGTTGTAAGGTCTTTCGTGGAACAATAACTGCAACAGGTTTATCGTCTTCAGGGTTGATCAGAAGGAAAAGCTTATATTGATCCCCAAATGTCTCCTTCACAAATAGTAGAATTTACAATTTTTAACCAATTTATTAAAAAAAAAAAAAAAAAAAATGATGACTTGTGTTGTGGGTAAACCAAACTAACATGTAGTCTTTTTTCTATCTTTTTGTAAGTCACAGCAGCTTGTCCACGTAGGTTTCCTTTGAACAGTACCCCAGCCTGTCACATTAAAATGATTGTGCATGACATATTTTTTTTAAATATTTTATGATAATAAAATATAAGTATATATATATTTAATCACCTCATATGGCTCCTGGCTTGTCACAAAGAAAGTGTCGAATCCAAAGACCTGGTCTTTCAAAATGTCGATTGTTTCTTTCGGAATCATGAATAATTCATCAAGTCGTTGTGGCTGTTAACAATTATAACAAGATAAACGAGAGAACAAAATGATATATATGTGTAAAAGTGGAAAGGAGGTTAAATGAATAAAAAAAATTATTCACCTTGACACCTGGCAGGGGTGATCCACTTGTAACCTCTATTTTATCGGCATCCTATTTTGAAAAAAGGTTAGTATCACAAGAAATTAAGAATTGTTGGGTTTTTGCAAAACATCATTTATTATAATGATTAGAAAAAAATAAGTACCTCGGAAAGTCCTGTGGTCTTAGATTCAGTATCATTGGTATTTAGTATATTGTTGAGTGACTCCAATTGAGCAAGCTGACCCTTGTTCAAATAATAACACATGTCAATAATACAATGTTTTCTTCAAATCCAATAAATCAACTCTTTGAAAAAGGGAAATACCTCAGCGACTTCTTTGGGTTTAGCTTCAACATCATCTTTGTTTAGTAACTTGTTAAGCATATCCAACTGAGTAGGTTGGCCTTTATCCTAACAAGAACAACTTTTTATTAGGAAAAAAAAAAACATAACAACTACATATTTCCCTACAAAACACTTAAACACCTCAGTAACTCCTTGGGCCTTGGTACTATCAAGGAACTTGTTAAGTGCTTCCAACTGACTAGGTTGACCCTTATCCTAACAAAAAAAGCTTATCAGTTACTTCTAAAATCAAGAATCTGACACTCATATACAAAAGATGATTATATCGATAAAATGTTTACTTTTCCTTTATCATCCCCAATATCTGAACCACTTGATATCAATGGTTCTGCAGTTTCAGCAGCTTCATGCGCTTCTTTTTCCTAGAGAATATGTTAAATAAAATCAAGATTGTAACCAGATATACTGTGAATGAACAAAATTGCATTCACATACGACATAGGAAAACGCAAATTTGGTTAATGTGGTTTTTGTGGCTTTAACAAATGGGTCATTGGCATCTGTGGTGTTCATATTTTCTTCACAATGTCGTTAAAACCAATTCAATTATGAATAGAAAATGATGATTGTCATGCAAATGTGCAAAACCTGTGTTTGGCCATTGTTAAACAAAACATACCACCACAACCCAAGCTGCTAATGCCTTTTAATCACATAAACCAAAATATGGGTTTTGCCTATTTAGAGTTCAGACACACCAAAAAAGTAAACTGAAAGAAGGCAATAGATGCATCACTTTATCATCATCGGCATCAGGTCCAGTCTCCGTTTCACTCGCTCTGCATTTTACCACTCGATTGCCACTAACCACTAACCTAAATGCAGATCACAACATTATATTTCCAACAAAAATTCATACATAACTTCACAAATCATTGCACTAAAACAGCGGTGGCAGTGGCCTTAGGAGATCTCAAACGATATTAACAGCGGTTTTGATAAATTACAGAGAGGCAACGAGTTTTTTTTTTTTTTTTACCTGGAAACGCATTTCACAGGATAAATGTTTCGTCTGATGCCATGATTGATGTAGGAAGAGATGAAAGGCTGGAATCGGATGTCGCAACATGAACTGCACTGCGATAAAGGAACAATGTTCCCGCGAAAACACGCCGGTGTGGTCATACTCGCTGCAAAACTCATGTGAAAGCGGGCGACATTGAAATTGCTGAATTGATTGGAGTTTTAGGGAGGATTGAGTTGAAAATTAGAGAGTAACAGTGGAGGGTTTTGAGCGTATGAATTGTTAAAGGTGGAGAGGGAAAGGCAATCCTGAGATATTTCAAAATCTTATCTTCAAAAAAACGAGAAATATTGACTCGGAATGGAAATATGGCATATTTGTTTATTATTCTTTACCCGCCATAATTCTCAGAATGACACCCATGCTGTGGATTTTGTTTGTTTCACTATTGAAAGACAATGGGCTGAAAGCCCATTGGGTTTTTACACATCATGTCCAAAAAAAAATTTGTTTGTTATTCGTCCAGTTTTTACACCTTTAACAAATTGCACTTAGAAGGTAAAGCTCAAAAAATCCATTGGGCCAATTGGGCCCTGGTCATTGATTCGAAAGAAAAAAAAAATGGGATTACTATTGGTAGTCTTGAAGCTTGCCTTTTTACTTATGAAAAGGTGAAAACGGTGTTATAAATAATCGTTTTCTACTGTCAAAATATGTTTGAATTGGTGTTAGAATTTATGTGGAATCTTGGATGTGAATTCCTTCGTGAATACAATCGTTAATCAACAAAATGGACCATATACTTAAAATAAATAAATAAACCTTCCATCGATAAAAGGAAAAAATACGTAGAAAGCATAACAAGGATATTGCAACCATCACTCCATCAGTTACACACTTTCCGCAGAAGTTGGAAAACAATTTCAACAAAGTGAAGATCTAAAATATGAAGTGTAGGGAGATCTTTGTCCCAACATAAATGGAAATATGGACATTGTAAGAATTAACTTGCACTATAATTCACAAAAATATTATGCCACAAATTTTTTAAAGATCCCACTATCAAGCCAAGAAGAATAAGAATATGATGAGAAAAATTATTAAAATGACAAATATCTTGATCATCAGCCACCTGTTTGATGATATCCGGTTTAAATGCTTCAAAAGAGCTCCTCGAGCACCTTCAACATTTGACAAACTTTCCTCCATATTATCATCAATCCTGATACCATAATTCATTTCCAAAATGTAACAATAATGTTTTATGATTAAAAATGATTTCTTAAGGATGAACATGAACTAACCTGATAGCTAACTCCCCCTGGTGGGCCACCATTGTAGCCAAATTTGTAAAGATCCCACTCAGCTCTGTAATTGTAGACTCCACACTTTGTAAAGCAACTGCTCGATTTTGTGTATAGCTTTCTTGTTGTGGGACCACCTGCTGCTGTAACATTGAGGCTCCACTGTTCATGTTCTGGGAAGGAGTACTACTCTCAACAGCTAACCTTCTCCTGCATTTACAAATTTAAAACAAAAATCAGATCACCTAAATAAGAAATGAGAAAAGAATAATGTGAAAAAGAGTCATAGTTATGATTTATGAAGAACAAACTTATATACCTTAGTTGGTTGCCAACTTGAACTCCATTTACTGAAGATCTGAGAAAAACAAACAGGATTTATTTAAACATCTATTTCCAAACACATCAAACTTTCATAAATCTTGTATAAGATCAAGATCATCATAGAGACATTGAGAATCAATAGAGATGAGATCTAAATCAAAATTTTACTGACTCACTCAGATGGTTGACCGGATGGAGTTGACCAAGGAGGTGGCTCCATCACGGACTTTGGTTGCTGGCGTAACGGATTCTCTCTTGCTATACTTGTAGAAAAGATTTGTCTCCTGTTTTCATGAGCCTTGATGTTCTGTTGTAAGAGAAAGAATGAGATTAATTGTGATTATTTATAACCATTAAAGGGGAAGGAGAATAAAGAATATAAACAAGAAAGTAGAAACAACCTCAGTCCTTGTTGTTAATACATCTTGAAACTTTTTTGTAGCTCCCATTAGCTTGTTCTTCAAATCATCACAAACAGCAGTAGAATGGACAACTGTATCTTCTGAATAATCACCCTCAGCAATTTCCATGTTTTGAAGAGTTTGCAAATCAGATACAGCTACATTTAGGGTTGTTATATCGTTCTTTATCAAGGCTGTTAGTTCTTGTATCTCCTTCAACGGATCATCAAAAATTGATGATTTCTTAGCCACTGCAAGTCCATCCATACAAACATGTTAATGTTATGACTAAATCCCAACTACAAACAGCTACAGAAACAAGAATCAAAGTAGTTGGGACTACATGAAAGAACCAAGAAGCTTTTTTAGTCGCATTATAGCCCACACAAAATAGAGAATTCAAAATTTAATATGATTTAACTGTGATCTCAAAGCTGATTTTGTACTGTGTTTACCAACCATTGCAGAGCATAGACAGGCATAATCTAATTGCCTCTGGATCACATCACAGCTTACAGCCTTTCAGAGAATTCTATTTCGTGATTACCATCAGTCGGGAATAAGCAAGTAAAATCTGATGAAACCTAAATCCAGAAATACGCAAGTATAATCGAGTAAAGTTTTAGTTCCCTTAAGCAACATATACCGATCTACACCTACATATCAACATCTAACCCATTCAGACATCCTTACGGATTCAAATGTGAAGCAATTGTGAGTACTGCAACGTAACTTTTCCAGTTGGTTCGCTAAAAACGTATAGAGCTTTTCATTGACACGGGGATAATTGAAAAGCAAGGGAAGTAATGTAACATTGTATTAATCATGGAAAACGATCAACTGAATGTCAAACCCTACGTTTAACAAAAGAGATGTGTAAAGTGACAGATGCTTACGATTAGCCAGTCTGGAGATTTTTTTGGAGGTTTCATGGATGCCTAATCCAATACGAGAAGCCTTCTTGTTGAATTCGGATCGATATGAAGAAGGAGTTACCGGTAGTTTAGATGACGTCGATGGATCATTTTGCTGATTTGATCGATCTGGATTGGCAGCTGATATTCGCCCAAACTTTTTCAATGTGTCCGACAGAGATCGGAATTCTGATGTCCGATCCCGGAAGGTGGAGTTTCCGGCAGACACCATTGATACCGACAATTTGTTTTCCGTATACTTACATAACCCTGAATAAAAGGAGCAAAGGTCCGTTGATAGTCACCTCTCGCGTCATATTGAAGTCTAGTTTTCTAACCATGCGTCCATGTCACCTCATTTTTATAGATTTTAGGTAATAAGTTGTTAGTTGGTACAAAAATATAAACGTATGGTTATTTTAGATAATAGAGCTACAAAAACCGTTTGTAATTTTTGAAAAAAAAAATCACTTTGTGACAATTTTTTTCAATATCAATCATTGTGGTATGCTAAATCATGTGAAAATAATCACAGCAAAAAAAAAAAAAAAAAAGTTGTTTAAATATCGTAGCTTTTATATGAAATATTTAGTGTTAAAGTTTAGTTAAAAAAAAAATCAATAACCACACAACCTTAACAAGTTTTCTATTGTGATGACTATAACCGCCTTCACAAATTTAAAATGAATTATAGTGTTTACCAAAATATAATGTTAAAAGTTGTATATTGCTCTAGATAAAACATCATAGCAACACCGTATCAACAATCAAAGTAGAAGGCTTTGTCAAACTTGGGTGGCTTTCATGTATCAAAATGAATTAGAATGGTTAAAAAAAATATAGTGACATTTATAAATTTATTTCCTTAGATTAAGCATTAACATCATTTATTTCCAAAATCCATCAGAATTAGGAACGAAATAACAAATAGGCAATTACTTTTTGTAAAAAGTTGTACTTAATGAAGAAAAGTGAAAAAAATAACTTGAGTATATGCCATTTTAACAGGGTCTATTTGGACATGTCGGGCGTGCAACAACAAAGACACATATTGTTTAGGAGGCCCATTTTTACCCTTTGATCAAAATGGCTAAAACCAATACACTTTTGGAACTAATTATGGAAATTATAGGTAAAACTAATTAAATCTCTATATCAATATCATATTCTTCACTTGTTCTTTTAAGTTGGTAGGAGTAGTGTCAAGTTCACCACGGTATACTCAACCAAAATATTTTCCACCTCACTTTGTTATCATATTTATCAAGCACCACCAAGGGTTGAGAAAAGGCAAGAAAGAGGGGATATATATATATATATATATATATATATATATATATATATATATATATATATATATATATATATATATATATATATATATATATACAGAGAGAGAGAGAAAAAAGAAATATGGCTTGAGGATGCCACGTTCAGTTCATATCATACCACCATGGATGGTTTACGACACAACCACACCATACATGTCACACCCACTCCATCAAGCCTTACACCCATACGCTTCGATAACTTCAAAGACACTCACAATCAAGCCAACACTCATCGTCACCACCATCGTACATGCCACACCCCCGAATCAGAACGGCGGTAATGTCCGGGGGAGAATGACTGCATCTTGTAATATCATAACAAATGTGTATAAATGAAACATAAGCATCATCATCACCATGCATATAATATAACAACATACATAGTTTACATCATTGTGTTTGTTCATAAAATTACATCCCAAAAATATCAAGTGTATGGTGGAAACAAAATACAACAACTTCCAAATTCCTTAGCTGCCAACCTGTTTAACGAGTTCCTGAGAATACAGGTCGTTTGAAAAGCGTCAACATATAATATATTGATGAGTTCATAAGCACTTTGTATATAAAAACCTTGTAATAGTTAAAAACTCAGAAATCCAATATTTTCTGTAAAAATAGTTTATGAGTCTTATTTTCAAATCATGTATAGTTGCGTGTGTGTTCTTGTTTATTCGTGTTGAGATCTTGTAAAAAAAAATGTTTCCCCATAAAATCCTATATTTTTTGTTATACAAAAGTTGTGATCTTAAAACCCTAAGACCTACGTGGTGAAATTGTGTTTAAAGTATTCAACCCGTAGTTGGCTACAATTCAAAGGTGTGTCCCACGTAAATTTTAAATAATATCGTTATATTCTAAGTGAGTCGTTATAACCATACTTGATATGACTGATATGCCTGTCATGACGTTCTTTAAGTGGCGGTTACGATAATACATTTGCCACCCTAGATTGACATGTCTAGTTGTAGTGAGCATCTCAAATATGGGGTGTCATCCCCGTATAGATTTATACAAAAACTCTCGCTCTCCCTCCATAAGACTCTGATTATAACTACATGACTTACTATGTACATTAGGTAGGTACGATGAATGCATGTTTCTTTAGAATCCTAACAAAAAGTTATGCTAATAGTTGATCCCGTTGTTTTATATTATAAATAACATTAATTGTGTATGTTGCCAAGATATTTCGTTTTGATCACATATGTCGAGGATAACCCATTTTTAATCATTTGTCACAAATGGTCCAATATTACTGAAAATGACAAAATGATCTAACTTTTATATAAAATATCAATTAAGGCTCATATTTATCCAAAATATCAATAGGAGAGGGGAGAAGGAAACAAATTTTGGGGCTTGGGTTTTTAAGTGTAACCGAGAATACATTGGCCCATTAGGGATTTTTCGGCCGAATTAAATGATCTATGGAGGGTATTGGCCCAGTTAAGTCTTAAGTTAATTTTTCATGGCCCAATAAGCCCATTAAGAGAGTTTTAGTTCCAAAATAATGCCAAATGGAGTATTGGGAATAAATATGGCCCAAAGAAGGTGTTCACGGCCCAATATACTATTTCTTAATGAATTTCCGATCCAGTAAGGGCCCATATGTGGATTCTTGGCCCAAAAGAACCAAGTTGAGGGGTTTTGGCCCATTAAGGCCCAATACGAAGATTTCGGTCCATTATAAGGTTTGAACCGAGAATCCAAGGTCTAAACCCAAAGTTGAGTGAAAGAAACTTTTTGGATTAGGTTTAGGGTTTTCACGAGGAAGTTTCAACTAAATTCAAGTTTTGGATGTATGAACTGATATATCATTGAAGTTTAGTTCACATTTAACCATAGTGTTATATAGTTACACCAAGGATGCTAGTTGTACATAGATAGAAATTTCTAGCCCTAAAATGATAGTTGTGATAAAATTACAAGTTCCTGTGTTAACGTCATTTGATCCTTGTCGGATTGCATTGTTTACTTAAGACTTATTGCAACTTGAACTCCAATTTACTTGTCTTACTTTTGTCTTGCTAAACTTGTTTACTTTCAATAGGTTACCCTATATGTGATTTCTAAAATGTATACTTCCATGTACAAGAACTTATGCCCTTTTAGTCTTCAAGGTTTTCATTGTAATAGGGTTACAATTTAGACCTTGCTTGATCCAAATATTTCAGGTTGTCACAGTACCCCCTCATCCGCTCCAATCCAAAGACAATTTCAAAGCCACTAATGTAACCATCACTTTCATTAAAACAAATTATCTAAAAACTTACAAAAGAATATGGAGAACCACTATCGTCACCGTACCCCTTATCATGTAACGCCTGTAGATCCGGGCTAGTCAATTTAGAGATAATAGGGGTCGAAAATGACTTTTCAACAAAAGGTTATTTAGAATAGATAACCTTAGCCAAGTTGTAGTATATGTTACAAGGTTTCCATACATATAAAGACCGCCAAAATCCGAGTTATAACGAAGAAGTTATGACCCGTCGAAGTTTCGCGACGGAACCGGCACGATGCCAGGAGACGTAAATAGTGAATTTATGATAGAGCGAGATTTAGACTTAACTATCTAAATGAAAGTCGTACAAAACGTTAAACCAAGATCATCCATAAAAACAACACCCAAATCTGACTCCGTATAAGGAAGTTATGATTTTTCGAAGTTTCGGATTAGTAGTGTACAACCCGAAATTTGAATATTAGATCGAGCGGTTTTTAGCCGACACAACCTAAACGAGAATCAAAGATCTCATTAAGAATAGCGTAACAAGAAAAAGATGGGTGAAAACGGACGTCGGATGAAGAAGTTATGAATTTTTAACGGACCAATATTGTCCCGGCCTGTTAATAATGTAACTTTTAAAATAAATTCAAAATTAGCCGACGGAGTATAAACGAAAGTTGTAGAGTATGTTCCCGCCTTCGCGTGGATATAAATAACGTCAAAAACGGAGCTCGTACGCGAAAGTTACGAATTTTTAAAGTTGAAGCATGAAATTGTGAGACCTGATGAAGGATCAATGACGTAGCACAATCTAGACCCTCCATCGCTGACTCGGTATCCGCTTCGGATGAGTGACACACCACCTTCGCAGTATGCCCCGCATCCAAGGACGAGTACGCCTCGCGTACTCCGGTTCTTATCCACTCCGAGATCAGGCCACGTGCGAAGACAGCTGGAAGCATTATCCGAAGCTACGCCCAGCGTACCACCGATGTCTGGCACTATAAATAGAGTTGCGAAGTGCGATTTCTCACACCATTTCTCCCATCTTTCTCTCACTAGTTTATCTCTCTAGCCTACCCTAATCCCCTAAAAGCCTAGGTAAACCCCCTAACACCCTAAGGAAGCCCCGAGGCTCCCGGAGTCCCAAGAAAAAAAGGGGTCTTTCGGTTTCGAAACGCTGCTCCGAGCAAAGCCCGGTTTTCTTTAAAATCCGCTGTAAGTGAGCTACGCTTATGCAATTTTAGTATAGCTTTCAAATAATTATAGTAATTTTATTAGGTCCTTAAAATAATTATTTGGGCTATTATTATGAGTTATATTGAGTGTTATTTAACGCTTATATAATAGTAATAATAGTTAGACTATTAATTTGTCGTGGTTATCATTAGACTAAATCCTAGTGGTATTGATACTAGGTTTTATTGAAGGAAATTGTTTTGAGAGTATCGAAGCGCTGCCCAAGTGCTGAGTCACCACTTTCTCAGGTGAGTGCATAGTTACTTTCATCTTACACATAGATATGAAATATTTTATATAAATTACGTACTATGTGTGCATATTATCTGAATACTTGTTGTCTATACCGGATGAATGATTTTATACATGTTTTAAATGATTTAAACTGTATATGTATTTTATATCTACGATAATGTTGGGGTAAAACATGGGTAGATGTAATAGATGGAATATGAGTTGGATGATGAGTTGAGAGGTGTTATTGACCACGAGGTGAGGGTGAGAGGTGGACGATGTGAGAAGCCTTTTCCCAAATGATGGCCCCGTCATTCAGCAGAGTATGGATGACAACCACGGACTATTCTAGACAGTCCAGTGGAACACTAGCAGGCTCGCAACCTGTAGGTGTTGTAAACGATGTGTTCACCCGGTGTACTCTAAACCTAGGTGATCATGTAGACTTGATGCCTAACCCTGGTGATCATGCAGACTTGATACCTAAACCTTGGTGATCATGCATACTTGATGCCTAAACCATGGTGACTATGCAGAATTAGTGCCCGTTGTGTAAACCGTGGCAATGATGGACTTTGTGACGATTCCTTAGGATGATCCTTAGGAATGAATGAACGAAGAATAGTTGATTCTTAAGGTAGATCCTTAAGATTAAAGAATATAATGGGGATGGGTAATTGGGTTGATTGTTTGATTTTTTAAACATAATAATTATATTATTGTGGGTTGAAAACCCTATGTACTCACCAGGTTTCCCAACCTGACCCACTCAGTTTATTTATATTACAGGTGTTGAGATGAAGTCACATTACACTGAGAGATTAAAGAGATGTAGATCACTAGTGTAAATAAATGTAAGTTCTGTTTATGCTTATGTTTTTGTATTGACAATGACATCCCAAATGTTTTAAAACGAATTAAAAATATTTTTCTTTGGAAATGCTTTGATAACGTATTTATCATGTTTTACTGGGAACAAATTCCGCAACATTTTTATTAAAAGAGGTACTCTGATTTTTATAAAGCATAAACAAAATCGGTCTTTTCTAGCCGTGAAAATAGGGATGTCACATATCAGCCTTTGTTTTTCGACAGAATAAAATCCACCACCTCATCGTTGAACTCCTTACAACTCACTTACACTTTAGAGAAAGAATAAAGATTTGATTCATTAACGGTCAAAATTGATGTTATGAAGAGCTTTAATACATTATCGCCAACACCACTTTCACCTACTTGACTTGCCACTTCTATGATGCTCATCATTTTGACAACTACTACTATTCCACACTTACTCATCTTCTAACACTGATAAGACTCCTAAAAGAGGAGAAATTTAGAACTGGAGGTTCTGATTATGAGATCGATTTTGGCTTTGGGAAGGCTTTGAGGACTTGGATGTTAGAATCATATATTTAGACATGATGGATGTTTTGGTTTTTAATGAGTTCTACAAATTTTCTTGTCGTTGTAAGATTATCGATGTTTCTTCCATGTTAAACCCTAAATGTGCTTCCATGACAAATTCCTTCAGAGAGCATACACAAAAAGTAATCTTAGCATTATAAATATGAACCATTAGCTACTTTTTTGGTTTTGATTTTGAATATATTGGTAGACAAATGAAAGTATGTTAATTTTTGAAGTTTTAATTTTGCTTTAGGCTATTCTATATCAATCAATTTATATTTTGGTTTTATTATTGAGATGTATAGTAAAAAAAAGTGTCATTGTTAAATGGTGGTGATGTTGATAATAATGATGGGACTGGTGAGGTTTGCTAATGACTAATAACCAGATGAAGTATTAGTTAGAGTAACGTTATGATGGTGAGTTAGTTGGGGTGAACATATTTATGTCGCCGAATTGTGGAGTTTCACAATAGGTCATCATGAAGGGATGGGAGGGTATGGGGTAAGAATCGTTTAATTAAAAAGTTAAGAAAATAATAAATACAAGAGAAAATTGTCATTTAACACTCACCTAACTAAAACATATAGATGGTAAGACCACCCACAATGGGAGTTGTATGAGAGTTTAATGGAATAAATGTGAATATAATATAGAGGAGAGAGTGTGGAGTTGAATGACCATTAAACGGTGTAATGAAATTGTAATTGAAAATTTATGATTTTTTTAAGAATTAAAGTGAATGTGTATATTCTCTTTCCTACTTGGCAATCCATACAATTCTCTAGAGTTTAATCCATTGGAGATGGCCTAATTACCCGCAAAAACCAACCAATCACAAAAAATCGAAAGTCTAATAAAAATAAACAAACCATATGAACCAAAATTGTAATTTACTCTTTTGGTATCTATAAAATAGACAAAATTACAAAAATGGTCCCTGTGGTTTGCAAAAAGTAACAAAATCAGTCCCTGTTAATTTCTTTTGATGCAAATGGCCCCTGTGGTTTGCAAAACATGCATAGATGGCCCTTTTTACTAACGTCGTTACTATTCTGCCGTTAGGGACTGAATTTGTAAGGGTATTTTCGTCTTTTCAAGTATAAAGGGACTGAATTCGTGATATTTACTAAACCATAGGGACCATTTTTGAATTTTCTTTGAAAAAACAATTAAATTGCTAGGAAAGGGCTCAAACTCATGACTTTCACCTCTTAAATTCCCAAAGCCTTAACCAATTGAGTTGAATGCTCTCTTGGTTTATTCTTTCCTAAAACTAATTTGTATATTAACAGAATCGTTAAAACATAAACAGTGAATATATTATAAAAAACATTTTTTTACATAATTTTTTTTTAAATAAATCAAAATGTATTTTAGTCGTACTATAAAAAAATAGTTTTTTACAAACAAATTGTATGTATTTTTATGTATTTATTTTACGTAAAATATATATTTTTTGTCTTTAAAAAATAAATTTTCATATAAAAAATACGTTTTTGTAAAAAAATGTTGTTTTATGTCTTTGAAATAGTAATAATTAACACTACTCATGACATAAAAAATATATAAATTCTTTTGGGTCGCTAGTCTAACCGTTTTTTCGGTTATATGTATTAAAAACAAATTAGCAACGATTTTGTTATATATCTAAACAATTTATACGAGTTTTTTTTATGTCAAAAGTAGTGTTAATAATTGTTACTTCAAAAAGATATATCACTATGTATTTCCATCTTCATTTTAACCATGCGATTTAGAACTTGCGATTAAGATGAAATACGTATTTAAAAAAACATAAAAAACCGAATAAATTGTTTAGATACATATAACCAGATACGTATATATCTTATCTAAAATACGTATTGTTCTAAATCGTATTTAAAAAAAAAAACATAAAAAACCGTATAAATTGTTTAGATACATATAACCAAATATATATATATATATATATATATATATATATATATATATATATATATATATATATTATTTAAAATATGTATGGTTCTAAGTCGCATTTAAAAAAACATAAAAAACTGTATAAATTGTTTAGATACATAACAAACCTATTCGGTTTAAATACATATAACTGAATATGTATATATCTTATTTAAGATACATATGGTTTTTTATATGTATTTAAAAAAAGCACATTGGTTATATATTTTATTTAAAATACGTATTTCATCTTAGTCACAAGTTCAAAATCGTATAGTTAAAATGAAGATGGAAATACACACTGATATATCTTTTTGAAATAACAATTATTAACATTATTCCTGCCATAAAAACCCGTATAACTTGTTTAGATACATAACAAAATCGTTGTTAATTTGTTTCTAATATATATAACTGAAAAAACGGTTTTAGAACTAATGACCCAAAAGAATTTATACATTTTTTAATGTCATGAGTAGTGTTAATTATTACTATTTCAAAGACATTAAAAAAATATTTTTTTTTACAAAAAACGTATTTTTTATACGAAAATGTATTTTTTAAAGAAAAAAAATATATAATTTACGTAAAATAAATACATAAAAATACATACAATTTGTTTGTAAAAAACTATTTTTTTTATAGTACGACTAAAATACATTTTGTTTTATTTTAAAAAAATTATGTAAAAAAATGTTTTTTATAATTTATTTATTGTTTATGTTTTAACGATTTTGTTAATATATAAATTAATTTTAAGAAAAAATAAACTAAGAGATCATTCAGCTCAATTGGCTAAGGTTTTGGTAATTTAAAGGGTGGGGGTCATGAGTTAGAGCCTTCCCCTAGCAATTTAATTGATTTTTTCAAAGAAATTTCAAAAATGGTCCCTATAGTTTAGTAAATGTCTCAAATTCAGTCTATTTATACTTGAAAAGACGAAAATGCCCTTACAGATTCAGTCCCTAATGGTAGAATAGTAACGACGTTAGTAAAAAGGGTCATCTATGCAAGTTTTGCAAACCACAGGGGCCATTTGCATAAAAAAAATTAGCAGGGACTGAATTTGTTACTTTTGTCTAACCATAGGGACCATTTTTGTAATTTTGTCTATAAAATATAAATTGAAGGCTGATGTTATCCAACTGCTAACGTATGTCCCACCGTAGGAGCCGGATTCCAACCACCATCTGAAATCCGAATAACCTATTCTTCAAGTCTGTAACCTCTTTTCCTTTTATAGGATTCATCTTGTATTCGTTTTGTGATTCTTTGTGTTGCGTTTCTATTAATTCACATCTTGAAGATTTGATCGGATCAGATCCCTCGAGTCGGTCTTTGTTTTCATACTCCGATCGATCGTTGGATTTCGTTTGAAAGTTTTTGTTTAGCCCCTTGCGATCAAGGGTTTCTAATCTTCAAATATATTCCAAACATTTAATTTGTAAAGGTTCTGTGTTATAATTAATCAATATGAATAATTCTGGAAAACAACAATCTTTTAGTGATTGGGAGGTAGATGATCAACAACAATCAAATGATGATTTGTCACCGGTATCCGGTGGTACCGGTGAGGTTTCTTCGGCGGCAGCTTTGAGAGATTCCTTGACGAGGAAGAATGGAAATAATATTGGACTTGCAGCTCGTTTGACGAATTTGTTTGTTGGAGATGGCGATCGTGTCACAACTGAAAATTTTGTGTCATGTAATCTATACACTCAAGTTAATGTGAGTCAAAAACTTAAGAACATGTGTAACACCTATGATTATAACTTCAAAAACTTCAATCAAATACATCATACAAGTACTACAAATAGTCATCAAACAATTGGAGACCCTAGAAGTCCTTGTTTAATTCCATTTTGGACTAGGACTCCCTTATTGGATCCAAATGGACCAATAAGCTTCCAATTAGACTATCATGGGCTTAGAACCCTAATTGGGCTCTAATTGGACCCACACTAATTTATTTCAACATTTTGGGCCATGTTGGGCCTAGAATGAAATGAATTAAAAGCCTTGATACATGAATAACCTAAACTAGTCCAATAAAAATATAAAAATCCTACCACATTCCTTTAGACTTAAAACATACCCAAGATTAACTCTAATATTGGGCTTAGGGGCAAAGGCCCAAATTTTTCCTTTTCCCTTCCAAATTCTCGGCCCAATGCCCAAGCCCAAGAGGAAATGGAAGAGTTGACTTAATGCATGCCACCTCATTATTAACCAAAGGGTATCTATGCATGGAACTCATACTTCCAAGCACATATCACTTCAAAGATCACTTCTCTTCTCTCCTCTCTCTCACTCTCGGCCACATTCAAACACACACACAAAAAAATTTACTCATTCTTCTCTCAAAGAAACTCTCTCCTTTCCTCTCCATAATTTCGAGATTCTAAGAAGCTTTCAAGAGGATCTTTCAAGCTAATCATCATCTTAGGTAAGTATTTACTTATATACATGATCTAGCTATTTCATTCCATCAAAAATCTCTCCTAAATCTATTCCAACTTGTGATCATGCATCTTAGAAGTCACCAAACTCGAGACCTACCAAGGAAAGGTGCTAAGGCCGAAAATCACTTCATTTTTCCTTCCATTTTCTCTTCAAAACCGAAACCACACTAAGGTGAGCTTCATACCCCCTATTTTCTGTTTTTATGAGTTGTGTGGGGGGGAATACAAGTGAAAGTGTAGATCTATATGTGTTTTGTATGCCTTGTATGATTTCCATGCTTATATGTGTGCTTTTGTGTGTTATAATGTTGGATCTAGCCATAAAACCCCTCAAAACCGAGATATACCTTATGTTAAATGATTTTAGCATCAAATATATTTCTACATACAAAGTGTTTCTAGAAAAATAGCTAAATGGCTTAGTAACAATTTCTTTGGGCCAAAAACACAATTTTTGGACCTAAAATGTGAAAAATACAAAAATTAAGGGCCCAAATTGAGATATCACGAATTCTGATGGATGAGGTGTGTCAAAACAGTTTCAATAAAACAATTTCTGGAAATATACTCATTTAGAGGATTAAAAACATAAATTTCAAGCTTAATGGGCTAAAAATGACATTTTCGGCCCAATGAGGCCCATTATGCGAGATTTTCTGTTTTGGAGGGCCAAAACTGTGTTTTTCTGTAAAACAGTGGACTATAAGTGTTCCAAGTCCTTTTCAAAGGTTTAAAATGTTTTTTTTTTAAATTTAAAAAGGACCAAAGTTGCAAAAATTTTACAATTTGGGCCAAAATTGTCAAAATTGCGAAAAAGAAGGGTTATAACCGAGAAAACTGAAATTTCAGGGACTTAAACTGTTTTCATTGAAAAATATGCTGAAAAATATCAATTTCAATAATTTTTGATGTTAAAATGTCAAGAAAAATGATTTAAGGACCAAACCGAAAAATTATTTAATTAAGGGGTTGAAAAAGTAAATTTTACAAACAATGAGGGGCTGAAAACAGAAAACTTCCAAGGCTTATTCAATACATGCAATTTTATCAAATAATGGCACCGCGACTATCGACGAAATACAATACACTACAATACCAAAGGTCGTTGTTAAACGAATTGGTTCGGTCTCGAACAAATAAAATCCGAAACTACTAACACGACGACACTACGACACTACGATTCATACAAGTAACGTTTGGGAATTCAATATACATGTGAGTGTGCACAGACATCTACGCACCATCTTTGGGCCCCAAAAGTGTAAAATCTTGTTTGTTGGGCCTAGCTAGCCCAATGACCTGATCTTAAGGCCCGAAGACCTCTATCTTACGAAGTGTTGGGTTTTACCGACCTGACACAACGTAAAAGGACTTTCAATGGCTTGTATACTACTGGTCCCCAAGGGTCCTTTGGTATTGCTAGTAAAGTCTACATTTCATGCGAGGCGGGTCTGGGACCCCTCGTACATTTTTATCCCCAACCGGTTAATGGAGTCATCGAGGTCTTCGTGTCCTCTTTCTCTTCGGATGTGGGACTACACATAGTTCATGGCATTGAACCTGAAGTTGACTCAGCCTCATTCCAGGCAGCTGTATCTGCAGCAGTCACTGCAGCGATTGCGCAAATTCATCAAGGGAACAATGGAGGAGTCAATGGGCAAGGAGCCGGAAGTTCGAACAACGGAATGAATCAAGGACCCACCAAGACATGTACCTACAAGGACTTCACAAACGTTAAACCACGGACTTTCAACAGCACTGGAGGGGTGATCACTCTGAAGCGATGGATCGAGAAGGTAGAGTCGGTATTCGAGATATGCGATTGCCCCGAGCAGATGAAGGTGAAGTTCGCGGCCTGTACTTTTGTGGACCAAGCACTCACTTGGTGGAACGGACACGTGGAAGCTATGACGCTCCCTGTAGCCAACTCTATACCATGGGCAGAAATGAAAGAAATGTTAATGGCTGAGTACTGCCCCCGAGGCGAAATACAGAAGATGGAGCAAGAGCTATGGAACCTCACTGTGCAGAATGCGAACATCGATGCCTACATATTGAGATTTAGCGAACTATCTCTGTTGTGTCCGGGTATGATCACATCAGAAGGAAAGAAGATTGAACGATTCATCTGGGGACTGACATCCCCCATTCAAGGGAATGTGATAGCTGCGAACCCTGAAACGTTTGACAGTGCGAAGAGATTGGCAAAGAGGTTATATGATCATAACAACAAGAAGGGCGAGAAGCCAGTGGAGACTGAGAAGAAAAAGGAGGGTGATGGCAGGAAAGGGAAGAACAACAAGAGAAAGGGGCGTCAGGGCCCCGAGACCTCTAAAAAGCAGCAAACAGTGGCAGTTAACGCTGTCACCGCACCGGTTCCAGCCACACCACATGCTCCAGCCTCAGCTGCTTCAAATGCTTCAAGACCCTATTCCGGTAATCTTCCCAAATGTAATAAATGCGGTTTCCACCATCTTGGCGAATGCAAGGAATTCCATTGCACCAGTTGCAACCGAAGGGGACACATTGCAAGGTTCTGCAGGACATACCCTCCTCAGAACCAAAGTCAGGGAAACAACCACAACAACAACAACAACCACCGCAATAACAACAACACCAATGCCGGCGGCAACAATGCAGGGCCTAGCCACACCTGCTTCAGGTGTGGAAGGACGGGGCATTTCCGCCGAGATTGCCCTAACAACAACTCAGGAAACAGAGGAGCAGGAAGAATGCTGACTATGGGTCAGAGTGATGCAGTCCAGGACCCCACAGTTGTGACCGGTACGTTCCTCCTAAACCACACTTATGCATGCATCTTATTTGATACCGGAGCGGAGCAAAGTTTCGTAAGCGAAAAGTTTAAACATTTATTCAAACAACAACCCCAGAAGCTAAATGAAACCTATACGGTGGAAATGGCCAATGGGAAAACCGAATCCACTGGGGAGATCTACATCGGATGTACCCTAACCCTTAACCAACACGTCTTACGAATAGACCTAATGCCAGTATCAATTAGGAGTTTCGATGTGATTATCGGCATGGATTGGTTAAGCCCCCACCATGCCGAGATTATGTGCCACGAGAAGGCCGTTCGCCTTCGTCTCCCAAATCACGAAACCCTAGTAATTTACGGAGACAAACCCAGTACGAATCTTCGTCTCATCTCGTGCATCAAAGCACAAAAACATCTGCGAAAGAACAATTTGGCGTTTTTGGCTCACATAGTGGACAAGACCAAAGAAGAAACTAACGTCCAAGATATTCCGGTAGCGTGTGAATTTCCAGACGTGTTTCCTGAAGATCTTCCAGGAGTACCCCCAGAGAGACACGTTGAGTTCCGAATCGACCTCGTTCCAGGAGCAACTCCTCTCGCTAAATCACCATATCGGTTGGCCCCTGCTGAAATGCAGGAATTGTCCAGCCAACTCAGTGAGCTTCTGGACAAGGGATTTATCCGACTTAGCTACTCGCCATGGGGAGCTCCGGTGCTCTTTGTCAAAAAGAAGGACGGATCTTTCAGAATGTGCATCGATTACAGAGAGTTAAATAAACTCACTGTTAAAAACCGCTACCCACTCCCACGAATCGATGATCTATTCGACCAACTCCAAGGAGCTAGCTATTTTTCTAAAATAGATCTACGGTCCGGATACCACCAACTCAAAGTCCGAGAAGAGGATATTCCTAAAACCGCTTTCCGAACCCGCTACGGACATTATGAATTCGTCGTAATGCCCTTCGGTCTAACAAATGCACCTGCCGCATTTATGGACCTAATGAATCGAATCTGTCGATCGTTCCTTGACAACTTCGTCATTGTGTTTATCGATGACATCCTCGTCTATTCTCGAAGCAAAGAGGAGCATGGCCAACATCTCCGACAAGTCCTAGAAACTCTGCGAACGGAAAAGCTTTACGCCAAACTCTCCAAGTGCGAGTTCTGGCTCCGGAGTGTGAATTTCCTAGGCCACGTAGTTAGCCAAGATGGAATTCATGTGGATCCTTCTAAGGTCAAAGCTGTGGAAGGATGGGCATCTCCGACTACGCCCACAGAAATTCGTCAGTTCTTAGGCCTAGCAGGCTACTATAGGAGATTCATCCAAAACTTCTCTAAGATCGCCAAGCCGCTTACCTTGCTTACGCAAAAGGGCGTGTCATTCAAGTGGACAGACCAACAAGAGATTTCGTTTCGAACCTTGAAACAAGCTCTCTGTAGCGCTCCTGTACTATCTCTACCTGAAGGAACGGAAGATTTTGTAGTCTACTGTGACGCGTTGAATCAGGGCTTAGGTTGCGTTCTCATGCAACGTAGAAGAGTGATAGCATATGCGTCCCGCCAACTGAAGACGCACGAAGTAAATTACACGACACATGACCTAGAGCTGGGAGTCGTGGTCTTCGCTCTGAAAATTTGGAGGCACTACCTGTACGGTACAAAGTGCACCATCTTCACGGACCACAAGAGCCTCCAGCACATCTTGAATCAGAAGGAGCTGAACATGAGACAACGAAGATGGGTGGAATTGCTAAACGACTACGAATGCGAGATCAAGTACCACCCAGGCAAGGCCAACGTGGTAGCTGATGCATTAAGTCGGAAGGAGTACTCTAATCGTTATACGAAAACTCTCTCGATAACCATTCAATCTCACCTGGCCACTCAAATTGCAGTAGTCCAGTCAGAGGCCATGAAGATGGAAAATAGAGCAAGCGAAGTATTGCGCGGGATGGAAAAGAACCTTGAAGCAAGGGAGAATGGGGTATACTACTTCATGAACCGTATTTGGGTCCCAAAAATCGGAGGATTTAGGGAGGCCGTTATGAAGGAAGCCCACAAGACACGATACTCCATTCATCCCGGTTCGGACAAGATGTATTTGGACATTAAACAACACTATTGGTGGCCTAACATGAAGGCGGAAATCGCGACCTATGTCAGTAAGTGTGACATCCCCAAAATCACGGCCAGAAAAGACCGGTTTTGTTTATACTTTATTTCAAAATCAGAGTTATTTTTTAATAAAAAGGGTTGCGGAATTTGTCCCAAAACAATAATATGATAAAGATTTATCAAAAGCATTTCCATAGAAATGTATTTCATTAAAAGACTCGGGATGTCATGTTCGTACAGATCAAAAGTATAAACAGTACAATATAAGCCTTACTACATTATTTCATATCTACAGGCCTATATCCGTAATCCCTCGTCCAAAACATCACACCTATGCTCATGCGCCACTACCTGTAATGCATAAAACTGAGTGGGTCAGGCTTGGGAGCCTGGTGAGCACATAGGGTTTTCAACCCACAATAAATAAGTTTATTAATTTCATCAATCAACAATAACCCGATTACCCATTCCCGTTATCCTCACTTTACGTCCCTAAACACCTATTATAAGGGACCTAGCCTAAGGATTATCATCGGGACGGACACTACTGCTAAGGGGATTCCTTAGCAATAAATGTCCTAATAGGCAACCATGTGGGGGATGGAGTACACCGGTGAACACATCGTTCACAACACCTACAGGTTGCGAGCCTGCTAGTGTTCCACTGGACTGTCTAGAAGAGTCCGTGGTCGTCATCTATACTCCGCTAGATGACTGGATCAACAACAACAACATCGAGGCCTCTCATCATTTTATCACACATCACCTATTACATCTACCCATGTTTTACCCCAACATTTTCGTAGATATAAAATACGTATACAGTTTAAATCATTGAAAACATGTATAACAACGTTCATCTAGCATAGATAACAAGTATTCACATAATATGCACACATAGCACGTAATTTATATAAAATACTTCATATCTATGTGTAAGTTGAAGGTAACTATGCACTCACCGGAAAAGGTGGTGATTCCGAACTCAGACAGCGCTTCGCTTCTTAAAAAGAATTTTTCTTCGACGAAACCTAGTATTATTACCACTAGAGTTTAGTTTATTATTCGTCGAGACTAATTAATAGTCTAGCTATTATTATTATTATTATATAAGCGTCAAAAAAATACTTATATAACCCATAATAATAGCCCAAGTATTTATTATAAGTTCCTAATAACGTTACTATAATTAAATAAAAGTTATATTAAAAATAGCGTAGGCGTAGCTCACTTACAGCGGGTTTTATAGAAAACCGGGCTTTGCTTGGAGCAGCGTTCCCGAGCCGAAAAGCTCTTCTTCTCAGAGCCTTCGAGCACTCCGGGGCGTCCGCCTCGTGCTAGGGAGGTTCCCTAGGCTTTTCGGGGGATTTCGGGGCTAGAGAGAGGTTCTAGAGAGAGAGAGAGAGAGTAAAGAGAAGAAAGAATGGGAAAGGTGTGAAGAAAATGAGGGTGGGAGAGGTGGTATTTATAGGGTGAAATGTGGCTGAATTTGGTGCCACATGTCACCATCTGGTGGCAAGCCTTGGGGAGAAAGCAATGGCCAAGATTGTGCCACATCACCCATTTTCGCACAGCACACTTCCGACTTCTAAAATCCGTAACTTTCACATACGACCTCCGTTTTTGACGTTCTTTATATCCACGCGTAGGTAATAATAAGATCTACAACATTCATTTTGACACCGTCAGCTAATTCTCGACCGATCTTAAATTTAACAGTACAAGGAGATTATACTGTTAAACGTCTGCGTAAAATTAATAACTTCTACATACGGACTCTGTTTTTGTCTGTCTTTTTACCGTTGATTTCCTATTAATGAGATCTTCAACTCTCATTTACGTTGCGTAAGCCAAAAACCGCTCGAACTAAAATTCGAGTTTCAGGCCGTGCACTGCTAAGCCGAATCTTAGAAAAATCATAACTTCTTCATACGAAGTCAGATTTGGGCGTTCTTTTTATCGATGTTCTTAGTTTAACACATTCTACGACTTTTGTTTAGATTGCTAAGGCTAAAAAGTCTTCTATCGTAAATTCACTATTTACGTCTCCCGGTGTCGTGCCGGTTTAGCCGTAAAACTTCGGCGGGCCATAACTTCTTCGTTATAGCTCGGATTTGGGCATTCTTTATATGTACGGAAACCTTGAGACATATTCTACAACTTTATGTAGAGATATCAGGATTATCTCACACTTTAATTTTGACGCTCATTTTTATTCTTTATTAATTATACATTTATAATTAAATAATAAACACATAAACACACATAATTCACATAATACTCAAATATTTCATATTTATTACTTCAAAAAGAGTTACAATAGTTGACCTAGACTATTACATTGACAAAAATGCTTAGCCCTGAAAACCCGGGCGTTACAATTCTCACCCCCTTAGGATGATTCCGTCCCGGAATCATGCATCAGCAAACAGATGTGGATAGCGACTCATCATGTCATCCTCTGTTTCCCAAGTGAGATTCGGCCCATTCGAATGTTTCCATCGGACTAGCACCAAGTCGACCATCTTGCGTCGTAACTTCTTAGTCTTACGGTCAATAATTGCCTCAGGCTCTTCGATCAGCCTTTTATTCTCATCCATCCTTAATTCCGAGATTGGAATTATGTCGGGAACATCTCCCATGAATTTCCTCAAATAACACACATGGAAGGTGTTATGAATACCATTGAGTTCTTCGGGCAATTCCAGCTTGTAAGCTTGGTTCCCAATCCTCTGAAGAACTTTGAATGGTCCAATAAACCTTGGACTCAACTTTCCTCATTTCCCAAATCGTATAAGTCCCTTCCACGGTGAGACTTTAAGTAAAACGGAATCCCCAACTTCGAAGGTTATCGGTCGTCTTTTCTTGTCGGCATAGCTCTTCTGACGATCCTGAGCTGCTAACATTCTTTCCCTAATCACCTTCAATTTCTCAGCAGTCTCATGGACTATCTCGGGGCCCATAAACTGCTTCTCTCCGGCTTCAAGCCAACAAGACGGCGTACGACACTTCTGTCCATACAAGGCCTGATAAGGTGCCATCTTGATGCTCGAGTGAAAACTATTGTTGTAGGAAAATTCTACTAGGGGTAAGTGGTCGTCCCAATTCCCTTGGAATTCGAGGGTACATGCTCTCAGCATATCTTCCAACGTCTGAATCGTTCTTTCGCTCTGACCACTTACCCCTAGTAGAATTTTCCTACAACAATAGTTTTCACTTGTAGACTCCTCCAAAACCTCGACGTGAAACGACTATCACGATCTGACACAATCGTAAGAGGGATACCGTGAAGTCTTACAATTTCCTTCACGTAAGCATTTGTGAGCTTATCCATAGACCACTTCTCGTTGGCTGCTATGAAGTGTGCACTCTTGGTGAAACGATCCACGACTACCCAAATCATGTCGTGACCATTCTTCGTTCTGGGCAGTTTAGTCACAAAATCCATGGTGATGTCTTCCCATTTACCCATGGGTACAGGTAAGGGTTCTAAACTCCCATACGGTTTTTGATGTTGTGCCTTAACCCTCGCACATGTTACGCACTCAGCCACATACTTCGCAACATCGAGCTTCATCGTCGGCCACCAGTAGTAGGGTTTTAGGTCCCTATACATTTTAGTGCTACCGGGATGAATCGAGTACATGGTCTTGTGTGCTTCTTCCATTAGAAGATCTCTTATTCCTCCCGTCTTAGGTACCCAAATTCGATCTTGGAATACCTTCAGTCCTCGACTGTTCGTACCGAACACTAACGTTTTTCCCAAACGTTCTTCCTTTCGGTCATTCTTTTCTAAGGCTTCTTCTTGAGCTTTCCTGATACTTTCCACAATTGTCGAGACGACTTCAATTCTTAACGCTCTTGGCCTTCTTCTTTCAAGATTGACTTTCCGACTGAGAGCATCAGCAACAATATTTGCTTTACCTGGGTGGTAAAGTATCTCACAGTCGTAGTCCTTGAGAAGTTCTAGCCAGCGTCGTTGCCTCATGTTCAACTCCTTCTGATTAAAGAGATACTGGAGACTCTTATGATCAGTGAAGAGTTTGCACTTCGTGCCGTAGAGGTAATGCCTCCATATCTTTAAGGCGAATACTACCGCTGCCAACTCCAGATCATGAGTGGGGTAGTTCTTTTCGTGCTCTTTCAATTGTCGAGATGCGTATGCTATCACCTTTTCTCTTTGGGTCAGAACACAACCTAACCCGACTCCAGATGCATCACTATAAACTGCGAAATCTTCGACTCCATCGGGTAGAGAAAGTATCGGCGCTTCACATAACTTCTTCTTTAGCTTCTCGAACGCCTCATCGTGTTTCTCACTCCATGTATACGTAGCTCCTTTATGGGTCAAAGCTGTTAATGGAGCAGCTATCGAAGAAAAGCCTTGGATAAATCGTCGGTAATATCCGGCTAATCCTAGAAAGCTTCGAATCTCCATGGGACTCTTCGGACGTTCCCACTTCATTACAGCCTCGATCTTAGCAGGGTCAACCATTATTCCTTCCTGGTTAACAACATGACCCAAGAATTGGACTTCCCGTATCCAAAAGTCGCATTTGGAGAACTTTGCAAAAAGCTTCTCCTTCTTTAACACCTCCAATACTTCTCGTAGATGCTTGTCGTGCTCCTCCTGGCTTTTCGAGTAGATGAGAATGTCGTCGATGAACACTATCACGGATTTATCGAGGAATGGTTTACAAACCCTGTTCATCAAATCCATGAATGCTGCGGGAGCATTGGTTAGTCCGAATGACATAACCAAGAACTCGTAGTGTCCATATCTTGTTCTGAATGCAGTCTTCTCAATATCCTGCTCTCTCACTTTCAGCTGATGATATCCTGACCTAAGATCGATCTTTGAGAAGTAGCTCGAACCTTGCAGCTGATCGAATAGGTCATCAATCCTCGGCAATGGATACTTGTTCTTCACCGTTGCCTTATTCAGCTCTCGGTAGTCTATGCACATCCTCATGCTTCCGTCCTTCTTCTTCACGAATAACACCGGAGCTCCCCAGGGTGATGAACTAGGTCGAATGAAACCGCTGTCCAACAGCTCCTGGAGTTGCGTCATGAGCTCCTTCATCTCTGTCGGTGCTAATCGGTAAGGTGGCTTTGCTATCGGTGTTGTTCCTGGTAATAAGTCTATACGAAACTCTACTTGCCTATCAGGTGGTAATCCGGGAAGATCTTCGGGAAAGACTTCCGGATAATCGCACACAACCGGTATATTCTGCACCTCTTTCTTTTCCTTCTTAGCATCGATTATGAATGCCAAGTATGATGCACATCCTTTGGACAAACATTTCCTGGCTTTCATCAGGGAGATGATTCCAGAATTCACTCTGCGTTTGTCCCCGTACACCATAAATGATTCCTTTCCGGGTGGGTTTATCCTAACTATCTTCTTTCGGCATAATATCTCGGCATCGTTGGCGCTAAGCCAATCCATACCCAAAACGATGTCGAAACCGTTTAACTCTATGGGTAGTAGTTCTTCATGGAATTCGTTTCCGTTTAGGTCAATGACGATGTTCCTAATACGATTACTAACAGGTACGAATTTGCCACTGGCAACTTCTACAATCAGGGCATTATCTAATTTTTCTACAGGCAATGCTAATCTTCCACCAAATTTATGCGACACAAAGGAGTAATTGGCTCCGGAATCAAATAGTATATTTGCAGGTAAACCATTTACAAGAAAGGTACATGAAGCGACGTCTGCTGCCTCCTTTGCAGCCTCGAGCGTCATCTGGAAGGCTCTCGCCTTCGGTTTTGGTGGTATGTTGGGTCTTGCTGCCTCCTTCTTCTTCGGGCAGTCCTTCAAAATGTGCCCTTCTTCATTACACCCATAACAGGCCTTCTGGTTGAGGGTGCATTCGTTGGCATAGTGCCCAGGCTTTCTGCATTTGTAACAAGTGACTCCTCCATCACACTTCCCAAAGTGCTTCTTCTTGCACTTGTCACACCACTTTGCTTCTGATCCTCCTCCTCTCGAACCAGGTTTCGAGAATCTACTCTTCTTGTTGGACTTCGAGGATCCATTGAACTTCCGTTTCTCACCGACCTCAGCCCTTTCCAAACCTCTTTCCTTTTGTTGGGTCTCCACATTCTTAGCTGCTCGAACAGCTGATTTCAGAGTGGTTGCCATCTTGACTGTTGGGCCAAAGTCAGCCGGCAGTCCGTTTGCGAATTTCTCAATCTTAGAAAGTTCGGTTGGCACTAGGTATGGAAACAACTTCATCTTTTCCGTAAATGCAGCAGCATAGTCATCGATGCTCATTCTCCCCTTCTTCAAATTTTGGAACTCATTGTTCAGATCAATCAGGTCTATCTCTGAACAGTACTGTGCTTTCAGTTGTTCCAAGAACTCATCCCATGACATTTTCAGGGCTTCTCCTCGTGGCATCGTATCTGCCAATAGCTTCCACCAACTCAAGACTCCAGTTTTCAATTGTCTCACAGCGAAGACAGTCTTCTGCTTCTCGTTGCAGTCACAGCTCTCAAACACCATCTCCATCTCGGAGATCCAGTCCATAATCTCAACAGGCTTTGGGCTTCCTGAGAGACTTGGTGGTTTTGCACCCAAGAAATTTTTGTACATCCGCCCATCCTTGTTGTTTCTCCCTTCTGGGCCATCCCTTTGCTCACCTCGAGTCCCTATTTGACTCACTTGACGGCTATAGTTCCCTTCCTCAGATGGCTCGGGAACTGGCTCCGTTGGTTCAACATGTATGGTAGGTTCGTCCCTATTCTCGCGGAGCATCCGTCTCATTTCTTCCCTTTGTCCAGCTAGCATAGCCTGAATCATGGCTTGAACTCCAGCCATGGTAACTGGCTCAGGTGCAACTTCTTCAACAATAGGTATTTGCTGAACCACTGGGGGTTGGTGTCTATTCCCATTTGCGTTTACGTTTCCGCTACGGGTCCTTACCATCTTGATCTATACACCGAATAAGGCGAATTTAGATCTTTATTTAGGAGAGACGTTTTAAATCGTCCTTATCACTCCGACACGTTTACATGCTAGTTCTAATATCGTAGTCGTACGTTTAGAATCCTAAACACATAAGGTTCCAGATCCGGTCGGCAACAGACCATAGATCTCGAACAAAATAACAACATATCATGCATAAAACATTTAGCACATAAAAGCATTTTAGGCACAATTCCTAAAATAAGCTAGTGCTCACACCTCACAATCATCGCTTAGCATTCTAAGTTTAAGTCTAGAAATCCTACAAATTCCTAGTTCGCTTAAACTAATGCTCTGATACCAACTGTGACATCCCCAAAATCACGGCCAGAAAAGACCGGTTTTGTTTATACTTTATTTCAAAATCAGAGTTATTTTTTAATAAAAAGGGTTGCGGAATTTGTCCCAAAACAATAATATGATAAAGATTTATCAAAAGCATTTCCATAGAAATGTATTTCATTAAAAGACTCGGGATGTCATGTTCGTACAGATCAAAAGTATAAACAGTACAATATAAGCCTTACTACATTATTTCATATCTACAGGCCTATATCCGTAATCCCTCGTCCAAAACATCACACCTATGCTCATGCGCCACTACCTGTAATGCATAAAACTGAGTGGGTCAGGCTTGGGAGCCTGGTGAGCACATAGGGTTTTCAACCCACAATAAATAAGTTTATTAATTTCATCAATCAACAATAACCCGATTACCCATTCCCGTTATCCTCACTTTACGTCCCTAAACACCTATTATAAGGGACCTAGCCTAAGGATTATCATCGGGACGGACACTACTGCTAAGGGGATTCCTTAGCAATAAATGTCCTAATAGGCAACCATGTGGGGGATGGAGTACACCGGTGAACACATCGTTCACAACACCTACAGGTTGCGAGCCTGCTAGTGTTCCACTGGACTGTCTAGAAGAGTCCGTGGTCGTCATCTATACTCCGCTAGATGACTGGATCAACAACAACAACATCGAGGCCTCTCATCATTTTATCACACATCACCTATTACATCTACCCATGTTTTACCCCAACATTTTCGTAGATATAAAATACGTATACAGTTTAAATCATTGAAAACATGTATAACAACGTTCATCTAGCATAGATAACAAGTATTCACATAATATGCACACATAGCACGTAATTTATATAAAATACTTCATATCTATGTGTAAGTTGAAGGTAACTATGCACTCACCGGAAAAGGTGGTGATTCCGAACTCAGACAGCGCTTCGCTTCTTAAAAAGAATTTTTCTTCGACGAAACCTAGTATTATTACCACTAGAGTTTAGTTTATTATTCGTCGAGACTAATTAATAGTCTAGCTATTATTATTATTATTATATAAGCGTCAAAAAAATACTTATATAACCCATAATAATAGCCCAAGTATTTATTATAAGTTCCTAATAACGTTACTATAATTAAATAAAAGTTATATTAAAAATAGCGTAGGCGTAGCTCACTTACAGCGGGTTTTATAGAAAACCGGGCTTTGCTTGGAGCAGCGTTCCCGAGCCGAAAAGCTCTTCTTCTCAGAGCCTTCGAGCACTCCGGGGCTTCCGCCTCGTGCTAGGGAGGTTCCCTAGGCTTTTCGGGGGATTTCGGGGCTAGAGAGAGGTTCTAGAGAGAGAGAGAGAGTAAAGAGAAGAAAGAATGGGAAATGTGTGAAGAAAATGAGGGTGGGAGAGGTGATATTTATAGGGTGAAATGTGGCTGAATTTGGTGCCACATGTCACCATCTGGTGGCAAGCCTTGGGGAGAAAGCAATGGCCAAGATTGTGCCACATCACCCATTTTCGCACAGCACACTTCCGACTTCTAAAATCCGTAACTTTCACATACGACCTCCGTTTTTGACATTCTTTATATCCACGCGTAGGTAATAATAAGATCTACAACATTCATTTTGACACCGTCAGCTAATTCTCGACCAATCTTAAATTTAACAGTACAAGGAGATTATACTGTTAAACGTCTGCGTAAAATTAATAACTTCTACATACGGACTCTGTTTTTGTCTGTCTTTTTACCGTTGATTTCCTATTAATGAGATCTTCAACTCTCATTTACGTTGCGTAAGCCAAAAACCGCTCGAACTAAAATTCGAGTTTCAGGCCGTGCACTGCTAAGCCGAATCTTAGAAAAATCATAACTTCTTCATACGAAGTCAGATTTGGGCGTTCTTTTTATCGATGTTCTTAGTTTAACACATTCTACGACTTTTGTTTAGATTGCTAAGGCTAAAAAGTCTTCTATCGTAAATTCACTATTTACGTCTCCCGGTGTCGTGCCGGTTTAGCCGTAAAACTTCGGCGGGCCATAACTTCTTCGTTATAGCTCGGATCTGGGCATTCTTTATATGTACGGAAACCTTGAGACATATTCTACAACTTTATGTAGAGATATCGGGATTATCTCACACTTTAATTTTGACGCTCATTTTTATTCTTTATTAATTATACATTTATAATTAAATAATAAACACATAAACACACATAATTCACATAATACTCAAATATTTCATATTTATTACTTCAAAAAGAGTTACAATAGTTGACCTAGACTATTACATTGGCAAAAATGCTTAGCCCTGAAAACCCGGGCGTTACAGTAAGTGCCTTACGTGCGCCAAAGTAAAGGTGGAGTACCAGAAACCTTCCGGATTGTTACAGCAACCGACAATCCCTGAGTGGAAATGGGAGGGGATTTCTATGGATTTCGTGACCAAGCTGCCCAAGACGTCGGACGGACTGGACACCATATGGGTAATAATCGACCGACTGACGAAATCTGCCCATTTCCTGCCAATCAAAGAATCCTACAAGATGGAGAGACTGACACGTTTGTACCTACGAGAAATCGTAAGACTCCATGGGGTACCAAAATCTATCATCTCAGATAGGGACAGTAGGTTCACATCGCGCTTTTGGCAATCACTCCACAAGGCAATGGGAACTCATCTCGATATGAGCACCGCATATCACCCACAAACGGACAGTCAAAGTGAACGAACCATTCAAACGCTTGAAGACATGCTTCGTGCATGTGTGATAGACTTTGGAAAGTCTTGGGATACCCACCTACCGTTGATCGAGTTCTCATATAACAATAGTTACCATTCGAGCATCAAGGTGGCTCCTTTCGAAGCACTGTACGGGCGTAAATGTAGATCACCGTTATGTTGGGCTGAAGTAGGTGACACCCAGCTAGCAAGAACGCATACGTCGGACAGGGCACTAACGGGACCGGAGATCATTCGCGAAACCACATAAAAGATCGTCCAGATCAGAGCTCGATTACAAGCATTGCGTGACCGACAAAAGAGCTACGCCGACAAACGGCGAAAGCCCTTAGAATTCCAGGTCGGTGATCGAGTACTGTTGAAAGTCTCACCCTGGAAAGGGGTTATACGTTTCGGAAAACGGGGAAAGCTGAACCCGCGATACATTGGACCTTTCGAAATCGTCGCTCGAATAGGTCCGGTAGCATACAGACTACAACTACCCGCGGAGCTAAACGGTGTACACCCCGTGTTTCATGTCTCTAACCTAAAGAAGTGCCTATCATATGAAACTCTTGTCATTCCTCTTGACGAAATCGAAATCAATGAGAATCTCCTGTTCGTTGAAGAACCAATCGAAATCATGGACAGGGAGATGAAGCGTACTAAGCAGAGTCGCATCCCGATCGTGAAGGTACGGTGGAACGCAAAGCGTGGGCCAGAATTCACGTGGGAACGCGAAGATCAAATGAAGCAAAAGTACCCTCACCTATTCTAGCATTCTCAAATCTAACTTTCAAACAGAATTTCGGGACGAAATTCCCTCTAACGGGGGGATGATGTCACAACTGAAAATTTTGTGTCATGTAATCTATACACTCAAGTTAATGTGAGTCAAAAACTTAAGAACATGCGTAACACCTATGATTATAACTTCAAAAACTTCAATCAAATACATCATACAAGTACTACAAATAGTCATCAAACAATTGGAGACCCTAGAAGTCCTTGTTTAATTCCATTTTGGACTAGGACTCCCTTATTGGATCCAAATGGACCAATAAGCTTCCAATTAGACTATCATGGGCTTAGAACCCTAATTGGGCTCTAATTGGACCCACACTAATTTATTTCAACATTTTGGGCCATGTTGGGCCTAGAATGAAATGAATTAAAAGCCTTGATACATGAATAACCTAAACTAGTCCAATAAAAATATAAAAATCCTACCACATTCCTTTAGACTTAAAACATACCCAAGATTAACTCTAATATTGGGCTTAGGGGCAAAGGCCCAAATTTTTCCTTTTCCCTTCCAAATTCTCGGCCCAATGCCCAAGCCCAAGAGGAAATGGAAGAGTTGACTTAATGCATGCCACCTCATTATTAACCAAAGGGTATCTATGCATGGAACTCATACTTCCAAGCACATATCACTTCAAAGATCACTTCTCTTCTCTCCTCTCTCTCACTCTCGGCCACATTCAAACACACACACAAAAAAATTTACTCATTCTTCTCTCAAAGAAACTCTCTCCTTTCCTCTCCATAATTTCGAGATTCTAAGAAGCTTTCAAGAGGATCTTTCAAGCTAATCATCATCTTAGGTAAGTATTTACTTATATACATGATCTAGCTATTTCATTCCATCAAAAATCTCTCCTAAATCTATTCCAACTTGTGATCATGCATCTTAGAAGTCACCAAACTCGAGACCTACCAAGGAAAGGTGCTAAGGCCGAAAATCACTTCATTTTTCCTTCCATTTTCTCTTCAAAACCGAAACCACACTAAGGTGAGCTTCATACCCCCTATTTTCTGTTTTTATGAGTTGTGTGGGGGGGAATACAAGTGAAAGTGTAGATCTATATGTGTTTTGTATGCCTTGTATGATTTCCATGCTTATATGTGTGCTTTTGTGTGTTATAATGTTGGATCTAGCCATAAAACCCCTCAAAACCGAGATATACCTTATGTTAAATGATTTTAGCATCAAATATATTTCTACATACAAAGTGTTTCTAGAAAAATAGCTAAATGGCTTAGTAACAATTTCTTTGGGCCAAAAACACAATTTTTGGACCTAAAATGTGAAAAATACAAAAATTAAGGGCCCAAATTGAGATATCACGAATTCTGATGGATGAGGTGTGTCAAAACAGTTTCAATAAAACAATTTCTGGAAATATACTCATTTAGAGGATTAAAAACATAAATTTCAAGCTTAATGGGCTAAAAATGACATTTTCGGCCCAATGAGGCCCATTATGCGAGATTTTCTGTTTTGGAGGGCCAAAACTGTGTTTTTCTGTAAAACAGTGGACTATAAGTGTTCCAAGTCCTTTTCAAAGGTTTAAAATGTTTTTTTTAAAATTTAAAAAGGACCAAAGTTGCAAAAATTTTACAATTTGGGCCAAAATTGTCAAAATTGCGAAAAAGAAGGGTTATAACCGAGAAAACTGAAATTTCAGGGACTTAAACTGTTTTCATTGAAAAATATGCTGAAAAATATCAATTTCAATAATTTTTGGTGTTATAATGTCAAGAAAAATGATTTAAGGACCAAACCGAAAAATTATTTAATTAAGGGGTTGAAAAAGTAAATTTTACAAACAATGAGGGGCTGAAAACAGAAAACTTCCAAGGCTTATTCAATACATGCAATTTTATCAAATAATGGCACCGCGACTATCGACGAAATACAATACACTACAATACCAAAGGTCGTTGTTAAACGAATTGGTTCGGTCTCGAACAAATAAAATCCGAAACTACTAACACGACGACACTACGACACTACGATTCATACAAGTAACGTTTGGGAATTCAATATACATGTGAGTGTGCACAGACATCTACGCACCATCTTTGGGCCCCAAAAGTGTAAAATCTTGTTTGTTGGGCCTAGCTAGCCCAATGACCTGATCTTAAGGCCCGAAGACCTCTATCTTACGAAGTGTTGGGTTTTACCGACCTGACACAACGTAAAAGGACTTTCAATGGCTTGTATACTACTGGTCCCCAAGGGTCCTTTGGTATTGCTAGTAAAGTCTACATTTCATGCGAGGCGGGTCTGGGACCCCTCGTACATTTTTATCCCCAACCGGTTAATGGAGTCATCGAGGTCTTCGTGTCCTCTTTCTCTTCGGATGTGGGACTACACATAGTCAGGGCGATTGGATAACGTGATTAATACGGATGACGCCTACGGGATCGTTAGTATAGCTATAAACTGGTCGTTTGTGTAATGCGTGTTTGTAGCAAATAATCATGCTCAAAAATAATCCAACGTCGCCTGGGACTGACACTATGCGCTATGCAATGGTTTCAATGTGACTTCATGGAATTCAAGGAATTAGGAAAACATCGGGTTTTCCTAGGGTTTTCAATACATACAGATTTGAAATGCATACAACTTCAATGAACAATTTTTACAAGTATAGAAACAAACAAGCATACCTATGGATCTTCACAAACGTTTTCAAAAGCTTTTCTTTTCAGAAAATATCGGATTTTCTGGTGATTTTCAAATGATACGAAACATTGTTTTTCTTCAAATACCGCTTATGAACTCACCAACATTTCATATGTTGACGTTTTTCAAAATACTTGTATTCTTAGGTAACCAGTGAATTTAAGGAAATCGTACTCAGTGATGGCTTGCAGTTTATTTATTAACGAATTGAACAATTTATTTTTGGGAATGAAATGTTTAAACAATGTACTTCATGTAAACTTTACTGGTTGTACTATATTAATGCATGGTGACGAATGTTGTTACGTTTCATATATATTCAATGTTATGGTATTCAATTGAGTCACAACAGCCCCCGAACGTTTCCGCCGCCTGGTTCGGGGGTGTGACAGATCGAGATAGCAATCTGCTAATGCAACGAAACACTCAAGAAGGCACAGTTGTACAGTGGCTACAGGCTCTTGATATGCAAGTATTGGGAGCGTGTCGCGCCGATGAGAAGTTGAAGCCCATGCTCAAGCTTAATGTATCCAACGCGGCTGAAGACCGATTGCTATCGCATCTAAGTCGGGTATACTTTATGGTTCCTTCTAGAATCACCTCAATATTATTAAGCTCCCATTGAGTGTTGAACAATTAAAGTGAATGTTCGTGATGATGTATTGTTGCAGTTGAATCGTGTGATGTATTGATGTTTATTCTTCAAATTGGTTTTCATGACAGCATTTTGAGCCATCGGAAGTTGGTTTGCTCGCAAGTTGCTTATGTATCCCTCTTGTATGAATTCGTGTTGGGAAGATCAACAAACAAGGAACTCGTCTTATTCCAAAAAGTGCAAGGTAGTTATTTCTTGTTTTATCCGTTAGAATCTGCAATGTGTTCTGTTGTCATTATTTTTAGTTCTGGCACATCAACAAGTGCAAGGTAGTTGTTTCACATTCATATTAAGATTTACTTCTGGCACATCAACAAATTGCCAATATATGCATAAGTGTTCATTAATAGCTTATTTAATATGATTACCGAATCTTGTCTTTGGATATATTTTCTTCTGAACGACTGAATGTAGCAGCTATTTTATCTTATATGAGTGTTGGTTTGGATTTCAACTTCACATAATACTTGGTATCAAGATTTTAGCTGCAAGTGGTTTTCTTTTTAATATGAAGGATAAATCCGGCTAATGTGATGGATAATAATCAAATTCATGGATAATGTATGGAAACATTGTTACTTTGGTGGATCTTGGGGTCATTTTGTAGATGTAAATGATTTGGTAGTAGCTTTTGAGTGCTACTTAATGGTGGTGTGTATATATATATATATATATATATATATATATATGATAATACATTTACATTTGTTTGTTTATAGGACATGTCTGTTACTGTTATACTGTAATGGCAATCTATATGCACATGTGATGATCCCTTCCTTTTAAGGGATCAACATAATCTCACTTATTGAGTAGAAATTATTGGCTCCTGTATATTAGCTTTATAATGGTGACATGTACATGCTTCAAAATGAATATATCTTTTCATTGTAGGTAAACTGGCGTTTTCTATTATGATCTCTGAATTAAGAAGAAGTAAAGGTAGATTCATGCTCTCATATATATAATGTGGGTTCTTCTACTATTGGTTTTGCAACAACCCTTATTATCATCCAATTATTTGGACATATTTGATGTCTGTATCATATATGTTTTTGTTTACATTCTATACTCCATTATCACACATAGCCACATGTTTTGAAGAGTCCTTGCTTATTGATGTGTCATTACCTGTCTCAAGTAGTTTAATGATGTCTTAGTTTTTTTTCTGTTGGAAGTAATGAAAAAAATTATGAGACTAGTTTCTCTGATTTGACTTGAGTCCTAATATTTATTGATAAGCATACACAACTAGCTATTCAGTAACAATGTGTGTGTTATGTTTAATTTGGTATTTAAGTAGGGGGTTGAAGGCGTACCTAATTAAACTGAAGTTTAATTTAAAGGGCAAGAATGAGAGTGAGAGTGAGAGCAAGTTGTTGAGATTCATATTGTTATTTGAGTTGGGTGTTTAGGTGATATACCTAGTTTAATTTATACATTGTTGTTAATACATTGATAGCTATTATTTTAAAGTTGGAGAAAACATTTATTATTAGGTTCTTGTGAATCAATAACATACGTGCTACTGCTACTGCTACCCTCCTCCGCCACAAGAAAAGTGTAAATTAAAGAAATTATAAAGTAAGTGGAAGGAAAAGTAGATAAGAACATGTGTATATTTGTTTTATAGAAGAAATATAGAATATAACGGTTTTTACATATAAAAAAATGATGTTTAAAGTTGTGAAAGTTAATAGTATGTATATGGTTGTATGTGTGTTAGAATATATGTTTATTATGTTGGGTGGTTTGCAACAGGGGAAACTTAATTCTGTCATTATTACCAGCTTTTGATCTACGCATATCGTTTGTTGGGGATGATGGGCATGCAGATAGAATATCAATCTTGAGAAACACAACAGATTGTTCCTCTGTTGTGATTGAAGGAATCCCAGCAGATACCTCTGGTCGATCTTTTGTTGTTAGGGTCCCCACGCCTTTCTACTTTTGGTGCTCTGAAAAATCCAAACTCCTCGGCGATGAATTGCTTGAAAAGGTAACCCAACAAATCTTAGTAAGAAACCAACTGATGTCTGAATCTGATGATATGCGTATACATATATCTTGTTGTTATAGATGAGGGAGTTACTGGAGAGGAAGCCTTCCCTTGCGGAACTAACCGGAATCAGTAATTCCCGTCTTCAACACTTTGTACATCATCTACGAACTTTTACTTTTCTCGTTGGCTCAGTTAGTGAAACGTCAAACTCAAAGTCTCCTCCATTGTTGGCATCATCAAAGGCTTCACGGGTCCGGACCTGCAGTAGCATTATTCAAGGCAGCCTAAGTCCTAGGCCAAGCTCCTTCAAAGAAGGTGGCCTCCCCAGAAACATAGCTTCCTCGAGAAATGTAGTCAGAGACAAGTTAAGACGTAGGCTGGAAGGGGTCCGCCTTGAAACATCCTCCGAAAAACATCCTTTTCCTTCCACTTCAAATCAGCATGAAGAAAACAGGGTTCCAGAATTATCATCATCATCATCTGGAATTTGCTTGTTCCCATCAGTATTAAGTGGGAACATGAATATGCAAATTCCATCTATAATCTCAGCAACACATAATACGAATACTAATACTACATCATCATCATCTATCTTCTCTCCTCCTCCATATTACTGCTGGTGTCCACCTGTGGTTATGGTAACACCCCAACATCCACATACAACATCAATTGAATCTTTTACATTGCCACCCCTTTCATCACTCCTTGCAACAGCCTCATCATCTGCGAAAACATGTTCTGAAATCTCAATCCCACTCCCACCTTTTCTACCATTATCAATGGGCATGCCACCTTCACAACAGATCCCGCTCTTGGCACCTCTCATATGCGAGTGCGACCACCCAATAGTTCACATCCCGATCCCAGTAGTGGACATCTGCTCCTCGGGTCAAGCCTACATAGTCAGTACTGGCCCTGCTATTATGAGCGTAGTAAGCATTCCACCAGCATTAAGTGCCCAAGAATCCGATTAAGAAAAGAGTGCTAGGGACACGCTACACCTCCTCCTGAGTGGATCTACCCAATTCCCCTCTGGTGTTGGAGGTGGAAGTTTCTATGGAGCAACCACAACCACAGATGTAAATGTGAATGCTATTGCAAACAGTATTACTGCAATGAATTTGGTTTCTCCCCATGGTGTTATGAGGAGGTGCATTGACCAAGGTGATTTGGTTGACCTCCTCAAGGATCCGGTCGACACTACTACTACTACATGTTCTTCGAATGAAGATGGTTTGAGTGAAAAAGGGAGTACAAAGTAAGTTCCGGAGTTGGATGTTGTAGGCAGACATCATGTGATTCTGGCTGTAGTTTTTTTTGGTGAAAAATGATGTGTAAATAAAATTAGACCAATAAACATTATCAGTCGGCCTTTACCTTTACCTTTGCATTTCTAACTTGACCTTCATAACGAGGTTATAACCTAAGCAAACATTATAATCTCATCTTGTATAATTATCAACTAACACCAACTACGGAAACTAGAATAAATCAAACATTATAATCTCATCTTGTATAATTATCAACTAACACCAACTACGGAAACTAGAATAAATCAAATCCTCAATCAAAAACAAATTTCACTTATTTCAACTTGATTGTTTTTATATATATCAACAACAAAAAAAGTTAACTTTTTAATCCTATGGTTATTTTGAGTTAATACTAAAGGAAATATCCTAATTTTATATTATAGGCCGGTCTAAGAAAAAATTTCAAATTAATTTTTATTTATAGAAAAACACAAAATATCGGTGAAAACTTAAGAAAAGCTTTTGTTAAAAAAAAATGAATGTTATTTTATAACTTGAAGACTAAACAAAATTAGGTACACCACAATTGGTTAATGTACTTTTACACATCTTTTACATATGAATGAATAACACAGTGTTTTAGCTAAGATTTGAAGCAAGTGTTTTCCAAAAAGGGTCGAATGTGGTACCGTTTGATAGCCAAACGTCATACCCGATTTTGATGAACATAATTTTATTTGCATTTGAGAGATATATTCTGCCCGCAAAAAAATTTCCCGTTGGTGATCAACTTTTTTTTTATCAAACAATCATTTAATTAAAACACCTACGTAACGTAACATAACAATAACGGAAAGGTCCAAAAAAAATTATAGAATAACACAACATAGTTACAACACGAAAAAAACAATACAATTATAAAACACAAATATTTATTGCATGAACAAACAAACACAAATGTGGTCCTAACTAAGTGGTGGGGGCAGGGGGCAAGGTCCCCGTCACTCGACTGTACTACCACTTGACAAAACTCCTAAAGATCATACAAATTATGAGCTAGAGGCCTAAAGGTATGTGAATCTATGCCAACTCTTATTCCATAGGATCCTTAAAACAAATTAACACTATTCGTTTTAATGTAGTTATTGGTGAGTGATGAACAATACATTGTGCTATATAATAGTATAATACATGTGTTTGATTTTACTACCAGAAAAAGGCTAAAAAGAATAAATTGGATGCAAACGAAAATGATTCTTCACCCATTTATTATTGAACCATGGACTTATAATAAAATAAGTGTAAAAACCAAAAGCAATGCTGAAACATCTTACTTAAAGCTAGTGGGTAAGTCTAACCTAGCGTTATCAAGAGTTGTGACGAATATATACTTCTTATCCAAAGGTTGATGGTTTAAGTCTCGTATAAGACGAAATATGTAGATTTAAGAGTAAGGTTAGTGACAGTTGTGTAAAAGGTTTAAAAAAACCTCTAAAATTAACCAAGTTAAGATATCTCCAACCTTATTCAAAATTTTAATACCGAAAACAGTGGCATGCTCATGTGGTGCTTGAAGGGCCTGGGCCACTACTCCGATTCACGCCTTTAGCGTAATTTTATTTTTCTGTTTTTCTATTAGGTGCAACGGCTTGAAATATAAGTAACACTATTATTTTAGATTTGTTCGGAATTTTTTTGGTGCCACCACTATTCAAACTTCCTGCGTCCGTCACTGGTGGAAAATGAAGTAAAAAAATATGTTAGTAATGATTCACTCCAACAAAGGGAGTTGATAGTGACGACAAAAAGGATCAAACATAATGGATTTTGAAACCATAATGGCTAATGGCCAATAGTTCAATTTTTAAAAATTTGGATCAAAAGTACAGATTGGTGCCAATCACAAAGACCAAAAACTACGATTTATGAGTTGCTTGATAGTTGTTGAAAGTTGGCATTTGGCAGGGCCGATCCTCAGGAATTAAAGGGCCGATCCTCAGGAATTAAAGGATCCTTTCCTTATTATAAGTTTATATATATATATAGGGCTGTAAACGAACTAAACGTTCGGCGAACTGTTCGGTGGGAAGTTCGTTTATGTTCGTTTATTTAATAAATGAACGAACATGAACAAAAATTATCGTTCATTTAGTTAATTGAACGAACATGAACAATGGTCTCGTTTGTTCATTTATGTTCGTGAACGTTCGTTTATGATGTTCATTTACGTTCGTTTATGTTTCTTCGTTTAAGTTTATTTATATTCATCTATATTCAATTATTTTTTATTATATTGTTATATTATATGTTCGTTTATTTTCATATATGTTTAATTGTGTTTTTTTTATCTTTGTTCGTTTAGCATGTTCACGAACATAAATTAACGAACATTAACAAAGTAATTAGTTAAACGAACGAACATGAACAAGAAAATCTCGTTCGTTTATCCGTTCGTGTTCGTTTGTTGTTCGGCTAACTTAAACGAACGAACATGAACAAGACCTTGTTCGTGTTCGTTTGGTTCGTTTACAGCCCTATATATATATATATATATATATATATATATATATATATATATATATATATATATATATATATATATTAGTCTTACAGAGTTGTCCACTTTGGTCCCCTAAAAAAAATGGTGTTTGTGAGGTTTGTGGGAAGTGGTAATGGTGGTATGTTTGTATTGGGTGACGGTATATGAGAACAATTTGCATCAATGACTAGACAGTAAACAATTTTACTATTAAGGGAAGAGGGTATATATGCATTTGATGATAGATCGATGTAGTATTGATATCCATGTACCATCTAATATCCTTTAGATCATTGAGTAATGGTCCTATACATCCATATTTTGACCATTGAATCTAATGTATACCATGACGAATCATCGGTGGCTGGTTGAGGAAGAAAATATGTCAAGATTATCAAGAACACCATAACCAGTACAATAAGTCTCAAATAACTCACACTGACACGTCATACTTTAATTCATTTAGGTCTAAGATAAGGGATACATATGATTTAATGTTGGTGATACCATATGGTTTTTGGTTTGTGTTGGGATCTGTGTTGTAAGCCATGGTTGGATGGAGAGAAAGGTAGAGACTAAGAAAGTAGTCGAGAGGATGTAGAAGTCGTTCCTATGGATGCAATCAATGGTGGTGAGATTTAGAAGGAAAGAGGGTTGCAAAGTGTAGGTTACCTAGGATAAAGAGAGAATATTTTTCAAATCTTTGATACCATGTTTGACCCAATATTCTCCCATATAAATTTATTGATCTCCAATTAGTATATACATGATACAATTCTCTTAGAAGCTGTACAATACATAGGCTAAAAGAGTGGGATAAATACAACATAAGTACAATACAACCACGTATACTAATACTATAGTCCTTTATCATCGCCTTCATATAATTTATAATCCATGTATTGAAATTTATGTAATATACATATAGACTTATAAAGAATGATCTTGATATTTCTACGATTCACCATATTCTTGTTGCCACCACCAGGTTCATGAAACATTAAGGGTCGAACTTCCTCCATGGCGATGCCTTCTCCTTTTTAGATTGTAGGAAAAATAATACAAATGAAAGATTTAATCAAACTACATTTAATATATGGGTTTCTTTCGAAAAAAATCCACCATAGCTTAAAACACATACATAAATAACTTCATGATGTAAATTAAACTCTAATCGCTATCAAACTCCTAACCATTAACTTTGACAAAAGCTTCATCACGAAAGGTTTAGAGAAGGTAGAAAATATATTGATATACACAACGAGGCCTAAAGAAGGATTATATATGCATAAAAGATCTTGGATTTAGGGATATAGTTAGGAAAATAGGTGTTGCAAAGGTTGGTAGATCAATCTCAACATGGCATTCAACCACTTAAGATGTACATGGTTATATGGAATTATTTACATAATGAAGTGACATAAACCCTATTAGATTTTTTTTAAACAACAAATCTAAGCTCCTAAATTACACCTTAAATTCACTTACGTCCACAACGAGACTTGAACCTTCAACCTAAAAGAGGGAGTGCAACACCGGATATCACTGGGCTAGAAGTCATTTGGTATAAACCCTATTACATAACGTGAATAAATTTGAATGTAAGTTGTTAATCATGAATTAAAATTTACATTGTTATGATTGAGAATTTATATATAACTTGCTATATTGAATGCAACTATGGTTTCCCACCTATGTCTATCTTGGAAGATGGACTTTCAGAATCAGGAAGGGAAAGAGTAATTGTATGTAATGGGAATTTTTATTATTTTATTTTAAAGTCAAACTCCATGAAAGTTTAAATTATTTATAATATCACAAAAGACATTATATTTTAGCTTTCTTTTTTTCATGTTTGATATCCAAAATGTGATATCATACAATTGTCATATGAAACGTTATCAATAAATGACATATTAGTTGTCCATGGACATCTGTGTTATTCGAAAAAGAATACACTTCATGATATTTAAATTAAAAAAATGAAATATTAAACTAAAAAATAATAATAATAATACTTAACGTCTTTTTGTGACATTTATCTATCTATTTATTAAAATATTTTATTATGGTTAAGAATCTAAGAGACACCTTAATTGTAGTTATAAGTAATTAATACTTCTATATCAAGACCAAAGTTTCTAATTTCAACATAATTATTGAAGGCCAAAAAATAAATAAATTTGGACATTACAATAGAATTGCATGTCGATACAATAAAAAACGTAAAGTATTGTATTTTATAAACCGAAACGAATAGTATATTTATTATTTAATATTCATTACAAAACTATAAACGATTGTGGCCCAAAACCTAAATATTGCATAAAACAAATAAATATTATTTAACTTTGTTTTCATGTTATTAAACATTTTTTTTTTCCTGACGGGTATGTATCCTATCAGCATCAATGTATTTGAAAATATTAAATAGAAGACAAAATGAAAGTAGTTCCAAATGGAAGTGTGGAATAAGAATGTTGGGGACCATATTAACTTTTTATTTTTTAATTTAATATTCATAATTTTCACTTATTCCTCTCACATACATACATTAATACATACATACATATGTTCTAGAAACAACGATCTACAAGAAATCAACACCTTCTAGATATTAGAACTCATAACAGGTTGCAAACGTGCAGACAAAATGAAAGGTGAAGGAATCGTTCGATCCAAGCCTTGCGAATGATCGGATTTGATAAATCTAGAACATTACTCTTTTCAAAAGCATCGAGTAAATCATAGCAAAATCAAATAACTTTTGCTTTCCAGTTAATCCCCAATAAGGAAAACACGGAATTACAACACCGAAAACACATTTTGGCTTATCCCAAAGGTTTGCTTTTATAAAACCCTTTTGAAATCTTTTTGGTTAATTTAATAAAATTTCTCAAATTCACAAGCGTTCATGAGCAAATACACTGCGGACGCAGAACATTTACATAGGGGTGATACTAAATTTTTTTTCCCCGAAATAAATATATATTAATAGTGTCACTCGTGTTTTAAACCGGTACACCCAATAGAAAAAACATTAAAAAAAAATTTTACACTACGTGCCGGCATCGGAGCAGTGGTTCGGGACCCCTGGGGCACCACTAAGGTCCGCCACTGAGCAAATAATGCTTTTTACTAAGATGCTAAAGTCTCATGAAGCTCTTTGAATTAAATCTTCATTTTACTCATTACGCCATCCTTTAAGCTTCCTTGAATTCATCGAACATCTCATGAGTAGATGCAAATGCAATTTCCAAATTCTTCTTCTAAACACCGTCTTGTTGAAGTACCATATTATACAAAATAAAATCTTGTATATATATAACATTCTTAGATAACAATACGGGTTTTGATTTTGTGTTAAAAATTATCAAAACAAATGGAATTATCAAAACGAGCAAATTACTCGCACAAACACACCTAACTTAAAGTTTGAATTGTTGGAAAATAATCCGTTCGGGTTTTGTTTTCTAACCCTCTCTAGATAGTTGATGTGGTTCTAAACTCTAATCTATCACCCACTTGATAGATTTGGTGTTTTGGGTGAAAAACTAATCTATGAACCCGAGATTTCAAATTGAGGATCATGTGGGTTGGGTTACTCTCTAGAACACCATGTGGTTGTCATTTGGTCCTTGAACGACTGATCACTTAATAGGATTTTGACACACCTTTTGATGTTGTGATTAGGTGATACTTGAATTCCAAATCATACTTGAAGAAGAAGAGTGGTATTAGAAGATTTTATCTGTATTGAAGGTTAAGATGTACAACTCTTGGATTTGGAGTTTAAATCATAACTTTTTCAACAAAACTAAAAAAGCATGCATGATTTTTGCATATGTTATGTTTTAACATGAGGAATACATTGAAATAATAAAATTAAATTTTTAGGATATAAAGATTCATAAGTGATTTAATGGATCACTTAATAGGATTTTGACACACCTTTTGATGCTTTAATTAGTTGATACTTGAATTCCTAAATCATACTTGAAGAGGAAGAGTGATGTTAGAAGATTTTACCTACATTAAAGTTTAAGAAGTATAACTCTTGGACTAAAGTGAGTTATCGAGAGCACATAACCATACTCATTACTTTCCATATTTTGAAAGTGTGTTTGTTATATGACATGATTTCTAGTTTTTTTTATATATGTTTACTTGTTTGCATTCATGAAAACAAGTTTTGGAAAGTATTATATAGAAAAAAAGATAATAAATGTTTTAAAAGTGGTTTTGGCATCCTACTTGTTGCATTCATGAATTCATACTAAGATGAGAGACTTAAGTGGTCAAGTCTTTTGGACCCATTACGGTATGAGTTGTCGTGAGTAAATTTCAAGATAATGCTCACGTGTACATGAGGGTTAGCTACCCCTTGTATGAGACTATGTATTATGGCTACCTAGTTCTTAGCGAGTTGGTGGGAGTACCACCATATCCAAAAAATGAATAAGGGAGACCCCTCTTCTTAGAAAATTCAAGGTATGAGACCTACCTTGATAGAGATTAATACCCATAGTCATGAGAAGCCCGATAATATTACTATACATATTAGTGTCCTTTTGGGTTACACGTACGAACAAAATAAAGCAGAACTGAAAAGATATTTATTTGAGGGACTTGTTTTGTTAATTAATTAGTAATAAATAAAGGAATATGGAATATTTCAGAATGATTTGAATATCTTAGATAATTACTTTTATAATTGGTAGTTATCTCTAGGGTTTCAAATCACATCCTTATAAATAAAGGCCTCTAAATCCTGTTTTGACATTTGTGAAAAGCGCCTCTTAGTCTCAAAAGTTTGGAATACTCAAAAACCCTAAAGAATCTCAAGGTGCAATTCCCACATTGTGGCAGATAGTTTACCATGTCATGGTCGACCACATAATCGAGATTTCAATTATGTTTGAAGCTTACAGTTTAAGGGCTGCTTAGATCTACTTATGTTTTTTTCTTGGGTGCGATTCCAAAAGAGGACTCTATTATGGGTTCTTTAGTCCATTCAATTGACTTGTTAAAAGAAGAAACCTACAAAGAGAGCAAATGTATGATTCTATTCTATTATGTCCTATAAGTTGCATGGATAGTTGAGTTAGATCTAGATTAGACCATAATTGCTTGTTGTTTCCGCTTCCCAATGGTTGATCTTCGATAAGCTCGAAACGCATCATACTTATTATAGAAACTTGAGAGGATACATTTTAAGTATCCATTTCCAGTTGGACTATTGAAGCGAACATGGGTTTTGGGATAGTTGCATGCGTTGCATTATATATATATATATATATATATATATATATATATATATATATATATATATATATATATATATATATATGAGTTATAAAAAGTGTAAACCTATTGTATGCTATTTTTTAATGTGATTGTCATGACTTTTAGCATATAAGACCTTGACTAATTTGGGTTAATGAACCCATGAGTTATATATATATATATGAGTTATAAAAAGTGTAAACCTATTGTATGCTATTTTTTAATGTGATTGTCATGACTTTTAGCATATAAGACCTTGACTAATTTGGGTTAATGAACCCATGAGTTTGTTGAGCTTTATTTTATTTAGAGGCTTGGTTCGAGTAAATCAGATTACTCTCATGTACTCTAAATGAACCTACCTCTAGTAACTCACTAGGAAAATCCATCTACTAACTTGTTTTTGATGTTACTCATATTGAAGACCCTAAATTGGGTTAGAGATTAGCTTGGATTTTAAGAAGGCCATGAAATGTGTGGTGAGCTTACATTTTGTTTTGATATGTTTATTATTAACAACCTCAATAGTTTTCAACTTGAATTAAGTTTACTACGTTGGGACCAAATCGTTTTTCCGAAAAATATAAACCCTAAGTCTTTTGAGAATATTTCTACAAAAATTTTCTTAAGTATAATTTCAAATACCAAGAGGTGTTACAACAAGTTTCCATAAATTAAGGGGTTAAATATGTGTGTTGTCATATGTTTATGGTTAACAACCTCATTAGTTTTCACACACATATGATGTGAAATATGTTTTAAAGAAGAATCATTGGTCCTTCTTTTTTTATACTCTCTAAATTCTCTCCACAAACACCATTATGAATTGTGCGTAATTTCATCCATCGAAATGATCACTGAGACATAATTACATAAAGTGAAAGAATCACATTAAGGTATATCATGTTTAACATCGATGGGACAACATCTTCTCTAAGTAAGTTTTCTTCAATTGATTTAATATTCTTCATGTTTATGCATAAATTGATCTTTTATCATATCTTGATTCCAATATGAGTCTGAACTGGAGCTTGATGTGTTGTTCAAGAACTAATCAGTCGAGATCGAAGATTTCTTGAAGTCGTATATTGTAACATCCCAAAAATACAGGCCAAAAATTTCATTTTTAAATATGTCATCATAAAACCAACAGTGTAATAAAACATTCGTAATATCATGTCATGTCAAAACCAAAGTAGAAATAATCAAACGTGTTATCATAAAATAATATCATAGTGTAATCCCAAAGATCTCATGTGCGGAAAACCATAGTGTGATGCGCTGCGATCAAGCTGGCTCTTTTCCTTTAAACACGAAGTACCTGAAACCAAAACCGGAAATCGTAAGCACGAAGCTTAGTGAGTTCCCCCATCATACCACATACCATATAATCACATAACATACAGATATTGTCAGGCATTTCTGGGGTGCCCGACCTACTCGGTACGGCCTTTCTGGAGTGCCGACCTACCTGTGTCAAGCAATTCTGGGGTGCTGACTACCCACATCAAGCCATTATGGGGTGCTGACTACCCATGTCGAGCCATTCTGGGGCACTGACTACCCTTCGATCCTAACAACCGAACCTCGGGGACTATTTCACCCTTACTACTACTATCACATATAACATAACATAAACATATTATCAGACATATCTGGGATGTCTGAACTACCCTTCGGTCCTAACAACCGAACCTCGGGGTCTAGTCCCCTCCTACTACCTCTATCGCATAAAACATAACAAGCCAGCATGCAACATATCATCACATACTGTCACACGTATATGGGGTGTCTGACTACCCTTCGGTCCTAACAACCGAACTCTACTACTATCACCTACAACATATCATGCTAGCATATAACATATCAGGTAGTAGCAAACCTATATGATATCACAAAGACAATCATCTATCATACATCTCCTACTGGTGGGCCGACATTGTGGCCTTAGACCCACTGCTACTAGAAGGTAACTCACCTCATACTGCTGAAGTCCCGAAGACACAATCCCACACTTGCTGAAGTCCCGCAGACTCAACCCCAGCTGCTGGATGACAGATTCCCGAACTGTCAACACCAAAATAACACCCAATTAATAATTGGGTCCCAACACACAACCATAAATACATACTTGGATAGTTACTACATTACCCTAAGATTTGCTTTATTCAAGTCCAAGGCCCAAACCATATGCCCAAAGAGAACTAGGAATCAAAGCCCATCATATGGCCTAATTTTCCAAATTGGGCCCAGGCCAATATGTGGTCTTATGGCCCAACATAATACAATCATTAAGGCCCAGCTATGGTCCATCTATGGCCCAATTTTCCAAATTGGGCCTAACCCCTTACATGGGACTTACCCTATGCCCATTAAATTATTTTAGCCCATATAATTTTTATTGGATGGCCCATTAATAATCCAATTATTAAGGCCCAATAGAAAGGCCCAACAATAAACCCAAGTGAAGTTAGGGTTTCACATAAAATGCCGATTAGGGTTAAGTTTCCTACTTAACCCATTAAGGAATTATTCCTCTAAGGACTTAATCCATTAAGTCCATCATTCTTCAAAATAAGTCATATGGTGTGATTGGGCTTAATCACACAGTTCCATTCCAATGGCCCAAATGTGGGTCTCGATAAGTCCCAGCCCATAATCCCAAATTAGAGTTTTCACATGAAATGATGATTAAGGTTCAGTGTTTCTTTCTTAACCCATTAAGGACTTAATTCATTAAGTCCATTATGCCTTACGCTAGTTTGCCAATGATCATTATTTAATATTCCAAGTTATTAAATAATTCTCGTGTGTCCCGGTTAATTCCCCAAATTAAGATTTATTGGCATTAGGGTTTTCCAACACAAATACTAGCCCATTATTAATTTGTTGGACTTTTAGGTTATTTAGGGCTTTGTGGGGCCTATTAAGCCCATTAGAATATCATTGAGCCCATTAGGGTTTTATTAGGGTCCATTAAGCTTTATTGGGCTCATTTGAGCTACTTTGGCCCATTAGGGTTTCAAGCACCCTAAACGAATCAAACTCACAAAGCAAGCACGTTGCCACCCGACACGGCGGCCGGTGGCGGAAGCCACCACCTCACGGTGGTGGTTTTTAGTTCCTTTCTCATTATTCCATTTCCAATTACATTTTACAAGGCTAAATCTCAAGTAAACACACACACCTACTAACACACACACAAAACACGGTGGTGCATGGTGCCAACCACCACCCTATGGTGGTGGTGATGCCTTTTCCGGGAATTCCAGCCATACACACATCCACCCACCAACTGCAACACACCCACCTTCATGTCTTTTGCTCGAAAAAGGAAGCCAACCACCCGCCTGGCGGCGGCAGCAACAACTCTTGCGATAACAACCACCACCTCATGGTGGTGGCAGCGGTTCTGTTGATTCTCAGCGAAGAAACACACGCCCATAGCACCAAAGCTCGCGCATCCATCTTCGAACACGCACCAGCACCGGCCACCCCTGCGGTGGCGTGAAGCAAACGAGCAGAAAACGATAAAGTATTCCCAAAGCATCGCAAAATCGGGCAGAAGCGGAGAAGGAGAGGAATAATACAATAGGGAGGTGGTCGTCCGACATCCAAACAACAGCAACGACTAGGCTATCTTGGACCTCCATCGCTTGAAACTAGACATCGACTTCACAGCTTCCCCTTCGCCGTTAACGATGTAGAAACCTGGTCCCGGTGGTTACGGTCATTCACGGTGTCGCCGACAGCAATGAAACTTCGACGAAGCAACAGCGTCAGGATGCTCTCTTCCACCCCTAGACGGTCTCCAATGTTGACGGTGATGAGGACTACCCGATGATGCTGGGCGGCCAGAAGAACGAACGAAGTAGATGATGGTGGCACCGGATCGGAGATGAAGAAGGAGGGGAAGGTGGCGGCCGAGGGTGGTCACTTGTATGGGTGGCGGCTGAACATATCTTCTTAGGGTTAAGGTTCAAGAATGGGTGATGGGTTTATATACCCAGTCCCCTTAGCTACTTTCCATAATACCATCTTTAGTCCCTCCATTCCCTTTTCTTTCAAAATAAACCCCCATAGTTACCATTTAAACCCTGAACTCGAAAAACCCCTTTCAAATTAAGTCCCATCTTTTACCAAACAATCCCCATCTTCTAAAATCTTTACAATTAGCTCCTCGAGACCATCCTTTCATACATAATTATTTATTTTAGGACTACCATTTATGCATTAATTTATTTATTTATTTAATAAATAAACGGGGTTTTACAACTCTCCCCCACTTAAATTAGATTTCGTCCTCGAAATCATTCCTTACCGATCCTTACATACCAAGCCACTCTAGTAACATAGTCATCATCCTGGGCATGTCCTAGCCTTCCCAGGGTAGCGGTAACCAATCTTTGCAAAGCCCTACAATCCGCAGGTGAACGAATTCCTCGCAACCAGATCTCGTCTACTCCATCTGAAGTCTGCTGTCTCGAGATGATCCGAATCCCTAACAGACCACTCATATTGAATCATTACCGTTGAGTCTAGTCTGTTCATCCCTCGAATGACTACTTAACTTCTGATAGCATGTGGTTCCCATTATAAAACAAGGTCACAGGCCCAATTATCCTCGCAGACCACTTATACTTGGCCAAGGCTCGGATACTCTCGCTATGAGTGACTTGTCACTCCTCATATCATCTAGCTATTCCGTCCATACTCGCAACCTGAAACACAATTGCTTACACTGCCCATTGCTAAAACTGCTTAAACACTGAACTGCCGGAAGCAGTATGCTGTTACATAGCTGCTTCCCATAATCTATCGAGACCTTCCTGGTCTCAATTTATCCGTTAATCATCTGAATTTTCCAGGTTCCAGCCCGGTTGCGGAGCCAAAGGACTCCCACTTAGTCGCCTCTCACGACTCCTGAACGAAATACTTCCCTGGAACTAGTTGCCACTAGTTATTATGCCACAATGGCTCAAACAACTTTCGGGACTAACCGATCGGTTCCGCGCGTTGAATCCCGATGTCACCCAATCCAAAACTACAAATGATTGCTACCTTACCAATGGTAGCCTTACCTCACACGTCTTGAAGCAGTCCATTGCTTCTCTGATCTCATAACTGTAGTGATGTCCCTATAGTCTCATTATTGGCTTAACCAGATCTAATCCATTAGGGTTTTGAAAACCAAGCCTTCCCTACCCCCCCCCCCCCCCCCAAGTTTTAGAAAAATGATATATGGTTAGGGTTTCCTATTTTTGAAAACCAGAAAATTCTTCAAATGAGAGGCCCTACCCTGCAACGGTTGGAATCAGACAAGAACTGTAAAATAGGGCTAGACCTAACCTTCTGGAAATATTTAGTCCTCGTAATATGTAACTTAACGTATTCATTTACTAGTTAATTAAAGATGACTAGAGCTCCAAAAAGCAAAAAGCAAGTAGCATTCAGGCATTGAGTAACCAAAACCAAGCATATCCTAACCAGGCTATCATATCACTGACTAGTCAGTACTATCATGCAGTTCAATAAGCACATACAACAGACACATAAAGCATCTTCCTAGATCCTTAGCCCTAATCTAGCATGCATTTCTCATACACATTCAGTAGGTATATAAGGCATCTTCCTAGATCCTTAGCCCCAATCTAGCATGCAATTCTCATAACATATCATATATGCTATCTTAGGGAAAACTTACTTTAGCTCGGTCGATTTCACGCATCACAGTCCTTATTCTTTCTCATAATTTTTAATTTTTAGAAAAATTATTTTCATTATAAAAATTTCTTAAACCCTCGATTTGAGTTTAGACACCCCCGAAAGTGTGTCTGAATCCCTCAAACCAAGGCTCTGAAACCAACTTGTAACATCCCAAAATTCAAGACCAAAAACTTCATTTTTAATTTAATAATTGTAAAAACATTGTATGAAAACATCATAGAATCAAATCATATCAAAACCAATGTATCCATAATCAAAACATGTCATGATAAAACAATATCAGAGTAAAACTCCCAGAGATCTCATGTGCGGAAAATGTAGTGTGATGCGTTGCGATCATGCCGACTCCTTTCCCTTCAAAGTGGAAGTACCTAAAACTGAAACTGAAAACTGTAAGCACGAACCTTAGTGAGTTCCCCCATCATAACACATAATAACATACTACTAGGCATATATAGGTGCCTAGCCTACCCTGTCAAACATATCTTGGTGCTCGACCTATCCTGTCAAGCATATTTAGGTGCTCGACCTACCTTGTCAAGCATATATGGGTCCTCGACCTACCTTGCCAGGCATATCTGGGTGCCCGACCTACCCTCCAGTTCATCTCAACCGGTTACGGGGGCTATTTCACCCCTACCACTACCACATAATATTTAGCATAAACACACTATTAGGCATATATGGTTGCCCGGCCTACCCACCGGTTTATTTCAACCGGTTTAGGGGACTATTTCACTCCTACCACTATCACATAATATTGTAGCATATTGGCACATAAAGCATATCAAATGGTGGCATACTATAATCAACTACTAGTGGGTCGTCATTGGTGCCTTCGACCCACTTCTACTAGAAGGTAACGCACCACAAATGCTATAAAGTAGTTGGAAATCTTCGGCTTCGACAATCCACCCAACCCAAACACCTATACATAAAAGATTTCCTTAATTATCCTTTCATACTCATGAACCCTTAAGGGTCAACTTTGGTCAAAGTCAAAGTCAAGGTCAACACCCTAGTCTAAGTCAACATTCTGGGTTGACTCAACTTGCTGAATTGGTCTATCAACTCGCCGACTTCCATAAATCATAAAATCATGAAATCATGATCAAACTCGTCGAGTTCTTTCACGAATTCATCGATTTCCTCCTATCTACAAAATCGGGACTTTCCCATCCAGCTTATAGAGTCCTCCCTTGAACTCGTCGAGCCCTTCTTTTTACAGAATCGGGGAACTTCAACCCAACTCGTTGAGTTCCTCTATAAACTCGTCAATTTCTTTAATCCGTTAAGCTTTCTTAATGTTTAAGCCATTACTCTTCGAGTCTGAGTCCCATATTCCAGATCTGAGTCGAAAACACATCTAGGAGGGTAAAGTTCCAGACTTTACCCTTTAAGACCCATCCTAGAAGAAATGAGCCCTAGCCCTAGCTCAAAATGGCTTAGTTCCAACTTCAAAACCCATAAAAACTTCAAGATAAGCCATAGGATCATAGATTTGGACTCTAGGGACATTTTGGTCACGTAAAGTTCCTATCTTTATTCGCATGCATAGACTACTTGGCTTAAAAGGCCAAAAACATGGTCCACAAGTTGCATGGTACTTCTATGGCCATAAAGTTGGCACCTTTATGCCATGAAGTCCCCTATAGACCCTAGATCTGAAAGGTTTGCCCACATGGGACGTCCAAGTCCCAAAGACCAACTCCTAAACTAGATCTAAACATAGTATAAGCAAGGTAGGAGCTTTATACCTCAGATGAACTAGAAATGAAGCTCAACTTATGGATCTACTCTTCTCTTACATGTCCTTGCTCCTTCTTCCAGTATCCTCTTTTTCAAAATCACAAAGAATGAAAAAAAATGGTTCAAAACTCTTAAAAGTGGATTAGGATTTCGTGGCTAGGGTTTGGGACAATGGATGTTGTAAATGAGGCCAGCTTAGGGATAAGCAGTTTATCCCAACTCCCGATCCCGTACCAGTATGGTATCGGAACCGATATCGAACCGTACTACAGGAGATTCATCCGGGACTTCTCCAAGATAGCAGTTCCACTCACCCAAATGACTAGGAAGTCAGTGGTGTTTCGCTGGGGGGCTGAGCAGCAAACAACATTCGAGACCCTCAGACAGTGATTATGCGAGGCACCAATTCTCACCCTGCCAGAGGGAGAGGATGACTTCGTAGTCTATTGTGATGCTTCGATCACAGGGATAGGAACAGTTTTGATGCAGCGACGGCATGTGATAGCTTATGCCTCTAGACAGTTGAAGCCTCACGAGGCTAACTATCCGACGCACAATTTAGAGTTGGGGGCAATGGTGTTTTCCCTCAAGATTTGGAGACATTACCTCTATGGGGTCTGCTGTACCATTTACATGGATCACAAGAGTCTGAGGTACCTCATGGACCAGCCAAATTTGAACATGAGGCGGTGTCGATGGTTAGATGTGGTAAAGGACTACGATTGTGAGATCTTTTATCATCCGAGCAAGGCCAACATTGTGGCTGACGCCCTGAACCGCAAGGCGATGGCGTCATCGATTAGAGATATATGTCTGAGGATGATGGTGATTACTTCATGACTAGAGCAGATTAGAGAGGCACAGGTCGAGGGCCTGAAAGAGGAGAGGCAGAATTGTGAGAGGATTGTAGGTTGAGTAGCTTCTTTCGACCATGATAGTCGAGGAGTGTTGACCCTTCATGGGAGAGTTTGGGTGTTGTATTAGGGAGGAGTATGGTAGGTGTTGATGAATAAGGCCCAAAAGTCTCGGTTCTCCATCCATCCAGGGGCGACGGAGATGTATAGAGATCTTCGACCCGATTATTGGTGGCCCTGCATGAAGCGGGACGTGGCTTGGTACGTAGAAAGGTGCCTGACTTATTGGAAGGTCAAGGCAAAGCACCAGAGACCCCATGGCAAGATGCAGCTATTAGACATTCCTGTGTGGAAATGGGAGGATGTCACCATGGATTTTATCACTAAGCTTCCCAGGACAGCACGGGGAGTTGATTTGATTTGGGTCATAGTGAATCGGTTGACCAAGAGCGCGCATTTCATACCGATCCAGGAGAGTATATCGGCCGAGAAGCTAACCGATACTTACGTGCGCAACGTAGTAGGATGGCATGGAGTACCTGTATCTGTGGTATCAGATCAAGACGTCCGTTTTACTTCCAGGTTCTGGAACCGGTTTCATGAAGAGATGGAGACTCATCTTCATTTTAGCACCGCTTTCCACCCTCAGACAGACGGGTTGAGCGAGAGGACGATTCTGACTCACGAGGACATGCTTCGGGCATGTGTCCTAGACTTCGGTGATAGTTGGGATATGTATCTTCCACTAGCGGAATTTTCGTATAACAACAGTTACCACGCTAGTATTGACCGCCCTCCTTTCGCGATGCTCTACGGGAGGAAGTGTAGGACCCCGATTTGTTAGGGAGAGGTTGGTCAGCGAGTCATCGGGAGCACCGAGGTGGTGCTCAAGACCACAGAGTTGATCCAGCAGGTTCGTAGCAGACTGCAGACTGCGCAGAGTCGGAAAAAGAGTTACGCCGACAGGAGGTGTTCGAACTTGGAGTTTCAGGTGGGCGATATGGTCCTCCTGAAGGTGTCACCCTACAAGGGTGTTATCAGGTTTCGGAAGAGGGGCAAGTTGGGCCCTAGGTTCATTGGTCCTTTTAGGGTTTTGGCCCGGGTGGGTCGGGTTGCTTATCCGTTGGATTTTTCGGCAGAGCTTAGCCAGATCCACAACACTTTCCATGTTTCTCAGCTGAGTAAGTGTTTGGTGGACGAGTCAGCGGTTGTAACCTTAGAGGATATTTAGGTTAATAGCAGCCTGAATTATATCGAGAGACCGGTTGAAATCTTAGATCGGAAGATGAAGACCTTGAGGAACAAGGTGGTTCAATTGGTGAAGGTGCAGTGGCAACACCGAAAGGGTTCAGAGTGGACGTGGGAGACCGAGGGGGAGATGAGGGAGCATTATCCATAAATATTTTCAGATTCAGCAGCAGCAGACTTCGAGGACAAAGTTTAAGATAAGTGGGGGAGAGTTGTAATGCCCCATTTCTGGTATGTAATTTAAATAAAGTATTTTTCATTTCTTAAGGGGTACTCGACGAGTTTGTAGCCTGAATCGTCGAGTTGAGACTGGATAATCGTGTAATTGGGGTTGGCTACTCGACGAGTCCATATGCTGGGACTTGGCGAGTCCGCCTGTCTGAATGAAGCCCTAATTTCAAGGGTTTGTACCCTATTTAAATGTCATTGTAGCCTCCCACCCTATCCTCCAACACCTTTAAAGCATTTCCCCTGTAAACCCTAGCCCCATTGTTGAGTTTGAGTGTGATTGTGTTAGCTTGGAAGCTTTGGAAGAGAAGGAAGGAGAGAAGGTCCATAGAAGAGAAAGGAGATCCAGGAGTTTGCTTCCATCTGTTTCTCATTCAGGTAATGAAGTTATGACCTTGTGTATTCCTCCATTAAAACCCCTTTTATGCTTGTTATGTCTTCTTTGGAACTTTTTATGATTCAAAACTTGAGATATGGACTCTCCTTTGGATGGAAACCTTAGATTTGGGCGTTATTGAACCCCATGAACTCATTATAGCCACCTTTATGCGATCTTGGCCTTGTTCCAAACCCTAAGTGCTTAGTATTCGTTTATTTTTTGTATTTTAGCCTCATACTCTTGTGCATGCACGTAAAGGTTGAAACTTTATGTGTAAAACCAGTCCTAGAAGCTCAGATCTATGTTTTGGAAGCACTGGAACCGATTAGAATCGTATGTGTAGTAATAGCATGCTTGGGACTCGATGAGTTGTTCTTCAACTCGGCGAGTTGTTCTTCAGACTCGATGAGTTGTTCATCTGACTCGGCGAGTCACAGTCTGGACATGTTCATATGTTGAAGGAGAACTCGACGAGTTGTTCATGCAAGTGATATTCGTTTCATGGCCAGGTATGGTTGTATATGGATGGGCTGCTTGGGTTATGTTTTGGTTCACCACCAATGAGTGGTGGTTTGAGTTCTAAGTGGGGCAGAATTGGGAGTTCTCAGGTTGGGGGTCAGTCATTGAGGGTCTTGGCAGTTCGTGGTTTCAGATTGTTGCCTTTGGATTAGTCGGGCAGTTGTTGATCGATAGATCTTTTCCAGGAGCGGGTGTGTCCATTCCCATGAGGGTCTTGATTTCTTGTTTAAGTGTATTCTTGACCATTGGTCATGTGGGTTCCTCATTCAGTGAAGTTTCCTTGAAAGGTTTAGAGGTGTCAGTCAAGATTCAATGATCGGTTCAACCTATCATCAAGTTCAATATATTTTATGATTCCTTCAGTTTTCAGGTATGTTTACCCTCTATGGTAGAGTGGAAGCTTGGTTCATAACAGAATCAAGTTTTGGTAGCCTTCAGGATCATCTTAGAAGTCTTCTCGAGCTAGTGTTGCAGTGATGGAATTCGTTCAGTCTCACAAGTATGCGATCTTATTTGACCGATCATGGGGATATTTCATGTTTTGAGTAAGGTGGCATTTCAATTATCTCTGGTATTTCTTTTCTCTTTGGATGAGATTATGGGTTTCCCTAAGTATGTGTATGGGGGTGTTCCATGTGAGTTTGAAAAGTTGGCATTGGGGCTTTTGGGTTTGAACTATGTGCATGATTCTCTTGGGTTTCAGCTTCCGATTCGGACCAGGAGTACAACCGTTATCTTTTCTTCGGATCAGGCACTACTTTGTTTTGTAAGGATTTCTTGGATAGAAACTATGTGGTGCTTGGTGGCGCTGTGAGAGTGTCTTCAAGGCATGTGTGTTATCAGAAGCATTCCAGTTATAGTTTGCGGGCCTAGTGGTCATATGGTTTGGTGTTGTTTAAGTTTGTGGTCAGTGTGTTTCGAGAATCATTCTGCATGGTTCTATTAGTGCCCCAATTGGGGACTGGGGGTAGATTCAAATGGATACTCATCAATTAGGGAAGGTTCTACGAGAAGGTATTATGAGTGGTCATTTCCGAGTGGGCTTTTGTTGGAAACTCGCTTTGGGAATTACGGATGTATCCATGCAAGGTTAAGAAATCTGTATGTCAAAGGCATCAGTTGGAGGGTGCAGGATTTAGCTTATGTGTTTGTAATCCAGGATGGTTCTACCATTGTGAAGGTCAGGCAAGTAATGAGGTTTCAGAGTCATTGCAGTAGTGTATTGGTCCGATAGTTGAGGAAGTCAATATTTTGTATCTCATTGTGTTCATGGAATCGTTATCGTTAGGAGTTGAATATAAATATTGATGGATAAGTGTCATGAATTTTAACTCAACAACTGGGCAGGAATCCAATATTATAGATAGTTGGTAGACAAGTTGGGACCGGGGAGGTCTTGGCTACTTTGGAAAGCAGTTAGAAGGCAACACGATGTTCGGGCAGTATTACTAATTTGGGATTCGTGTGGGTGGAGTAGCTTGTTGTTCAGGAAATGCTAAGTCATTTGCATCTTGGATTATCTGAGCTTTCTATCGGGTATAAGTATGTTGTCGCTATATATGGTTAGTGACTTTTTTTCCCTTTTGAGGCAATATGTGATCAGGGGTTGGAAGCATTTCTATCGGGTATAAGTATGTTGTCCCTATGAGGTTGGCTTGGTGATAGTTCAGTGAGGGAGGTCTGACAGGGAGTTGGACCATTGAGATTGTAGGTTTTAGATCTCACCGGAGGTAAGATTGGTTCTTATTCAAAAGTTAAGGATTCTTTCTTCTTCGGACTTGAAGAACTATTCAAAGGATGGTTTCAGTAGATCTGGATAGACGGTTATATGATCAGAGTTGGAAGTGTGATGATTATCCTGTTGTTCATCGAGAGCTTGGCATGGAGTTGCTTCAATGTGGGTGGTCTGTTTGGGAAGTAGACCATTATATATTTCAGGTCTCAAAAGGGTAAGAAGTGGTTTACATGGGCTGAAGTTTTGGTTGTTGTCTTCAGGTTGGAAATTTTAGGCACAAAATTTGTTTGTGTGATTATCGGGTTGGTCATTTTGATATTAGTATTAATAAGAAGCGATTTCAAGGACGAAATCCAATTTAAGTGGGGGAGAGTTGTAACACCCAATTTTCAAGTAATTTCAAATCCATCCATTGGTTTTTATTTATGTCACTTTTGCTCCTTAGAATTGAATGAAGTGGCCATGGGAAGGCCTAGTGGAAAAGAAGTAACTTATGGAGCATGATTTCTACGTTGGGCATACATGTGAGTACGCTAAGTGTACAAGGGTGCGCCTAGTATGCTGGGCGTACACATATGTACGAAGGTCGTACGTATGTCCTGATGAAATCCTAACCTTTAGGGTTTGTGGGGTATTTAAGCATTCTTATGGGTCTTTTTGATTAGGGGTGGAAATCCTCGACCCAACCCTTAACCCGACACTGAACCAACACGAAAATAAACGGGTTTGTGTTGAGATTTTTGACCCGCCAACCCGTTTATTTCATGGGTTGGATTGGGTTACCTGTTTGGATTCGCATGTCAACCCGCCAACCTAAAACTGCAAAACATTCTCGTGTTGACTTAGGATGACTTAGCCCCCAAGAAGCCCTTAATGAATAAGAAATTCATTCTTCGGTCTCTAAACTCATGACTCCGTGTCTCACATATTTGTAACGCCCGTGTTTCTGAGCTAAAAGCATTAATAATGTTGTAATAGTTTAGGTTAACCTTTGTAACTCATTTTGAAGTAATAAAGAGGAATTATGTGAATATCATGTGAATTATATGCTTATTTGATTAATTATTATGATTCAATTAATTAATAATGGAAATAAGCATTGAAAATAAATATTATAAAAAGTCGATATCTTTTAAGAAAGTTTTAGTGACCGAAACAAGGATTCCGGAGATATAAAGAACGCCGAAATCCGAGTTATAACGAAGAAGTTATGACTTGTCGAAGTTTCGCGACGGAACCGGCACGGCACCAAGAAGCGTAAAAAAAAGTGAATTTACGATAAAGTGCTTTTTAGCCTTTACAATCTAAACAAAAGTCATAGTATTCGTTAAGCTGAGAATTTTGATAAAAAGAACGTCCAAATCTGACTTCGTATGAGGAAGTTATGATTTTTCTAAGTTTTAGCTTAGCAGTAGACAGCTAAATACTCAAATTTAAGATCGAGCGATATTTAGCCGAAACAACCTAAATGAGAATCGAAGGTCTCGTTAATAGTAGTACAAAGGTAAAAAGACTGACAAAAACGGACGTCGGGTTAAGAAGTTATGAATTTTTAACGGAATTTCTCGTCCTGGTCTGTTAAAAATAATAATATTAAAATTAAAGTCAAAATTAGCCAACGAAGTCCAAACAAAACTTGTAGAATATATGCCCACCTACGCGTGCATATAAAGAACGTCAAAAATGGAGCTCGTATGCGAAAGTTATGAATTTTAGAAGTTTTGGGTGCAAAATCCGAGGAATTTCGCATGCATGGCTCGGATTTGGCCACGTACGAGCCTCGCATGCATGACGCGTGTCGGATTGTAATACGATTGAAGGGAGGTCCAGCCGAGATCAGGCGTGTGTCGCATCCGTGGAAGAGTCCGAAGCAGCCACGTCTCGGCTACTAGCCTCCGACGCGCCCTTTGCATCCGAGCATCGCACGATTAGTGTGGCCTTCGCACCTGCTGCCACCTGCCCTCGTTGCTGCCACGCGCTTCGCCCCCTCGCAGCCACGTCTCCCTTTCGTGTCCGAGCCTCGCAGCCTGCTACGTGGAGCCTCCTTAGCCACCACTCTTCGGTCTCGCACCCTATAAATAGGAGGGTTGCGAGATCTCCCGGGTACTTTTGGAAAATTGACATTTTTCACCCCTAAACTTATATTTTGACTATTTTGACTTCCCCCGAAGCCCCGGTATCATTTTTAAAGCCCGGAATACGTCCTCGAAGACCCGAAAATTTTTATCTTTTCGGTTTTGAAGCTCCAACCCTCGTAGAGCCCGGTTTCTCAAGAAAACTCCCAGTTTTATTAGAAACGATCATTTTAAGGAACAAATTGCTACCCGATTATCATCAAATCAAGTGAGTGTATAGTCACTTTCATCTTACACATAGATATGACGTATTTTATATAAATACGTGCTATGTACGTATGTATATATATATATATATATATATTGATTGTTTATTTGAGATGATTGTTGAATGAATGTTTTATACAAGTTTTAAAATGATTTAAACTGTATATATATTTTATCTACAAATATGTTGGGTATAACATGGGTAGATAAAATAGTTGGTGTGTATTAAAATGATGAGAGACCTCGATGTTGTTGTTGTTCCAGTCATCTAGCGGAGTATGGATGACGACCACAGACTCTTCTAGACAGTCTAGTGGAACGCTAGCAGGCTCGTAACCTGTAGGTGTTTGTGGGCTTGATGTTCACCGGTGTACTCCATCCCCCTCATGGTTGCCTTACGGACATATATGGTTAAGGAATCCCCTTTGCAGTAAAGTCCATCCCGATGATAAAATCCTTAGACTAGGTCCCTTGTATAGGTGTTTAGGGGCGTAACGTGAGGATAACGGGAATGGGTAATCAGGGTTATTGTTGGTTTGATGAAATTAATAAATTTATTATTGATCGATGAAATTAATAAATTTATTATTATTTATGGGTTGAAAACCCTATATGCTCACTAGGCTCCTAAGTCTGACCCACTCAACTTTCTGTTTTACAGGTAGTGGACCCAGAGCATAATTTGGATGATGATGAGGGATTTTTGGATTATAGGCCAGTAGTTGTAAATAACTATTGTAAGGCTTATAATGTACTGTTTATGCTTTTGATCTGTATCAAATATGACATCCCGAGTCTTTTTAATGAAATACATTTCTACGGAAATGCTTTGATAAATCTTTATCATATTTTTATTTTGGGAACAAATTCCGCAACACTTTTATATAAAATATTACTCTGATTTTCAAACAAGCATAAACAAAATCACTACTAGAAAAATAGCCTTTTACGACGCTCATTGCGCGTCGTAAAACGCTCAGACGACACACAAATGCGCATCAAGGAAGGCCCTGTCATAAAGAGAGACGACGCGCATTTACGACACGCATTTATGACGCGCATTTACGACGCACGTTTATGATACGCAATGCGTATCAAGGAAGGCCCTGTCATAAAGGAAGACGACACGCATTTGCGTGTTGTAACCTTACGACGTGCGTGTTTATGACACACAATGCGTATCAACGAAGCCCCTGTCAAAAAGGCCATGTCATAAATGAAGATGACACACATTTTTGCGTATCATAATTTTAAATGTTAAAAAACGTATTATTTATAGATTTACTAATTTTCAAATTAAATTTGAATTTAATGTCTCATAACAGAAAATAAAATACTATATACAAAAAATACAATCCATTGCATAAAATTTATTGTCATACAAATAATCATTCAAATAGTAGACAAATATGTGTACATTATTATTAAGAGGTTTTCCCTAACTATATAACCTAGTACTACATTGTTATTTCCTTAGTTAATTTGTGTACATTATTGTAAGCAAGTGTGTATTGAAGCACCTTCCATGTAGTAGTACCCCCTTGACCAATGCTAGTATCAGAAAATAAAGCACCTTTCTGCACAAAAAACAACAATCAGTCAACAAAGAGTAAACATGTGACAACCCGGAATTTCCATTCTGTATAAACAATAACACTTCAATAGAAGTTATATCAGTCACAGTAAACTTTCAGACTTTTCCGTATAAGTTTGAGTAATTTAGGGTTTACACTTCAGGAAATATCAGGAGAGTGAATGCACTACAGTTTTGTGCAACACTGTTATTCCAACACTCTATTATATTAGAGATCATTTCAGGAATAAAATATTTTCTGCCAAAAATATTAGGACTATAAGTAGAACTCTGAACCAAATTCATTCATTATTTGCATTTCTAACTAGAGAAAAGTCATTTTCTCTCTCACAGATATTCGGGTTTTTACACCAAAACGTGAGTAACTCTTTCAAGTAGTGTTAGAAAGCTTTATATGTGTTTATAACATGATTTAGAAGGCTAAATCACTAGATTTAGGAGTTTACTCCCCAAGGTGTTCTTGGGCGGTAAACTCCCGAAACAAAGCCTAGACCGTCCCTTGTGTTATGCTACTACCTTAGACTCATATATATATATATATATATATATATATATATATATATATATATATATATATATTAGGGACTCATATATATATATATATATATATATATATATATATATATATATATATATATATATATATTAGGGACAAGAAAAAAAACCAAGAAACTCAAACACATGGGAGTTCACGGCCCAAGATGATCTTGGACCGTGAACTCTAATAAATTGGACCAAAGGGTGCTTTTAAGGCACCTAAAGCTCTAGACATTTGCATAGAATTGTTCCCAATTAATTGAAGGACCCAAAACACTTTGCAAAGTGAGTTTACGGCCATGACATGGTTCTTGGGCAGTAAACATGATTAAAGGGCACCAAAGTGTGCTTAATGCCTTAGGTAAAAGTCTAGGACCTATCCTACATATGCAAGAGACTTGAAAGCATCAAAAACACTTTTCGTTAAGAGTTTACGGCCGCAAACTCTAAATGAAATGGCCTAAGGGCCATAAACTCCTCAAAAGAGTGTTTTTATACCTTAAACCCTTCCAAGAATTGAACCACCGAGTTGGAATAATTCTAGGGATCATTTAGAACTTCAAAACACAAAATACCACCAATGTTGGGAGTTTACGACCGTAAAATCAAGAGTTTACAACCGTAAACTCCATGTGTGATGGTATATGGAGAGTAAACTCATATATGGGGTCCTTTGGAACCCTAAACCCAAGTACCTTGTCCCATAAGGGCTTAGATGCAATCCTTAGGGCTTAAAACACTTATATAAAGTGTTTATTATGTTCTAGGATGTCTTAACATTATCAATTAGTAATTTAAGACTAATTGAGTGCATATATGTGTTATTATATGTTCATTAGGATCGTAGTGTGTGTACAAGTCCTCACTTGACACCTAACAATCCTACACCGTCCAGTTCATCTAAACTACCATCTACAGGTGAGTTCATACCCCTAATCAATGTTTTAAATGATTTTAAATGCTTTAATGGGGGAATACAAGTAGAAAACATGTTATTAAATCATTTATATGTATTTTATAACTGTGTTTTCATTCAACAGATTTCACATACTAAAAAATGTGATGCATGAAATGGTTTTATATCTTAAAATAACTTGATAACAAAAGTATTGGTTTTGAAATGTTTATTAACATGACACCAAGTCACTCTTAATTATTACTCAAAACTCCTAGATACCTTGCAAAACCATTACGTTTACCTTCTTGAACAACCAACTACCTTTCAGTAAATTATCATAGGGATAATTTGAAGATATCAAACATTATTCCTATTACAAGGAATCACACAAGAGTTAGTTCATTCATGAGTCTACACCATTACATTACCTGATACATGGGTACATATACATATGCTTACCTGATACATGAACATGTTTACATATACTTACCTGATACATGAACACACTTACATGAATACCATACATGAACATTGTTACATAGATGCATTATCCTGTATTCATTTACCTGGATACTCGTATCTTGACTCGCGAAGATGATATATTAGTACTTTCTGTGTAAATTATCTTTCCTATCCCGGTACAATGGGATATCTAGGCGGGACTAACTATTCTGAATCCCACTGATTAGCACTAGTGGTTGATGACCATCTACGGAGGTCTTAGGTTACTACATATACTAGGTAGATTGGTATCGGAACTAACCATTCCTCCATCCTGCTGTTGCAACAGAGGATGAGATGAAAATCTTCGGATGATCATTAGGTTACTATTTATATTAGGTAGATCGATATCGGGACTAACCCTTCCACCCATCTGCTGCTGCTACAGAGGACAAGTGGACAATCTTTGGATGTTCATTAGGTTATACTTTTCGCTTATTGCGATGTTGTGTTACTCATAGTACCCAGTGACAACACTTATATTAGTACATTTTCCTGTTTACTTTATTTTGTGATACTTTCACATAAACGATGAGTTAGACTAAGTACTTTAGTACTAGTTAATAAAAGGAAAAACTATCATTTTACTTACAAAACATTCGAGTCTGGGTTGAAGACTACATTTCATAATAATAGAAAATAAGGGATTTTCTAGGGCTTTTCATACTTATATCAACATTTTCATTTAAAGATTTACATGACTTTTAAAAAAGCTTTTCAAAGCAAGTCAATGACACTTAAATACTTATGAATTCACCAGATTTAAAGCTGATACTCTCTTTCAAAATAACTTGTATTCTTAGGTCATCAGTAGACAGGTACGGTGGCCAGGTTTTGAGAAGACGGAGCAGACAAGTCTCGTCTTTTATTTTGATTATATTTTTGGTGTCTTATTACAATGAAAGAACACATATGTATTAAAATGTTAGTTATAATGCAATGGATGATGTTGTTGCTTGTTTACTTCTTTACACTGTTGTGATACTGTACATGACGTCCTCCACCCCTGAACGTTTCCGCCGTTCGTGGTTTTGGGGTGTGACAAAACATTCTTAAAAATACTATATGAACCTTCTCAAGTGATGCACATGGACCAAGAATACCCTGAATTACAATTTACAATTTACAACAAAAACAAGAACTGATTGAGTGAACCTAGAAGAATAAAATGCTAGGTCAACTTAGCTAAGTATTGAATCCATATGTAATGAATACAATCACAAATGCAAGTGATTAATGTCATTAATGGAATAATTTGTTGCCCTTGTCTTACCTTTATTAGTACCATATATCATGTCTCATTTCACCTCCAAAATCAACAAATTCAAATATCCATGATTTGGACCTAAGAACATGGGAATACAAAGATACAAATAATATTTAATAACATTGTCCCAAATATAAACACTAAGAGATGGTGATAGAAGAGAGCGAAAAATGTTATCATATCTCACGAGGGATGTCTTTCTTCCAACATGTGTTTGTTATTCAACTTGTAACTTATTCGTATGCGCATAATGATTGCTTTCTACCATAACAATCAACATTCATCATGTAAACGATATTTAAAAAAAAACACACAAACATTTCATTCCATGATGATTTATTTATAAGTTACCTTGCCATGTTGAGTGTTGGTAACTCGTAATTTTTGTGTTATTGAGCCGTTACCATTTGCAGGAAGAGAGTTACTGCTAGCAGGTTCCAAATGCAACTAAAGAATTTAAAAAATAACTTTTTTTACCAAAATTTGTTATAAAATAATAAATAAATAAACATACTAGGTGAATATGTCTAATAAATCCGTCATTGGTGAAGGTGATGAAAGGCTGCCTAATGGAGTAACTGAAGTTTTCATATTATTATTATTATCTTGATTTATTGATAATCTATCATTATGTAGTGTACATGAACCATTTTGATGAGTAGCTAAATAAACATACCACAGGGTTCCGGGTTTCATGTCAAATTAAAAAGACTTCACCAACCTGTGTGTTGCCTGTAAACACAACAGGGTATTGCCTGTAAACACAACAGGGTGCTCTTCTTCTATAGTAGTGTTTAATAGCTAAAAACATTAAAAAAAAATGATTATTACTAATGTATCAGGATTCTATAATCTATAGTAGTGTTTAATAGCAATAAAGATACATGATCAAAATTAATTACCTCATGGAGACATACACTTGAATGCAAAAAGTGTAAGAATAACCTCAACAGAAGATGCTAAATCGAGAATATTGAAATCAAAGAGAAGGTAGGAATTAAAATATAATAGAAAAAATTCTATAATCGAGTAGATTTTTCAGAATGTGTGTGTGTGAGAGAGAGAGAGAGAGGGAGAGGGGGAGAGAGAGAGAGAGAGAGAAAGAGAACTGATCACCAAGTTGTGCTGCAAGAACTAAGACAATCCCCTATAAACTAGAAGAGTTTGGACTTCAGCAGCAGTTGACTAAGAAAATAAAGAGAAATCAATAAAAAAAGATGTTTTTTAATATTATGTGAATAAATGAAATAAGGTGAATACCCGAATTTTTCCTTCTGGTGGCAACTGTTGCAAGCAGTTAGCGAAAGCTCCATTATCGCCATACTGAGAAGTGTCTTTCTTTGCAGATGCAGATAGTGTAGTAGCCGCTACATCCGCGGTGTCGTTTTCCTGTTAAATTACAAAAATACCCTTGTTTGTTATTTGGACTTTAGGAAAACTGCAATTAATAAAAAGATGAAAGTTTTACCTTTGATGTGTAAGGTTAAAAGGGTACTTGTTGATTGGAAAATTGGAATGAATGTTGTTGCCAAAAATAATACAAACAATATGTTATCCGTGGTACTTGTTTGTTTGGAAAAGGTATTGAAAAGTTCATAGGTTATTCAATTTATAATTTGAAAAGTACCAAATCTGTTAAAGTCAAATTTGAAACTTTTTTTTAGGGGAATTAGATCTTGAAAATGGAGATATGTAGCAATATATCAGATCGAAAACAACACTTCCATGCAAAAGCTGCAATTACAGATTCCTCTACATCTGGGGCATTTCCAATCAGCCAATGCTGCAGCTTCTTCCGCATTCTCTCCATATCTGATTCAACGGAAAAAATCAACAAAATCCAAACCCTAAATCCCCTCAAAATAGCTTTCTTTCTCAATATATATATATATATATATATATATATATATATATATATATATATATATATATATATTTTAAAATTATATATTTTTGAGAAAGAAAGGTATAATTATTGTTGAAATTCATCTTCTGCAAGATAACAGAGGACCTGTTCTCGAGAGTATTGGGGCAAGAACTGTTAGACAAATTGATACCACAAAGGAACATATTCGGTTGGTTGGGCTATCTGCAATGCTTCCCAATTATGATGATGTTGCGTTATTTATGCGAGTTGAATTAGAGAAAGGCCTGTTTTATTTTGACAATAGTTACAGACCTTGCCCACTTGCTCAACAGTATATTGGAATTACAGTAAAGAAGCCATTGTAGAGATTTTAGTTGATGAATGATATCTGTTATGAAAAGGTGATTGGAGTGGCTGGAAAGCATCATGTGCTTATATTTGAAAAGAGGATGGGCCCAGTTAGCCGAGAAAGCCTTGAACTTGTGAAAAATGATAAACAACAGGATTTGGAGTGTCCAAACCCCACTACGCCAATTTTACGGGATTAAAAATGACATTCTGATGAAACTGGAAAAGAAGGATCTGGCATGGGAAAGATATTATGATCTATCATCATAGGAGCTGGGAGAGCTTGTTCGATCCCCCAAATTCGGGTGAAATCTTCACAAGTGCATTCACCAATTCCCAAAGCTTAATCTTGCAGGACATGTTCAACCAATCACCCGCACCATCTTGAGGGTGGAACTCACTATCACTCCTGATTTTCAATGGGAAGACAGGATGTGAGTAGTTCAATTGCTGTTGCATATAAATAAATATCACAAACAAACAAACTACTCTCTCAATACCTTGGCTAATAATATTACCAACTTTTTTTTGAATATTTAGTTATATCTTAACAGCAAAGCCTCCATTTGTAGCACCCTTATTTTGTACACCAGCACATCAAACCAAATTAACAACACTTATAATCAGATTATTGAAGCAATAAGAGATGAAATACAACTTGTTATTAAAGAAAAACAAACAACTTGCCTTGGTCTATATGAAGTCATTGGTTGATTCCGCATGAAGTTTCTACTGCGAATAGGAGCTTTTCTAGCAGCTTCAACTGCTAGAGGGAATTGGTTACCCCGAAAGCTAGATCTCCTCTGAGAAAGAACACCCTGATAATTTATAATTATAAACAAAAAGGGTCAATCATCATTGACAAAAGCATTTCTTTCATGACTAAAAAATATGCTATGTTAATATGTTATGAGTTTTATGACATGACAAACACCTGTCTAACGGAGGATCTTGTGTCCATATAGCAGTGTAACTTCATAGATTTATCTTCAACATCATTGTTTGTAAAATTATGATTCTTATTCTGCATCAAATCAAATTAGAATCACAAAACAGTAAATTTAGGAGAAATCTGAAAGAGGAGATGCTTACAGGAACTCTTTGTTTCTTGGTTTTATTGGTGCGGGTGTCGGATCCAGTCTTGGTCATTTTAATGACACCATATTGAGGGTGGAACTCACTATCACTCCTGATTTTCAATGGGTATATGGAACCATTTGTATCCTTCATCACAATCAACTTCCCACCAAAACCAAAAGTAACCAAGGCATGAGGAGGTTGACCTGTAGATGACCACATATTAAGATCCATGATGTGAGTAGTTCAATTGGTTTTGAACTCCATACCCCTTCTCTTCAACCTGATAAGTGAATATCATAAAGTAGTACCCAAGAACAAATTATTAATCTTGTTTTGCTGTAAATAATGGAAATGATAAAAGTTAGGTTCCAAGAAAACATACAAAGCTGAAGCATTTCCTCATGGTTTCACCGGAAGCAAACTGCACCCATAAATAAAACATAAATCGTATGTTGTTTATATTATAAACAAATAAAGACTAAAATAAAGGCATCAAAGTGAATAAAAAAGGGGAAATTGAAAAGTAGGAGTAGTTGATACCATAAAGTCAGATTGCTGCTGCTAATCTACTACAACACCCACTTCTGACTTAGGTCTGTGACCATGAATGGAAGAAAATGCAATTACAAAAGTCCCACGGCTCCACCACTAATTTTTAGACTGTTTGCCATGGATGCAGGATGCAATATGAATACCTAAAAATATACCTAAATCAAACACTCCTATGTCCCAATTGTCAGAAGCCTTTTTTGGCTACAAATAGTGCACCACCTGTTACTTTTAAGAAATCGGTTGCACAGCAACACCAATAGCATCGGGATTCAATGAAGAAATATCATTCATCAAACAACACAAACACATATGTGGCGTATAAAGAGAGCGTGAAGATTTGTCCATGGGAAACCACTAAAAAAATAGAAAAACAGATGATAGTGACATCAAGCAGCAGCAACCTTCTTCTTTTAACACCCCATATCAAATGTCCTCAAGAAATAATAAATCTGGGAGTGGGATAAGAACAAATGGTTTTGAGACTGATGTGGCATATAAAATTTGGAATAGAACCAGAGATTTGACTGTAGTTGAAACTCGAAATATGCTAATGAAGAAAGCCCAAAAGGAGATTCGCAGATGGCTTTGAGAAAATCTAGGTTAAATTTGGAAGAAGGTAAAAAAAAAAATCAAAAGCGAATGGCTAGAGCTTAACAAGTTTGTCTCAAAACAAACAAAAGTCCTGCCTGAATAGCTTCCCATATGGCATAACCGTATGGTCGAATAACCATGGTACCACGAACATGGTCGTAATCAGCGAGCTCATCCTCGGAAATGACATCGAGGTACCACACATTGAAATCTTGGGAACGAGGCATTATGCAGCGATGGTCGACGATTGAAAATCGATGATCGGTGTGAGCAAGAGTCGATCAAAACCAGGGAATCGATTCAACATGGAGAACATATTGAGGGAGGGTTATGTTATACGAACTCGAAACCCTAGTTCAAGCAATATTCGATTTTGTGGCCTTATGAATGTAAAGTGTTCGATATCTTGTGAGAAATGAAGCGATAGAGATCGATCTATGGAGGATGTGGGTCGTTCTTTGAGGGATTAAAAAACCCTGGTTTCCTAGACTTTGTGAGGATAGGGTTTTCTAGTTTTTAGATTCCTGCAAGGTATTAAGGAGTGGCGGAGAAGTGGATCGGAAAGAAGAGAGAAGGAGGGAGAGGGAAGAGTAGACTGCAAAGATGAAAGATAGAAAGAAGGTAGAATACGGGTTTTTAAAATTTTGGGGATTTCATTTCCCCCTCTACTAAATGCGCATTTCATTAAAATTATAAAGCAACATGTACAGAGGACGCACGTTTAAAATAAAGTGCCCTCCGTGTTTTTAATTTCTTTTCTAGAGACACTAATTTAAGGGCACACAATAATGCGTGACATAAATCCTTAAATTTTTTGAAGAGATGACACTTTTTTAATATCACGCTCTTTTGCGTAACATAAATCAATGAGTGTCGTGGTTTGCGCGTCGTAAAAGGGTCTTTTTCTTGTAGTGAATCAGTCTTTTCTGGCTGTGAAATTGGGGATGTCACAGTATCCGTCGATTAAGGCATCGAGTCATCGACTGTCGTAGTGTCGCACACACACCACTCATCTTCTGGTCCTCCGGTTGTCTCACACCACTTGTTGTCATTACTCCAGTTTATGACTTTATATTTATGACTTTATGTTGAATAATTAAGACTTTATCACTTCATTTTATTTGTATTTTTTTAATTTTGATTTTAAAATGTGTTGCTTATTAAATGAGTTATACGGGCTGGGTTCGACCCACGAACCCATATACTTATACAGGTTGGGTTGGGTTGGGTTGATGTTTTCAACCCACCAACCCGTGACCCGCCAACTCGAACCCAACCCAATTATCAGGCCTAATTTTGACCCAGTCTTTCAGCCTCCAAGTCCCTTTGCCGTGTTGAGTGAACTTAACCCCTATTATGAGCATCTTGAGCTTGTAGTGGTGTTTTGTGTGCCAAATGAGAAGTTAATGCATCAAACGGGTCAAGGAAGGAAACAAACGTGTAGATCTAGGATTATCATCTTCTTGGGAATCTCCAAAAGGTATAAAGCTTCTACCTTTTGTTTGGATTGTTTAGATCTTGTTTTGGTTGCTTTTTGGTGTTCTTCTTCTCCCAAAAGTCCCAATTTTGTGCATGCTTTGTTTTGGACATATTGAGATGTCCTTTCAGACCTTAGGATGGGTCCTAAGGCATAAAAATGAGGTTCCAATTTTTAGAAATGTCCCATGTATTTGGTAGAAAGGTCTTAATAGATTAAGAAATTATATTAAGATCATTTAGACATCTAATGTCATTAAGTTTGAGACTTTATGACTCTAATGTGCCTTTGGACCATGGATCTGAAGTTTAGGCTTAAGTGCTTAAGCAATTAAGCACTTATCATGATTTTGGTCTTTATGAGGGTACACCCCGTGTAAGTTGTTATACGCCCTGCATACGGAGTCAACCACCCTGATGGTGGTCAATGAGAGGCGAAGTACACCCAGCATACGTCCTCTGTTTGGATTTGGGACTTGGGCTTCGGGTATTTGGTCATCTGTTCGGCTTTGATACTTAGGCCCTAATGAACTAATTAGATAAGTGTGTTTTGGGCTAATTAGATTATCGGGCCTTTGGCTAAGGCCCAACAAGGAGTTGGGCCCAATTTTCCAAATTGGGCTAAGTGTGGATCTTGAAGTAATTTGGGTCTTTTGGATCAAAATTTGGGTTTGGTTTGCGTTTGGCTGTGTAGGACCATCTAGGATTTTATGGTTGGGATTTTGGCTTGTTGGATATTCTTGGGTGAAGGCCATGAAAGGGGTTAGGAACAATTTGGAAAATTTGGCCATCATCAGACTTAAGGAGTTTATTTGATATTGGGCCTTTTGTCATCTACTTTAGGCCTTAGCTTTGCGCCAAGATTAAGGAAGGGTAAAAAGGTCTTTTACCTAAATTAGACTCATCGTTTGATTCAGTGGCTAGTTGTTGATGGATTGTCACTTTGGTATCTGTTAGAGTGTGTGTGATACTGGATCTGCAGTCGGAGATTATTCATGGAATCAGTTGCTGATGGGGTGTTGTTTTGATGCTGGCAATCCGAGGATCTGGTAGCCAGTAACGAGAGATCGTTTGTGTCTTCGGTGGTGCGAGGTGATTTTTCCTCACTATACTTGTGGGTTGAAGGCACCAAGGCCGACCCTTTGGATTGTTATCCTGTTTATAGTATGCTTATATGTTGTTATGATCTGTTACGTCGGTATCCGAGTAGATAGGATGTTGCTATGTTGTTATGATCTATTATATTGGTATCCTGGTAGTTAAGATGATGTTATGCTTATTGATCCGTATGATCTGTGCTTTCTTGTTGACTGATTATGTGTTTATGAGTTATGTATATGTCGTCATGTGTGTGTGTGGTTTGGTTGAGGCGGTCATGTTGTGTGTTGGAGGCTAATAGACCTAGGATGGCCCATATAGACTGAAGGCCTGTGAGGTAATCTAGTCATGTCGAAGGCTCGGGAGCGGTCTGGATAGGTTGTAGGCCCTGCAAGGCGGTCCAATGATGCCGAAGGCTCGGGAGCGGTCCGGATAGGTTATAAGCCCTACGTGGCGGTCCAGTCAGGCTGAAGGCTCGGTATGTATGTTGTTATATGTATATGTTATATGGTTGGGTATTGGTACTTTGGGGGAACTCACTAAGCTTCGTGCTTACAGTTTTGGTTTATGGTTTCAGGTACTTCAGTGGATCGTGGCAAGGTGAAGGCATGACCGTACACATCCTCGCATTTTGGACTTATGATTTCTGGGAAACTCTAATAATGTAAACATTTTGAAAACTATGTTGAGAAAGGTTTTGATTTTAAAATAATGTTTTGAAATTAATGAGTTTTATAAACACTTCCATAGGAAAAGGATTGTTTTGAAAAGTTTAAATTTTATGAAAATTTCATGGATGTTACACACGTCAAGGAGGAGATTCGTCAAGTTTATTCCTCGAGCGCCTCTCGTCCTTTGCGCGTTTTATAATCACTTGTTGATTATAAAAGGGGGAGAATGAAAAGATGGTATTCGAAGCTTCTCATGTATTCGTTTGCGGTTTTGAAGACCGATGTTACTTCGAGGGGGAGTTGGTCTTGATCGCGCGAGCTCGTTTGGAAACTAAAGCGGGACATCCAATCTTAACTTTGAGGGGGAGAATGTTAGGGTGCAAAGTTCTCATTAGATGTGGAGTGTAGGCTTACCCTCTTGTATATATAAATGAGTTGAGTCTTTACTATAATTAGGAAGTAACTCCCATTATGTAAGAGACCCATTTGGAAAGTTAGTTTAGTGAGAGAAAAACAAACCCACTTGTATTATTACTATTCTAATAGAGCTTAAACATGATTATTTACTCATTGTGCTCTTGATTCTTGCATGATTCACTTGATCTTTACTATTCTGCACATGTCATCATAATTAGGATCACTAAACACACCCCTTTTTACTTCGTAAAAATATTATTAAAAAATTCAATTTCATTTTCCTTTAAAAAGATTATCATTTCCTCAGTTTGAGTTCTAACACATGCAAAAGTATGCCCGAATCCCTCAAATCAAGGCTCTGATACCAACTTGTAACAACCCATAAAACAGTGATAAATTTTTTCATTAAAAGACTATTGATTTCATTCATTAATTGTTTCAAATACCATCACCAATTATAATTTCCAAGATATCATAGTAAAATTATTCAAAATATAGAAATCACGAGGGGAGGATACCGTGCCATCACGTCGGGCCCTTCCCTTTCGAACCGGAAGTACATGAAACCATAAACATATAGTGTAAGAATAAATCTTAATGAGTTCCTCAAAGTACCACATACCAATCATACAACTGGGCTTAACCCTGGGTATATTCGAACCCAATATACATCTATAGGCCCGGCCATGGGGCCTCGCCCTAGGGTGTATTTCAACCAGATCAACACATATATGCCCCGCCCTTGGGTATCTTTCAACACAATCATACAATAGTGGGCCCTATCCTGGATTTATTTCAACCCGAACATATGATAGCGGACCCACCCTGGGGTCTATTTCAACTCGAACATGCAAACACATATAGGTCACATAATAGATATCATCCTACATAACACAATGATGGGCCAACATTGGTGCCTTCGACCCATGGATATAGTGAGAAAACTCACATCTCAGATGGATAAAAAGCTGAAACAACATACTGCTCCAAAACCAACTATACTGGTCACTTTTATAAATAACAATCACCAAAAATCAGAATACAACTCAAAATACTCATAGGTCATACTTGGTTAAAATCCTGGTCAAACTCAAAGTCAACCAAGTCAACCAGGTCAACTCGGTGAGTACGCTAGGAATACTCAACATGTATGCAGAGCGTACTATGCGGTTGACAATGAGTCGAGGTGCTGACCATGTATGCGCAACATACCCTTTGATACGTCTAGCGTACACGGCTGCCAACCTTTCTTCCCATTAAGAGCTTAATCCTTAAGTTCTTTCATCCAAAATCAAGATCTAGCCCTTGAATGATATCCTTAACCATAAGGTTTCCAACTTTATGATCTTGCATGGCTATTAAGTGCTCGAACTAAAAACCCTAACTTCCCAACTCATTAAGACAACCTAGATCATGCATGGAAGAAAAACAATATTCTAAGATCACATTTTTATGACTTATCACACCCTAAAACATTTGAAAGGAAACTCAAAGGTCTTGTAGTATTCCATACTCACAAGGATCAAGATTTGTGACAAAAATGTGCCAACTTTAAGCTAGAACTAGATCTTAATGAAATATTCATCAAGGTTGGAGCCTTATACCTCCAGAAGATGCAAAAGGGAGAGCAGTTGCTGAATCCAAAGTCTTGAGTGAAGCACCATAACTTCAAGGTTCTTATTTCACTACCAAGAGCACCAAAATGGCACAAAAATGACTCTCCAAGTTTCAAAATACACTCATACACTTTTAAGGTATCGAAATGAGGGCAAAGAGGGATGGATACTGGAGTTAAGAGAGAATATGAGGATATAATGATGTTTAAATAGGGTCCAAACCCAAAAAACTAGGGTTTACACCCTGGCCACGCACACCCAATGTACGCATACATGGCCCAATATTACAAAAATATCATTAGGGACTAACTTTTCAAACAATTCACAAATCATTGGTCAATTTGGAATACTTAAAAATCAAGATGTTACAAATAATATAATTTACAAATTATTTAATTGAATAATCCAAAGTAAATAGTTACCGAGGTCGAATCTTCTAAGAGCGTGTTGTCAAATTTGGTGTTTCAAGTACTTTATAATTAAAAAGAACAACTAATCTAAAACTAAAACAGGATGTTTAATTTCGAAAAACTTGAGACTAAAAACAAATTAAATAATTTTTACCTTGCAATAGTTGAAAATAAAATCAAACGAATAACAAGTGGAATAAGATTAATAATAGGTGGAATAAAATAATTTACGGGGCAATAAATATAAAAGTATAATTATACAAATAAAATAATTTATTTTATTTTTTCCTTGAATTGTAATGGATAAAATAGCATAGATATAATTCCAGTTTAAATATTAAAATATAAGTTTAAATCGTTAGGCACTAGGCATATCATAAGTCATTATAATTATGTATGTTACTATATTAGTTTATAATTACAATAACAGGTTCAATACAAATATGATACATATATGCCTTCCCATTGAAAAAGTGTAATAAAACAAGAATATTAAAAATGATTCAAACAAACAATAAAGTAGAACTATTCTAATAAATAGATGTTTTATAGTTAACTATATATCAAGTAATGTAAAACAAAACTGGACAATCAAACCCTCATATTTATAATTTATTTGCGTCACAATAAAGGCTTTTACAAAATCATTATTATTAAAAATCTACTAGATTTTTGTGTTTGGAAAAATCTGTTTTCTAAACCTTTTTTTATAGTAATGTAATACCCTCTTGAATGACCATTTATATTCGAAGTACTTAGATCGTTTTCCAACATTTGCCACAAGTTGACATGGTCAGATGGTAACACGCACATCCAAACATGAAACATCTGTGTTAATCGAAGGGAAAATGACTCACGACGATAGCAAATTTTTTGATTTTTTATTTTTTTAATCGATAAACGGAAACATGCTCACAATATTCCAGTTTTAATGTTAAAATATAAGTTTAAATCGTAGGCATATCATACGACTTTATAATTATGTATGTTACTATATTAGTCTCTAATTACAGTAACAAGTTCAATACAAATATGAGATGCACAATTGATGTGTTCGGCAAAACTAGTTGGTAATTTGTAGTGGGTAGCAGGTAGCTTGTAGCTTTTAACGTTTTGTTAAACGCTACATGAAATAACATTTAGATTTGAAACGTTTTGTTTAAGCTAAACACTAGAAACTTGTAGTGTCGAACGATGTTTTCTGTCCAAATATAACGTTCTGTCAAACGCTAAAAGCTAGAAGGTTTCAAATACTCACAAACGATTTGTGCCGAACATACCAATATATGTCTAACAATTGAAAAAATGTAATAAAACAAGAATATTAAAAATGATTCAAAGAGACAATAAAGTAGAACTATTCTAATAAATAGATTTTATAGTTCACTATATGTCAATTAATATAAAACAAAACCAGACAATCAAACCCCCATATTTATACTTTATTTGCGTCCCAACAAAGGCTTTTACAAAATCATTATTATTAAAATTCTACTAGATTTTGTGTTTGGAAAACTCTATTTTCTAAACCTCTTCTTATAGTAGTATAGTACCCTCTTAAATGACCATTTAAATTCAAAGTACTTGGATCGTTTTCCAATATTTGCCACAAGTTGACATGGTCGGACGGTAAGACGTACACCTAAACATGTAACATATGTGTTAATCGAAGAGAAAATGACTCAGGACGGTAACAAACTTTTGATTTTGTTAACGTTTGATTAATTTTTTTTTTTACATCATTTACCATTTAACTTGTTGTCATTGTCATGATATACCATTATGATCGGTTAACATAAGTTTAACCGGTCAAAATTAATTTTCTGGCAAAGCCTATGAGTTTTCTGGCCAAACATAAAATTTTCGATGAACAATATGATTTTTCCGGGCAATTTGAAAACACACATAAACACAAATATGAAATCTAGGTTTTTTAGGGTGTGTTCCTTATAATTGATTTCAAAATCAAGGTTCGAAGAACTCACAATAATCTAGATCCGAACCCAAAACCTGAAAATCAAACCCCCTATAATCTAGGGTTCGTTCATTACAAACGATTTCAGAAGAAATTTCTTGAAGCTCTTACCCATAAACGATTTCAGATGTGTTGTGTAAAAAAATTGTCATCATCTATTTTTATTTATGGATATCACGACTTATGAACACAAAAAACTCAAACCTTCAATTTCAAGGGTTGTGTTTTTTGGGTTTTCAAGAACAAGAAGAAACGGTTCGATCATTGCAGCTTTTTGGTGGGTATTCTTGAAGCTCGAAGACTTATAAACACACATAAACACACACACACACTCGTCGATTTCTGGGTTTGTTCTTGAAAAACACAAACAAGATGCCATATTTTGCTTTGATTTCTAATGAACTAGATGTGTCTGTGTTTTCTTGAAATCATTTTTATATAAAATCGTTTGGATCTTTAAAGATGTATGTTCCAACCAAAATGTTTTTGGATAAGTGAAGACGAAGAACACACAAACATGTCTAAGACAAATCAATTTCTGGAACTTGAGGATTTTGATTTATGGGTTTTGTTGGACACGATAAAGATGAACACCTGCTTGTTTTCTCAGATCTGACCATGGTTCTAAAAAGTGTGTCATGCGCGAGGCGTGGTGTAGCCGATACGAAAACGTCCAAAGGGGGTTTGAGAAGTGTGACGCCAAAATAACGTGTCCAGGCTCTATTTATCGCGTTATGGCGCGAGTTTTTATCAAGGCACAAGTTTTTTTGTTTTTTTTGTTTTGTTTTTTTTATCGGACCTAAAATATACGAGTTTTTATTAACTTTTTTCTATTAGATATTAATACAACACTTCTAAAAGCTTCATATATTTGATAAAATTCAATAATTATATGATTTATATCTTTTAATGTATATAACATAGTCACGCATTGAAAAACATCATGGTTTGCCAAGGCTTGTCATGGCTTAACTTTTACCTTGCCGCCAAACTACGTCTTACGTTATTTAGAACATTGGATCTGACATACACTTTCAACCCTTCGCTTTTTGAACCTCAACCCTTCATTTTTTGGACCTTTAATCTAACTGATGAACACACTTAAGAATTTTTTGTGTGTTCTTGAATATTAACCCATAAATTAAACATGAACGAAGACTCGAAAGCTAAAATCTTTTACGAAAACAAACGAACATATGGAAGTGAGTGTTCTTGAAATCGTTTTGAGATCTGAAATTATTCCTAAAATCATTTGGTCGAATACTCGCCGGAAACCTTCAATATTCAGTAATAATGATATCTTTTGAATAACTACAATAAGTTCAATAGTACATGGTATACAATAAAAAGGAAAGTGATCTAAACGAGAGTTTGTTACCCTTAGAAGTCATTTTCCCTTAATTAGGTCTCTTACTATGTAAAACCAATGTGAATAGCAAAACAAACTCTATAGTTACCATGTTAGTTTTATTAGTTTTAATAAATTTATATCATTAATTATTTCTCCTATTAATTAATGATTTTATAGACCGTTTTATGCTGTGTAACTATATATCAAACATATATTGATTCCTATGCATAAAAAAACAAAGTAGTATGAAAAAAATAAATACTACAACTTTTGATGATTTTATAAAACATTTTAAGTTGTGGAAATTATATGTAACTACAACATTATAACATTTATATCAAACAAAACTTATTAAACACTTATAAATCATTCAAATGAATATTTAAAAACCAACATACATTTGATATATATATATATATATATATATATATATATATATATATATATATATATATATATATATATAAACATTGTTATAAAAAATTGTGTTGAAATAACCATTGATATGACGAAACTTATTTTTTCAACTCCACTTTAATCACAAATATTTTCAAACATATGATTATTTAATCAAAACTTATTTATATACTACTAATATAGCTACAGTGTGTATAATAACTAAGTGGAAAATAAAAGACCATTGCACAATAATAACCAAAAGTTTAAAAAAACTTTTGAATGTAGTGGAAAATATAAAAGGCAAATTACATTAAATTTGAAATCATAATTACATATAAATAAATAAACTATTGAGTTGTAGTGACAGTTTTAAACTCTTGATTTCTGCCGAATAATGTAATATAAATATTGACAATTATATGTTATAAAAACAATATTATAAGTATTTATCATTGAAATAATAATATTTATACTGAGTTGTAACTAATATTATAATAATTTTAAGTATACGATAAGAAAAATATAAAATTTGTGTTTGAATCAAATTGAATTAAGTTTTTGATTTAAAATTATTTTTAACTATACTTAAGTTTAACTAATTTATAAAAATTTATTTGAATATTTTTTATTTCCTATATTATTATTATTATTATTATTATTATTATTATTATTATTATTATTATTATTATTTCAAATAATAATAATTTATTAATATAATATAATATATTCTTTAGTTTTACGTTAGTTTAAACAACTAATACTTTTTACTAATTAAAAACTACTTATTTGTAATTTTCAATATTATATTCAATAAAACTACCATAATTTTTTATTGTACTTTCATTTTTTCCCTTAAAACTATAAAATATTGGAAGAGAATGAACATTCCAAATAAATGGTAATTTAAACTTCAAAACTATAGTAATTGTTATGTATGCGAGCAATCTTAAAAACAATATGTTAAGAGTGGGTTAGGGGGAGGAGTGTTACACTTGAGGTATATATTTTGATCACTTATATTTTCTTATGAAAATATTAATATTTTATTTATTTTACTTTTCCTTTACGATAAAGAATGAATAGGAAAAAAAAAGAAATTGACAACTATAATAAGATAATTTATTTTTATTACTATAAAAACATTTAAAATAGGGTACATCCATATAATTTTTGGTAGAACATAAAGAATTCATTTTTATAACACACATAATTATTGGTTTTCAACATTAAAGTCATATCATATTAAAAAGCATTCGTTCTAATTCGTCATTATCACCAACAATTTTGAATAATAATTGTAAACTTCTTTCATCAAAATCAATTATAAAAAACTTTATCGATGATATTTATAAAATAAGTGATGGAAACTAACATAGTATATACATAGCTTAAAATACAATATTATGTTGTAACTAATATTATAATAAATTTAAGTATACGATAAGAAATATATAAAACTTGTGTTTGAATCAAATTGAATTAAGTTTTTGATTTAAAATTATTTTAAACTATACTTATTTTTAACTAATTTATAAATAATTTATTTGAATATTTTTATTTCCTATATTATTATTATTATTATTATTATTATTATTATTATTATTATTATTATTATTTCAAATAATAATAATTTATTAATATAATATAATCTAATATTTAGTTTTACCTTATTTTAAATAATTATTACTCCTTATTAATAAAAAACTACTTATTTGAAAATTTTCATTATTATATTTAAAAAATAACTATCATAATTTTTTATTGTACTTTCATTTTTTTTCTTTAAAACTATGAAATATTGGTAGAGAATTAGTGGTCCAAATAAATTGGTAATTTGAATTTCAAAACTATAGTAATTGTTATGCATTACGACCAATCTTAAAAACAATATGTTAAAAGTGGGTAAGGGGAGGAGGAGTGTTACACTTGAGATATATTTTGATCACTTATATTTTCTTATGAAAATATTAATATTTTATTTATTGACTTTTCCTTTACGATAAAGAATAAATAGGAAAAAAGAAAATTGACAAATGTAATAAGTTAATTTATTTTTATTACTATAAAAACATTTAAAATTGGATACATCCATATAAGTTTTGGAAGAACATAAAGAATTCATTTTTATAACACACATAATTATTGTTTTTTAACAATAAAGTTATATCATATTAAAAATCATTCGTTCTAATTCGTTATTATCACTAACAATTTGGAATAATAATTGTAAACTCCTTTCATCAAAATCAATTATAAAAAAACTTCATCGATGTTATTTACAAAATAAACGATAGAAACTAACATAGTATATAAATAACATAAAATACATGTTGAATTGTGTTCTCCTGTACATCAAATATATTTTCTTAACCTAAATAAGAGAGAGAGAGAGAGAGAGAGAGAGAGAGAGAGAGACAGAGAGAGAACATAAAGATACATACATGTTAACAAAGTTATTTGCTCTAACTTATAAATAACTTAATGGTTGATTTGCCAAAGGCTCATGAGAAGTAATTATCAATCCCATTTCATCATCATGTGATTATAGAAAGATGCATAACACATAAACTTAAAAAATGATTTCAAATATACATTTACAAATATACCTAAATTTGAACTGTGACAACCGTCAAATTCTGGTCAATCCAAAGTCAAATAAAGTCAACAAGTCAAACCGGTCAGCTCAACTAACCCTTGTGTACTTGGACTTACGTTCAGTATTTACTAAACAACCCACTATTCTAATAAGAGAACATAAATCGAAAAGTACGTACAACTAGATCTCTTTAACCTAAAAACTGTAGTACGTGGCGAGCCAAACCGATAAAACAATGTTGCATACTCATCAGGAGTGTGTAAGATCCTAAAACAAGGTTTAACAGTGTTCACAAACCTTGCCTTGCGAAGCTAGACACTCACAAATGCCACACTCGGAACCTCTCTCAATCGTGTTCACTCTATCTCTCTCTATGTCAAATCTCTCCCAAATCTCTCCAAGTATGTGAAATCTCTCTCAAATATCTCTCTGTATGAGAAATCTCTCCAAGAATGTCAAATCTCTCCCAAATCTCTCCAAGTATGTGAAATCTCTCTCAAATATCTCTCTGTATTAGAAATCTCTCCAAGAATGTCAAATCTCTCCCAAATCCCTCTAAGTATGTGAAAACTCTCTCAAATATCTCTTTGTATGAGAAATCTCTTCAAGAATGTCAAATCTCTCCCAAATCTCTCCAAGTGTGAGAAATCTCTCCCAAATCTCTCTCAAAAGTTTCCCGTAACTTTTTGGAATCATTCGGGTCATTCCGACCCTTAACCGTGTCAAAATCGGCTCAAAACGGGGCGAAAACGAGAAAATTGGACATTAGGAACCGAAGGTCCTCTTAGGGACCAAGAGCAAGGAGGAGCCGAACCCTCCTGAGCCGAAGGTCCTCTCGGGGCTGAACCTCGCCCAGGAGGAACCGAAACCGAGAGCAAGAAGCAAGAACCGAAACCGAAAGTAAGAACCGAAACCTCCTGATGCGGAACCGAAAGTACTGTTCATCCAACCGAACCGAAGGTACTGTTCACTACTGTTCACTACAGTACGTTCGATTCTGGCGTTCTCGCCTCTTACTCCCAAACCGAACCCCGCTTTCTCTCGCTTCTCGCTCTGTCTCTTCGCGCCTTCTGTTCTCTCCTCCCCCTCTCGGTTCCTACCCTCTCCCTTCTCCCCTCTCGGCTCCTTCCTTCCTTCTTCTTCCCTCTCGGTTCTGCCTCCCTCTCTCTCTCGGTTCAGCACCAGAAGGCCGAGCCTCGGCCAGATTTCGCATATTTGCCACTTTTAGCCCATTTTTGATATTTTTGACATTTTAAGCCCGTTTTTCATGATTTTAAAGCGGGATTTTCTCCAGAAATTATATTTTAACATTATAAACTCTAAATATTCATAATTTAAACATATTTTGATGAAAATCATTATTTAAATAATAAAAATCAAATGGGTGAATTATTAAAGGTGGAGTGTTGACTTTGCCTTATCCAAAGTCACAAGCAACCACCTCACACCCACTCTTTGACTAACCACACCTCTCCACCTTACCTAGGTCACATCAATGTCTTTTCCACTCAATTATCCCTCTTCCCACGTTTTTGAGGGCTGATTATTCATCCTCTCTCCTCATTTCTCTCATTTGCCCTCATTTCACTAAGAATCAAACACCACTTTTCTCTCAAACTTTTCCCACTCCAATTTCGAGATTCAAGGCTGATTTTCAAGTGTTCTTCCACTCTTAGTAAGTATAATTCATCCTCCTTATGATTATTTCACTTCATTCTACTCAAATCATGAATATCTTATGCAAATTCCATCATATTAACGTTAGAGCTTCGAATCTTCAAGTGATTCTTCAAATGTTCTTGGGTTGAACACTTCTCTTCTTCAACAATCATCTACTGAAATCACTCAAGGTGAGTTCATACCCCTACATTTTCATGTTTTCTCAAGTTTTCAGGGGGGGAATACAAGTTAAAACACTAAGAACATATCTAAATTTTTCTAACAGCCTTCATCAGAAACGTTCAACTCCATTCATGGACTGTTTTGGGCATCTTAAACATTTTTGTTTTCAAAACTGTACAAGGTGCAAATAGTTCAAGTTTTTAGATTTAAAATGGCTACTTGCACATCTCCATACGATTTTTCTACAATTTATGGTGATTTTTACAAAACTGCCTATCATTTCAAACAACAATCCGGACCAGTCTGTGATTATGGACTTTTTCACCCAAGTTAGAGGTCATTATAAATTGTGATAAAAATTATGAGCAAACTAGACACATTTTGTGAACTCTCAGAATTTACGGATCTAGTTTTCGACTTCGTATGATTTTTCTATGATTTTTCCAAAACAGGGCAGAATTGCTAAATTTTGCCAACAGCATGTAAATATCATAACACTTTGTATTATGTTGAGCAAAGTGTATAATCATAAGTTCTAATATTTGAATGTGTTTCCTTGCTAGTTTATCATTATGAACTGAAACTAAGTCATTCATATTAAATATTATTCATTCATTTTAGAACATGTATATTAAACTATAAGAAGTATAGTTGATAAATTCACATCACTAATACATTTCCATAAAAGAATTCATACACATTACATACATTTTAGATAAACTATAATAGGTATAGTTTATGATACATCACTCTACGCACTCGTACAAGAAGGGTACATTCATACAAGAAATATTTATATTCACACACATTTCACGTAAACTTGTTATCCTATATTGTGAGTTTCTCTATTTTTCTCTCTCTCTCTCTCTCTCTCCCCGTACGTCCGAGTGCGGGATATAATTCCTGGTAGTTATAATCAGAATCTCCTTGAGGGAGAACGTGATACTTGTATATAGATCTATATTGGGATTGACACCCCACACCTTGCTGCTAGCTACAGTTGGACCTGTAGGTCTACGGGTGACAAATGTCATTTTATTTTTCGCGACACTGAGAACGTCGTGGCAGGTTCACATAGTCATAGTATGATTATAACGGCTCACATAGGGAACAATCCATAAGTTTACGGGATTTTATTTTTAAAACCTAAATGAGTTTTATGTCGATTTAAAATCACCTTTTATCTCTATGGGTACAAATGCAAAGTGTCGGGTCTCTATACAAAGTTATTATGATATTAAAACTATACTTCCTCTAGAATTGTTAGACTTCAACTATAGTCGCTGAGCGTATATGTTTGAGTCATATAAGAATTTAGTCTTGATTGGCCTAGAATTGGTGGTGCCCGCCTCATCTCCTGTTCCTCGTTGGGTTGTGGACCTAGGGCAGACCCACTATATTCAACGTTTTATCTCATTTAACCCTTTATATAACTTTTATACGCTGGACGATTATAGAGGAACTCTACGGGTTACTCTAGGGTTCATTAATGCATCATGTAGGATTATTTCTAATCACACTTAACTAAGAAAATATTGGATTTTCTGGAAATCAAACTCTATCGATTTTACAAGGAAAAAAACGGGTTCTACTTCAAACAAAACTCTTATGAACTCACCAACCTTTGTGTTGACACTTTTTAAAACTACTTGTATTCTCAGGAAATCAGTGAAACAGGAAAACTTCATCGCTTTGAGGATGGGACGCTAAACCGTCAACAATTTATTTTGTCATCATAATGTAATTGCTTTTGAAACATATAAACATATACTTTGGTGTAACTTTTGCAATTATATATATGGTGGTTGTTTTTACTTTGAGCACTATTATACACGTTGTTGTGATACTGTACATGAAGTCCTCCACCCCCAGACGTTTCTGCCATCCTTGGTTTGGGGGTGTGACAGATTGGTATCAGAGCATTGTTTATAGTGAACTAAGTATATCGAACCACATAAGATATACAAACTATAAATGCGTTGGGACTAAGGTCTCTGATTTTAAGATTTCAAAACCACTATACCTTTAAGAATAAATAACTTTTGTTAAAAGTATACATGCATGCATACATACTAAGGTCAGCATCATTTTAGGACAAAACAAAAGTAATGATTGTTGTATATCACAGGTAAGCCTGGGGATGTATGATCAGTCTTGGGAATGGCATAGCCTGATCAACTATGCTGGTCCGAGGAGTGATTAGCATATGCCCAAGAATGGTTGTGATGTGGCAACAAGTCTAAAAACTTACCAACACTACCACAATGAAATACCATAGGGGTATTTTGGCATTATTAAAATTTCATCTGCGAGAACTAAATAGATCTTTATCAATAGGTCAATAGTTGCTTAGTGGATACATTAAAATTTTATGTATCCAAGACGTCATAGACTTAGAATCTGTGGATCTTTGCTCTACTTCCTGTTCTCGTTGGATTGGGGATTTAGAGTTAGGGTCGCTTATTCGAAGGTCTATCCTGTCCCGAATACATATAATTAGTATGCACTAAACAATTTGTTGAAGTACCTGATAAAGATCATCGTATAATTAGCTAATTAGTACGTTTGCTTAGTTATTTCTTATATCCCCATTTCTCGTGAAGATATCATGGCTGGATTCCATCCACACGACGACCCGTACTACCCTAACCGCGACAATACCAAATGGCTCGGAGAGGAGCCAGAGAATGATTTCCCAACCCCTGGAAATGGTCACCAAACTGAAGGCTATGTTGATGGTTCTGACTCCGACTCTGAAGTGGAGAACTTAACCCCGATGACTCTTGTTCCCAATCCTAACCCTTGTTCAACTTTTCAAGGCCCGACGCCTCCTTGGGTAGAGTGCTTGGAAACCTGGAGCGAAGAACAAGACCAACATACGTCGTTTAATAGAGAACGAAGTTTCTACAACATAAACGAAGGAAGCTCAGCAGATACAATTTTTCCAATCCTGGTCCATAGAGTTGCCCGAAACGAGATTCTGGGTAGAACAACTCTCCATAGTATCGCAGAGGTTGATGCAAATGCAAGAATACATACGATCCGCACCAATCGCCTTGAGCACACTCGTGAAAAATCTAAGAGAGACCACAAAACCCACTAACTCGTGAAGTTCATTCATATGGACTTCCTTTATGAATAACATATAAGGAATTCTTAAATCGAAGAATAATGCAGGAAAAATCTAATTCTCTAACAACTGACTTGTCTGTACTAGTAGAAACTTACCATCTGATCATTTTTCCTCTTTGCAAACTCATGACAGAACGATGCCACCAAGGAAAAGACCCAGACCTTCGGGCAGCACAGCGCCACCACCTCCGACGCCACCTCCCCAGTTTGATCCCGAAATGTTCCAAGCTACGGTAACAGCAGCCGTGGTAGCTGCAATGTCACAAATTGGCACAAATAGCACTGGTGGTGCTGGATCTGGAGCCACAAATCCTAACCACGGGGATAGTGCAGGACGCACAAGGGAATGCACTTACAAGGACTTCACAAATGGCAAACCTGATTCCTTCGATGGAAGTGGGGGTATCCTCGCACTAATTCAATGGTTCGAGAGGACCGAAGCAATCTTTGAAATTTGTGCTTGCCCCGGAGCGAGCAAAGTCAAGTACGCGACATTCACCTTCACCGGAAGAGCTCTCACTTGGTGGAACGGCAAGGTTAAGTCGCTTACGCTTGCAGTGGCTAACTCGTTAAGTTGGGAGGACTTAAAGAAGATGATGTTGAAGGAATATTGCCCAAGAGGTGAAGTGCAAAAGCTGGAGCAAGAACTATGGAATCTCAGAATGGCAGGCTCCGACCTTACAACTTACACCAACCGATTTTGTGATCTAGCACTCCTTTGTCCCGCTATGGTCACCCCGGAAGACAAAAAGTTGGAGCGTTACCTCTGGGGATTGTCCCCCGAAATTCAAGATAGTGTGTTGGCCTCAAGACCAACTACCTTCGACAGCGCCAAGGAGTTAGCACAACAACTCATTGACCATCATGCCAACCATGAAACTAGGACAACCACCCTTACCCAAGCAAGAGGAGGGAACAACGAAAGAAAGTTTTGGGACAACAAGAAGGACCAATCAGCCCAAGGCCTCACTAAGAAGCAACAGATCCTTGCTGTTCATGCTGCCATAACCCTCACCACGCCAACTCCCATGAAACCATACGCTGGAACACTTCCAAAATGCAACAAGTGTAACTTCCATCACACTGGGGCTTGCCGAAAGATGCATTGCAAAAACTGCGACAGAGAGGGGCACACTGCTCGTTTCTGTAAGGCACCAGCACGACCCATCAACCAGGTACCCGGCTCTGGAGTAAGCCCAACCTGTTACGAGTGTGGAGAAACGGGACACTTTAAAAGGGAATGCCCAAGGACAAGAGACGCTGGTGGTGGCGGGAGGATGTTTACAATCACCGAGAGAGAAACCACTCCGGAACTGCCCGCAAATATCAGTACGTGTTCCTAACATCGACATTTAAATCCCGAATTTCTTTATATGCTAAATCTAGCATCGATTAAAGCATGCATAGTAGTAATCATGTGGCATCGGGCAAGTTATTCCTCACCATAATCAAATTCTTGTACTGCGAAAAGTTATCCCCATCTTTCCTCTAAATTCCTGGATCCCCATTCGAAGTGCAAATTTCGGGACAAAATTCCCTTTAACGGAGGGATGATGTGACAACCGTCAAATTCTGGTCAATCCAAAGTCAAATAAAGTCAACAAGTCAAATCGGTCAGCTCAACTAACCCTTGTGTACTTGGACTTACGTTCAGTATTTACTAAACAACCCACTATTCTAATAAGAGAACATAAATCGAAAAGTACGTACAACTAGATCTCTTTAACCTAAAAACTGTAGTACGTGGCGAGCCAAACCGATAAAACAATGTTGCATACTCATCAGGAGTGTGTAAGATCCTAAAACAAGGTTTAACAGTGTTCACAAACCTTGCCTTGCGAAGCTAGACACTCACAAATGCCACACTCGGAACCTCTCTCAATCGTGTTCACTCTATCTCTCTCTATGTCAAATCTCTCCCAAATCTCTCCAAGTATGTGAAATCTCTCTCAAATATCTCTCTGTATGAGAAATCTCTCCAAGAATGTCAAATCTCTCCCAAATCTCTCCAAGTATGTGAAATCTCTCTCAAATATCTCTCTGTATTAGAAATCTCTCCAAGAATGTCAAATCTCTCCCAAATCCCTCTAAGTATGTGAAAACTCTCTCAAATATCTCTTTGTATGAGAAATCTCTTCAAGAATGTCAAATCTCTCCCAAATCTCTCCAAGTGTGAGAAATCTCTCCCAAATCTCTCTCAAAAGTTTCCCGTAACTTTTTGGAATCATTCGGGTCATTCCGACCCTTAACCGTGTCAAAATCGGCTCAAAACGGGGCGAAAACGAGAAAATTGGACATTAGGAACCGAAGGTCCTCTTAGGGACCAAGAGCAAGGAGGAGCCGAACCCTCCTGAGCCGAAGGTCCTCTCGGGGCTGAACCTCGCCCAGGAGGAACCGAAACCGAGAGCAAGAAGCAAGAACCGAAACCGAAAGTAAGAACCGAAACCTCCTGATGCGGAACCGAAAGTACTGTTCATCCAACCGAACCGAAGGTACTGTTCACTACTGTTCACTACAGTACGTTCGATTCTGGCGTTCTCGCCTCTTACTCCCAAACCGAACCCCGCTTTCTCTCGCTTCTCGCTCTGTCTCTTCGCGCCTTCTGTTCTCTCCTCCCCCTCTCGGTTCCTACCCTCTCCCTTCTCCCCTCTCGGCTCCTTCCTTCCTTCTTCTTCCCTCTCGGTTCTGCCTCCCTCTCTCTCTCGGTTCAGCACCAGAAGGCCGAGCCTCGGCCAGATTTCGCATATTTGCCACTTTTAGCCCATTTTTGATATTTTTGACATTTTAAGCCCGTTTTTCATGATTTTAAAGCGGGATTTTCTCCAGAAATTATATTTTAACATTATAAACTCTAAATATTCATAATTTAAACATATTTTGATGAAAATCATTATTTAAATAATAAAAATCAAATGGGTGAATTATTAAAGGTGGAGTGTTGACTTTGCCTTATCCAAAGTCACAAGCAACCACCTCACACCCACTCTTTGACTAACCACACCTCTCCACCTTACCTAGGTCACATCAATGTCTTTTCCACTCAATTATCCCTCTTCCCACGTTTTTGAGGGCTGATTATTCATCCTCTCTCCTCATTTCTCTCATTTGCCCTCATTTCACTAAGAATCAAACACCACTTTTCTCTCAAACTTTTCCCACTCCAATTTCGAGATTCAAGGCTGATTTTCAAGTGTTCTTCCACTCTTAGTAAGTATAATTCATCCTCCTTATGATTATTTCACTTCATTCTACTCAAATCATGAATATCTTATGCAAATTCCATCATATTAACGTTAGAGCTTCGAATCTTCAAGTGATTCTTCAAATGTTCTTGGGTTGAACACTTCTCTTCTTCAACAATCATCTACTGAAATCACTCAAGGTGAGTTCATACCCCTACATTTTCATGTTTTCTCAAGTTTTCAGGGGGGGAATACAAGTTAAAACACTAAGAACATATCTAAATTTTTCTAACAGCCTTCATCAGAAACGTTCAACTCCATTCATGGACTGTTTTGGGCATCTTAAACATTTTTGTTTTCAAAACTGTACAAGGTGCAAATAGTTCAAGTTTTTAGATTTAAAATGGCTACTTGCACATCTCCATACGATTTTTCTACAATTTATGGTGATTTTTACAAAACTGCCTATCATTTCAAACAACAATCCGGACCAGTCTGTGATTATGGACTTTTTCACCCAAGTTAGAGGTCATTATAAATTGTGATAAAAATTATGAGCAAACTAGACACATTTTGTGAACTCTCAGAATTTACGGATCTAGTTTTCGACTTCGTATGATTTTTCTATGATTTTTCCAAAACAGGGCAGAATTGCTAAATTTTGCCAACAGCATGTAAATATCATAACACTTTGTATTATGTTGAGCAAAGTGTATAATCATAAGTTCTAATATTTGAATGTGTTTCCTTGCTAGTTTATCATTATGAACTGAAACTAAGTCATTCATATTAAATATTATTCATTCATTTTAGAACATGTATATTAAACTATAAGAAGTATAGTTGATAAATTCACATCACTAATACATTTCCATAAAAGAATTCATACACATTACATACATTTTAGATAAACTATAATAGGTATAGTTTATGATACATCACTCTACGCACTCGTACAAGAAGGGTACATTCATACAAGAAATATTTATATTCACACACATTTCACGTAAACTTGTTATCCTATATTGTGAGTTTCTCTATTTTTCTCTCTCTCTCTCTCTCTCTCCCCGTACGTCCGAGTGCGGGATATAATTCCTGGTAGTTATAATCAGAATCTCCTTGAGGGAGAACGTGATACTTGTATATAGATCTATATTGGGATTGACACCCCACACCTTGCTGCTAGCTACAGTTGGACCTGTAGGTCTACGGGTGACAAATGTCATTTTATTTTTCGCGACACTGAGAACGTCGTGGCAGGTTCACATAGTCATAGTATGATTATAACGGCTCACATAGGGAACAATCCATAAGTTTACGGGATTTTATTTTTAAAACCTAAATGAGTTTTATGTCGATTTAAAATCACCTTTTATCTCTATGGGTACAAATGCAAAGTGTCGGGTCTCTATACAAAGTTATTATGATATTAAAACTATACTTCCTCTAGAATTGTTAGACTTCAACTATAGTCGCTGAGCGTATATGTTTGAGTCATATAAGAATTTAGTCTTGATTGGCCTAGAATTGGTGGTGCCCGCCTCATCTCCTGTTCCTCGTTGGGTTGTGGACCTAGGGCAGACCCACTATATTCAACGTTTTATCTCATTTAACCCTTTATATAACTTTTATACGCTGGACGATTATAGAGGAACTCTACGGGTTACTCTAGGGTTCATTAATGCATCATGTAGGATTATTTCTAATCACACTTAACTAAGAAAATATTGGATTTTCTGGAAATCAAACTCTATCGATTTTACAAGGAAAAAAACGGGTTCTACTTCAAACAAAACTCTTATGAACTCACCAACCTTTGTGTTGACACTTTTTAAAACTACTTGTATTCTCAGGAAATCAGTGAAACAGGAAAACTTCATCGCTTTGAGGATGGGACGCTAAACCGTCAACAATTTATTTTGTCATCATAATGTAATTGCTTTTGAAACATATAAACATATACTTTGGTGTAACTTTTGCAATTATATATATGGTGGTTGTTTTTACTTTGAGCACTATTATATACGTTGTTGTGATACTGTACATGAAGTCCTCCACCCCCAGACGTTTCCGCCATCCTTGGTTTGGGGGTGTGACATGAACATTGGTTAATATCTAAAACTTTACATGCATCCAATTTGAGTTTACATGAATTTATATTTGGAAAAGTTATAATTGTTTCTTACATCCTTGGAACTACTCATATAACTCTTCAAACCCTACAAATATAATCTATCATTTTGTGTTGACATATATTCAATATATAATCTAGAGATTTCTTATATAGGCTAAATATTTCATTTAACTCATCATTTAAATAGCATGATTTGAAGAGTTTTAAGAGTTACAGATCATAATATTTCACTTAATCGTAAATTAATTTGTATAAGTTGAAATGTCTTGGGAGTTTCAAGTGCATGAGGTTCAAGAAAAAATGGTCTTGGAAGTTTCAAATGCACGAGGTTCAAGAAAAAATGCTTGATTTATAATATATATATATATATATATATATATATATATATATATATATATATATATATATATATATATATATATATATATATATATATATATATATATATATATATATATATATATAGATGCTACTTGGGCTCACCTGAGGTCATCTCCACTTTCATCCTTGTCCTCGTCTTCATTTGCTGAATTTGGGATGACCTTTCCCTTTCCTATATTATTACCGGTAAGCTCATATTTAAGTATCATATTATGTCAAATTAATTTTTTTTTTTTTTTTTCATTTTTAGTTGTAATCATGGTTCTAAAAAGCTTGTTAAGACTTTAATGTTTGTAATTGACATGACACCTTATATATATATATATATATATATATATATATATATATATATATATATATATATATATATATATATGTATATATATATATATATATATATATATATATATATATATATATATATATATATAAAAGACAAAATTGCAAAATGGTCCCTGTGGTTTCTTATTTTTTGTGGTTATGGTCCAAGCGTATGAAAAGTTGCAGATTTGGTCCTTTTCAACAAGTTTTATTGTGGTTTTGGTCCCTCACCCGTTAAGTTTAACTGGTTGGTTGTTAACTTTTTTAAAATGACAATTTTACCCTCAGGGACCATTTTCGCAGTTTTGTCTTTCACCATACCATAAGGACCATTTTTGCATAAATTCTTTTTTATTTTATTGAAGTATTATATATTAATGGATATTATTTTTAATATATAATATTATATATTAATAAGTATTGTTTTATTGGATTATTAATTTATTATAGTTGATTTTTTTTAATTTTTTTGTTAGACTAATTTTTTTTATTGAGTTATTATATATCAATACGTATAGTTTTTAATATATAATATTTATATGATAATTAATATTATATTATTGGATTATTAATTTCTTTTAGTTAATTTTTTTTATTTTTTTTAAATTATTTTTATTGGATTATTTTGTTTTAATTTATTATTTTCTTCATATACTAAATATTGTTTTATTGGATTATTAATTTATTTTAGTTAATGCTTTTTAAAAAAAAATTGTCGAAGTAATTATTTTTTATTGAATTATTATATATCAATACACATAGTTTTTAATATTTAATATTTATATCATAATAAATATTATATTATTGGATTATTATTATCTTTTAGTTAATTTTTATAATTTCTTTTTTTTAATTATTTTTTATTGGATTATTACTTTTAATTTATTATTTTCTTCATATACTAAATATTATTTTATCAGATTATAGTAATAGTTCTTGTTAATTTTATTGGTTCCACCACAAAGTCATGGGATACGCAAAATCATCGTCTCTTATCATCGAAATCGTTATGATCGTTGTCGAACACTTTCATGTAATCTAGCTTACAATGAGAAACCATTGGGAAAATACCACCACCATCACTCTATCACCACCACTACTTATGAATGTTATCGGGGTTTGTTACGCATTATGTGAGATATGAAGTATTCCAATGGATTATGAAGAGGTTATCGCAGGTAGCTACCAACAACGCTAGGTGGAATAGGGTATGGTATCTATTGAACCTCTGATGAAGGTGTTTGGAGGTGATACTGCTAGGGGTGTTCGTTTGGATGGATCGGTTTGATTCAATCCAATCAAGTGAATCCAAATCGATTTCGGTTTTCAAAACATGGATCCGAATAGTCCAAACTAAATTCAAATCAGATCCGATCCGATCCAATTACAATTCGGTTGGATCGGTTTTTATAATTCGGTTTTTAAAAACTAAAACATTTTAAAATGACATAATTATAACATTACTGAATTTTACACACAAGAAGCAAAAACAAATTATTTAGTTACGATTTTAAATTTATAAACAACTATTAAGAAGCTATATTATATTTTAATATTTTATAGATAAAAAACTTTTGAGAGAAAATGCATATTAATATATTTTATTAGGTGAAACTTTTTGAACATATTTCAAAAAATAAATTACAAAATTAATAAATACTTATAGATATATATTAAAAATAAATAAATAATAAAATGTTATTCGTTTTTTTTGGACTATTCGATTCTTATTTTATAAACCATAATCAATCCGAAATCCAGAATAATAATTCGGTTTTGTCGAAAACCAATCCAAAAATCCAAATATCCGAACAAAATAGTCCAATCCAAATGGTCCAATTGGACAATTTGGTTTTATCCAAATACTGAACAACCCTAGATCCTGCTAATTTTTTACGATGATAAGTGACACTTTTACGTATTTCGACTACTTTATGGTGAAACTAATAAAATTAAAAAAATTAATAGTATACATTCAAAATAAAATAATAATCCAATAAGATAATATTTATATTAAAAAAGTAATAAATTAAAAGTAATATTTCAATAAATTAATAATTCGAAAAAACAAATTACAAAAATTAATAATCCAATAATGTATTATTTATTATGATGTCAATATTATATATTAAAAATAATATTTGTTGATATATAATAATTTAATAAAAAAGAATTGCTCTAACAAAAAGAAATTATAAAAAGAATCAACTAAAAGAAATTAATAATCCAATAAAATAATGTTTTGTAATATGTAATAATCCCATAGTATAATATTTATTATGATATAAATATTATATATTAAAAACTATATATACTGATATATAATAATTCAATAAAAAAGAATTACTTTGATAGAAAAATTAAAAAAAAAAATAATTAACTAAAATAAATTAATTATCCAATAAAACTACATTTAATATATGAAGAAAATAATAAATTAAAAGTAATAATACAATAAAAAAATAATTAAAATTTACAAAAATTAACTAAAAAAAAATTAATAATCCAATAATATAATATTTATTATGATGTAAATATTATATATTAAAAACTATATGTATTGATATATAATATTTAATAAAAAAAAATTATTCCAATAATTTTTTTTTAAATCAACTAAAATAAATTAATAATGCAATAAAAAAATATTTAATAATATATAATATTATATATTAAAAAAAATATCTACTAATATATAATACTTTATTAAAATAAAAAAAATATATGCAAAAATGGTCCTTATAGCATAGTAAAAGACAAAACTGTGAAAATGATCCCTGAGGGTAAAATTGTCATTTTAAGGATCTTAACGGATGAGGGATCAAAACCACAACAAAACTTGTTGAAAAGGACAAAACCTGTAACTTTTCAAACGTTTTGACCGTAATCACATAAAATGAGAAACCACAGGGACCATTTTTGCAGTTTTATCTATATATATATATATATATATATATATATATATATATATATATATATATATATATATATATATATATATATATATATATATATATAATCGTTAACAAACAACCATTTAAGGTTTAACATTGCCTACCCTACTCACTACGAATCATAACATTTCGGATACTATTTTAAAACGTAGTCTTTGGCTATAATCCTTATTTTCTGTTTTACCGTGTTTTCCTTTCTAGTTTGTACTTTCTAACTTTATTTATTTATTGATATTCAGCTTTTCAAAAAAATAAAAAATAAATAACACATTAACCTTTTTAGTAACAAGCAAAAATAAATATTTCAAATTCTTATCTACAAACAACATTAACCTTTTTTAAAGATTGATAGTTGTCTGTGAAAAAAAAGTTTCTCTCTCTATCCACTTTAGTTTTTGGCAAAAGAGTAAAAAAGGTTTCTCTCTCTAACCACTTGTCTCTCCCCAATTAACATTTAACACCTCCATCACCCACACTCACTCCAACGATCTCTCCAGTTGATGATTCGTGGATCTCAATCATCCCCAATTTGTATTTATTAAACCGATATTTCTTTATTGTCTCCATGAATATCGACTATTACATCTCATTCATCAACTTGTTTTATTTTAATTCAATCATGTAGTTGAAAATCTTGAGGTAAACGAAGCTTCATCACTGTGTGTTTCGAATCTAATCATGGAAGATCGGAGTTACAACTTCCACAGGATTCACGGCATGTCGGACGTCGTTTTCGAATGCGTGATTCCTTACATACACGACTCCCGTGATCGGCAATCAGTCTCCTTGGTGTGCCGGAGATGGTACGAGTTAGATGCGCAGACTCGGAAGCACGTTACAATAGCGTTGTGTTACTCGTCAACGCCGGAGCAGCTATGGCGGAGGTTCCCGTATCTGGAATCGTTGAAGTTAAAAGGGAAACCACGCGCCGCCATGTATAACTTGATCCCGGAGGATTGGGGCGGGTTTGTGACGCCATGGGTTGAGGAATTTGCGAGATCTTTCAGATGCTTAAAGGCTGTGCACTTTAGACGGATGATTGTGACAGACGACGATCTTGAGGTACTCGCAAGAGCTCGTGGCCATGTTCTTCAGGTTCTTAAGCTTGATAAGTGCTCTGGCTTTTCCACCGATGGACTGTTGCATATTTCACGTTCTTGCAGGTATCTTATCTTTCAAACTTTTGCTCTTGTGCATAATAATTTCAGTTTCAATCTTATCATGCGATTTCATCTTCTTTTTTCTCCCCCAATCTGCTTAATCTGATCATTATCTTTTCAAATACTAAATGTTTTTTATTATGTATATGTGGATCATTTGCACAAGCCCATGTCATGATTATTGTGTAGTATCTGTCTTCTGATATATTGTTTTTTAACAATTTCATTTGGATTATTCGAAACTTTCTTTGTGTAGCAGTTGTTACTTGTTATTGCATTTAATGTCAACATCGAGTTGGTTGAAGTTTTGAATACTTGCTATTTAATTATGATGCTTGTAATTAGAAAACTTTCTCTTAAAAGACAAAATATCGATGTGTTATATATATAATACTTCTGTCATCCATCAAAACCACAGCATTCGACAAAACATATATATAGAGTAAGCTTAAGAGAGTTTCAGACTAATTGTCAAATGTCTAAAATACCCCTGAAATTATTGCAGGAACTTGAAAACCTTGTTTCTTGAAGAGAGCCAAGTAACAGAAAAAGATGGAGAGTGGCTACATGAGCTTGCTTTGAACAACACAATGCTTGAGACATTAAACTTTTACATGACAGATCTTTCACAAGTAAACTTTAAAGATCTTGAACTCATAGCTACAAAATGCAAGTCTCTGGTTTCAGTCAAAATTGGGGATTGTGAGATCTTGGATCTTGTTGGCTTCTTTCGGGCAGCTGTTTCACTACAAGAGTTTGGTGGGGGTTGCTTTAATGATCAAGCAGGAGGGTATGGTGACGTGGCATACCCTCCAAGATTATGTCGTTTGGGTCTAAATTACATGAGTAGTTCTGAAATGCCAATTGTGTTTCCCTTTGCATCAAGGCTCAAGAAACTTGATCTCCTTTATGCTCTTCTTGACACAGAGGATCATTGTCTCTTGCTCCAACGTTGTCCCAATCTTGAAGTTCTTGAGGTAATTAAAAACTAAAATCCTTTTCGTTTTCGTGTTTGTTTTTTATTTTTCTTGAAAAGACCCAACTTGAGAGTCACGACAAAGATGGTAACTTTTTCAAGATAATTAATAAAGTTGTGACTACTTTGTCATGTATTTAGAAAACCCTTCAACAAAAACACAAAATAAAGTGATCTTGTGGACTAAAATCGATAGCATAACTTTCTTGGTGTTGAGTTGTCCATGAATTGGGACGTTTTCTTTTGAAAGGACCCAACATTAAAAGTTGCATACAGATGGTAACTTTTCAAGCAAATTAGTAAAATTGACTATTTATTTTGTCGTGTATGTAAAATACACTTCTTAAGTAACAAAAGCACAAAATAAAAGCAATCTTGTGGACCAAAATTGATGCTTGGTGTTTTAAATTTTAATATAATCTAGAAGAGAAATTGAATATCTTTTTCTTTATTCCATTTTCCTACTCTATTAATATATTTTTAATCTCTTTCTTTTAATTTTGACATTTATAACAGTAAAAAAATAGATTTTTTAATTTTAACATTGATCATAGAAACAAAAAAATAGAAGTCATTCTAGAATATTCTAAAAACGTCACGTATCAAAGATCAATAACTTCGGTTTCTTGGTAATGATGCAATTGAAAAAAAAAAAAAAAAAAAAAAAAGGGTCTTTTCGTCTTTGTTTTTGTCGTTAAAAACTGTAAATTTTTCAAGAAAATCAATAAAATCTTCTATTTTGCCATTTATTTAAACATACCTTCAACAAAAGCACAATAAAAAGCAATAAATTCAATAACATTAGTTTTCTACTTTTCTTTTGTTCTTGGTTTTGTGACTTATCCCGAAAAGATCTACCTTTCCATGAAAATTTGTAAAATTTGACTATTTTGTTATGTATTTAAAATTAAAATACCCTTCTCAATAAAAACACAAAATAACGCAATCTCGTGGAGTAAAATCAATAACATAAAGAGTAAAATGTTGTATTTTCTCTTGAGATGTATTTATTTAACTTGTGTTTTATGTTGATAAACAGACAAGAACAGTGATTGGAGACAGGGGACTTGAAGTTCTCGCAAATTCATGCAAAAAAATAAAACGATTAAGAGTGGAACGAGGAGCAGATGAACAAGAAATGGAATACGAAGAAGGCGTCGTATCTCAAAGAGGCTTAACAGCTATAGCCAAAGGCTGTCTACTCCTCGAATACATCGCCGTTTACGTCTCCGACATCACAAACGCCGCCCTCGAATCCATGGGCCTCCACTTAACAAACCTCTCCGACTTCCGTCTCGTCTTGCTCGACGGAGAAGACGTAATTACCGATTTACCCCTCGACAAGGGTGTTCGATCTCTACTTAGCGGCTGCCGTAAACTCAAACGATTCGCTCTGTATCTCAGGCCGGGAGGGTTGACCGATGAGGGTTTGACTTACATCGGTCAATACAGTCAACATGTTCGATGGATGTTGTTAGGGTATGTTGGTGAATCTGATAAAGGGCTTTTAGGGTTTTCGAAAGGGTGCCCTAGTTTACAGAAGCTTGAAGTGCGAGGGTGTTGTTTTAGTGAACATGCACTTGCGAATGCTGTTTTGGAGTTGAAATCGCTTAGGTATCTTTGGGTTCAAGGGTATAGAGGGTCGCAGAATGGGTGTGATTTTTTGGCTATGGCGAGACCTTTTTGGAATATTGAGATAATTCCTTCTAGAAGGGTGAATTGTGGGGAAGATAAAGTGGTGGATCATCCTGCTCATGTTCTTGCGTATTATTCTTTTGCTGGATCAAGAACAGATTGCCCTCCTTCTGTTATTCCATTTAGAGAGATATATAAAAGGAAGATTAATGGAAGAAGATGATGTGTATTTGATATATTCGTTTTGTTTTTATGTTGTGTGAGAAGTTGATGAGAGAGAATGAGCATGGTATTATGAAATTATGGGTTGGTAATTTGGTATTGAATATGTGCTTATAAGGAGTGTAAAGTTATTAGGCGTTGTAAATAAATAGTGTAAAGAATAACACGATGTGTAAATCCTTTCTGGCCATATCTTGTTCTTTGCCATGAATATGAATATATGATCCCAAATTAGTTAATTATTGCTTTTGAAGATGGACGCCGAAAAAATAGTAGTGTTAGAATTTTCAAAGAGATGGTTACATTTATATGTTGTGTGAGAAGTTGATGAGAGAGAATGGTTATATTTATATGTTGTGTGAGAAGTTGATGAGAGAGAATGAGGATGGTATTATGAAATTATGGTTTGTTATGAACTTATGATTTTGATCATTTTGTATTTGAATATGTGCATATAAGGATATTTATTGTTTCTTTTGAAGATGGAAGCTAAAAAAAAAAAAAAAAAAAAAAAAAAAAAAAAAAGCAGTGTGAGAATTCAAAAATTAGTTAATTCTCTTTTGTATTCTAAAGATAACAACAAGGCGCCTGTAGCTCAGTGGATAGAGCGTCTGTTTCCTAAGCAGAAAGTCGTAGGTTCGACCCCTACCTGGCGCGTTTTTTCAATTTTGCTATTTTATTTGTCTCCAGAAATTTTGTATTTAACCCCTTATACAATTATATAAATTACATGCGGTTTCTTCAAATCAACAACAAACACCTAGAAAGCAATTCTCACACACCAAAACAAGTTTCGAAAACATGGAATCAACCACTAAGATCACAAAATTATGAGTTCCATCTTTATTCTTCTCCTTTCACGTGCCAAATTGTTTGTATCAAGACCTCACACTCTACACTTGAATAAATTTTGTATTCATAATCACATGAATTGTCACAGTTTCTCAAGGGAATACAATTTCCTAACATGTGGGAAGATCCTTTGGTGGCGGGATAATCGACTCATTTGGCCCATTACCATTATCCACCAAAAACGCCATCTTAAGACCCCATGTCGTGTGCACCTCGAGATGACAATGCAAAAACCACACACCTACAACGAAGGGTAAAACCATAATTTACTTCTACCATATACCACAATTAATATTAAAAATTAGGGAAAAATGACTTAAAACTCCAACGAAGTTTCCAAATCATTCAAAAAAACTCAATCATGTTTTGTCTGTTTAAAAAAACTAAACGAACTTAACCTTCTGTCTAAAAAGTCCAACAAAGTTCTAAACCGTTCAACAAAATCCCAATTTGTTTTGTTTAAGTTCGTTGGAGTTTTTTTGAACAGACAAAACATAATTTGAGTTTTTTAAACGTTTTGGAAACTTCGTTGGTCTAACAAGTCATTTTCCCGATACGGTAATAAGCCAAGTCATCTAGTTCTTTTATTTGACTTTCAGGAAAGTGTACCCTAGTTAGTCTTTTTAGACAAAATGTTAAGTTCGTTGGGTTTTTTAAAAGACAACATTATGGGGGGTTTTTGAACGGTTTGGAAACTTCGTTGAGCTCGTAAGTCATTTTCCGTAAAAATTAAAACCTAGCTAAAATGTGTCTTAAAGTATCATGTTGAATTGTAAGTTTTTAAGTTTTGATATTTACCTGGATTATCAGCCTTAAATCTTATAACAATCCATCCGGCAGTAGGTACGGTGAGGGTGTTTCTCTCAACGGGATCGACTAAATTGAATTTCTTTGGATCATTCACTGGATCATAGTTCCCTAACCCCTTTGCCACCACGAAGAAGTTGAACCCATGAAGATGTATCGGATGGCTTTCGGGTGCTATAATCCCATTACCTTGAATCACAACTTGAACAGTAGAATTATACGCTAACCTATAAACTTTTGTACCATTAGTCGTTTGTATATTCGTGGGCCCACTGCCAGTATAGTTATAAGGTGTCACCGGATTTCCAGGAAAATCATCGGTGAAAACACCACTTGTGTTAAAGTAATGTGCTTGAAGGAGAGCTGTGTCCGGCATCACAAAGGTAACATTATTGATGCCCGCCACAACTCTGCTTCCATTAACACAAGTGGAACATGGGTCGACTCCAACACCAACAACAAAGAATAAAGAGTGGTCGATTTTCAGAGGGACAAGAGCAGGGTATTTTGGGGAATTCAAACTTCTAAGAGACTCAATGAAGGAGTTGGTGGCCGGAGTAGCATTTGTCGCCGGAAGGGTGGTGAGGGTAAGCGGTGTGTAGGGTTTGGTGGTTTTGTAGCGTAGGGTGGCTATAGCGGTTTGGTTGTCAACCGCCACAATGGTGTCCATGAAAGGGGAGATGGCCATCAAGTACTTGCCGGATTTTTGATCGGCGGTCAAAAGGACGTTTGTGGTTTGACCTGGAGCGGTGTATATGGTATCCGTTTTGAATGGCTTCACGTAACATGCGTCAACTTCAACAACTGTAAATTCATGCTTTGCGATCTTGAAAAACACATCTTCATTCAATGCAGCGTTGATTATACGTAACAAGTATGTCTTTCCAGCTTCAACATGCAACGTGAATCCAGAAGAACTACAACCAGGAGTTGGCCCCGGATAGCCGTTGATGGTGTGTGCATCCGATACATTAGGCGGCATACCCGTTTGAACCCACTGGTTCATAACATCATCGGCATCGGATTTCCACCATTCTCCTACCAAAAACCAATACAAATTAACCATCGTTTTTAGTTTTCAAAATCGCTCAAGATGTAGAATTAGGTTCAGTTCTTACCTAGCACGATGATTTTTTCATGATCGGGCTTAGGGAAAGGGTAAGGAACGCCGTGTTTAGGTAAAATGACGATAGCACCGTGTACGGTGGCTCTTAGCCATGTGATATGTGCATGCCAAAGAAGCGTACCCCTTTGTCCGGTGACATTAAACTTGTAGAGATAGCTTTGGTTTGTTTGTATCGGACACTGTGTTATATACGCCGGCCCATCGGACCACCCTGTTCGTAGTTGCCGGACTCCATGCCAATGTATAGTGATGTTGTGTGGCACCTTGTTCACAACTCGAACGATCACTCTGTCGTCTTCCCTAGCGTATAAAGTTGGCCCTGGAAACTTTCCATTTATAGTAACGATGGGTTTACTTTCACACAACCTAGTCATGTTCTTCATCACAACCTGCAATTTAGTATAAACAGGGACTTACTTGGTGCACCAATTAAGGATCTGGATATCAGAAACAGGAAACGGGCTTACATTGAACTTGTAATGCCAAACCTTAGACTCAATTGTGGTCGGAAACAAGACCATGGCTAGAACCACCAACACTGACTGAACCCAACTCGCCATTTTTTTTTTTCCTAACTCGAGCTTCAGCTCGATCTTTTTCTAGTTTCTTTGTAGAGTCGATCGTAGGAGGCTTTATACAGGATGTCAATGAAATTAAGTGATGTAATGTCGTTTTACGATGTTAGGTGAGCAAAAAGTACAGATGGAGGACGTCATTTGATCAAGATTATATAAGCACCATTTGGAATTTTATTTTTGCATTTTCATTTGCCCAAGAGACGACAGATGTTGAAATAAAACTATTATTAAAACATACTTCCCACCTTAATTGGATCAAAATTCTTAGTCCATGCATCTCATAATTCTAGTTTATTGTTTAATTTGGGTATGCCGCGACAGCGACCTGTGGTGGGTGGGCGATAGGTGATCATGGCGGTGGTGGTGTTTGGATGTTAGTGTCGAGCTTCGAGATGAGAGATGGCTTTCAATTACAGCAGAAATCCAGAAGGGTAAGTGGCCACGGATGCTGGAATTATGTTTGGATGTTATTGAATTGGTTGTTAATTTAGCTATAAGATGCGACATGATTTTCGTGATTAATATTGATGGGTATTCTTCATCTTGTTCGTTTGACGCCATAGATTTTGACCTTCTGGATCAAGATGATTGCTTCCAATAGAATAAACTTGTGTCGATTGTTATTAGGCATATAAATTAATGAAAAGGAAAGACAATGTCGATCAAATGGAACCGCTTTAATTACGTCATGCATCCAACTTTCCATTTGGTGTTAATGAAAAAATGAAATTGTTCATTCCTTTATATAATTTCGAAAAAACCATCTCCAGTCGTCTTCATACTGTTGCCGAGTTTTTTCGCAAATATAGGGGATGTTTTTGGCTCTACGCCCCTTTCAAATTCATTTGTAAACTTAATCACATTAAGGCCCCTATAAGTTTTACTTTTCACCTTTAATTTTTAAAAAATGTAAATATAATCTCCTTTTATTTACAATTATTATTTAGTACAACACAAAACCAGTATATAAATAAATATTATTTTTTATATATTTTTGTCATTCTTTTTCCTGTTTGACATAAAAGTCATCATTCTTTTACAAACTGACAATCTAATAAATTATTATATTTTGTTCTCACTTACTATATCTAACTAAATTTTGTTCTCACTACAATGTTGTTGAGTGACTCAAATCTTTGGCTCGACCCCTCACCCTGCTTGCACCACAAATTGCTAAGCCATTGATTGACTATTTTCAATATGAAAACTACTAATCAATTTTAAATACATTACGTAATTAACTACACATTCTTTGATACACATTTGTAAGCAACTTACCTAACTAGTCACGTAACTATTCTATTTTAATGATATAAGTAACTTTGTTAAAATTTATATATAAAATTATTAAACTATCATTTAATATTAAAAAAAATAATAAGAAACAAATATTAAAAAAATCATAAAAGTATGATTAAAGAAAAGATTTATAAAAAAATATGATTAAAAGATAAAATTTACAATAAAATCTTTTTAAAGAAAAAAACTTGGAACATCTTATTAAATATAATATTTGTGGATTATATGATTTTCTTATAACAAAAAAATTAAAAATAAAAATATTTTACAAATCGATATATATATATATATATATATATATATATATATATATATATATATATATATATATATATATATATATATATATATATAATTTTAAAGAAATAAGATGCAAAAAAAAAAAAAAAAAAAAAAAAAAACTTCACCCATATATAGAACTAGTGATCGATCGCTTTTAAGGTCGCAACTTTTTAGTGTATGTTATAAGGAAACAAAATGGTTTGGAATTCAAAAGATATTGTTTTAACATACGTTAAACATCTTGAAACTCAATTCTTTGTTGAGGATGCTTCTATAGCACCCACTATCTTGTTAATACATGATTTATACAACAATCCAAGATAATCTATGAGACTTTCTTCGGACGCCCCTTCAACCGGAATTATTTGGAAGGACCAATCAACCAAGGTTGAACCATCCCCATAATCTATTAGTTTGAGTGAATTTACGGATCCGTCCAAGCCCACATTGCTAGCCTCCATTCTATACACGTAGCTATGCAACAATGGGTCCATGGAAATTAGTCGTTCTTTGATCCAGGATCGATCACCGTCATCTTGAGGAAACATAAAGCCCGAAACTAACCGAACGTAGCCAGGGACACCCTCGACTCCTTGTAGGTGAGTGCATGTTTCGACCATAGGCATCCATTCAGGCAGCCGTTTAGTTTGCGACACTATGGGCCATACTTTTTCTATAGTTGCATCGACTATGCCTCCGACTGAGCCTCGCCATGGGTCTCCGAGCCTATTTTCCTGGCATATATGTCAGATAAGATCTTATATAGAATTGGTTAATTAGATGATTTAAATTCATTGATAATCATATTGTAGAACGAAAAGAAATACATACCATATGTGGTGAAGCTTGTTGAATTTTTAGATAATATTAACATTTCTTGGTGGATAAAGAGTTTGCATCTATCGGTATTCCTAGATTCTACCAAACAACCTAGAACTTAGTGTAAGCTTTCTTGGAATGTTTCTTGAAATATAAGAAAAGATGCCATTGGTTGATAATTTCAAGGATTAGTTACGATAATTCTTAGGCAATGTCAATTAATTTCAGATAATATTCATATATTTTCTTAAGGATAATCACAAAAATAACCGACTCAAGATGGCATAATATCTAAACTTAGTATGATGTTTAGAGATTTTCTAGAATGACAATGTTTTCCGAAATTCCACATTTCAGACTTGTGTTGTTAAGTTAATTTGGATAATACCTACTTCATTGTAAAGATCTTTGAACTATGAAACGAAAACACTTTGTTGTCAAACCTCCAAACATGTCATTTTTGTATCTTTCGACAGTTGTGACATAGATGATCACTACTACAAAATTGTCCCTTTACCTACAACAGATTATGTAGGTAAATTGTAGGTAAAACGGGTTACGTACAGATTGACTACGGAAACAACTCCATAGAAATTTCCGCCAATAATTTCCCTATGGATTGTTTACAGCTACTTTTATCTACGGATTACCTACGAACTGAAACCAATTTTACTACAAATTACCTGCATAATTATTATCTACAGATTACCTACAAAATATTCGCTATGAATTCCCTACAAAAATAGCACCTGTTGATTTCCTATGATTATTTACTACTGATCACCTACTACATTTCCAATGTAACAGGCTTTTCTGCAGCAAATCCGTCACTAAAATGTTTTAAAAAAACACTAATAATTGAAATATAATCCACGTTTTTATTCCTAGACATTAAAAGGAAATCTCCAGAAAAATTCTAAAACTTTAGGCCAATTTATGAAAAAGTCTCAAACTAAATTTTATTTAAAGAAAAGCACAGAATATCGGTTAAAACTTCGAAAAAAACTTTTTCGGCCGGTTTCGCAAATTTTTCTAGTATTCTGTCCTTTTCGTTAGTTTGCTCAAAATTTTGGACTTTTCCAAAAATTACGTAATAACCAAAATATTTGGATTTTTTTAAAAATTAACATGAAATTAATGGATATTATTATTAACAAGTCATTTATAAGCATAAATAATATTTTTATTATAAAAAAATGAAATACATTTGTTGCTAATTTATAGGAATAAATTGGTGGTTTAACTACTCTATTACTTCCTGACCACTCAAACTCTCTACATTCTTCCTATGCAATGTTGTGAATATGATGGTGAGATGAATTTAGTTAGCATTCCTCTAATGTTGGTGTTCCTCTTATGTTGTTTAACCTAACTACAAACCAATATTCATACATTACATGTTAACAAGCATCGGTTAACACACATCTATAAAATGTGAAAAGTGAACTATGAATGATAATTTATACCGAAACAAGTGAAGGGTTATTATTTATATAAATTGTCATTCAAAGTTTACTTTTTTTTACTCTCGCTAGATGTGTGTAATTTAATGGTTTTTACCGGGTAATGTTTGAAGGTTAGGTGATAGTTATGTTAAAGAACATAATGAAAGATCTATATGTTTGTGTAATGATGTTTTCTAATAACACATGATCATATAGCATCATGTCTGATAGAAACTAGAAACTTATTGATTGTGTATTAATAAATATTATCAACTCTTATATTGGTCACGCCTACAGAGTACTTCTCAGTATGACACCCACAACGATATATAGGAAGAATATAGAGACTTTGAAGTGGTCAACAAACAATAAAGAAGTACATAGTCGATCATTCTATTCCTAGAAATTAACAACAAATGTATCTCCATTGTTTATAATAAAAAAATCATGTTTATAAATGATTTGTTAATAATAATATCCATTAATTCCATAGTAATTTTCAAAAAAGTCTCAATATTTTGGTTATCGGGTAATTTTCAGAAAAGTCCTAATATTTTGAGCAAACTAATGAAAAAGGACGGAATACCGGATTAATCTATGAAACCAACAAAAAAGATTTTTTGGAAGTTTTAGCCGGTATTCTGTACTTTTCTGTAAACAAAAATTAGTTCGGGACTTTTTCATAAATTAGACTAAAACTTTAAGATTTTTCTGAAGATTTCCCTACATTAAACCCAAAGTAATATTCATATTCCCATACATTAAACCCAAAGTAATATTTATATTCAACCATGAGATTCAAATGGATTACCATAGATGAGAAAAACACCCAATTTATTAAACCTAAAATTATATTCATGTTCAACCACAAAATGCAAATGGAAATGGATTACTATGAATGGTTGTTCGTCTGTCTCAAAAAGACAAAAAATGGATTTCAATAAATACAAGACAACATTATATTGCTTTCCAATTCACAAATGGATTTCAACAAATACAATAAGAGAGTGTACAACAACAATTTTTCTGTAAACCTCCATCATGAACCTGAAAATAGATAGTCACTACCTTCTTTCATCCAAGTCGTTGCCATCACCAGAAACCTACACCATCCGACTCTCTACACCACCAACATCACCACCCTAACACCGTTAAACAACCAACACCAACCACAGCTGCCATCTGCATAAACCACCACAAACAAAGCACAACCAACACCTACCGAAGAACCAGCCGACAACACCATTTCCACCGCCATCATGTCCATCTCAGGAAACACCGAACATCACATCCCCTTCATCAGAACCAAACCACCCTTATACGTGTAACAATTGGTAAAAAATTGTCAAAGTTCGTCGGTCAAACCACCGTGAACTGTTATGTATTAAGGACCAATTGTGTGTAATTTTATGTTTATGATGTATATTAAAGATGTTGTATTTATAATTACGTTTTGAACATCTCAAACTGCTCAAACCATCAATCGTTAAAGATCGAATCGAAAATCATCAAAAATTAATTCAATTGGTGACGTTAAAAATAAATGTTTGAATTAAGTATATCTGAGAGTTGTGGATAAGGAATTTGAACAGACAACGTTCTCTTGATTCTGTAAATATAAAGAACATCCAAAACAGAGATCGTATGAAAATTTTACACCTCTTTAAGGTTATAAAAATCAATATTTATCTCATTTTTCCTAAAACGAACTATATACTGCTTCATTTGGAATAGCTACAAATCTCACAAACTATTTATGAGCATGTTTTTGAATTTAGACTATGATATATTATTTTATTATATTTTTTATCACATTTTTAATCTCGACCAAAATCAGATTCGTAAAATCTGTCGAATCTGGAACAATTAAATGCAATACTTTAAACGTTAATTCACACAGCTCGGTATATTGGAATTTAAATCTGCCTATGTTTATGGAATCACCTTGATCGAAACAATAAGCATGCACTTTAAAAAAAGGAAATCGTATGACGGCACAAGAATCGAGAAATCGGGATTTACATCACAAAATGAATTATACATATTTATTTTCCAAAATATCTATCATAAACACCATAAAGCCAATGGAGACTTTTGATTTAGCAGTGGAACCTTCAAATTGAAGCAAAAGGGAAAACCCTTCCTTCAATAGTGTTACATCCCGATGTTGAGGTATCTTCAATTATAAGCCTAAGTATGATTAAATATTGCATTTTGGTCCCTGAATATAATAAAGAGTATAAAATGGCCCATAGTGGCAATATGGTAATTCTGACCAGGGTTAGTACGCTGAGAAAGTGTAAAACTCTAATTCTTAGGATTTGCTTCATATATAAAGATCATTATCTCTCATTTCTCATTCCCTCACTAGCCTTTTTCTCTGAAAATCGACCCCAAGCAAACCCTAGGTGAGAATAGTGTATCTTGAGCCCATTGGTGTACTTTGGTAGTGTTCTTAAATAATGAGAAGGTGGTGAGCAGAGCTTGGAGCTTGGAAGCATCTTGGATAAGAGATTATCTTATTGTTAGCAACCTACAGGAGGATTTGGGTTGAGCCAGTATTCAGGAGCAGTGTACTGATCAATTATTCATCACACTATGAGGTGAGTTTTCCTCATTGTACTTACGGGTCGAAGGCACCAAGGTCGACCCGTTGAATTGATATTATGGTTTACTGTATGTTGTTGTGTTTTAGTGATCTGTTAGATCTGTATCGTGGTATATAGGATGTTGCTATGTTGTAGTGATCTACGAGATTTGTATGATTATCTGTATATAATAGTTATTGATTGTTATGGTGTATGTTATATATGTTGATATGTGATGGTGTATTGGGTTGAGGCGGTCCTGCTTTGTGATGAAGGCCAAGATACCTATGGTGGTCCAGATAGACTGAAGTCCTACAAGGCAGACTAGTCAGGCTGAAGGCCTAGAGAGCGGTCCAAATAGGCTGAAGGCCCGATGAGGTGGTTTATGTAACACCCCGACTCTCAAGTATAAATTTTACGGTCTTATGTTTTCATTTTGAAAGGTCTACTCGATGATTTGGGTGTCGTGACTCGTTGAGTAGGAACAGATTTGGCCGCGTGTCTTAATGAGCAACTCAACGAGTTGGAGGACACGACTCAATGAGTTGGAGTTGGAGGATGAAACCCTAATTTCTGGGGTTTTACACCCTATTTAAAGTGTCATTGGCCTCCCTTACAGTCCCCTTTGAGCTCATAAATCCTAAATCGTAATTACTTTCCATATTTGTGTATTATTAAGCTTGGAAGGAAGATCTTGGTGAGAGGAGCTTGAAGACTAAGGAGCTTGGAGCAAGGAATAATTGTGGATATGAATTCTACTCCATTTTAGCATCACTTGAAGGTAACAAGTCGTTGCCTCGAACTTCCTTCTAACTAGATCTCTTCATGATTGAGATTAGGGCCATTTTATCATGCTGGTGATTAATTTCGGGTATTGAGCATGATCTGAACTTGCAACTTCAGATCTAGGCTCATATTGGTTCTTATAGTCATAAAGGTTCAGCCTTTAGCAAGATAATGTCTTTTCCTCCATTAGAACCTCTTATTTAGCTTGATTTTGTCCCTTATCACCTTGCATGTACGTAAAGTTTGCAACTTTATGTTGGAAGTATGCCCTAGGAACTCAGATTTGCAATGTGGAGCTTTGGGATGGCTTATAAAGATCTGAATGGAGAAAGGACTAAAGGGACTCGATAGGTTGCATGGTCAATTGGGCGAGTCCAGTGGAGATTAGCGTTGAGGGTTTATGCATGAACTCGGCGAGTCAGCGAGACGACTCGACGAGTCAGTTAGGGTTTTCTCGAAAATTAGACACGTATGAACTCGACGAGTCGCCTGGGAACTCAGCGAGTCAACTAGGATCTTCACAATTCTTCGAGTTTTGGAAGGACTTGACGAGTCAGTGAGTTGTACTCAATGAGTTGGGTCAACATGGACTGTTGACCCTGAATGTTGACTTTGACTTTGACCAAGGGTTGACCAATTTGACTTCTGGGGTTATTTTGGAAATTTGGGAATTTATGGAATTGGATCCTTAATGGGTGTAGGTACGGGTATTGGAGTTGTATTTGGAGGAGGTTGATATTATCATTTATGAGCTATTTGAAAGGTGAGTTGTCCTCACTATACTAACAGGGTCGAAGGCACAAATGTCGACCCTTTACGAATTTGTATCTGGGTTATTGCATGATATGCTTATTGATTTACATCCTGGTAGTTAGGATGTGATATTCTTAGTGACCTGGTTAGGTCGGTATCCTGGTATATAGGATGATGCTATGTTAGTGATTGGTTAGGTCTGTATCATTATTATAGGATGTTGCTATGATTAGTGATCCTTTAGATCGGTTTGACTGTTATATATGCTAGTGTATGATATTTATGTGCACATGTTTGTTTGATTGGAGGTTGGGTTGAGGCGGTCCTGCTTTGTGCTGAAGGCAACATACCCAGGGCAGTCCGGATAAACTGAAGGCCCTTCAAAGGGGTTCAGTCAGGCCAAAGGCCCAGCGAGTGGTCCAGATAGGATGTAGGCCCTGTGAGGCGGTCCGGACATGCCAAAGGCTCGGAGAGCGGTCCAAATAAGTTGAAGGCCTGCGAGGCGGTCCATTCAGGCTAAAGGATCATTATGCATGTTGTTTGCTTATATGTTATTGAAATGTTTTATGGTGTTGGTATTTTGGGGGTAACTCACTAAGCCTTCGATCTTACATTTATCGATTATTGTTTCAGGTACTTCTGATGATCGCGAGAATGAAAAGGCGTGATCGTACAGCTCCTCATATATCATAATTTTTATGATTGATTCTGGGATACTTTGACATTATACTATTTTGGAAATAAGTTTTGTAATAATCGTCTGTGACAACCAGAAATTTCTATCTTGTATAGCTATTCAAATTCAATCAAAGTCATACTTGTTTTTGCTATCTTCTAGCCTTGTTAAGGGTTTGTTTGAGTGTTCTAAGCCTAGTACCTTCAAGTATAAAGTGTTAGGAAGTATAATCTAGAGTTCAATGTGCAACATAAAGGCTGGAAAAGTCCAAGTATTGGAGTTTACGACCGTAAACTAGGGTTTACGGCTGTAAACCCTTGGTTGGCCGTGAACTCCTCCCTCATATATGATATTTCTTCATTTTCATCACTTTTTCCCACTACAAACTCAAGAAACTCAATTCTTTCTCAACTATCATCAAGCTTTTCACCTTGATCTTCAAAAATGTAAGTATTCCTTCCATCGATTAGTTGATACTGGAATTATCTAGTGAAGATCCATGTTTTCATCCATGAAATATCTCTTTTGGATAGATCTCCAAGACTTCTTCACTTTCACCAAGAACACCTACTGGTTTTTGGGCCGTGAACTCCTTAGAAGCATTCAAAAGCGTGAGTACCTCTTTTATTTTCTAGTTGAGCTTAAGAAACACCTGATTCCTAGCCCTAAATCATCATCAAATGCATGAAATCCAAGGGTGTACGGTCATACACTCATCATATGGCCGTAAACCCTTGTTCAGTGCATATTTAGGCCTCAAACTCACCTCATGTCCCAAAATAGGATCATGAACACTTAGTGGATGCTAGTTAGAGCCATAAAAAACTCTTTTTGCAAGTTTTTCCATGAGAGTACGGCGATACACTCCATGATCTTACACTCAATCCCTATATACCACCTAGGTCGTAAACTCTTGGTCGTAAACTCTTGGCCATACACACCATTGTGTGGCCGTAAACCTCTTTGATGCAATCATTTGTGATTGTAACACTTCAGTAAAAGTGTTTCCTAGTCCCTAAGTTGGCTACCTTGCAACTAGTTGCTTATACACTAATTATTTACATATATGTATCGTTATATGCTTAATAGGATCCGTTTGTGTTCAAGACTTCACTTGACACTTAGCATCCTATGTCTGTCTTTCTTTCCATATCACTCACAATGAGGTGATATCATACCCCTAACTTACATTTTAAATGATTTTAAATGCTTTTATGGGGGGATACAAGTTGAAATGTTATAGTTATTATGTCAATCAGATGTGATTAATAACTATCAAACAAGTTGATTTCTTATACATCAAAACTGTGTTATCAAACAAACTATTTCAAAACCATTTATCAAACTCTTTTATATGTTAAACTCTTTATTCCCTTTTAAACGTATATATTGTCAAAATCATGTCTATTAATATATAGTTATATAAATAAGATTAAAAAGGCTTAGGACTGCTAACTTACTTTATTTCATGTTCCTTATTTGGTTGTGGACTTAGGGTATCGGTTGTTTGTCCGAAGGTTGTTTGAATCTTAGTTATATATTATGTATATATGTATAGATATAAAAGTTTCTTACATCAATTCAATGCCTTTGCATATTAAAGGTGTACAAACATACTCGATTATTACAACCACGTCACTAGTAAACTATAATAGGTATAGTTTCGGAGATTAATATTCATTATTGCTAGTACAATGAAACATGCAAGAGTCAGTTTATACATGAGTCAGTTCAAAACATACTATAACGAGAAACAGAAAGAACATACTATAATGAGAAACGAAAAGAGCATACTATAATGAGAAACAAGGAGGAACATATTATACACTATACAATGAGAACATACTATACACTATACATAGAGAACACACAATACACTAGAACGGGCAGAGCATACTATACAAATACAATAATACTATAACATTAATGTGAGCCACTAATTCATGGCATGACATGATACTATTGTGTCACGTTTTGTAACCAGAGTCTCCTGGAGGGAGAGTGTGAATTTGTGTATAGATCTATACTGGATTGACCATCCTACACCTTTTTGTTAGCTACAGTGGGACTTGCAGGTCTACGGGTGACGAATATCATAACATTTCGATGTCTTCGAGCGTCGTGTTTTCTACTAGTCGATCAAGTATGGTGACAATCATATCCCATTATACCTTAGTTAACAATTGGTTTAAGGTAGTTAGTACAACGGTAGTTACTATATACAATACTACGGTACATTATTATTTTTACCATTGCATTCGCATTGTGATCTTCTCACATAAACGGTAATGTAAAACTATATTTTGGTAATGATAGTCATACCTGAGAAACACTCACTTTTACAAACAAATAAACATTCAGAACATTCAGGCCTTGGTAGAAGGACACAATTCTAGTAGAAAATATAGGATTTTCTAGGAGATACAAACATTTACTACAAACACTTACTACAAACATTTACACCTCCACTTCCGTCGAAGGACTTGGGTTTTGCAGTCATGAAGTCCTTGTAGGAACACTCCTTTTGATGATTCTGACTTCCGTGTTGCCGCTGTGGGTCGGTTCCACCTCCAGTCCCACCAGATTTCACTTGTGCCATTGCGGTAGTCACGGTGGCTGTAACTGCTGCCTGGAACATGACAGGGTCGAACTGAGGGGGTGGTGGTGGTGGTGGGGGTGTGTCGTCGTTTATTATGATGGGTCTTGGTCGGGGAGGCATCTTGTTGTAGAAACAATCAGAAAGAATAGGATGGTAAGTCCTCGAGATACATGAAACAAGATATATCTCATCCTGATAATAAAAAACTATTCCACCAAGCGATAAGCACATAAAGGTTACTAACACAAGTAAGTTGTTGCTTAAGAAATAAAAGGTAGCAACACTTGGAATGAATCTGTATACTGAGTTTTGCTCTAGCTAAAATACTCCTATAGTATTTTATGTTGAATGTTTTTGTTCCTGGTAAGTTTCAGGCTTGCTGTAACACCACAATCACTCACAAGCACATGTTGGTAATGTCTCGAATGAATATAGTTGATCAGGCTATATTGATCCTAGACATGATTACATAACTGCCAAGTTTTAACCGCAGTGTCCCAACATCAAAATATTGTTGGTTTGTTCTTCCTATGGCACAGATTCTAGTACGCAAGTATACTTATATACTTTTTATAAAAATACTTATATTTTTGAAAGCATACTTTTAGTTTAGAGAACTTAGGCCCTTAGTGTTTATAGTTGTATACCATGTAAGGTTCAGTATACTTAGTTCGCTATAAACAAGGGATCTGATACCAATTTGTCGCACCCCGAAACCAAAATGGCGAAATCGTTTTGGAGTGGAGGACGTCATGTTTAGCATCACAACCACTGTATAACAGCAATCATAGTAACACAACCATTACAATGAATATATATATATATATATGTGTGTGTGTGTGTGTGTGTGTAAAGTGTTTACATCAGTTTGGAACTTGTTTTAAATACACCAAAAATATGTAGAATATAAAAACATGACTCTTATTGCTCCGGCTCCTCTAAATCCATGAAGTACATGTCTACTGATTTCCTGAGAATACAAGTAGTTTGAAAGAATATCAGCATAAAGCTGGTGAGTTCATAAGCATTTAGTTTTGGTAGAAAATGTGTCTTTGATCCTTTTGAAAAGTGTTCCTCAATAAAATCCTATATTTTTCTTATGAAAAGTGTGTTTGAAAACCCATTCCTTCCATGACTTCCAGATTCATACGAGGTATGTAAAATCTAAGGAATCATGGAATGAATATGAATATCTAATTGTAGAAAATAAACCATCGGTTTTAGAGATGCCGATGTTATATTGAGAAAATCCCATATTTTCTCTAAAAACAATTCTCCGTCCTAGAGGTAGAGATGCAAGTTTAGAAATCCATGATTACTATCAGTATATATAAAAGTAGTTTTATTACTTCATATAAAACAAATGAAGAGTAGAGTCCGTAAACCAAAGTTAGTTTATACTTATTTGTGAGTCGTATAACCATACTTGATATGACCTAAAGACCTTTATAACGTTCTTTAGGCGTATAAGCTAAATGACATTTGTTCACCTTAGGCATGCCTGCCTAACTGTAGCTAGCAGTTTAGGTGTGAGATTGTCAGTCTGGAATAGATCTATTCATAAATCTCACGCTCTCCCTCCAAGAGACTATGGTTATACTGAGATAGGATTTAGCCATGTACACCTAAGGGTACAATATTGAAGTAGAGCCTCACAATTCTGTATAATCTAGCTTACTAGCTAGAGACAATATAAAACAATGATTATCCTTGAATAATACTACTTTATACTCATGAGAAAATATATAACATAAACTAAACCTGCCATAGTATATACATATTCACCCATGAAATCTGATTTGGTAAAATCTGCTTAGAGGGTTATCCCAAACTATACCTACTATAGTTTATTAGATATTATATAGAAAATGCTTTGTAAAAACCTTTATGAGAGCCATGTAGTTAGATTTCCAAAATAAAAGTTTCCCTTATGCTCAACATATTACAAAAAGGGATAAAATATCCGAATATGTTATTAAACGTGGAAATCGTTAGATTGTATTAATAAGTTTAAAACTTAATAAAATACTTTGAGCTTGGCTTGTATCCCCCCTGAAAACATTAAAAACACGGAAAATGTAGGGGTATGAACTTACATTGAGTGGTTTGATTGAAGGATCGATACAGAAAGCTAGATGTTTAAGTGAAGTCTTGAACACAATTTGATCCTAATTAACACGTAATGACACATAAACGAGTCAACTGAGGGTATTTCACTACTAGATGTGATGGAGAACCACTATAGGGACTTGGAACTACTTGCACTAAGTGTTAGAACCTTAAAGGATTTCATGAGGGAGGTGTATGGCCACCTTAAAGGTGTGTGCAACCATGGGTGTGCGGCCCAAGGGGTGTGCGGTCGTACACTCATGATGAAAGGTGACTTTGTGGTGTTTTCAAGTTCCATACTTGCATCCATGAAGTGTTCTATGTATATACTTGAATTTAGTGCAAGTTAAGGGTCCTAGAAGTGGGTTTAGGGTCCTAGGGTGTGTGTGTGGTCGCATACGGGAGTGTGCTGCTGCACAAGGGTGTGTGCACCCGTACACAGGTGTGTGCGGTCGTACACCCCACATGAAGATGTCTAAAATGTCAATTCCAAGGTGCAATAAGGCTAGGGTCATGTCTATCTCGAGTATGGAAGTCAAACTCTCACTTTGGAGGGTGTTTCAAGAGTGTGCGGCCACCTTAAAGGGGGTGTGCGGCCGCACTCACTCCCAAACACGAAGAACATGACGAATATTGCACACTTAAGGCTTACATAGAGTGGTCTTTCATGGATATCAAGTTAGAGGATGAATTACTCACGTTCTTGAAGCTTAGGAGGGTTCACGGTTGAAGAAGCTTTAGAGAATGGTGTAGTGTGCGGCCAAGGAGTGAAAGGGATGAAAGGAAAGGGGTCTACCTTTTATATAAGAGTGGGTGTGCTGCCAGGAGGTGGGTGTACGACCGCACACCCATGTGTACGACCGTACACTCCTCTCAAAGGAGTGTATGGCCCGGTTTTGCTACAATACGCCCTGCTGACTCATGTCTAACCTCAAACTTGACTATACCCAAGCTTAGAACACTTAATTGAACCCTTAAATAGCACAATAAGTCAACAAAACAAGTTTAACATTTATTGAATTGGCTAAATGTACAATAAGAAGGTTCCGGGTTGTCACATCCAGTTTATCAGGGGAAAACCCTAGCTGACTCGTCAAGCTGGCTCATGCACTCATCATGTCCCCCTCGATAATTTTTCATTCAGACGATTTAAGCAGAAATAAGGTCTCAAACTCTAGATCTAGCCTCCCAAGGCTGAAATACCATGTAAAGTTGCGAGCTTTACGCCCGTGCATGGCATCTAGGGATCGGAACGCCAACATAAGCTCAATATAGGGTTAAATGCATAAAATTTTGCCTCTAACTTAATAAAGCTTGGATTTTTTGGCTCAAAGGACCTCATACAGACCAAATCTAATGTTTCAATATCATGTAATGCTCAAGTGACTCGATAACCAAAAGATGGATGGGAGAAAACCCTAAAACTCCTTAGAAAGAGATACAACAAAAGAGATGGTCAAGATGGTAGCTTTTTACCTCCAAACAGAAGCTAACACTGAAGAACACTGGATCCAAAAGTCCATCATCATTCCAAGACGTGTTGCTCTCTAATCTCCTTCCAAAAGTGCACAAGAATAACCAAATTTAACCTCTCTCTTTCTCCCACAACGAATGAATATTGTTTAGGGTTTCTCACAGAGTTCTAAGGTGACAAGAGAGGCGGATATGAAGGCTTAAAAGGTCCTTTAAATAGGACACAAACCCTGAAAATTAGGATTTTCTCACTCAACAACTACTCGTCGAGTTGGGGTCCTCCAACTCGTCGAGTAGACTCTAAAAATCACACAACCAATAACTCCTCTACTCGACGAGTTGCTCTAAAATTATGAAAGTAAATTAACTAAATATTATACCTGGAAGTCGGGATGTTACAAGTAGAGTCGAAGTATAGTCTCTATGTTCTCGGATGCAATATACTTTATTTACTCATTTTGGTTATGTGAAGAGTTGACGATGGAATGGTGGCAGACATGAGCCTATTGACTCGTTTTGAAAACGGAACAACCATAGGTTGGGAGTTTGGGTACATAACATGGTAAGCATGAAGCTTAGCGAGTTCCCCAAAATACCGCACATATCTCATTAGCCTCTTATGACTATACTCGAATAAGAACCTCCAGTCAATGTGTCTCGGTGGAACCCTCCGGTCCCACAGCTCGAGTGGACCCTCCGGTCCTAACTCAGTAAGCTCAGAATAATACACAACATAAATCATAAATACATAATGCAGGATATCACAATACTCAATATAAGCACATAAGATCATCCGGTCACATAAATATTACCGCACTAGGTAAGTATAGTGAGAAGACTCACCTCGTAAGCAAGCAATCAAATAATCTCGTACACGAATCTCCGAACTAGCCTCCGCCTAACACATAGGATAATTTTCTCTAATTAACACTTAATCACGACTCTAAATAAACTAAGTTATTTTCTCTCTCAGCTCTTGGAATGACCAAAAGACCATTTTACCCCTCCATGGTCCCCATAATTTTGTCTTGACCAAACCCTAAACTCAACAAAAGTTAACACTCGAGTTAACAGTACATGTTGACCCGACTCGCTGAGTGCATCTATGCGACTCATCGAGTCCCCATTGTTCCTTCAGAAATGTCACGAAAACCCAACTTAACTCGTCGAGTTGTCTCGTTAACTCGCCGAGTTACCCATGTCCAAACTCATCGGGGAAAAACCTAGCCGACTTGTCGAGTCATCTTATTGACTCGGCGGGTCCATTCAAACTGTTTTCTCATTCAGACGTTTTAAGGTAGATCTACAACTCTAAACTCCAGATCTAGCCCCCCAAGGCTCGAATGTCACGTAAAGCTGCGAGCTTTTACATTCATGCACGACATATGAGGCTCATAATGCCAATACAAACTCCGGCAAGGGTTAGATGCACAAAAGCTAGTCTCTATCTCAATAAAGCTCAGATCTTTGGGCTCTCAAGTCCTCCTACAGTCCAGATCTGAGGTTTCAACCCCATGATATGTTTAAACAACTCATTGTCTCAAGACAAATATGGGAAAACCCTAAAAACCTCCCTAAACTAAGATCTCACAAAGGAAGGTCACAATGGAAGCTTTTTACCTTTGCACTAAAGCTAATCACTGAAGACCTCTGGATCTACAACGCTTCCTTGATTAAACACGCCAAGCTCTCCAAATATCCTTCCAAAGATGTACAAAACTACTTAATTTAGCCCTCTCAATCTCTCTCTCTCTCTCTCTCACACACACACACACAAGTCAATATGATCGATTAGGGTTTCACACAAAGGAGTTGAATGGCTGGTGAGGCGAAAATGAGGGCTTAAGGCCCTTTAAATAGGACACAAACCTGGAAGATGAGGGTTTCCACTCACAGCGTCAACTCGCCGAGTTGGTCTCTGCGACTCGTCGAGTTGGTTGTAAAACCCACGTGGTCCAATCGAATCTACTCGATGAGCTGGGCATCCACTAGTCGAGTTGCTCAGTTTACTCATAAATATAATATATAAATATTATACCTGAGAGTCGGGATGTTACATCGGTAGAGCGACGAAAGGTCGCAAGCTATTGTTTTGTATGCATGAATATGTATTGTGGTATATGATATCCTAGGTAAACTCACCAAACATAGACTTACAACTATTGAATGACTGTTTTTTAGGTTGTTTTTTCGATCTTAAAAAGACTCTAACGTGACTTTAATCACATTAGATGATTTAATAATGTTTTTCGATTTCCGCTAAAACACTATTTTATGTTTAAATAAATGTACGGTAATGATCTTTTAATGAAAATGAGCTTTGGAATTATATTTTATATTTTTAAAAATGAATTTTTTTTGTTAAATATCGAGACGTTACATTAAAGGTTAAAACGAATAAGATAATTTGCCTTGATAAAACATGGGTAACAACCAAAAAAATCAACTTGGTGATTAAAATGAGAACATGTATGCCAAACAACTAAATCGATTTTTATATTTTCCCCCTCTCGAATTTTTGCTATGTCTACAAGTATAAATGGAAAGAAACAAAAGAAAAAGATAACAGTTAACATGGAAATATATGATTTTAGATGTTGAGTTATTGCGATTTATAAGGAAAGGATGTAATTATGCAACTGATTTTACGGTATCGTGACAAAGATAATAGAACGAGCGATTGAGCATTAAATATTTCGTTCAATATATAGATAGGATTATGTAATTATGTAATTTATTTGGCGGGCGAATAAAGATTTCGTTCAATTCAAAAACCAGAACTCTTTGTTGGCGTCCACCTCTCTAACTCCCCCTCATTCTTCCTCACTCCCCTTCTCTCTCACACATACACCCGCTATGGAGGATTCAGCCACCATCACCGGATCTTCCATCCTCTCCAAGCTCCAGTCGTCTTCAGATCTCTCCTCCATCCACTACCTTTTCTCCTCCTACCTCCACCCCTTCACCGTCATCATCAATAAACCCAAGAGGCAGTCCAAATCTTCAAAAATCAATGCCGAAGCGTCAGCTACTATCCAGTCGCTCGCCAAGACGTTCACTTCCTTCCTTAACAAAGCCCTAAATATTATCCCCACACGCCTGGATGAAACCCCCAAAATCGAATATTGTTACGCCTTCGAACTGTTTGAAGTGTACACGATTTGCCTCAGTTGTTTGGAATCTGTTTTGTCGGTACTGTCGTCTAAACCCCTTTCCGTTCAGTTCCATCTGATTCGGTTGATACATTGTTATGAAGACTGGGGCAGATACGAAGATGCACAGAATGAAGTGTTATCGGAGCTTGAGTATATTGGGAAAATATCGGGTGAAATAGGTGGGAATCTAAATCGAGGGTTTATTCCAGAATTAGGGAAAGGGAATGGTGACAAGGACGTTGCCGTGCTGATCATGGATGTAGTTGCGACGCAAGCCAACTGTGTTTTAAAAGGTCGAAGCAACTAATTTCTATGGTGAATGAAATCCAACCGTGGTTGAGGTAAATGCAAACTTGCTTGCATTTTATTGTTTAGTAACAATATGAACCGCTATACCCTATTTCATTGAGCACAAAAGCTAGTGTTGACTTGGTAGATTACTCTGATAATAATCCACTGCATTGATTCTCCGCCTCCACGCTCTCCTATCTGAATTCAACAATAATCAACTTTCAACAACACCAAAGAATTGATGTAACCTTGAAGTAATTGTTTTCTGGGTGTAATTAACGGCCAGTACACAATTCTTTGTTTAAATCAACCATATTCCATAGTATTTATGTCATCACCTCTAGTAATTTTATCTGAAATGGTGAGTTGTAAACATGACAGGTTTGTTGATGCGTGTACATATGATAGGCTGCACCAGTTGCTTGCGATTTGTCTGGGTAATTGTACATTGTTTCTGATTGGAGAACTTGCAAGCTTTGATGGGAGTCTGGTCCAAATTTTTTGTGTTTTAACATTGTCATAGTTTACAAAACCAACCATGAATGATCAAATGGAAAGGGTAGTTGGGATGCAAGTTTTAGCATCCATCTCACCAATTTCCTGTTGAAGTTTAATTTGTTTTATGGAAACATTTCTTATACATATTTATATGTTTTCTTTTTGCAGTTTGGGCCCATGGTTTGCAATGTAGTTTTTTCATAGCTGGATGATCAACACTTGTGTTTGCTCATGAATGCAAGGTACTTGTTAAATTTTTTGTTGTGTTTGCTCATTGTTAGTATAAATTAATGTACAATCCTTACAAAGCTGTCTTGAATATACATATAGCTGTATTGGACAGCTTTCTCATAGCTCTAAAGTAGATTCTAGGCTGTCTTTTCCAGCTTTGTATAGCTGTAATATTTAGTACTTTTCAGGTTTGGACTCTCATGTAGTTTTAAAGAGGCCCTGGTTTCAAGAATAGTTTTCCTTGTTCAGTTTCGTGCCTTTTGGAAAATTCATCAGTTTATTGTTTTTTTAAAGGCAATTGTCAAATGCTTATTTCAAATAGGAAAAAGCTATAGATAAGCTTTCATTGGATATATTCTTATACCCATGGATTTTATATATATATATATATATATATATATATATATATATATATATATATATATATATATATATATATATATATATATATGCGTTGAATGATCACGATTTTTAATTCAACTTTAAATGCTGTCTGTAACATAATTTTTTTCATACATATAGTGACACTGAGCTAATCTTAGAGAACAAAAAATTATCAATTCAATATGTTATTAGATAATAAACAAGTGTTGACTTACAGATGCAGTACATATGAAAGGGAAAGAGAGGACGACATGAAAAGTGTACTCACTATAGCTGCAGCTGCTTTCATACTCTCATTTGCTACAAAGGAAAATGTCGAGGTTTATTTTTTCTGAAGCATCATAAGACAGCTATAAATCATGTTTTATGTTGATTGTCTTTTTGATTATTAGTTATATGCTGAGCTTATGTTTGCCTTTACTCATTGCAGGAGAGTACTACTTTTCTTATGCATCTTATTTCAGCTGATGGGATGAAATATCTCTTTCCCTATTTGCACAATGTTGGTATACAGTTATACAGAATCAATAGAATAAAAGAGGTATAGAATATACCTTTTCATACTAATACTACACCCTTGATGTATAAATTATAATTATAATTATGCATGCATCATCAACAATAATGATGAGTTTCTTTTGTAGGCTGCAAAGTCACTCAAATTATGTAATGTCACCTAGCAGCATGGAACCGTGTATTTCTCTTTTGTAAAATGTTTACATCAAGTAGAGATGTGGTTTCCAGTGATCTCTCAGAGGATGCCATAGATGGTTTTGTCATAGATGCATCTGCAGAAAGTGCTTTTCTATTTAAAGCTATGGTTGAGCCAAGAGCACTCTGAGCAGACTCATAATATTCCTACCTTGCTGTACTATATTGTTGATATGCTATCACTTAAGGTTCTCGAATCGGGTCATTTCTAATAAAAAGCTAGCCTACCTCTATTCTTATTAACCATGTTCTTATCATATTGTTATGGTGCCTCACTGTTTGTTATGTTCCTTTATTACAGGGCTACATGGAGCATCATTCTGACATTTACGAGTCAATGATTAGATTTTTTACCTTGAAGAATATTCCTTTGCAAAAGTGCTTGACCATATGCTTTGGCAATCCAGAAGCCTTAGTCATGCACTTTGTGGTTCACCTTTGAGTGATGCATTCATCATGACATTTTCAAATCACTGTAACTTGTCCAAGTCTTTGGATTTTTGGATAAGTTGTTGTATGGAGCACTAGAAGGTTGATTTCAACAGGGTTTGTCCGTCATTTCTACTATTTCCTCCCCAGATTCTTATAAGCCTAATCATATAACAACACATGAAGTCAAGCAGGCTGCCTCTGATCTCATTAACAGTGTATGTATGATCCTTGGGTTGATACAACATATTTTATGTGATTACTGATACATCTAGCATTTACTCACAATTACCTCTTTCTTTATTTTAGGTTCCTTTGTCCAACAACTCATTATTCCTTGTTGCACAACTTTATTATGATTTGAGTGAAACTATGATTGCAAAGGGTTTAATGATCAAGTTACTTGATTTATTCTTCAATCTTGTATATTTAAAATTGCGTTACTTTTTTGCTTTTTACTATTTTATTCCCTTAACCTAGTAAGTTACAAAGTTGTACTTGTCATGCTTAATTGGCTGGGATTTCTTTGTCATTTTATTATTGTCAAAGGAATCAACTACTAATCAGGAAGGATTTGATATTGGGTTTGCTGAATGTTAGCCTTTGTAATCAGGTTGTAGTAACAGTCTTGGTTTAAAAAAGCGTGCTTGATGTGATGATGTGTCTGTTGCATTGCGTTGCGATGGGTTATGGGTAACAAACCTGTGGGGCGATGCGACCTACATGTTGCCAGGCAATGCGTCTGCTTCCAAGCGCATCCAGCGCATTATGCATTGGCGCATCATGGTCTGACCTATTTATTTAAATAATGTTAAAAAAAAGCCCATGCAACTATTAAATATTTCTGGCTGGCTCTACTTCTACCCTAGAGATCTACGTACCACTGTACCAGAATACAAAGAGGCACGACAAATTGATCACACGATCACAGTCTCACACAACAATCTTGTTCTTCTCTCTTTCTTTATCTATTAGTCTTCAACTCCTTTTCCCTCCTCATTCTTGATCGATAGTTAAGTTAGTAGTTAACCTTCTCTTCTCTTCTTCTCTGTTATTCTTTCTACTATCATTCATGGATATTGAGAATGGAGTTGATGCTTCATCCGACTTCAAAACAGATCCTGTAAGAAAGTATAGTGTGCAAGACCCTAACATTAGAAACAATTTTACATGCACTTTTTGTTTGAAAGTAACAAAGGGAGGTGCAAGCTGTATGAAACAACACCTTGTTGGAGGTTTTCCGAATGCTACTAAGTGCCCACAATGCCCTGATCATGTTCGGAAAGAAATGATAGATTATATGAAAATGAAACAAGAAGCAAGGGACAACATTCACATGGTATCAAGGATACAGGACCTTGATGATGACTATTATGGAGATGAAGAAGATTGTATTGAAATAACAGTTAGTAGCAAACTACCTCCCAGAAAGAAACCAAAATAGAAAGGGCCAATTGATATGTTTTTCACTCCAAAACCCGAAGATACAATTAAAGGTAGAAAAGGAGGGAAACAACAAACGATAAATGAGGTGTCGGAAAGAACTACGAGATAAAGCATGCCAAGAAATAGCAAAATGGTTCTATGATGCAGGTAATGTATTCCTTCACAGAAGCTGTTACATTTTTTTTTTTTGATAAACTTGTTATATGTTTATGATTTTTAATCTTATACTCTTATAGATTATAGAATTTGTTTAATGATGTTATTGTTGTGTACTTGTGTAGGCATTCCTTTCAATGCTGCAACATATGATAGTTTTTATATTATGATAGAAGCAATTGGTTAGTTTGGCCCTGGTATGAGACCACCAAGCATGTATGACTTAAGGGTTCCATTGCTGAGAAAAGAAGTAGCCACCGTTACAAAAAAAAAAGGAAGAACACAAGACAGAGTGGGCTCAAAAAGGTTGTTCGATCATGTCTGATGGGTGGCGTGATTCAGTCGTGCAAAAAGATATAATCAACTTTATGGTGAATTCTCCACATGGATTTTTCTTCATGAAATCCATGGATGTATCCGAAGTTTCAAAGGATGCAAACCTGTTGTTTGGCATTCTTGATGACATGGTTGAGGAGGTGGGAGAGGAAAATGTTATACAAGTTATCACAGATAACGCCTCGGCTTATGTTAAAGCAGGTAATAATGTATTTTTTCTAACTTTGTACTTTGTTTTATTTTATTCACTTTATTTTTTAATTAATGTTAATCAAATTTTAACATTTTATGGCTTTGTTTTCATATTTTTAGGAAAGTTATTGGAAGCCAAAAGACCACACCTCTACTGGACTCCATGTGCGGCGCATTGTATTGATCTTATGTTAGAGGACATTGGCAAGCAAATCCCTAAGGTGAAAAGTTCTTTGAAGAGATGTATGTTGGCAAATGGGTACATATATAACCATGTTCCTGTTGTAAACATGATGAGGAACTTTACCAAGCAAAGAAACTTGCATAGACCTGCTATTACTCGGTTTGTGACTCTTAATACTTAACTTATAATTTATGTAATTATATATATTATTCTGTTATGATTTTATATAATATTCCAATGTTACATCTGATAGGTTTGCAACATCATTCATCAGTTTGTCGCAATTTCATAAGCAAAAAGATAATTTAAGAAAAATGGTTTTGTCAAAAGAGTGGGAAAAAAGCAAGTGGGTTAAGGCTAATGACCTAATAGCAAACAAGATTAAAGTCTATTTTGTATCAGACTTGTTTTGGAGAAATATTCTATATTCTTTTAAGTTGACTAGACCACTTGTTAAGGTCCTTAGAATGGTGGATGGGGAAAAAAAGCTAGCTATGGGTTACATTTATGAGGCAATGGATCGAGCCAAGGAGACTATTCAGAAATCGTTTCTCAACAAAAAAGAGGAGTACAAGAAAGCTTTTCAGATTATTGATCAAAGGTGGGAATGTCAACTTCACCGACCCTTGCATGCAGTTGGACATTACTCAAATCCTGGAATCTTTTATGATAACAAAATTAACGCTTCTTGTGAAGAAGTTATGATTGGATTAAATGTTTGCATCGAGAGATTGGTTCCAGATTCTAGTATCCAAGACAAGATAATCACTGAATTAGCTACATATCAAAATGCAGACGCTTTATTTAGTAATAAAATGGCAATCAAGCAAAGGAAGACAAAAGCACCAGGTTAGATTAAATGTTAATTATATTATATTAATATTATAGATTTATAATTATGAAGTTAGATTAACATTTTTTTCAAACATTGTTTCCTACAGTTGAGTGGTGGATATCATATGGATCTTCAACCCCTAATTTGCAAAACTTTGCTGTACGTGTGCTTAGCCTCACATGTAGTGCAACAAGTTGTGAAAAAAACTAGGGAGCCTTTCAACATGTATGTTATGTGACATTAGGTTATTTTTTTTAATTACACATGCACTATGAAATGTCTAATGTGCTTTATCTCTTTCATTGTAGCTTCACACAAAAAAATGTAATAGATTGGCACATAGTAGACTAAATGATATGGTTTATGTGAAGTTCAATCGTTCCTTGAATCGTAGAACCAATAGAAAGGAAAATGTTGATCCTATCCTTTTGAATGAAATAGATGAGAGTAATGAGAGGTTGTTAGGGAGATTAGAGGAGGATAAAGATGATAATTTAGTGTTTGAGGGTGAAGATTTGACTTGGGATGCTGTGGAAAAAGCCTCAGGGGTAAATGAGCCTTTTTATTCAACTAGAGCATCAAGAGATGATAGAGGAAAAGGAATAGTTGGATCTAATGGACTTGGGTTGGTTGACGAAGAGATAGAAGAAGATATTGGCATGTCTGGTGATGAGGAGGGAGATATGGGTATGGAGCTTGGGTTTGACTTTGATGATGATTGATGAGGGATGACTTAGGATCTTTATTTTTTGGTTTCATTTTGTTGTTTGTATAACTATTAAATTTGTTTTCATTTTGCATGACCATTAGATTTTGATTTCATCTTGCATTGATTATGGTAAACATGCATTTTGCATTTTGGTTTTTCCATTATGGTTTTTGCATTCTGTTTAACTAATTATCATTACATTTGGTTACATTACTTATATATTTGCTTTTCGTTTTATATCTTTATTGCTTTTTAGTATATGGTAAACATATATTGGTAATTACTACTTGTGCGCCACACCTACGTGTTGCCAGCGCATCCGCATCTCGCATCGCACATCGGCCTCTCGGACCTTAATCGCATCAGTGCGCATTGCGCTTTTTTAAACCAAGGTAACAGTATTTAAAGAGGCCTCTTCGCAATTTTTGAGAGCTCAAAATCAAGTCTGCCTTTTCTTTTTTGTCAAATGTCAATTATGACAACTTATCCGCATCTGTTTGAAATTTCTCAAACCATAAGTAAGATCATGGTTGTTGAACTTGAATCTCATCATGCTTCCACTCTCCTAAAGTCCACTCTTTGATATTGTTTATATACAAAATAAATCTCTTAGAATGGTAGTCTGAGGAAGTAAATTATTATTTTGGCAGTAAAGTTGTGTTTAGTTCTCAATATGCAGGTAAAATAAATCATGAACTCCGAAAGAACTTTATGTTCTTTCTTAGTTGTAAAAAACTAGAAACATCCTGTTGATTTATAGTCATCATATCTGTTGCAAATGTATATTTTCTATTGGGAACGAGTAATTGGACATTGTTTCATTATTCCATAGGTATGCTGTGTAGTTAATAATGGTTTTGATATTGACCACAATACATATCTTATGATGGTTATGACTTTTTTTTTCTTGCTGACCTCTATTGAGACAATCATCCTCGTTTGCTGTGGTGAATTTTCAGTTTAGTGGGTTACTTAAAACTTAATATTTTCTTGATGAGCTCCCTCTCTTATCTAGGCTCTTTATCATGCAAAAGAAGCACATGATTTGCGTACCAAACTTTTTCAAAAGAATTTTCAATGCTTAATAGAGCCCTCGAATGATATTTTTGATGCCACTACAGAAACCATTCAGAAACACATATATGGCCTTGAGACTTTCCACATGCATTCTGCACTGGCTACATCAGCTTGGCCTTGTAATGAGGGTTCAGGTGACTTTGAGGACTGTATTTTGACTCCATGGAATCTACTTAAAGTTTATCTTGAAAGCACTCTTCAAGTATAATTTGCAAACTCTATTAAGCTTAACTTTTTTTTTAATGTTAATTTTCTGTTACATGTGTGGGTAATGTAATGTAAATCAGGATGGGACCATTCAAGAATTTGTTGGAAATGGATCGGATGCCAAAACTCTTTTATTATGGGGAAAATACATCTCTTTTTTCCAAGATTTTCCCATCTTTGTAATTGGATTCTCTTGTGCTTTAGGTATGTACTTTTATACTTGTGTTTTCTCTCATATATGTTAAAGCTACATTTGGCTTGTTATTCACTCAGTAAGGTCACTTACAAAGCATGGATACCTACAAGTGCCTTGTTGGTTACTTGTACCCTAAAGGCTAAACAAGCTTATAACTATGTTTGAGATAGAACAAGTCTGTCATTTCATTTGCATATGAATGAAGTATTTAGTCCCTATGAGTTGTATATGGTGGAAAACTGGCATCAATAGGCATCCAATTAATAATATCATTTATTTCTTCAGGAAAACTTTATTGTGAGCAAAAACTTTGGGATTTAGTTGAAAGGGAACTAGAAAGTGGCAAGCATATATTGGCTGATAGCTGCAGTCTCATTTCTTGGTTGAAGTGCATATTGGTTTTGGAGGTTATGGTTGACTAGCAACTTGGCGATCTATTCCAAAGCTGTTTCTATTGCACTTCTGGTGATGAACTATTGGGATTATCTCTGTATAGATTTGCTACAGATAAGCTGAAACTTTCTGAATGGAAAAACTGTGTTAGTGATTCTGTAGAAGGAACACAATGTTCTGTGATGCTGTTTTGATAGGTGGGAATTCATCTAACTATTGCTCCTAAATTAGTGGGCACGTAACCAGGAAGCGTAAGAAAAACATGAAGAGTTATACAAAGCAACGGATAACTTCTTGGCTGATAGCTGCAGTCTCATTTCTTGGTTGAAGTGCATATTGGTTTTGGAGGTTATGGTTGACCAGCAACTTGGCGATCTATTCCAAAGCTGTTTCTATTGCACTTATGGTGATGAACTATTGGGATTATCTCTGTATAGATTTGCTACAGATAAGCTGAAACTTTCTGAATGGAAAAACTGTGTTAGTGATTCTGTAGAAGGAACACAATGTTCTGTGATGCTGTTTTGATAGGTGGGAATTCATCTAACTATTGCTCCTAAATTAGTGGGCACGTAACCAGGAAGCGTAAGAAAAACATGAAGAGTTATACAAAGCAACGGATAACTTCCAGAATGATTACCAGATCCTGTAAACAAAGGGTTGAATATGCTCAAAATAAGGTTGACTGCATTGCTACTTGTGAGTGTGAGTGTGTTTCTTATGAAGTGAAGTGTTGGCATTGTCTTCCTAATGAAATTATGAAATCCATGTCGTTGACAAGTGTTATACAATTGAAATGGGAATGCATCCGCAGAAACACATTTTCACTGGGATAGGTATGCATGAATATGATCAAAATAGCTTGAAAACATCAACTTTTGTTATTATTGAAAATTGAAGGTCTTGTACATGGCCAAGAAAATGCTTGGGTGTTGGTGGTGAAACTGAGAGAGAGCACATGAAGTACTCTTAGAGAGCACAACAAAAACACATTTCATCCCTCATGTTTTTCGATTTCAGTTTCTTTCTTAGCCGAGTTAATTGAGAAGAATGTGACCACAAATGTCTTTGCTGTTGAGCATGCATCAATCAATCCTCTACAACATATGTTGGTTTTCACTGGGTAGAAGGTAAGGTAATTGCAATCACATGCTTGATTGTTTTGCTATATTTCTACAATCAGATACATAGTTGCATGTAATCGATTGCCAGAGAAGAGTTTTTTCTCAATTTGGTTTGTAAAAGTTTTTTCTGTGAAACGAAACAATTTTTCCTTTTCATTTTACTAACACGTGATCTGTTTGCTATTTGTTTTTCTAGGAAAGATGGTTGTGATATGTCCTTCATTCCCTAACCAATACCAATACTTGTGTCTGGATTAAAGCTTGCCTTCATACTGTGTCGTGAGGTTCCCGTAATCTTTCACAAGGTTAACAACTATTTCACCCTTTCGTTCTCTTCGTCTCTTCTTGAAAGTTAGATTAAATGAAGCTTCTTAGATATTGATGATTGTGATACTTATAGAATCTTATGATGTTCATGAATAAGTATATCTTACTAGAGAAAGAGTTTGTTAAAATTCAATGGTTAAATGATGCCACAGGTGTCACGGTTGCTTGCTGTTTTGTTAAAATTCAATGGTTAAAATATACAGCTGTTAGGGCATGTTTGGTCATTTGAGTTTGAGATTTTGTTGATATATATATATATATATATATATATATATATATATATATACTCTAAAAGACAATCTTAGATGGATATTCGTATGACAAATTTTCTCAGAGATGTGGAGAATCTATGGTTTGGCCCTTGTTGGAAGCACATGCTTTTGGGTGAATGTTTAGAAAACAAGCAGCTTGAATCTGTACAAAAGAAATTGATGAAGGATTTGAAATGGGTGTGTAAAGTTGATGCATATGAAAGCATTATCAAACTTATAATCGGATGTGTTAGGCAAGAAGAATGGATATCATAATTAATTTTGAAGAAAGGTTGCTATGTTAATGTTGATGAAGATGGAAGTTGTATGGCATATAATTCTATCTCTAGCAAGCAAGGAAAAAACAAAATTGACAACTTATCCAAACTGATATTAAATGCACTCCATGAAAGCATGAGGTCTACCGCATGCCTTGTGTTGCCAGTATATCTTCCACATTTGAAAGACGTTGCAAATTTCAGGAAAAGGAAAAGGATTCTTGTGCAGTCTTCCCTTTGATTGATCCATTAGATGCCTACTATTTGCTCAATCCAGGTGCTGACCTTCCCAACACAGAAGCTGCATTTAAGAATTGGTTTAAAGATCAAAATCTCTAGGCATAATAATTATTTGTTTTATTATTTTGTTGAATTAGGAAAAAAAAACTTCAAAATATGTTTGTAATAATTCAATGCAATGCAGTAGGGGAAGATTGGGAGGTCACCTAGTGTGGCCTTAAAAGTCCATGACCTTTTCATGTACTTTGGCCATGGAAGTGGTAGGTATGTTTTGTTTGTATGAAACTATTTATCTTTGTTTGATACATTTATTTTTGGGTTTTGATTTAGGAGAACAATAAATCCCGGGTGATGAGATTGAGAAATTAGATGAATGCACTGCTACTGTATTAATGGGATGCAGAAGCGGATCTTTATTCCTGAATGGATCGTACGTCCCAAAGGATGCCCCCTTGTATTATTTGTCTGCAGGTTCGCCTGTAATAGTTGCTAACTTATGGGAGGTAACAGACAATGATATTAACCGCTTTGGTAAGGCATTGATTCGTGCATGGATAACAAGAAGATCAACTAGTAGTTCAATGAATATGAACATGAACATAGATGAAGAACATAAAAGAAAATGAAAAGGAAAAGAAAAAGGAGGGAGGAAGCAGAGAAAAACATCAAGAAAGATATCTTGTTGTACAAACAGAAGACCAAGGATTGGGCAGTCCCGACAAGCGTGCACCCTTCCTTACTTAACCAGAGCTTCACCCGTATGTTATGGTGTCCCTACATGCATTACAAACAAGGATTTGTGACACCTACCATGGATTGGATTTGAGGTTTATGTCAAATGAAATGAAACAAGTGTAGACCATTGTTGGCTACCAATACCATTACTTGTATTTATTTTATTTTATTTTATTTACAGAAAATTGATTTTTTTTATTAATTTAATTATCATCGTACAACAAGTAAGATGGTAAACGAGCAACAAGCTGCGCCGCTAAGCCTTTTGTATGGTAAAACTAATTCTTTTAAAGATTACATCCATAGATGTAGAGGATATAATATTGCTATAATAATATGTTGTATTCTATTAAGAAGTTCTACTACATCCAACCCAAGGAAACCAAACGTATCAAATGCAAATGGTATGAACACGTTGATTTTTCATGCACGATTTCTCATGTTTGGTGACTTTGTTTGTAGTAGTTTTTAAAGCTGTTTGTCCTGCCGTGAAACCCCGAACCCTCAAGCCTACGAGAGGGGATACCCATGTAAGGTCCAAACGTGTATTTCTCTCCGACCCATCCAAAAATCAAAATGTCAGCCGGTTTGAGGGTTGAGCTTCTTTCTGCTTGGTCAGTCATGAAATTCAATGGTGCCTCTTTTTTAGCGGAAACCCCGACACTTAAATATGTCAAACAAAACATCCCTAACCATATCATATTTGAACCCTGAAAGTTCTTTACAGTGAACTGCATACTCTCAAATAGTCTAAACATGCCTTGCGACACACAAACATATATTATCAGCTGAGAATATTGGAATCATGAATCGATATTTGAGGATAGTACGATACTCCATAGGAGACATATGTTGGCTAAACCTATCTATAGGGTTAAGTAGAAGAAAATCTTGAACATATGGTGCACGTAAGCCCTGAAAAACAGCTTTCTGCCGAGCCGTCATGTCGAGATGTACTTTTATATCTTGGACAATTTTACGAAAAAGGGCACTCGCCAGTGTATTCTGGGATTTAAGGGGGGGGGGGGGGAGTGTCTTTAGTAGTAAAAATGCTAAGGTCAAAATCCAGAAGCTTGTTACGAAGAGAAGTTAAGGTACAATCATAATCAGAATTCATACCATATATGTCGCTATCCCATAAGATGTCGTCTTGCAATACCCAAGATTGGGCCCTTGAGGCAACAAAAACATACGAGGTAGCCTCTATTGCTGATTATAAACCCAAACCACCAAACCTAATGGGTAAGGAAGCAATTTACCACTGTATGCCGCCTCTTCCATGTGAACGGGTTGACACGTTCTCATCCCAAAGAAAAGCTTAGCAATAGGAGCTCACTCCGGGGGTCAGACAATTGTAGAAGAAGGCGCATCAAATTCACGGCATTTTCGGTTCTCTTTATGGCTAAGCTGCTAATGAAACTAGTATCTCTACTACCAACTCCCCTAAGAAGTTTCACCCCCAAAGGCGGCTTCCCGATGCCAGTCGGGAATATCCCCTCACGTAGCTTCCTACCATCACACGAAGACCAAAAGAGCTCGGTTTTCTTGATATTCAGCTGAAGGTCCAACTTTGGGCCAATCACCGTAATGATGTCTAACGCTTTGACCACCTCCTCTGAATATCCAATAAGTGGGCCATCATCAAGGTACCATGCATGAAGGAGAAGCTTGCAATTGTCTCTAATATTATATAAGAGCGGGTGCAACACAAGGGCAACAAAACAAGGGTCGAACTCACGACCTTTCGCAATCAAGGAAAACGCCTTTACTATGAAGAAGCTATGCATGAACAAGGACAAGATGTAAGTATAGATTAGTATTATAATCATATAAAGTTTATGTTAAAGTTTAAGCTTATATAGATTGTACATGCATTAATAACCATTAATTTTTTTTTGCAGGAACTAAACAGACAACCAAGAGGAAAAAGAGCAAGTAAGAGAACAGTACGACCACCCAGAACTAATCGAGCTAGAATATATGATTATCAAACCGCACTTACGACGAGATGCAATCCAACTTGAATGATGTTGCTGACCTAAGAAGAGAGAGACGAGTATATTCTTTTATTATTTTCATTTTCTTCTAATGACTATAATTACATTTATAAATGATTAATTACGTGATTTTGATATGTATGAATACATTGTCCTTTTGATCTGAAATTCCGTCTCATGAACCAACCATCACTACTTATAAGAGGCTTTAATTCGACTCTAAATGAAATCCCGGCTGCTCTTTGTCTTGATGAGCTATTACCACTATGGACAAGGGAGTATCAACGTTTCACTGGAATACCTTTTGTGTTCGATGCATCACAACCTCAAGTAATAAGAAATGATTATAGTGTCCAATCTAGCTTTGTAAGTCAAGTAATTCTAGCATTAACATTTAATAAATTTTTATATAACTGAAAATTTTGTTTTCCTCATGATGAACCTTAAAGCCTTCCCGAGACCAAGCCATGGTAGTGGAGGAAGCGATGATTGTATCCTAATCAATGCCAATTCAAGTACAACTTCCCACCAATAGGAACACTGTAGCTACTGAGACAATGAACAAGGGAAAAGCTATTGTTGAGGAGGATTTGACAGGTATGCATGTTCATACTTATGACATTTATCAAATTCTGGGTTTAGTTATTCATTATCTTGTTAAATTATAGGTCCAAAAAAATACTATATATTGGAGAAAGGTCAGTGAACACTTTTATGTTTCATTATGTTATATATTTTGTCTTTACTTTTGCAAATTATATTTCTTGAAATCTTTCATTAGAGAATTTGTAGTGATTTGGGTTTTACTTTTGCAAAATCATATTTCTACCAACTTTGATAAAAGCTATATTCAAAATTACGCATCCAATGCTACAAATCTTTCCATAAGATTTTTATTTTTATAATTACTATTTTATGATTAGCACCCAAATCAACCAAACCTTTTATTAACAACTATTATCTAATGATCAATTTGTATGAGATTTGAATTGTTTTAGTTCCCGCATAACACTTGAGGTTAGCAGTGAAGTGTTGCGAGACAGCGAGAGAGAGATCCCCCATGGGGTGCTAATGAGGATCTACCCAAGGCTACATTCCTAGTATTTGATCCCGAGCCCGGGCCCGAGCCCGATCCCGATCCCGCTCTCACTCTTGCTGTAACTCTCACTCCCGCTTAGGAGAGCACTCCATTGGGTCGCTCGACCGATGAACTCCTCAGGTATTTAAAGTTAAATTTGACCAAGCAAGTATTTATATTTTCCATAAAAGCTTTTGTTCTCTTTATGGGTGTGTTCGACAAAATTAGCTGGTACCAGGTGGCTTGTAGCATTTTGTTAAACGCCACATGAAATAACATTTGGATTTGGAGCGTTTTGTTTAAACTAAACGCTAGAAGCTTGTAGTGCCGAATGAGACTTTCTGTTTAAAACAGAGCGTTTTGTCAAACGCTAGAAGCTAGAAGCTCTCAAATGCTCAGTGCTGAACACACCCTATGTCACTTTTGTGTAATTTAATTCAGAATCTTTGTTGTTGATATATACAGGCAACTAAAGGATCTTCTTAATGCATCACCAACCGGAACAGTGTCTCTTAATGATTTTGTGTTGGATCTTTTGAGGACAGAGGCTGCTCATTTAGTTCTTCAGATATTTGGTATTTTTCCCCCTAAACATACTTTGCAAAATTATACTTTATATATATCGAGTGGTAACGTAGAAATAATGGAATTTCAGATTTGGTGAGTGTTGAACATGACTCTTTATATGGGAAGCAACAATACTTTTATTAAGACACTTGAGGAGAACTTACACTTTGTGAGAGTACAACATACTTTGCTTTATTTGAGGCTTTCTTGGATACTTAGATGTTGGATGGTTTGGAGCAAATGAGCTCCACACCTATTTATAGTTGTTTCCACCTCCTTATAGGAAGTTTCTAGATCTTCCTACAAGTTACTTACATTCATGAGTATTCTAGAATCTTCTACCATAATCTATATCTATTACATGCTTAGATATGTTTCTAGAATGTTCTATAATGCCCTAGATTAGTTTAGATGTTCTTGTGTCTTCCATAGTGTTCTAGAATGTTCCATAACCTTCCAGGGTCTTCCATGTCATTCTAGAGTATTCTAAACTGTTCTAGTATATTCTTGAGTCTTCTATAGTCTTCCATAATGTTCTAGAATCTTCCAGAGCAATTTTAAACAAGCTAACTTCTTCTAGATAATATTGTCTCTAATGGGCTAGTGATGATCTTTAACAGTGAGTGGGGGTTACATAATTGTAGAACAATAGGATCCCTATGAAGATGTTCTAATTTCCAAAGGTCGGGAGATGTAAGCATTACATTTGTGATTTGTCTACATCTAACGTCCAAGTACTTAAAACCTTTTACATACGTATGACAACTGGTAATTGTTGCATTGTGAACATGCATATTCTCGATTTTGGTTTTCTTACTTCTTAAAGTGAAAGAACTACATACTTTTGTGACATTGGTTAAGATGATGACATGCATACAAATTTACTCAATCTGAGTACTTCCCTAGTACTCTCTGCCTAGATCGATGACTCTTTACTTGTTTCTTGATTAGTTTTTTTTGATGAATTCCAATCATTTTAAGAACATTTCACAAACCTCTCCAAATGATTGTATCAAGTTATTTTACTTATTTTTAAAATAATTATGGAGGTATGGAAACACATCACAACATGAACATAATGTGAAAAGAGAAATGGTTTGAAGTGATATGACATGATAATTAAGCAGGTCTTGATAGGGTTAAGACCTATGTAATCGCTTGTTGTATTTCTTCAAATAATTTTGTTCTAGCGGTGTCGTGGTACGTGCCCAATGTAATGTCAAGAAATAGTTAAGATAATTGAAACATACATAAGAAGGGTTTTCAAAATATTTTATGCCAAAAAACCTACAAATGCTACCCATTTGTTGGTTACCAAAAATATTTTTCTTTTACGTTTCTTTTAGGATTGGTAAACGAAGTTGTAGAATTTTTAATATGGGTATTTTTAACTTTCAGTATTTTGTTAATAAATTTGATAAAATTAAACTGTAAATACTTAGGAAAACAGTCAACAAATTAATGAACAAAAGCATAATGATATGGAAATGATTTCGTGATTTACTTGAGGTGAGTTTTAGAAGAAAAAAAAATCTAAGGTTAAATCCATCAAAACTATGGTTTAACTATCGAAATAACATCTTTCACGTTTTATTATCTTATTATTTGTTTCTGTTTTAATCGCTAAGTATACGTTTTATTGAATGGGAAGTGATTCGTACACAACAATTTTTTGTCATACACAACAATTTATATATTATTGAGTTGTACAGTACAACATTTTAAAACACCAATTGTTGTGTATGAAGAAAAATTGTTGTGTACAAATCATCTCCCTTATTGAATAGTAAATAACTATTAAAAAAAATGGATAAAGCATTTTTATAAAATAATGTTGAAAAAACAATCATTAATAAATTCGGATGCTTATCCCGGAACAATTGCAAACTATATTAGCATTTATTAATTATAGAATTAAAAGTATTATGTTGTGGTTTTATTCCGGAATATTATCAATTTTTTTGTTTATTTTAATATGTAAGCGTCATAAATAAAATCAATAGACCAATACAACTCTCGTATACAAATTCATGACTCCTATAATCATTTTACACAATTTGACATAATATTTGTTTCTTAAATTACGTTTAGCTTGTGTCAACTTTACTTAATAATTTGGAATATGTTCTGATCATAGGCAAGTGAATAATGAAAATCTACCAAAATATATCTACATTCACTTGTAGCTAATTCCAATACCATCTACCAATTACACATAAAGATATTCTTGAGTATAGTTAAAAATTACAAATTCAAATTATTAGGAACATATTGACGTTTTATTATTATTGTGAATTTCTTAATATTTTTACTATCATTAAATTATTCATTTGATAGCACAAAGTCCAAAACATTGCATTGGTTCCTGGTTTTATTCCAAATGCCACTTTTTTTTTTTTTTTTTATAAGTATAGAACACACAAGAAACTCTAATCACAAACCAAAATTTGTTTGACCCCTACATTGGAACATTGGTTGGACTATGATTGAAATCAGAATCATGGTCTTTTTAAGCCATTAAATGCTATTATATAGGAAAATTTTTGTTGTCGCCGTTTTTGTAGAAGGGTTGCCGGCCTATGCTTGCACCAAATTGAATGTAGCAACCACTAAAAGGGGCAATGTATTATAATGCCATAAACAGAAAAAAACATTATTCTTTGAAATCACCAAATGGTTACTTTTTGGTACAAACTAACTCTGAAATCACCATCCCAAGCAAAAGGAATATAAATCAAAATATAAACCTTTTAAAAACAAAAGATTTGTAAATCAACATATACACTAAAATTCAATAAATTCGGATACTATAATACAATAAAAATATGATGTTATAAACAATTAAGTAGGGTAATATAATGTTTTTTAAGTACAATTCAATCAAACAGGATGCAACAATCCACTAAAAATATGATGTTATAAACAATTAAGTAGGGTAATATAATGTTTTTTAAGTACAATTCAATCAAGCAGAATAACGAAAATTGGTGTCAAGAAGTCCACCGTATTTCTAGTTCTTAGCTATCAAAATATGATTATTTTAAGAAGAAGTTGAATTATATATAACTACAACTTAATGAGAAAAAGACCCTAAGTGAGACTCATATGAATAATATATTCACATAATTTCGTGAGTCCTGATAGATGCGAGATGCATCTTTGAGTTCTGCATAGCTAAACCACACTTTTTTGAACGATTATTTTAATAAAATGTGAGGACACCAGCAAGAACTTGAGCCAAGTACAAGAAACCTAAGAGCAATAAACAAAAACCCCTACCAAATCCACAACCCCAACATCTACCAAATCTAAACAACACCAAGAATTAGGAATGCAACCTAACAAAGAACCAAATACAAATTTATGTGAGAACAATAAACACCATGCAATCTATGAGCAGATGAAAAAGCTTGGAATTATAGGGAACTTGAGAAAGAAATATTGTAGTCCTAATAAACAAAGCACAAAAGCAATCTAAAGCCCATAATTAAATCCCAAAGAGAATCATATGTAGTTGGTAAAAATTATCGGATATTACCGAGCATATCCGGGTTCTAGCCTCCCCTACAGTCTTATCAACCGAATATTGCTGAGCATATCTGGGTGCTGGCCTCCCCTTCGGTCTTATCAACCGGATACGGGGTCTAATTCACCCCTACCACTACCACATAATATCATAACATACTAGAAAATAAATCGTAACAAATAGTGGTGTACCAGACAATTATCACAAAGACAATCATCTAACTATAAACAATTACTAGTGGATCCCCCTTCGTACCTTAGGCCCACTGCTACTGGGAAGGTAACTCACCTCGCACTGCTAAAGTCCTGCGGATAAAACTCTATTTGTTGGACGACAATACACGATTAACAATTGGGTTCTAATCAATAAGCATAACTTCAAACCTGGTGTGAAAAGACCATTTTACACCTAACATAGCCTTGACTAACACTATGGCTCAAACTGAAATCTGAAAGGCCCAAAATGCCAATTGACCAATCAATTGCCCTATTTTCCAAATTGGGCCCAAACCTCTCTAATGGACCTTATCCTAAAGCCAAATAATTTCCTTGGTTTAAAAACCTGTTTTCCTGATGTCTACGAAGGCCCACAACAACTTAGTCCAAGAAATGGCCCAACCCAAGGCCCATAATTGCAAACTCCACTCTGTCTGAGTACAGAGGGCGTACTCACTAGTACGCTGCATGCACTTGTTTAATGGCTTGTACGTTGCGTGTATTGGTTGTACGCCCAACGTACTCCCTTCTTAATCCCACTTTTTCCATTAAGCACTTAATTCTTAGTCTATATGTCCAAACCACAGATCTAAGTCCCAAATAACGTCTAGACCCATAAAGTCATTGGCTTGGTGAGTTTGCATGGCTTAAATGAACCCAAACTCCAAATATAACACTCTACTACCAAGGAAATGGTTCTAACTCATGCATGGATGGATTTAAACCCTAAAGGTGCCAAATTTATGGACCTTAAGCCTTAGAAACACCAATAGGAGCAACTCAAAACTCCTGGAATGAAATCAAGACCACTAGATCCCATACTTGGGGACCAAAATGAACCAAAACTCATAAATGGTAGATCTAAGACATCAATGATCAAGTTCAAATCTTTATACATCCAACAAGCTGGAAACGAGACACATAAGCCAAATTCATAAGATCTTCCTTGATTCCCATCCTTGCACCTGTTGGATTAGATGTCTAAGCCCGTAACTATTATTGGTATATAGCATGGTACATTTGGGTTGCCTATTATCAGGACAATTTATTAGGATGGACTCTTGACAAAAGGTTATATATGATTTATTAATATATTATAAGTTATAATATATTAATATGAAATCATATGGTTTTAATTAGTATCGATCAAGAATTAATTTGGAATTAACTTGGTGATCAAAAGAGACTAATTAAATCTATATGGACTAATTATGTTAATTAGTTATATTTATATGTGTTGGTCTTATGATCCATGTTGGACTAAGTTTATGTATGGATACATAAAGAGTTGGGTCACATGAACCATGGATCATAAAACCCATGAGTATGGATTTGGGTTATACCCATGACTCTTGAAATCCCACATATAAATATGTACTCCTTTGCCTTAAATCTCCACTTATAATATTCTTGGAGTTCATGGTGTTTTTGGGTGCATGGAATTCTTTCTCAAGTTCCTCCTTTGTCCATGATGTGTTTTGAATCCACTTGAGGCTTCCACACTACTGGGGCTAAGCTCTTTAAGGCCGGATACTATTGGATTAGGTGTCTAAGTTTATAACTATTTCTGGAATGTACTTGACCCGATTAGCATGGTCCATTTGGGTTGCATGGCATCATGCATTTGGATAGACTAAAAATAGAGATATAACACTTAAGGTTTATTAATATATTATAAGTTCTAATATATTAATAATATTATTTAATTAGTATTGATCAAGAATTAATTAAGTGATCAAAAGAAGACTAATTAAATATATGGGTTGATTGTGTAAATCACCCATACTTGTATAATGGGCTATGCTCCATGGATTATCAAGTTGGGCTCAAACCCATAGGATGCTCCATGGAGGCTCCATGGTGTTTTTGAACCCATGGATCCAAGAAATGAAGAGTCATGTCAATTAGGGTTTACATGGTGTAACCCTAGTTATGACACACTATATAAGCAACATGTTATAGACCAAAATCGGCACTAAGCAAGAATTGTAAGGGCAAGCTGATTTCAAGAAGTGTATCATATCTCTCTAAGTCATTCCAAGTGCATTTGGTGTTGTGTGAGACATCTGAGGCATCACACTTGAAGTGCTAGGCTCACAAGGTTCTCAAGGAATTCAAGCAACTAAAGGTATGTATTTCTTACTATCTTTTATGTTTAAATGTTCCCCAAATATGCTAGATAGGTCATGAACCTTGGAAAAACAAATTTGCATGTATCATAGATAAAACATAGATCCAAGGTTTCTAGGGTTGCATGTACACCATAAGAGTGTTAGAATGCTCAAAACCCTTTAGTGGTATCAGAGCCTAGGCTTGTTTGGTTGATACTTGATGCAAAATTGTGAAAAACTCTGTTTTTCTACATTCTACAGCATGAACTCGACGAGTCCATGAGTAAACTCATCCTAATCGTCGAGTAGGTTCATGCACTTGACGAGTAGGAGCCCCTGAATGCAGATTTTCGAGTTTTGCTGCTGGAAATGGACTAGAAACATTACCCTAAATTGTTTTGGTGTTTTAAAACTTGTTTTAGAATGTGTAATGGTTGTTCCAATCCATTTACAATGGCTAATATCAAAATTTCATGTTTATATGTGTTCATATGTTCTTGAAATTTGGATAGGAATATTCATGTTCTTATGAGTTCTTGATAGATCATAGGAATTACTTGTTAAAATTGTTTAATGTTTAATTCATGATCATTATGTGTTTTAATAGAATCCATAATTTGTACTTAAGTTATTGATTACCAAAAGTCTTTTTTTAAGTCCATTAAAAAAAACACATAGGTTACATAAAATGAAAAGTCACTCATTTTATTAAATCATTAACTCATAAGTTATGAAAGATGAAAAGTTTTGAAAGTTACAAAACTTGCCCTCAAGTTTTGGAACATGTAAAGTCACTCTAAAAACTTTAGTTCCAACCCCTAGAATTTTAAAAGTTAAAATTCAACCCTTATACTTTATAATATTATAAGTTTAATAACAATTATATATGTATAAGATCAAGTCGTTTTACCGTTAGTAGACCTCATTCACGAAGCCGGTCTATAAGGGGGGTATAAGGTTGTTGCCTATAAAACGGCAGCTTAATGGGTGTCCACTCTCACCCACCGCTTTCCTGATCGGTGGAGGGTCGTTAGCCATGAAATTAAATCTTCATTAAAAGTATGATGAATATAAAGTAACTAAATGTTTTTTTTATAAATGCCTAATCTTAGTTACTTTAGGAAATGTGAATAAGGTGTTAACCCATGAAATTACACTTTGCACTTTGATTAAGTCGTTATTGGAGCGTGTGTGGTTAACCGGCACACTAACCTGGACTTAACAAGGTAGGAAAAGGGTAACTTAATATTTATCATAGTATTGGTGGAGCGCGTGTGTTTAACCGGCACATCGATTGAGGGGTAAATATTAAGGGTACCAAGTAATTTACATGGTTACTTCACACCTTGTTTTGTGATCCTCGGCATCCTAGTCACAAAACTTGAATGGCACACTCGAGATTGAAACATGCCATTGAAAAGTTCAATGAATCTTAAAGAATCTAGGAGTTTCAAAAACCAATTAAAACATAATAATTTATTTCATTTTCATGGTGGAAATTGGTGAATCGTCATTCACCTACCTTCAAATAGTTTATAGCTTGGATTACGGCATCCCTCTTCTAAGTTATAAAATATTGTGTTGGGTCCTAGCCTTAATATTACATTTAGGTGTTTTATTAAGACCTATCTTTATATCTAATCTAAACTTGTCTTTCTTGTTTTTTAGATGTCTTCCAACAATGTTGCTTCTAGCTCAAACCCTACCGACTCCTTCTTTCTAATGAACCTTTGTGGGAGAGTCATCTTTGATGGATCCAACTTTATGGATTGGATCAGGAACATCAGGATGGTCACTCGGTATGAGGACAAAGAATATGTCCTCGACAAGGAGGTTAAAGAACTCGTGCCGTCTGCTACTTCCGAGGAGATCGTTGAATATCAGGCCCATGAAAGATATGCTACCAAAGTGGCATGCATCATGTTGGCCACTATGACAGCCGAACTCCAAAAGTCCTATGAGGACTACTATCCTTTTGAGATGCACCGGGATTTGATGGACCGCTACCATCAGAGTGCTCGTCAAGAGCGATATGAAATCATCTCCTCCATGATAACAACTCGGATGAAGGATGGTGAACCCATCACGGGCCACATACACAAAATGCAAAGGTATGTGGACCGTTTGCTGAAACTGAATGTGAACTTCCCCGAGGAGTTGGCAATAGATATCATTTTGCACTCCTTACCTTCGTGTTATGATCAATTCCGCATGACGTACCACATGAACAAGGAGGAAGTTACCCTCAGCAAGCTTCAAGGACTCTTGAAGACCGTCGAAAGTGGTCTTAAGGGTAAATCGTTTGTTGCAACTCCTACTCCAAACTCCACCCCTATCTTGGCAATTGGGAAAGGTAGAGGAAAGAAGAGGAATAACCCTTCGAAGGGTACCTAGGGAAATACCCTTGATGGATCCTCTTCATGTTGAACCAAGAAAGGTTTTGTCACTCCTTCTTCTGGCCCAAAAGAGGCTGAATGCTCCTACTGCCATGAAAAGTTGCATTGGAAGCGGAACTGCCTAAAGTACCAGCAAGATGTTAAGGATGGGAAAGTAAAACCCAACCATGCAGGTATTTACATTATATTATCTAATAACTCACCCCATTCTAATTCTTGGTTCCTTGATACTGGTTGTGGTATTTATATTTGTTATGATTTGCAGGGACTAAGAAGAAGTGAGGATGTGGAGCATGGGAAGATAAACTTGATCATGGGGAATAGGAAAGCTTCACCTGTCACCAAGATTGGAGTTTATTCTTTGTTGCTAAGTAGTGGGTTTACATTAGATTTGAATAAATGTTGTTACTCGCTTGAAATGGAAAGAAATATTATTTCCTTTCATGCTTTGTACAAACAAGGTTTTACCTTTTCATTTGATTATGAATGTGGTAGTATTAATGCTTTTTTTTAATAATGTTCTTTATTTTAAAGCATTACCTTGCGATGGTGTGTATGAAGCTGTGTAGGTTGTAGATAACCTATGAAATAATGTGTTGTGTATTGATTCTTCTAATAACTTAGATAAAGCATCATTATGGCATTGTCGTATTGGACATGTAAGCAAGAAACGCATAGGCCAACTCCAAAAGGATGGAGTACTGGAGGTGTTTGACCTAAAGTCAGATGATAGTTGTGAATCGTGCTTACTTGGAAAGATAACAAAATCACCCTTCACTGGTTCTTGTGCTAGGGGTGAAGGTTTGTTGGATCTAGTGCACACATATGTGTATGGACCCTTCAAGACAACCACAAGGGATGCTAATCGTTATTTTGTGACTTTTACTGATGATTATAGTAGATATGGCTATATCTATTTAATTAAGCACAAGTCAGAGACTTTTGAAAGGTTTAAAGAGTTTAAACAGGAAGTCGAGAATCAATTGGGCAGGAATATTAAGATGCTCGATCCGATCGAGGTGGTGAGTATCTTAGTACAGAGTTCCTTGACTATCTTAAGGAATGTAGGATTATCTCACAATTGACACCTCCCAGGACACCACAACTTAATGGTGTGGCTGAGAGGCTCAATCGAACCGTGTTGGATATGGTTCATTCCATGATGAGTCGGGCTTCGCTACCAATCTCATTCTGGGGGTATTCCTTAGAGACTTCCGCCCATATCCTTAATCTAGTCCCTACAAAGAAGGTTGCCAAAACACCTCATGAGATGTGGATCGGAAAAGTTCTCACTCTGGACCACATCAAGATTTGGGGTTGCGAGGCTTTTGTGAGGCGCGAGTCTCACGATAAGCTCGAACCTCGAAGTGAGAGGTGTATTTTCATCGGCTACCCACAGAGATCCTTTGGTTACCTCTTCTACAAACCCAATGATAATGTGGTCTTTGTATCAAGGAGAAGAGTCTTTTGTGAGAGAGAATTCATGAGCCAAGGTAACAGTGGGATGCAAATTGACCTGGAAGAAATTTAAGAGTCAAGTGGTGAAGGAACCTCAAACCCTAGCAATCAACCTGAGGAGGAAACTCTTGTTGATCCGACAGAAGATTATGTACCTCTGAGGCGTTCCACGAGAGTTAGGAATGCACCTGATCATTACTATGGTTTCCATATTATTGTAGAAGGTGATAAACTTATTAGTGATAGCACATTGGTGAGTTTGGATGAACCTAAAAACTACACGGAAGCCATGGCAGGCCCTGAGGCTGTTAAATGGAAAGAGGCTATGGACAACGAGATGCAATCCATGTATGACAATCAAGTTTGGAACTTGGTTGACAATGTACCAAGTCGCAAGACAGTCGAGTGCAAATGGATCTTCAAGAAGAAGACTGACATGGATGGTAATGTACACACTTATAAGGCACGACTGGTTGTAAAGGGATTTTTATCAAACTCCGAGAGTTGAATATGATGAGACCTTTTCACTAGTAGCAAAGATTAAGTCTATTAGGGTTATGTTAGCCATTGCTGCATTTCAAGATTATGAAATATGGCAAATGGATGTCAAAACCACTTTCTTTAATGGAAAGTTGGATGAGGATGTTTACATGTGTCAGCCAGAGGGTTTTTTCAGTACAGAGTACCCTAATAGAGTGTGTAAGCTTGAGAAATCCATTTGTGGATTAAAGCAAGCACCTCACAAATGGAATCTTTGCTTAGATGAGAAAGTCAAAGGGTTTGGCTTTTCGAGGAGTGAAGATGAATCTTGTGTATAAGTCAAGGCTAGTGGGAGTATAGTCAGTTTTTTGGTAATGTATGTGGATGACATACTACTCATAGGAAATGACATCCCAACTCTACAGGAAGTTAAGTCCTGGCTTGGGAAGTGTTTCGCTATGAAGGACCTTGGAGAAGTTGCCTATATCCTAGGGACAAGGATTTTAAGAGACCGGAGTCAAAAATTGAACTTAGTCAGAGTACCTACTTGGAGAAGGTGGTGAATAGGTTCAACATGCAGAATTCCAAGAAAGGAGAGTTACCGATCTAGAGTAACGCCAGACTGAGTAAAACACAGAGTCCAAGTATAGAGGTTGAGATAGCAGAAATGATTCGAGTACCGTATGCTTCCGATGTAGGCTCGATCATGTATGCTATGACTTGTACTCGTCCTGATGTGGCCTTTGCATTGAGCATGGCCAACAGATATCAGGGGAACCTTGGCAAGGCTCACTGGACTGCGGTAAAGAACATTCTCAAGTACCTGCGGAGGACTAAGGATTGGGTCTTTACCCTCGGTGGGAGTGATGAATTGAGAGTATTGGGTATAGTGATGCTAGCTTTCAGACTAATAGGGATATTTTCCTCTTTCTGTCAGGTTGGGTCTTTACCTTAAACAGAGGAGCAATTTATTGGAAAAGTTCCAAACAGGAGACAGTAGCTGATTCAACTTGCAGATCAGAATATATAGCGGCAAGCGAGGTAGCGAAGGAGGATATATGGCTAAAGAACTTCATTGGAGACCTTGGAGTTGTACCAGCTATAAAGGAGCTTATCGAGATTTTCTGTGATAGTGAAAGTGCAGTTGCCTTAGCCAAGGAAACAAGGGATCACGGGAGATCCACACACATCGACAAAAAATTTTATTTTAGTAGACATCGAATAGAAGAAGGACTCCTCGTGGCAAAGAGGATATCATCGGATGAGAACCCGGAAGATCCCCTCACGAAGGGACTGGGTAGGATTAAGCATCTCCAGCATGCTAGGCACATATGGCTGAAGGATGATATTAGTTTTAGTAGTTAGATAACTTTGAAATGTGTAAAGTGTAATTGACATTTGATGATGAATAAAAGTTGTGTTTATTTATGAGTAAAGTGTTGCTATCTTTTGTCAATCGTTTACTATCATTTCATTTTGCATGTGTTGACTTCCATAATAATTATGTTATTGTAATTTCATGTTATTCAAATTCTCCACAGTCGGTCATATATTAGAAGTAGATATGAATCAAGACTGTCATGGGTTGGCTTGTAGAGGTCTAAGATGTTGGATATAAGTGGTGCTACAACACTCATGAGTGCTCATAAGTTCTGAGTATTGGATTCAACACAGGCTCACTGGTATCACTTCATGGAATCTATCTCGAGTGATTGTGAGACGGTAATATCATAAGTCTTCAAACCTAGAGATATGACTTGTTGCCTGTGAGTTGGTTATACATTGATTGTATGAAAATGCATTGTTAACTTGATGTTATAAAACGTGCATTTGTGTATGATTTAACAAGTAGTAGAACAAGCATATGAGTCGAAGTTTATTTGTTCCTTCTTGGATTAGATCTGGACCCCTCGATGATTTTGTGTTGACCCATGTATCGGGCCCGGTCAGAACTAAGTTGATGCATTCAATTAAAGTCTATGTCAAACAAATCGGAAATTGGGAAACAAACTGTTGGACAATAAGTAAGACATTGTTCCATGTATTTGTCCGGCTAATATCTAGAACAAAGGATTATATGATCACTTATCTTAAATGGCATATCATCATCATCTCAGTTCCGCGAGACCTTGAAAGAGCTACGATTGTTGATCGGTTCCTGAAGTCATTCTTGCAGTTATAGATATTCGACTTATCCAAGTGGGAGACTGTTGGATTAGGTGTCTAAGTTCATAACTATTTCTGGAATGTACTTGACCCGATTAGCATGGTCCATTTGGGTTGCATGGCATCATGCATTTGGATAAACTAAAAAGAGAGAAATAACACTTAAGTTATATTAATATATTATAAGTTTTAATATATTAATAATCTTATTTAATTAGTATTGATCAAGAATTACTTTAGAATTAATTAAGTGATCAAAAGAAGACTAATTAAATATATGGGTTGATTGTGTAAATCACCCATACTTGTATAGTGGGCTAATGCTCCATGGATTATCAAGTTGGGCTCAAACCCATAGGATGCTCCATGGTGTTTTTGAACCCATGGATCCAAGAAATGAAGAGTCATGTCAATTAGGGTTTACATGGTGTAACCCAAATTATGACACACTATATAAGCAACATGTTGTAGACCAAAATCGGCACTAAGCAAGAATTGTGAGGGCGAGCCGATTTCAAGAAGTGTATCATATCTCTCTAAGTCATTCCAAGTGTATTTGGTGTTGTGTGAGACATTTGAGGCATCACACTTTAGGTGATAGGCTCACAAGGTTCTCAAGAAATTCAAGCAACTACAGGTATGCATTTATTACTATCTTTTATGTTTAAAAGTTCCCCAAGTATGCTAGATAGGTTATAAACCTTGGAAAAACAAATTTGCATGTATCATAGATAAAAACATATATCCAAGGTTTCTAGGGTTGCATGTACACCATAGGAGTGTTAGAATGCTCAAAACCCTTCAAATACATCAAGACTTCAAGCTCCATCAAAAGGTATGTTATCCTAACTAGTATCTTATATGGTTTATTTTAAATGCATGCTAGTTGTAGGTTTAATACCTTGGAAACCATTTACATGAATAATTAGTGAAAACATAGATCCAAGGTATTTATGGTTGTATGTGCACCATAGGATGTTGTAGTATACAAAACCCAACAGTGGTATCAAAGCCATGGGTTGTTTTCTATTGTATTTGATGAAAAAGTATAATTTTCAAATATGAGAATCTGCCCATACTACCCAACTCAACAAGTTAATGCAATAAACTCGACGAGTTTGTGATTTTTAGCTTGAACTTGACGAGTTCTTTATAGAACTCGACGAGTTGAATGAACCGGGAGCATTTAGAGTAGTTCATGGTTTAGATCTGAAGTTTGATGGTTGGTTTGTGCCATGCATAAGATTGTGGTCATAAAATCCCATTTTTTATCTAAGTTGAGTCCAAGACTTGTATTGGACATGCAAGTTGAAAAGGCATCAAACTTTAGGATGGTTTTGGTGTCATAAGCTCTTCTGGAGCAAATGAGCTTAAGACTTAAAGAATTAAGTGGTTCTTGATAGGTCCTTGCCACTCTTTAGCCTTTTGGATCTAAGACTTGAGATCTAGACCTCTTGGTGGATCTCAAGTGATAAAGGTGGCAACATTACCCTTTTGGACATTAGAAATGATAAGATTTGGACTTTGGAACCTTTGGAATTGAAGGATTCATCTTAACTTATTAAGACGTTTAGGGATCCAGTCCCCACGACGTGGCTTTGCCTGCCACGGCGTGGCGACTGGTAGATTCACATATGTTTTGTCGTTTGAAGGCCAGGACGTGGAGAGTCCATCTTGACCGTTGACTTTATACTTTGACCTAGATTTTTACTAGGGTTTGACCTACGGGTATTTAGGTAATTTGACGTGTATGCTGAGATAGTGTCATTAAATTTATTAAGGTGATTAGTAGAGTTGATCTCAGAGCTGCATGCTATTCAGTTTGCTTATATGTCTGTGAGGTGAGTTTTTTCACTATATCCATTAGTCGAAGGCACCAATGCCAGCCCTTTACATGTTTTTTGGAATGCTAGTTGTTTTTATGATGCTTGCATGAAAGACTAGGATTTAGCCCCTAAAAATTGTATGAAAGACCAGGATCTGGCCCCTGACACTTGTATGTAAGACCGGGATTTGACCCTCGACATTGCAAGTAAAGACAATGGGGGTAGTCCATGGCATTCACATGTAAGACCGGGATTTGGCCCTCGACATTGCAAGGAAAGACCATGGGGCGGCTCATGACATTTCTCTGTTTTGTGTATGTGGTATTTTGGGGAACTCACTAAAATTTATGCTTAAAGTTTATGTTTATGGTTTCAAGTACTTTTGATCCGAAAAGGGAAGGGTCCGACATGATGGCACATCATTCTCTTCTCATGAATTCCGCATTTGAAATAATTTGTTCTCTGATGTTTTAAATATTATGACTTTATATGGGCTTTGAACAATTAATGAATAACTTGATAGAGTTTTAAATTATATATATATATATATATATATATATATATATATATATATATATATATATATATATATATATATATATATAGATCCGGTAAGAAAATTTTTTTGGTAGGAAGGTAAGAAGTTTTTTTTCTACATATTTTTTTGACGAATAAAATAAATGAATCACTAGATGATTCATTTGTAAGATGATTCACAAGAAAAAATTCCGAAAAAAACATATTTATGATTCATTTTTAAGTAAATTAAGAAAAAATTCACTTTTATGACAATTTTAGTGAATAACAACAAAATCATTGTATAAATGAATCATCGAGATGTTTTTTTGAGATTTTTTTCTTGTGAATCATCTTACAATTCATTTTGTTTGTTCGCGAAAAAAATATGTAGAAAAAAAACTTCTTACCTTCCTACCAAAATTTCCTTCTTATTTGATCTTGATTATATATATATATATATATATATATATATATATATATATATATATATATATATATATATATATATATATATATAATCATTTTCGGGTTGTTACAGATATGAAGAAATCTTGGTTGTTAGGGTACCATCATTTTTAAATCCTTATCTCATTGATAGTCCAAGTGTCCATGTTGTACAATAACTACTACTAAGAGTGAATCTCTTATTTCATACTATCAATTTCAATTTTCAAATGAATCATTGCTTTAGTGAAAATTTCTTCATGATAGTTTGTCAATAATATAAACTTGGACCAAGAAGCTTGAAAGTTTAAATCCACGGCTAAAATCAAATAACATGGTATGGACTATGGACTAAATTAATTGGGCTAATGAACTAGAAAGGTAAGTTTGGTTTTTGTTCACATTAAGGTAACCATGTTTTTTTCGTACGTATTTAACCATTGAACTTGTTTGACCTGTTCAAAATAAGGTAATATGACTGGTAATTAGCGGTAACATTACCCTATTATGAACATGTCAAACAAGTTTACTGGTCAAATGTGTACGAATAAAACATGGTTACCTAAAAATGGACAAAAACCAAAGTTCCTTACCCATTATGGTAATATTGGGCTTTTTATGTTAAGTGCAAGTAGTTATAAGATCCATCGATGTGACATGAAATTGGGTTGTTCGGTCTTTGTGTATGAGGAGATGGTTAAGTCGTGGGCAAAACCAATTTAGGCCCAGCTAGTTAGGGGTTAGATTGTATACGCTTAAGGGGCTAGATTATATGTGTTTTAAAGACCTAGCAACACAGCCTAGCCCATGACTAGCCGAGAATGAACTGGGTTAGACCAAGCATAATCTAATTGTTCATTGACTGTCAGAGTTTGATCCCAAGGCACATTCCCTGAGACATTTCTTGTCCAATATTACCAAAAGGGTAAGAAACTTTGGTTTTTGTCTATATTTAGGTAACCATCTTTTTTTGTACACATTTGACCAATAAACTTGTTTGATTTGTTCATAATAAGGTAATATTACCGTAATTACCGGTCATATTACCCTATTTTAAACATATCAAACAAGTTCAATTGTCAAATGTGAATGAAAAAAACTTTATTACCTAAATTTAGACAAAGTTCAAAGTTCGTTACCTTTTTAGGTCATTAACCCAAATTAATTTGGTTAGTGGGTTCCTGATTCTAAATGAACAAATATGTGTGAGCCACAAATACAACCAATTTAAGAGGAAAAAAAAATGGAAGAATGTAGGGCCGAAGACGCATTAGGGACAAAAGCTTGAAACCCAACCCAATATTAATGATTTACATTGAAATTTTCAAACTCCAACTAACTAAACTTGATCAAAAGTTTCAAACCCAACCGAAATAGTGATTTACATTGAAATTTTCTAACTCCAACTAACTAAACATGGAATGGACTGAGATTTCAATCAAATATTTTACACATTAAACGGTATAAATATTTTATTATTATTATTTTATTTTCTTGATTACATTTTGCTTATAAATTCATGTTTTTATAGAAAATCATTCGATCAAACAATTAAAGATAGGATAAATGTTGTTTCACAAGTGACGTCAAGTACATTACCATCATGTTTACATATGTTTGTGTGCCTTCGATGTGTTTGCTTTCTGCACTCTGCAAGTGATCGTGGGCAGCCCACGATCCTACATTGGAATTCGACCTTGGTTCTGTTGTGGTGCTACACTACTAAGACGATGACTATCCAACTATTTATATTTGGTTTCTAATAAACAAAACTGTAAACCTTTCTTCATGAGATAGACTAATGGTGAAAAAATAATTTAATTCTTGTATATGTATGTTAAATCTGGTCCAAATTTTCTTCTGGTTCCAGATCTTCATAATGTTCATATCTGGATTTTTTTTTTTTTTTGGTTAGTCTCGTAGTGATGGTGGTGGTGGGGTTGAGCGGTGGTGGCGGTGACGATGTTGACCAATGTTGGTGGTGGTGTACCGGTTGAGGTGGTGTTTATTAGAGGGAAAGAAAGTGAAGAATGGAGTAAATAGGTCTAGTAACAGGGAATAGAAGGGGTAGGGGTTGGGGTGGGTTTCTTTTTTTTTTTCTTTTGCTTTTTTTTTAGTTGTTTTATTAAAAAAAAATTAAAAAAACAAAATAATAAAGGTAAATCCATTCTTTTTATCAAATAACTAAACTCACAACAAAATAAAAAATTTGGATTGATAATGCAAGTCCAAATATTTTTGGACCAATATAATAATTTTCGTCATACAACACAAAAATCATTTTGCAGTTTTGTCTTTCTAATATTTGTAGTACCCCTATATAGTTGCACTATTTCAATTACATTCATCCTGTTATCTTTCTTAAATTCAAATCAAAACTACATAACAAAAAGAAGATGCACACGAACATTCAATTTTTGTATTCTCGTCATGTTTGGGACCACCATCTTTGAAACGACAATAAAATGTGACAAAAAGGAATCATTTCCATTTGACAAAACGAGGAAATCACACACCTTTGTTTTGATTTAGAGGACAAAAAAAACATTTTAATTGAAAACATAATTTAAATCAAGCAACAAGTTGCTTATTATGTAGCCAACTTTTTTAAGGCCAAAAACACAAATACACCCCTGACAAAAAGCTTTCCATAAAACTAACAAGTAATAACTAAATTACATGACACCAGTTCTCTCCTTCATGGGTTAAGTAAGCAAATTAGACAGATTCTCTAATATAATTAACCATACCATACAAACACCTTAATCCAGATAAACACCTTCATCACGATTAATAATAACATTTTCATAATCCCTCATCTCCCACGAATATTAGCAGGGGAACGAACAAGACTAGTGATTTCATCATCAATATTCCCATCCAACCACACTCCATTATTATTATTATTATTATTCACACTCATTTCAGAGCTCCCATTGCTACTTGGTGAATCACAAACACTCATTGTTCTACTTCTCGTGGGACCCGCTCCTCCTCTCACACTGTACATAGACGACGCCGGAATATTACTCATCAACGGCCTCAAATTTCCCGGTACTGTCCGCCTTATATCCTGCTCCAAATAAAAAATATATATAATAAATAAATAGCAACCTACTTTACTTTTTTTTTTTTTTTTACAGATATAACAAATATTATGTTTAATAATAGGAAGAAAAATACCATATGTCGAATAGCCATATCCAATGATTTCTTTGATAGTGATCTCCCGAAACCCGAGCTGTCAGGAGACGATGACTTGGCAGATAAATTACTATGTGGCGAATGTTTGTCGTCTTTCTTAGGTGGGACCAATTTCCTCATGTTAATTACCCTTTCCACCATTTTTGTTCCATACAAACCAGGGCTAAGATTGTCATTTGCTTTAGCATATGCACGATTCAATGCAGGGACAGGAACAGAGCTTCCACTCATATGGCTCACACCCGTAGGGAGGCGGCCTCTTGAAGGCGAACAAGATTGTCTTCTTACCCTTCCGTTGACCACCGGCTCCACCGATGTTGACCGGCTAACCGCCATCGGCCGCCCCCTGGTGGCGGAGGTCGGCCGGTCGGAAAGTGAGGTCCTTAAATTTGGTGGTGCATCGAGGGTGTATCCGGGCATTTCCTGAGGCTTCCATGGTCTTTTTACGGTTGGAGAACTTGCACGCGGTGGTGGTGGTTGTGGTTGTTGATGCGGTGGTGCCGCCACGGTTCTAGTATTTGGTACTGGTTTTGTGACGGTTTTTGTTAGTGTGGGTGGTGGTCTACGAGTTGGGGTGGGTGCCCTTGGTGTGGGTCCCCTTGTGGGGGTTGAAGATCTTGGGGTAGACCTGGGGGTAGGGGTGGATGACCTGGCGGGTAGGGTGGGTTTGGTTGGACCCATGGTGGAAGACCTGGGTGTAGGGGTGGAAGATCTTGTAGGTCTAGATGTTGTTTTGGGAACCGAATTTGAATTTGAACCGGGTCTAGATGGTGCACCCAATGTGGGTCTTCCGGTTGGGGTAGCGGGTCGTCCGGTTGGGGTGGCGGGTCTTGAACCGGGCCCACTAGAGGAGGTGGGTCTACGGGGTCCACCACTTGAAGTGTTTAATCCAGGAGATGACAAAGGTTGTCTAGATAGTGTCATGTTATTCCTACCATTTGTCTCAAGGTGAGGATGGGTATTTGATAGCTATCAAGAAAATGAGATTATTAATTCAAAAGTTTGATGCTTTAAAATGTTTATAGAATCAAGAATCAAGAATTGGTCTTACACGAGATTTTAGTGCAGTGGGTCGAGCTTTAGGAGTTCCAATTTGACCCATGACTGGCTTCTGTGATTCCGATTCCAGTGAAGGAAATAGAGGGGTACCAGGGGGTGTTAAAAGCCTGAAAAAAGAAACAATTTTCAGGGAATAATAACACAATGATATGATCTTATCTAAATTTATATCATGTAATACAAATTATTACCAATCATAATCATTTTTATCATTTTCAGAGTTGAGAAACTCATCAGCACCGGTCTTTCTGGCTGGTGTGGCTGCAGGCATACCAAACATTGGTGAACATCCTTCAATTGATCCTGCAAAATCAATATAATACGGTTTAATTTATCTCAACTTGAAATGGAATCTTTCCGATCCTTGTACAGGGTGATTAATCAAAAGAATAATTGTAGTTAAACAATTTGATAATCAAAATCTTAATCCTCATTAATTTCAGTATTGTACTTTTATTATAAACAATACTTCATATATAGGGAAGAAAACACAAATCTTTTTTGTGAAAGTGACGAGTATAATCGGAAAGTAACGATAGCTAAAGTTTTTTAAAAAGAAAAACAAAAAAATCGAAAATAGTGATTTACCAAGTGATGAATCGAACTCTTCTGAGTTCTGAAGAAGATTATTTCGCTCTTTTTCTCGTTTTCTCATTTCCAAAAACAAACCTAGCTCCTCTTCTTTCTCTTTTACAGACTTCCTGAAACTCCCTGTCATTTGCTGTTGCCGTTGCTTCACAGCCGCTGTTCCCGGCATTACCTTCTCCGGTGCCCGGAAACTCCGATTCATCGCCCCAAACAAACAGTATCAGCAGTTTTACAAGCCCGGAGTCCTAAACCCTAAAAAAACACATTGTGTTCACGAAACCCAAAGCACAGGCCTAAATCCTAAATGTCAAGAACCCTAACTTTTAAATTTAAAATACAAATGACTGCGTACTGGAATCCTGAAACTTTAAGCTCCGGATCTGAAAATCCAGCTGAAATGCTTCTTTCGATGCAGGGAAAACAAATTTTCAAATTCAAATTTTTTGAAAAAAAAAAAATGGAACTCGTCTACGCATATAAATAACAACAGAAGCAAAAGTGATTATAAGGAAAATGTAAATGGAGGTTCCAGAGGAACATATATATGAAGACGAAAGCTTTGAGCTTGGAAGTGTGACGAAGATGGAAATGTTAGAGAGAGGAAGAGAACAAGCCAACTTAGAGAGAGAAAGTTGGAACGAGTTGAGTCAATTTGAAAGATGGAGAGAGAAAGAGACAGAGACAGAGTGCAGTGGCAATGAATGTAAATAAGGATTGTTAGAAGGCTTTTTCCTTATAAACAATAAGACAAATAATTTTATTTGGAGAAAAATGGCAAATAAGTATTGTATGTTCTTTTATGAAAAAAGAAACGATAATATTTTTTGGGATTCTCTCGTTCTTGATATATGTAGTATTGAGACATTTATTATTTATATAACTATTTACAAATATAATAATTTGATTGAAATTAATTTTTTTTTATTTCGGATAAAAACAAAATTATTGTTTAAAAAGATTGCATTATACTTTTATAGATTATCATCACGTGAGTGCGCAATTATCTCTTACTTAACAATAAATTACGACTTTTGCTGTATTAACTAAAAGTAACTATTATATATATATATATATATATATATATATATATATATATATATATATATATATATATATATATATATATAGGGATAGGGAATATACATTACAGCCCCACCTAAGTTCGGTTTGGTTTCATTTGGTAATATATCATCTTCCATAACATTTCTTTCTTTCTTTATTGTTTTACCATCTCTGTTTTCTTTCCACAATTATCGTTTATTACTTCACCCAAGTGACCATTACTAAACCCTAAACCTAAACCCTAAACCCCAAATTTAAACCCTAAACCCTAAACCTTAAATCTAAACCCTAAACCCTAAACCTTAAACTCTAAACCCTAAACCCTAAACTTAAACCCTAAACCCTAAATCTAAACCCTAAACCCTAAACCCTAAACTCTATTGTGTCGATCTTGAATTTACATCTTGAAGTATTAACCATAAATCCATTAACCGTAATCTTTATATAGTAAAACAATGTATTTTCAAGAGGTTTAGTACCTAAGCTTAGGTGAGGCTGTAATGTATATTCCCTTTTCCTATATATATATATATATATATATATATATATATATATATATATAAAATAAAATTATCCATCCTTAGCTACAGTAAAGTGGCTGAGGATTTGACAAAATTGGTACACAACTTTACATATTTTCATTGGTTAAGGATTTTGCCACAAGAGTTTGTCAAATTGGCAATTTAGTCCATGAACATTCATTTGCATTGTACCGTTGATATTTCTCATTCTTTCCTTCCCTCTTCACTGTTCGTCGGTGCTACCTGTCCTCCTCATGATACATCGTCTCTACGATACAATACCGGTACTCCACGTATTATCACCCAGTAACTCCATAGACATCTACATGTCCACCGCTACATATCAAAAGCTTCCATCAGCTCCAAAACCCACCGTCTCTCTCTAAAAGCATCGATATAGAAAAAGAACTGTTCCACCTCCGCTTCTCCTCTAAAGTTTGCTTTCTCTCTCTTTTTCTCCCGCCTTTCTCCCAAATTTTGGAACCATCGACAGTGACCATGGTGTTCTCCTATATCCACCATATTCTAGGTTGTCTCTCTCTAAAAGCATAGACATAGAAGAAGAACTGTTCCACCTCCGCTTCTCCTCTTAGGTCTGCTTTCTCTCTCTTTTTCTCCCGCCTTTCTCCCAAATCCAGGAACCATTGACGGCGACCATGGTTTTCTCCCATATCCACCATATCCAAGGCTAATAATCAATTTTGGATCACGAGTTTATTCGTCGGTGTTCCTCGCTTGCTTCTCCAGGTGTTTCATTTGCTGCAAGGTCCCTCCTCCTCTCTCTTTATAAAGAGGTCGTCGTCCCTCGCTCTTTCCCCCATCTCCGTATCTGCCACGATCAAGAAGAAGATGTGTTTGTGCTTTCTTACATCCACCACCATCTCAAACTTTTGTTGAATCCAGGTTCCAATTTTCTTCGCTCTACGTATCCCTCTCTTACAGTCTCCAGAATCACCAAAAACACAAAATCCCTGTTTGTGCTTTCTTGGACCTGATCTTAAATTTCATTTTATTTTTACAGATGGAGTCTAACAAACTTCAGATGATTAATGAAGAAAGAACAAAGCAGAGCAATTAAAGCTTTTCAACCTAACTTACTTTTTTATGCTCATCCATCACTTAGTGATCATGTTAGCATTTCTCTTCCGATTTCATAAAATTTATCTTAATTTTAGCCTTCCAGTTGTTAGATTTGAATGGAATTGGACTTTGCTGAAACCACCATTGATAGGTACAAAGAACAATCACATGTTATCTTTGCAAGAATTACGCCTACCAACTGTTCTACATGTTTCTCCAAAGAATAATCATCTTTTCATCAGGGTGAAGATTAAATAGTTAGAATTTTTATCTAATTAGGAGTTTATTTATTTAACATTTTCCTTATTTAAGTGTTTGTTTGCCTTAAGCCACCGTTAGGAATATTGAATGATTAGAGCTGTTTTCAATTTCTTTCATTAGCTTAATAATGCAGCAAGTTTTGTTTCACCTATGGCCGAGTTCTATCAGTAATCGACCGTGGGGTTTTTACAAAGCTACTCGGTGTCAATTCGCCAAATTCATGCCCGATTCACTCATCCAAGACGAAGGAAAGCGCAGATTAGTGTATAGAAATCGTTTCTGGTGTTCGATAAACCATTAAACTCCAGACTTTGCATTTCTGATTTTATTTCAGCGACAATCGGGTTGATTTCGAATCGTCGATTCTTGTGTTTGAAGTTTGCGAAATGGACGACGAGGGTGACGTGGCTATGACTCAAGCGGGCTTAGACTGGAAATTCTCTTAACTTTTTAGTGAACATGCTGCTGGAGAAGAGGTTCAAGAAGGTACAAACAGTATTTAATCGATGTATATTTCTTTCTATTTGTGATTAAATTTCGCTTTGGTTTTGTGGCATTTTGATTCTTAATCAAACCTCTACTTTTCCGATTGAAATTGATTGATAATGTAACTCTTTGCATTTACATAATGAAACTATACCTTCTGCTTGATCTTCTAAAGTTGAAGTCAATGGAATTTGGTCTCCAATATGCTAAATTATGTATCTATTTATAGAATGCAACGATTAAACTGAAACTACAAACCTTTTGAGTTATGATAACTTAAGCCAAAACATAGAGGCGAAGCTTATTAGATGTCATTATCTTGAATAATCAATGCTAAATCAACTGCATCTATTTACATTTTGAACGCTTTCATTGCAGTTGATGTCATTTAAACAATAGAATTTGATAAAATTGGTGATCATCTTGCAACTGGAAATCGTGGAGGTCGTGTGGTTTTATTTGAAAGAAATAACCAAATAGATGTATGCTGCATAATCATATTCTTTAAAATTTGTTCATTTATGTAGTTAACTCATATTATAACATGAAAATGTATAATATAGCATGGTGTGCTTCCAAGAGTTCTAGAAGGAACGGATTGTTCCAGCAGCTGCCATCCTGAATTCCGTTATAAAACAGAATTCCAAAGTTATGAGCCTGAGGTTTGTTGTCATGTTGTGTCAATTTTATCATAGATCATGTATATTTATTCTCATATTTATGCTATTTCAGTTTGACTATTCAAAAATCTTGGAAATTGAAGAGAAAATCAACAAGATCAAATGGTTTCAAACAGCTAACAGTTCCATTTTTCTGCTATCCAGTAATGATAAAACCATAAAGTTCTGGAAGGTATGAACATAAAAAAGTCTGATACTACTTTTTTGGGATTATTTTTTTTGTACTTCAATCTATTCTAATATCCTTATATTTTTACTAGGTCCAAGAAAAGAAGATTAAGAAGATATGCAACTTTAATATAGACCCTTCAAATTATTTGAGCAATGGTTTTATTAGTAGTTAAAATGTACATATATCTCTACGGTTACCTATGGCAGTTCTATGCAACCTAATTATTTATTATTTCTAATAGTTAATTATTTTTTTTTTCATTAAAAGTTCCAACTTTTTATGTTCAGGTAATTAGTCATGATTCCAGCCTTTTAGTTAGATGTAGAAGAACATATGCCTATGCTCATGACTATCATATTAATTCCATTTCTAATAATAGGTGTGCTTCAATGCTTTTACTTTATTTATATACATTTAAAATGTTATCTGATTAATTATTAATTATTTCCATTTTGTAGTGATGGTGAAACATTTATCTCAACTGATGATTTACGCATAAACCTTTGGAACTTTGAAATCAAAAGTGAGAGTTTTAATATTATTGCCATGAAGCCTGCAAACATGGACAATTTAATAATAATTTCAAAATTGCTAACAATTGTTTAAATCTGTTTGTTTCAGAGGTTATAACTACAGCAGAGTTTCATCATTCACATTGTAGCAATAAGAGGGAGAAGATGAAGTACAGGTTAACATCAAATAACAACCTGGCGAGTTTCGATTACCAAATGCCAACACAGGAGGTTATCATTTGTGGTTAAATGATATCTTATGTTGCAATTACTTGGGTAATGTTTAGTGTATGATATGATAGAATCAGTGGGAGGAATAGAATGATTCATTCCATTGGAATGAAAAAGAAATTGTTTGTTTTCCTTTAATATTGTTATATTTTTAGCAGTTAAATGTATTGTTGCGTGTTTTGCACCTATTTGAAACAATCAGATTTAAGTTTGGTTGAAAGGTCCCGACCCAAAAAAAGTTCACATATCCGGACCCCGCAACGTGGGGTCACTCATCTAGTTTAAATAATAAAAGTATAATTACCTGATATATTTGATAAATAAATGTTATGCTTGTCAATGATTAAAGAAATTATATAGGTCAATAAATCTAATATAAGTTTTTATATTTAAACTAAAAAGATGGTTGTTTTTTTTGTCTATTAATAATAATATTTTTCGTTATTAGTTTCATTCCTACATTTTAAAATCTTAAAATACTTTTATATATTATATAATTAAATATTTGTTTAAGTTATAGATATATTCATCAAGATAACCATATTTTTATGGGTCTTGAAAAACTATATATTAAAAAAATGTCTAAATCAAGGTTGTCAATATCATAATCATACCAAAGACCATGATCATAAAGTTGAATTAGGATCAAACATGCTATCAAAGTGAACTAGTTTTTAAATTTGTTTGTCATGTTTTGTTTGTGAAATACTCATTATAACTTGAAATTGATTAAAACATCAAGGATGAAATTTCCTTTAGCTTATTAAGCATGAAACCTAATTCTTATTGTTGAAAACCGCAAAAATTAGGAAGAAAACATCCTAAACAGAAACATTAACAAAATCATTATGAATATGTACAACTAAAGGCATAAGATAACAAAGATAATAACATGATGATAGGTTTTATATGCAAGTATACATTAGATTTAGGCAACATAAGCATTCAAATATATCCCTAAATGTACATGCACATTAAGATCTAAGTTTTACTATAATGGCTGTATTTTCATAACAATGAAGATAAACTAACAAAAGAGTAGAATATCAACCTTACAAGTATAATGGTATATACCTAAGTCCACTTGATGATCAAGAACATTTATGTTCCTTCTTGGAAGTTCTAGCACCCAACATATGAATGTTTCTAGTGCTTTACACCCAAAAGACTAAAACTGTCAAACTTTTATAGAAAGATGAGAGTCGAATATCTCAGCCTTTCAGGAGGTTGAGATGACACGAAATTATGAAGGCTTGGAGGGGTCTTTATATAGCTATGGTGATAAGTAGATAACCCTGATTTAAATCAATTAAATATTAAGATTTAATCTTGATTCAAACCATTGCATTACCTATTACAGTTGGATTAGTTATGGAAGCTTTCTGGAAACCCCTAAAACCATCCACCACTATAAGGGTTCTAGAATGTTCTTATTTCTCAACTATTTAACAACTAACAATCAGTCCTCCAGTTGAATTATAATTAATCCCAAATTAATTCTTATTAATTTCGATTGATTTCTAATTATTTTCTAAGTAATTTATTAACTTGTAATAAATCAATTAACTATTATCTCACTATCTTAATTCCTTCTAACTGTTTTAGCTACTAAGGGCAGCTTAAAAATGATATTGCTATTATTTCCAAAGATATACAATATAGTTATGACATTTGACACCTATTTTCAATAGTCTCCCACTTAGACAGGTTATCAACTGTAACGTCCCAAAAATTACAAAGATATTTTTCATTTTTAAAATATACTAACCAATTAAACCTTTGTTTCAAAAACCATTCAATAGCATTTGATTGATTGGAAACCATACATTATCATAGTTAAATTTAGAAAACCAAGGAAACGAATATCTTTGATGCGTATGTACAATCCTGCCGAGCTCTTCTCACGAACGACCTGTAAAATGTTCGATCCAAAAATGTGACATTATTACTCCAAGTTACTCCAAAACATGTTACATGCATATTTATAAAACAATAGTTTACATTGATAGTATAATAACATAAGATTTGATACAAACCGACTAAGTTTTAGTATATTACAAAACTACCTAGTAAATTATAATTTTATACATACATGATCACTAAATACAAAAGTAATATAATTAAAATTTCTAAATCTTCCAACAGTATGTGTCTATACTGGATGCTTATTACCTGCAATAGTTAAACACCGAGAGAGATTAGCGGTGATGCTTATGAGTTCAGTAACAAATACAATATAACGTTATGTCATTGCGTGTGTGTGTGTGTCTGTGTGTATATATATATATATATATATATATATATATATATATATATATATATATATATGTGTGTGTGTGTGTGTGTGTGTGTATGTGTGTGATAGAAGCAAAAAGGAACAAAGATCAACAAAGACATATTTGAATCATGTGATAAGCTTTCCATTTTAATCAATAAATTGATTAAAATATTTACAATCAATGAGATATAACACTTTCAACTTGATATACATCAATAAAGCTTCAACCCAAGTGGCACAGAAAATATAGAATTTCTGATTATCATTTTGCTAGAATATACAGGCTTTCAGCCGTATATAGCCATATGTCATTACCAGAAGTGATACGAGACATGCTCTACTTGGCCAAAGGCATAAAGCCGATACTAGAAGTTATACAAGTCATGCTCTACATGGACAAAGACATAATACCAATACCATAAGTGATACGAGACATGATCTACTTGGCCAAAGGCATATTATTAATACCAGAAGTTATACGAGACATGCTCTACATGGACAAAGGTATAAATCCATATTCAGGATAACACGGGAAAGCATATTACACATATAACACAAAACATGCAATTGTTTCTATATATTTAACTCACCGTGAAATAATCGGAGATTAAAATGGTAATTTGAGCATCACTTCATTTCTATACATAACTTTCTTCAATGAAAACCGATAGCTTTATTGAAAACCGGGCCTTGCGAGGGTTGAGTTTCAAACCGAAAATATAAATTTCTCGGGGTCTTCAAATGTTTTGGGGCGTTCTTCAGGTGTTGGGTATGATCCCGGGGCTTTGGGGATGTAAAATAGCTTGAAAGAAGGTTTAAGGTGAAAAATTGTGCAAAAATCCAACCAAAACCGGGAGGTTTCGCACCTCCCTTTATATAGGGTGCGAGGTTTTCGGTCGAATAGGGAAGGAGGAAGACACGCGTCGGACATGCGAGGGCGAGGGGGAGGGGCATGCGTCAGCAGTGAGGGCGAGGCACTCGCATCGGATGTGCAGGCGAGGTGGCTCGCTTCGTACCTTCGGACGCGCCACGTGTTGGACACGCGTCACACATGAGAGGCTTGTACGTGGCCGAGTCCGAGCCTAGTATGCGTAGCTTCTCAGATTTTGTGCCCGAATCTTTAAAAATTCATAACTTTCGCATACGAGCTCCATTTTGGACGTTCTTTATATCTACACGTAGGTGAGATTGTACTCTACAACTTTTGTTTAGACTCCGTTGGCTAATTTTGACTTTTTTTAATATTATTATTTTTAACAGACCGGGATAGAAAAATCCGTTAAAAATTCATAAATTTTTCATTTGATGTCCTTTTTCAACTGTCTTTTTATCGTTGTACTACTATTGACAAGACCTTCGATTCTTCTTTAGGTTATGTCAACTAAAAATCACTCGATCTCTATTTCAAGTTTTTAGTTGTATACTGCTATATCGAATCTTTAAAAAAATCATAATTCCTCATACGAAGTCAGATTTTGACGTTCTTTTTATGAAACTTCTCGGTTTAATGAATACTATGACTTTCATTTTGATCACTAAAGCTAAAAAATAGTTTATTGAAAACTCACTTTTTACGCTAAATAGTGTTTTGTCGGTTTTGTCACAGATCTTCGATTGGTCATAACTTCTTCGTTATAACACGGATTTCGATGAGATTTTCGCTTAAATTCTTCTAACGAGATAATCTACAACTTTCAATAACATTACTTTTATTTATTTCCAAATTTATATTTTTGTTAATTTCGATAGTTGACTTTTGATCGGAATTTCATAAGACTTCCAATACATTTTCGAGTGATTCAAAACATTGTTTTACTTCAAATCTCATAAAAACTATCTTGTTAGAACTCAACGCTCAAAAACATATAATATTATTCATTTTATGCTAACAAGCTTTACAAAACACGATAATCGAACAAGGTTATTAACATGTATGTTACAAATACCTCCTCCTTTTGAGAATTTCGTTCTCGAAATCACAACGATTAAACAAATGGGGATATTTTGCTCTTATCTCATTCTTATTTTCCCAAGTATAATTTGGGTCATCGATGGTGTTTCTACTTGACAAGCACCAACTCCATTTCTTTATTACGTATATTAGTCGTTCTTTCGTTTACGATCTCTTCAAGCTCTTCTACATATGGTAACTTATTATCCAGTTTCACCTTGGATAACGGAACCATTTCATCATATATGCTCAAGCATTTACGCAGATAACTCACATGAAACACATTATGAATACATGCCAAATCTTCAGGAAATTCTAAGCGGTATGATTGTTTGCCAATTCTCTGGATGATCTTAAAAGGACCAACAAATCTAGGACTTAGTTTTCCTTTATTTCCAAATCGCATAATGCCTTTCCATGGGATACCTTCAGCATTATGAAATCACCCACCTGGAATTTTATGGGTCGTTTCCACTTTCTGCCTAGGATTTTTGTGAATCCTGGGTCGCTTTCATTCCTTCTCGTACAATTTGAATCTTATCAGCGGTATCTTGAATCAATTCAGGGCCTCTAAGGATTTTCTGTCCTACTTCACGCCAACATAATGAAGTATGACATCTACGTCTATATAGTGCTTCATATGGTGACATTTTGATTGAAGCGTGATAAGTGTTATTATATGAAAATTCAACAAGAGGTAAGTACTTGTCCCAGTTACCACTGAACTCCAAGACACATGCACGAAGCATATCTTCTGTTGTTTGGATCGTTCTATCCGTTTGACCGTCTGTCTGGGGATGCTAAGCTGTACTGAGAGCAGCTCAAGATCCCAATTCACGTTGCATACTCGCCTAAAAATGAGAAGTGAAGTGAGTATCACGATCAGAAATAATCTTTAGTGGCACACCATGTCTCGCAAGAATTTCATCCAAGTACACTTGTGCGTATTTCTCCATTGGATTCGTTTCACGCATGGCAAGAAAATGTGCGCTCTTAGTCAATCGGTCGAAAACTACCCAAATACTATCATTTTGTCTAGCAGTCTTTGGCAATTTGGTAATAAAATCCATGGATAGCTCTTCCCATTTCCACACGGGAACACTAAGACTTTTTGGAATTATGTAAGGCTTTTGGTGCTATGCTTTAACTTGTAAGCATACTAAACATTCTTGTATGTATCTTCCAGTGTCTATCTTTAATCCAGACCACCAATAATCAGCTTTTACATCATAGTAGATTTTACTTGTACCAGGATGTATTGATAGCTTAAACTTATGAGCTTCATCTAAAATCTTCTGTCTTAATCCACCAATATTTGGAATCCATAGTTGATTCTTAAATACATTGAATCCTCATGGATCATCAAGTAAAACATCAGTATAATGTATCATCCCTTCTTTCTTCACATTTTCTGGCTTTAAGGCCTCTACTTGCCATTTCTCTAGTTCATCAAAAATAGTGAACTTTACTATAGTGTGAGTAATAGTATAACACATACTATTACGATAAACATTTCTACTAAGAGCATCAACAACTACATTAGCCTTTCCAGGATGATACAAGATTTCACAGTCATAATCTTTGATGAGCTCCATAGCTCGCTGTTGTCTTATATTCAAAGTTTGTTGACTGAATATATACTTGAGACTTTTGTGGTCGGTAAACAATTGGCATTTTGTACCAAAAAGATAATGCCTCCAAAGTTTTAGGGCAAATATCACTGCAACGAGTTCGAGGTCATGAGTGAGATAATTATTTTCATAATCTTTCAGTTATCTTGAGGCATAGACTATCACTTTACCATGTTGCATCAACACACAACCGAGTCCCAACCCAGAAGCATCATTATATATAGAGAAATCATTATCACCTTCTGGAAGTGATAAGACTGGAGCATGAGTCAAAGATCTTTTAAAGTTGAGAAAGCTTTTTCTTGGGCTTCACTCCATTCGAACTTTGCATCCTTTCGTGTAAGACTTGTGAGAGGTACAACTATACGTGAGAAATCTTTAAAGAATCTCCGGTAATACCCCGCGAGACCCAAGAAACTGTGAATTTCAGAAGCATTACGAGGCGCTTCCTGATTCTGAATGAATTCAATTTTGGTAGGGTCTACGGATATACCGTCACCAGAAATCACATGCCCTAGAAATTGAACTTGGCAAATCCAAAATTCACATTTCGAGAATTTAACATATAGTTTCTCCTTTTGAAGAAGTTCTCATATTTCACGAATATGAATTGCATGATCAGATTCAGACTTGGAATAAATTAGAATATCATCAATGAATACAATGAAAGATTTATCGAGCATTGGGTGGCATACGCGATTCATCATATCCATGAATATAGCAGGAGCATTTGTCAAACCACACATGACAAGGAATTCAAAATGCCCATATCGAGTACGGAAAGCAGTCTTCGGTACATCATGCTCGTGTACTTTTAACTGATGATAGCCAGATCTTAAATCAATCTTCAAGAAATAGCTAACACCCTGAAGTTGATCAAACAAATCGTCAATGTGAGGTAGTGGGTACTTGTTCTTGATAGTTACCTTATTTAGCCCACGATAATCAATACACATTTGTATCAAACAGTCCTTCTTCTTTACAAATGACACTAGAGCACCTCATCTAGAGGTACTCGGTTGAATAAAGCCTTTGTCAAGTAATTATTGCAGTTGGATCATCATTTCTTTCATTTCAGCTGGCGCAAGATGATAAGGAGTATTTGCAATCGAAGCAGCACCAGACACAATGTCAATTCAGGATTCTACTTGCGTATCTGGAGGAAGTACAGGAAAATCTTCAGAGAAAACATCAGGATATTCATTAACAATAGGAACATCATTCACAGTTTTTCTTCTCCTCTTTTGAGATATCAGTTGTATAGGCCAAATAGATAGAACACCCCTTCGATATAAATTTATGAGCTTTTAGGAAAGATACTATTTTTACGATTTTAAGTCTTTTTTCACCATAGACATAAATAGGATTCTCCCATTCGATAGGAATGCGTACCATCTTTTTCGTAGCACAAGAGTTCCTCGTGGTTCTTTGACAACCAATCCATGACGAGAATAATATCAAAGTTAGGCAAGGAGATAGGAATCAGATTAGCAAGAAAATTATAGCCTTCAACTTATATGAAACAATCTCTATGGATTTTATTAGCAAGTAATGATATACTTCCCGCAGTATCCACATGAAATGGTTGCGCGAGTGCATAGCAAGTAATTTGAAAGGAATGCACAAATTCACGAGACACAAAAGAATCTGAGGCACTAGAATCAAATAAGATGTGAGCATGTCTAGAGTTGACTAGAAATATACCAGTTACAACATTCAGGTCTTCACGTGCCTCCTCAGTGGTAATCTGGAATGCACGACTTTTAGCTTTTGGCACCTCCTCCTTTTTAGTTGAAGTATCTTTGGTTGTTGAACAGAAGTTTGACTCCCCGCCATTTGACTAGTAAGAGTAGGACAGAAATGCTTCATGTGTCCAGTAACACCACTTACATAGCAGGTAACATTCTTCATTGGGAAAACGAGCTTCATGTGATCCACTTCTACACATCTATAATAGACTACTGATCCTTTTTCTAATCTGCATTCGCCATGATGATTCTTTCCACAATTTCGACACGATGGAGACTGAAGAGAAAAAGATCGTGACCTACCGCGGCCACGAAAAACATTATGAGATTGCAACCTTGAATTAGAATCAGGTCGAACAGGTCGAGCTGATGGAATAGAGGAAACATGAACAGTTCGATCAATACGTGGATGCTTCGGAACAGAAAGAGTGGCACCACGTATCTCTAGGTCATGATCGTGCTTTCGGGCATACTCTACAACTTTATCAAATGTTAGAATATCCTTATTGATCATGAAATCATGAATTTCATATCATAATCCTTCCATGAATAATTGAATCTTATCGACTTCAGTTGGAATATACTTTGCAGAAAACCGTGCTCGTTGGTTGAATTGAGTTTCATACTCATTCACAGTTATTCCTCCCTGCTTAAGCTCGAGGAACTCTTTCTCCAATATTCTCCTGATTTCTAGCGGACAATACTTTCCTAACAAGCGAATTTTGAACATCTCCCAGGATAAGTTCTCCTGGTTCGACTCATTGAGAGCTTCAAATGTTGTTTCCCACCAGACCAAGACTTCTCCATGAGCATTGTAGAGGCATAGTTAGCCTTGTCTTCATTAATTACATGAGAGATACAAAATATTTTCTTTGTGTTCTAGATCCAAGTAAGAACAACAATAGGATCGAGGACACTTGTAAACCCCGTCGCACCACTAATTTTGAATGTCTTGAACGAGGAACGATTTGTCTTCTCTCTCGAAGATTCACCGGTGGCTTTCTCATTGTCGTTATCATTATCCTTCTTGTGTTCTTCGAGAGTATGCCGAATAACACCAGTAAGTTTATCCAAGAGTCACACCTCATGAGGGGATGCCAGAGTATCTCCTTCATCAGGATGAGAATCTCTACCCACATCTGGTGTATGACTACTCACATGTTCAACCATTGCTCTGAAAATTTGGAGTAACATTGTATTTTAGAATATTAGGTTTTATTATAACCTAACACTTCACTTAAGTCTTTCCTATGGTTTGTATCCATATACTTATAATGAATCCGTTCATATATTGAACTTCCAATAGTTTTAGTCCAAACACAAATCTGTGGGATTTAATTCACTTAAACTACTGCTCTGATACCATGATTGAAAGACATCTTTCATACTTAACATGATTACTCCAAGTTACTCCAAAACATGCTACATGCATATTTATAAAACAATATTTTACATTGATAGTTTAATTACATAAGACTGGATACAAACCGACTAAGTTTTAGGATATTACATAACTACCTAGGAAGTTATAATTTTGTACATACATGATCACTAAATGCAAAAATAATATTATTAAATTATCTAAATCTTCCAGCAGTATGTATCTATACTGGATGCTTATTACCTGCAATAGTTAAACACTTAGAGGGATAAGCGGTGACGCTTAGTGAGTTCAGTAACAGATACAATATAACGTTATGTAATATATATATATATATATATATATATATATATATATATATATATATATATATATCAATATGACAGAAGCAAAGAGGAACAAAGATCAACAAAGGCATATGTGAATCATGTGGCAAGCCTTCCATTTTAATCAACAAATTGATTAAAAGATTTACAAGCAATGAGGCATAACACTTTCAACTTGATATACATCAATAAAGCTTCAACCCAAGTGGCACAGAAAATATACAATTTCTTATTATCATTTTTCTAGAATATACGGGCTTTTAGCCGTATATAGCCCTATGTCATTACCACAAGTGATACGAGACATGCTCTACTTGGCCAAAGGCATAAAGCCGATACTAGAAGTTATACAAGTCATGCTCTACATGGACAAAGACATAATACCAATACCAGAAGCGATACAAGACATGCTCTACATGGCCAAAGGCACATTTCCAATACCAGAAGTTATACGAGACATGCTCTACATGGCCAAAGGTATAAATCCATATTCAGGATAGCACGGGAAATCATATCACACATATAACACATAACATGCAATTATTTCTATATATTGAATTCACCGTGAAATAATCGGAGATTAAAATGGTAATTTGAGCAGCACTTCGTTTCTATACATAACTTTCTTCAATGAAAACCGGGAGCTTTATTGAAAATCGGGTCTTGCGAGGGTTGAGTTTCAAACCGAAAAGATGAATTTATCGGGGTCTTCGGGTGTTTTAGGATGCTCTTCGGGTGTTAGATATGATCTCGGGGCTTCAGGGGATGTAAAATAGCTTGAAAGAAGGTTTAAGGTGAAAAAGTGTGCAAAAATCCAACCAAAATCGGGAGGTTTCGCACCTCCCTTTATATAGGGTGCGAGGTCTTCGGCCTAATAGGGAAGGAGGAGGACACGCGTTGGACATGCGAGGGTGAGGGGGAGGGGCATGCGTCAGCAGTGAGGGCGAGACACTCGCATCGGATGTGCAGGTGAGGTGGCTCGCTTCGGACCTTCGGACGCGCCACGTGTCAGGCACGCGTCACACATGCGAGGCTTGTACGTGGCCAAGTCCGAGCCTAGTATTCGGAGCTTCTCAGATTTTGTGCCCAAATCTTGAAAATTTTATAACTTTCGCATACGCGCTCCGTTTTGGACGTTCTTTATATCCACACGTATGTGAGATTATACTCTACACCATTCGTTTAGACTCCATTGGCTAATTTTGTCTTTTTTAAAATTATTATTATTAACAGACCGGGACAGGAAAATCTGTTAAAAATTCATAACTTCTTCATCCGACGTCTGTTTTCATCTGTCTTTTCACCGTTGTACTACTATTGATGAGACCTTTGATTCTTGTTTAGGTTGCGTCGGTTAAAAATCACTTGATCTTTATTTCGAGTTTTTAGTTGTATATTGCTATATCAAATCTTAAAAAAATCATAACTTCCTCATACAGAGTCTGCTTTTGACATTCTTTTTATGAAAGTTCTCGTTTTAAAGAATATTACGACTTTCATTTTGATCACTATAGCTGAAAATTAGTTTATTGAAAACTCACTTTTTACGCTAAATAGTGATTTGCCGGTTTTGTCGCGGATCTTCGATTGGTCATAACTTCTTCGTTATAACACAGATTTCAATGAGGTTTTCGCCCAAATGCTTCTAACAAGATAATCTACAACTTTCAATAACATTACTTTTATTTGTTTCAAAATTTATATTTTTGTTAATTTCGATAGTTGACTTTTGATCGGAATTTCATCAGACTTCCAATACATTTCGAGTGATTCTAAACATAGTTTTACTTCAAATCTCGTAAAAACCATCTTGTTAGAACTCAATGCTCAAAAACATATAATATTATTCATTTTAAGCTAATAAGCCTTACAAAACACGATAATCGAAAAAGGTTATTAACATGTATGTCACAGTTTCTAATGGTTCACACCCAAAAGACTAAAACTAGCAAACTTTTAGAGAAAGACGAGAGTTGAATATCTCAACCTTTCAGGAGGTTGAGATGACACGAAATTATGAAGGTCTACAGGGGTCTTTATACAGCTATGGTGATAAGTAGATACCCCTGATTTGAATCAATTAAATATTAAGTTTTAATCTTTATTCAAATCACTGCCTTATCTATTACGCTTGGATTAATTATGGAAGCTTTCTAGAAACCCCTAAAACATCCACCACTATAAGGGTTTTAGAATGTTCTTATTTCTTAACTATTTAACAACTAACAATCAATTGTTATACCTCCAGGTTAATTATAATTAATCCCAAATTAATTCTTATTAATTTCGATTAATTTCTAATTATTTTCTAATTAATTTATTAACTCGTAATAAATCAATTAACTAATTATCTCACTATCTTAATTCCTTCTAATTGTTTTAGCTCTTGAGGGCAGCCTAAAACTGATTTCGCTAAAGATATACCAATTAGTTAGGACATTTGACATCTATTTCCAATAGTCTCCCACTTAGATACGTCATCAACTGTAATGTCCCAAAAATTACAAAGAGAATTTTCATTTTTAAACTAGATTAACCAATTAAACCTTTGTTTCAAAAACCATTGAATAAAATTTGATTGATTGGAAACCATACATTATCATAGTTAAATTTACAAAACCGAGGAAACAAATATCTTTGATGCGTGTGTACAATCATGTCGAGCTCTTCTCATGAACGACCTGTAAAATGTTTGATCCACAAATGTAAGCATAAAGCTTAGTGAGTTACTCGATATACCAAATATCCACCCATACATACAATGCATTCACATAAAATCATCGACTCTAGCGCTGACCTATCAACATACATATTGGCCTTCCTTAGTTACCTTTCCAAACATAACTCCTAACAGTATCATACGATCAGCATGAAAGACCCTACCGGTCTAACATTCCAAGACACCAAGTGTCCTAAAGTGCACATACATAGCAAAAAGTTATGCTAGCCAAGTAGTGTACTTGTACGCTAATAGTACCGCTACCATACCTTGCAAAGGATATACAATGGGATACATGACATAGTGAGAAACTCACCTAAACTGGAGAACCGGAGAAACACAACAACACTTGTACACCTTTCACTGCTCAATCTTGAAAACCAACTAACACCGAAAAAAACTCCCCATTTAATAATCCAATTCCTCCAAGTTTGACCCCAAGTCAAGCTGGTGAAAATTCAATGACCAGTGATCAACAAAAGTCCACGGTTAACCAAGTCAACAACCATCACGACATGGAGACCTCTTGGCTACATCATGGTCATGACAGGACAAAGTAGATGACATGCATGACATGGTCATGTTGCGTATATGTTGAGAAAAAACAATCGTGAAGCTAGAATTCACCGCATCGTGTTCATTCCCTTATCCATGACATGATCAATGTTAGATTCTATAATTCTTCACTAAGAGCTTAATCCTTGTAGATCAAGGCTCAAGACCTCATATCTAATCTTTCCCACTAGCTTAATTGATAAAGGTTCCAATTTTATCCATTAAGACCTCGCTCCAAAGCAAGATCTATAACCTTAAGTCCTTAACATGTCCAGAAGTTGCTGAAGAACACAAGATAGTCCCAAATATGACTCTTTTCTCATTTTCAGAAACCTAATGACCATTTAAGAGCCTCAACAAGCTCTAGAGTCCCTTAAATCCAAGAGCGTCCATGGAAGGGACCAAAATCATCCAAAATGAACTCAAACTTGAAATAATAAGATCAAAGATCAAGGTATGAAGTTTATGATGGGTTTTCTACATAGCAAACAATCCTATGTGTGCATGGAACCCTAATTTGAGGATCTATGTTTCCACTATTAGACATACAAGCATTGAACACAAAAACTGGAAACTCTAGCATGCATCTAATAATTTCGAAATCTGCATAAGAATGATTAGATCACATACCTTTATTGCTATATAGTAATAACAATGAAATCTTGAAGATCCTTGCTTTGAGAACAAGCACCACAAGTGTAGTACCTCTAATGGCTCGCAAACAAACCACGTCAATAGGGTAATTATGAGAAAGAGGAGAGAGGAGATATGCACTCAAGGTTTCGACTCTTCTAGGGTTTCATAAGCATGTACGAAACTCATAGGATGAGGTCTCTATTTATAGTTGAGGTGTGTTTATAGTTGAGGTGGCTTAGATCCAAAGCTAGGGTGTTGAGGTGGAAACCCTAATTCCTTAGCTTAGGGCCTAAGCAGCCCATGGAATCCCCTCCACGAGGCTTGGACAAAATCCCCTAGAATCTTCTAGGGATTTTCGGTCTATCCCAACAAGGGTGATCCAAGAGCCCAAAACACCAACTATCAAATAATTAGAAAACAACCCCTATACTTTTAACCAGTTCCTTTAATCCCAAAATTAATTTATGATTAAATACTAATTAATAATATGATTTCTGATTAATATACTATTCTCATAACATATGAATAAATCATTTTATATACCAATTTATTATTCCAAATAAAAAATTCAGCCTCTCTCTCCAATAGTCATCCTGTCTAGTTGTCAGTGTTAAGGCAACCCAAAAGGACCATGCTACTATAAAATCAAGTACATAACAATTATAGTTGTAAGTCCCTAAACTCGGATCTATCAAGGTCTCAATGCAATTGTTTGAGTTAATGCGGAATCTTAATCAAACAATAATGAGAAACAAACAATTAGATGTATCAAGAACACGTTTCAATGAATGCACACAATTCTATTGAATAATTTTCAAGTACACTTAATTACCCTTTTAGGCGTGAATCACTAATGTTCACTAAAAATACATTAACTAGAACGGCTATACACAGACTATATATATATATATATATATATATATATATATATATATATATATATATATATATATATATATATATATATAATTGTTGAGAATGAACTTTTTAAATCCACAACAAAATCCTCCACTGGAATGGTACCCACAATAACTAACTAGAAGTTATGGGTGGGGGCATCTGATCAAGCCGATGTGTATCTCGTAGAGAAACCTTGAAGAGAACAGAAAGCAATAAACCAAAGGGGAGATTATTGGACTATATATATATATATATATATATATATATATATATATATATATATATATATAGACACACACACTAGACCGATAACCTAAAGTCCAAACATAATAAGCCAACTGAAAACACACTAAGCCTACCGAAATCACTAAGTGATTTCGGTCTAAAACCGAGAACACATAAAACACTCAAGGAAAAGCATAAACCACTAAATATAGCCCAATAATCTCCCCTTTGGTTTATTGCTTTCTGTTCTCTTCAAGGTTTCTCTACGAGATACACATCGGCTTGATCAAATGCCCCCGCCCACATCTTCTAGTTAATTATTGTGGGTACCATTCCAGTGAAGGATTTTGCTGCAGATTTAAAAAGTTCATTCTCAACAATTATTTGAAAGTTTGATAAGGTGTGGATATCACATTCTTCAAACTTCAACAAGTCTATGGGATCAACAATACGATACTGGTTTTTCTTCAGCTTGATCACCACTGATGCAGTAGCCTCATCATAAACCCAAAATTGCATTGTATCCAAAGTTCCTTCAGGTAAACGTTTGGGAAGAGGAATCCTTTTGGTTTGCTTTGTGGGTGGCTACATGACATTCAACAGAGTTTTGTTTGTACAAGGATCAATGACACCCTTAGCCTTCTTAGTAAATGATGAAGCAGTCTTTAAATCTTCAAAGTTATTTTTCACTTTAATCTCAAGAAAATTCTTAAAAGACCATGCCATGGTATCCTTGGTTGGATTGTAGAAATGTGCATGGATGAGTTCATAAAGATCAACTTTTGTCCAGTACAAGAAGTCGACTTTCTTCTCCTAATATTCAATTCATCCGCTTTTTTGCTTCACGATCCACATTTTCTTTTTAGCATCATATCCTCACATCATGATGCCAGAACGATCCCCGTATTTATCTGTAAATTTCTTTCCGGTTTCTCTGAAGAACATTTCAGGATGATCACGTGGAGTACTTTGGTCTGAATGCTTCATTACGAGCATTTTTCCTTTCAGCTACTCAACCTTAGTTTGTTTCTCTCTTCTTTCGTGAGCAGAAGCAGGACCAGAAGATAATAATGAATCAAGGTTAGTATCTGGAGCTGGTCTTACAACTCTTTCACTTGAAGACTATGAAGTTGGATTGCCGGGACCTGAACTAGAAGCAGTGATCTTTTCTCCCTCAGTGCTCAAAGGTTGAAATTCATCACTAAACTTTTGAATTAGGTGTTGTGTCATGTCAAAGGATAGAGTAGTTAGACCACCGAGATTGGCTTGAAGTTCTGAGATCTTTGAATCTTTAATGGAGTTCTCTTTTTCAAGCTCGTTGATTCGAATGTCCTACTTTCCAATTATCAAATCTTTTTCAGCAGAGCTTTGTTCCAGATCAAAGACTATGTTTTGAAGCAGAACCACATCAACTAACTCAGATTTAGAAAACTCGCTTTTGCCTTTGGAAATGTCCAACTCGGGTGTTCAAAGGAGCTTCCTGAAGCTTCAGCTCATTCTGAAGGCAAGACTTCTTCTTCAACAATAGGGCTTTAAAAATCCTGATCCATGCATCCATTGAACTCCAACTGATACAACTCTAAACTTCTGAAGAACCTCTACTATTGACGATTAAAAAAGACCAACGATTAAGATAACATTAACAACTAATCCTTTGATCCAATATAGTACTGGACAATGTGCACGAGGGACTAAACATACCTAACTCTTAAACTGTTTTACCGATCGACAACTGCCCATTCTAGACTATAGGTATCGATCTATAAAAAAAATTGACAAATCCTTCAACAATCGATACTTAACCTGAGCGACCAAAATGCCTCTTGATCTATTCCTTGATGTTCCCGAAAGGAACCACTCTCTGCAACGAGCCCCTTTCCCAACAACTTCTTGTCACGAAGACGACTCTTGCATTCTTGAACACATACATCTGATGACATCTTGCTCTACACCCCCATATTGACCAAATCCCATCGGACAGATCGACGACCCTCCAAGCAGAATACTTTGCTCTCCCTCACTTGGGGTTCAAACTACCACCAACTGGCATTGTAAAATGACTAAAACTCAAACTGGGTTAACCAGATGCATAACATCCCTGGCCCTTGGAATGTATAAGACATCGTAAGATGATCTTATAGATTATGACCAAGAAAACTCCAAGAGATTCTAAATCTTAGATGGAGACCTCGGGAACTCCCTAACCATTACTATCTCCAACATCAAGAATCACATGCAGATGCACAAGCAATAATTCTAAAAGTTCATTCATAACACCAACTTCCTAACTGGAAACAAATGAGCTACCACACTCATTGCCTGAAAATCCCAAACCATCAATCCGTTGTGAGAATCAATCATAAATACAAAAGGCATCATTATCATAGTCGGGATGCACTAGAGACAGCAAAGTTGTCGTTCCCGATTCACTTACCTAATCATCTAAAACCATCAACTAGCACTTGAAATGCTTATATTATAAGAAAGAAGTCCCTTGATCTCATCTCAAGGCCGCCTTACCACAAAAATCCTCTTGTGTATTCCCACACTGACATACTGTCGCTAAAGACCACAACCTTCTAGCCTCGTATTGGGTTTACGTATCACCTTTGAAAGTCTCATGTCTGCTCACTCATCCTTCCAAACACGGAAAACCGTAAAGGACATAACCCCACCATAGATAGCAACATTCCAATCCATTTTCTAATCGCTCAGCCTCTGGTTGTAATCCTTGAGCCAATCATAACAATCACTTCCTTCTTAAGTCCCATAACTCTACTTGAACTACCTTGAGTTTGGCCTGTGTGACCTCCAAAATAAAATAAATCTTTAGGTATGCACCATTCAAACCCAACCTGACATGGCCATTGAGGCCTAAACAATCACCGGTACCATCCTTAGCCTAACATCCATAACCAAAAGATTTATAGATATAGAAACACTGGCATGAATCATGGTTACCAAACCATACTATCTACTCTCAACTAGCTCCTTAGAGTCCTCGTGAGCTCCCTCAATTCGAGTATGGATATTGTAATTTCAGTAGTATGAGCCTAATACTACATTCCACACCTATCCATACTTTCCTCAAGAATCATCCCTAGTCCTCTAAGTCACCTACTCATAATCATACTCCCAATGCTCTGTACACAACATAGCTCCTGCACTAAAGCACTTCTTAGGCTCTCCTATGATCCCCCCACCTCACCCTTCCATCAGCTGTTAAAAAACCCCTATTAATGTTAATGTTAGCTAACCACTCCATGAATACAATTACATGCAACAAAACTTAAATAATCTTTCGACTAAAAGACCTAACCCTACAACAGTTAGACTCAGATGAGAGCTACACAATAGGGCCAAATCAATCATTCTAAAATTAGTTAGCCTTTACAACATTGAACTTAACATATTCATTTAATAGTTAACTCACATCAACATGGGTTCTACAAAACACAAAGTAAGAAAAAGTTGAGCAGTGAAACCGAATGGCACAAAAACACCATAAAAACAGGTAGATCCTTACACGAAATACCTGAACACTAGGTCCAAGCATCTAGGATACACATATATATACTATGTATACTCTCTCAAGAGTGGCTAAACATTCCTCAACTGGCCTGCTGCCCCTATACTCACTCATGATCTTCCACCAACCCTGCAGCCGCTTGTGATTGCTAATCAAACTCCATGCTAGATTCCATGGACAGTCGAATACCTGATTCTACCCTAAGCCCACAAAATAAGGCTAAACCAAATATTCTCAGGCTATAGAATCCTAGTTATGTACAACTTTGATGCACATACTAAGCAACTACAATAATGATGTCAATTTCATCTAACATACAAGAAGTCCTCCTATGCTATTAGGTATCATACGTCAGACAATTTTACCATGTAATTCTTGAGGATATCTAGCCTACCACTATCATGTAGTTCTACCATAAACATCATATAAAAATAAAAATGTGGGTAACTTGGGGTATACTTTCTTGCTTCGGCTGATCACACACATCTCATCCTTCCTTGATTAATTTTGAAAACAATTTTGAAATCCATTTTGAAAAACTTTTATAGATCCTTATTTTGAGTCTGGATTCACATGAATGATCATCAATTTCTCTCAAACCAGGGCTCTGATACCAACTTATAACATCACCAAAAATCAAGGTAAAATTTTTATTTTTCAAAACCAAACCACAACCCTAAATGTTTGCAAAACTTAGTTTCCAAAAGTCAAATTTACAAATCAAAATATTCCAAAATCAAATCTCATAAAAATTGAAGGATGTGCACGATCAAGCCTTCTCCTTGCCCTGATCATCTAAAGTACCTGAAACATAAAACTTAAATTGTAATCCAAAGCTTAGTGAGTTTCCCCAAATACCCTACACAACCAGCATAGATACAAATGCATACTGTGTCCATAGTCTCCCAACCGGATTACCTTGGCACACAACCTCCCGGTCGGATTGCCACCCTGAACCACAATCTCCCGATTAGATTACCACTCTAGCCCAAAATCTCCCGATTGGATTGCCACTGGCCCAAAATCTCCCGATTGGATTGCTTGGGTTTGTTGGCCGATGGCACAAAGTAGTACAACCTCATCCTACCCATACTATGTCAGTATATGTAACAGATAAACATATAACCAACAAATAGATAATCATGTAGATCTAACATATCACTACAACATAGCAACATCCTATATACGAGGATACATAACTGAATGGGTCGGCATTGGTGCTTTCAACCCACAAGTATAGTGAGGAAAGTCACCTCACAGTCTAAAAAAAGATAGCATAAAAAAGATGTTGCTCCAAATACCAACTCTACATGTCACCTATACAACAAACAGTGACCCAAACTCAAACTATAACTCAAAATACTTAAAATGACCATAGGTCAAACTTGGTCAAACCCTGGGTCAAAGGTCAAAATTAGAAATTCAAAAATTCAAGGAAAGCTAAGTTGACTGAGTACGCCCTACGTACTTAGTTACTACGTTGCGCGTAGTTGTGATCAAGGCAATTATCGGGGCTTTAGCGCAGTACGCGCAACGTACCACTTGGTACGCCTGACGTACTCCACCTAGACTAACTCCTTAACATTAAGCACTTATTTTATAATGACTTTTCATCCAAATTCAGATCTAGACCCAAAACATCATTCTAGGTTATAAAGTTTCCACCTTTATGAGTTTCCATGGCTAGAAAAGGTCCAAAAGCTAAAACCCTAACTTATTATTCCATTAAGACATCATAACTCTTGCATGGAAGGGATAGAAGGACAAAGATAACATTTATGGTTCTAATCACCTCAAATCGTCTGAAAGGATAACTCTTATGGTTAGAGTAGACCCTACTCGTGAACACCAAGCTTATAAGACCAAAAATGAACATAAACTAAAGGCTAACAAGATCTAAGAAAATAACTCATCAATTTTCAAACTTTATACCTCTTGAAGATGCTTGAGGATGAAACACTTATGGATCCAAAATGATTTGAGCTTCCAAGATGATTTCCCTTCCTTATTCTTCATTCAAGAACACCAAAAATGCACTCTCAAGCTCAAAAAGGCTCCCACAAAGGATTAGGGTTTGGTAGGGACGAATTGAAAGATATAGGCTGATGAGGGAAAAGGTCTTGAGAAGATAATGATGCTTAAATATGGTTCAAACCCTAAAAATTAGTGTTTTTTCCTTTGTTACGTACGTCCTGTGTACTCGCGAGTACGCCCATCATACTCACTTGAAGGCGCATTTTCATTAAGTGAGCCATGGGACCATTTTGCAACAAATTATATACTTAGGGTAAAAAAATGAAATTACATGAATAAAGGTTGTTACATTGCAATTGAAAAAGTCAACCCTCACTCATCTTGTAGAAGATAAATGAAGATCCGAACTTTACCTGAACAAAGGGTGTTACATTGCAAATGAAATTACCTGAACAAAGGGTGTAACATTGCAATTTGGGGGTTTAGTCAATTATTTGATGTTTTGGTCCCTTTGATGGATTAATCTATGGAGTTTGGACAACTCCATGATCTTATAAACATTGAAGATCTGACCTTTTGGTTGAGTTTAGAGTGCATGAATATGCTCTCTTTACTCCATGCTTGAAGAAAATGCAATCTTAGACTTTTTGGGATCTAAGGCTTTAGATATAGTTGGGTTGTGGTATCCTAATAGATAAATTTGGAAACTTTATCAATTAAGTCATCATTTGGATCTATATCTGAGAGTTGGATGCTTGGACTTGGGAGATTAAGTTGAAAATTAAATATTGAATTTGGAAAGACGCCAGGGTGCTTTTAGGTTTTCCTAATGCGCGTGTGAATTGTCTGAACCCCGACTAATTTTTTCTATAGCGGGTGTTGGGCGCCCAAAAGAGGACGTGGAGCGCCTATTAACAAAAGTTTGACTTTTGGACTAAGTTTGACCTTGGGTTAAACTTTAGGGTTTTGGGTCATCGACTAAGGTTTGACTTTTATCTAATATCTAGGTGGTTTGAGTGACCGACCTTAACATTATTTGAACGCAGTAGTTGTTTCCTGACTTCTACGAGGTGAGTTTTTCTCACTATACTTCATGTCAAAATATATATTATTTTATGTTACATGCTATAAGTGTTGCATTATATTGATTAGGCAAGTAGGATAGTATAGTATTTTTCCTTTTGATCGTTTGATTTTTAGATAGTATGATTTGTGATATGTAATCTATGGGGAGCTAATGGTGGATAGCTACGAGAGTGGTGATCCTATATTACTCGTGTTCAGGGTTAGATGTGTAACATCCATAAAATTCATGAAAATTTTAAACTTTTTAAAACCAAACCGCAAATCATCATTGTTTACAATTTAGTTTTTAAAACATGTTTAATATCAGAGTTTTCCCAAAATCATAAAACAAAACATGAGGAGGTGAACGATCATGCATTTGCCTTCCCGCGATCACCTGGCGTACCTGAAACATAACCCAAAATTGTAAGCCCAAAGCTTAGTGAGTTTCCTCCAAAATACCAACACATCACATAATCATAATAATAACAACAAACAACATGCATACAGAGCCTTCAGTCTTACTGGAACGCCCCACCGACCTACAATCTACCTAGCACGCTCACAGAATCTTCATCATGACTGGTACGCTACACAGGGCCTTCAACATATCTGGATCATTCTCCGAGCAGTCGGCCTGACTGTTACCCCCCACTAGCCTTCATTCTATCCGGGATGCCATGGGTCTGTTGGACTTCAGCACAAAGCAGGACCACCTCAACCCAACCACACATATACTGTGTTGACACACATATAGATAATAAACAAGCATACAAATAACTAGCCACTAATAAACAAACAGATCTTACAGATCACTAAGCATAGCATCATCCTATCTACCAGGATACAAATCTAACAGATCACTACAATAGACAATCATACGATAAAGCAGGATAATAATCCAAAGGGACGACCTTGGTGCCTTCGACCCGTAAGTACAGTGAGAAAAACTCTAAGGTCCAACTTGGTCAAACTCAACTGGTCAAACCTACTAAGTCAACTGAGTCAACCCATCCGAGTCAATCCACCGAGCTACGCGGAACGTACTTTGCAGGTACGCTTAGCGTACTCCAAGCCTCTCATTGACCACCATCAGGGTGGTTGACCGAGTACGCGGGGTGTACCGTCGTACCACCCAAAATCTCCATTAAGTGCTTAATCTAACAAGTCCAAATGTCCAATTTCAGATCCAAGCCTAAAATGGTGTTCCAAACCATTAAGTTTCCAACTTTATGGTTTTTCATGCCTTATTAATTCCCAAAACCAAGATCCTAGTTTGTCTTAACCATTTAAGACCTCTATAACTTACATGCATGCACCAAATGAGCCAAGACAACATTTTTATGACTTAATGCACCGTATTTCTTTAGAAAGGACATATACTTTGGTCTTAGAGTGGCTCATACTCATTAAGGCCAAGAAAGGGGACTAAAAACACATAAATTATTCAAGGCAATATCTTAAAGAAATACAAGTCAAGATCAAAGCTTTACACCTTTTGAAGCTTCTCAAGAAGGTAAGAATCCCATATCCACAAGTTTCTCCAACACCAAGGCTTCTCCAAGAATCTTCTTCTTCCTTCAATACACCAAGAACACACACTTGAGCTCCAAAACACACACTCAAAGGTTAGGGTTTGCAAAAACGTCTCAAAGGAGGTGGAGCCTGAAAAGGTGGGGAGAAATGAGCCATAATGGTGCTTAAATACCTCTTAATCCTTAAAAATTAGGGTTTCCTCCTGACATTAGTACACCCCGGATACATAAGTGTACGCCCCGCGTACTAGCGCGCGACCTAGTACGCTCAACATACACACATGTACGCTTGGCGTATTTCTCCTGCCCAAATTACGAAATTACCACTAGAGCTTCAAAGCATAATTCTTGAACTTAGGGACTAATGTGACATAAAATAGAATTACATGGACGAATTTATAAGTACCTGAACTCCGGGATGTTACAAGATGTGTACAACAAAAATTAATTTTTGGGATGAATATATATGCACTAGAGCTATTAGTCATGAGTAGGCGTGCATGAGATCCGTTAGTTGTGGTTAGTTGCATAGACACGAGAGCCAAGAGACTTTTTTGTATACGGATCAGCACGACAGCCGAGAGCCTTTGTTTATATGCATTGTACGTGTATTGTGGTATATGGTATATTATGGAACTCGCTAATCTTTATGCTTACATTTTTGGATTAAATGTTTTTAAGTAGTTCTTCTGATCATGGAAAAGCGAAGGCGTGATTGTACACACACATCAACAACTGTTATATTGTTGAGACATCCATAATGATTTTACTTATTCTCTGATCTTGGATCTTTGGATTATGGTTTTATGAATAAGTTGTTTTATCTTGATTATGATTTTATGAATATGGGTATTTATCTTATTTATAAAATATTTATTATGAAAATTAGGATGCTGCAATTTTGTATCAAATCCCTAGTTTGAGGTAATTGGATGAACATATGTGTGATTCCAAAATTAAACTAGGATCTGAAAGATTTCACAAACGTTTTTGAAAAAGAAAATGAGACGCGATGTGTTCAGTCAGTCTAAACTCGAGAAGGAAAGTTATTCCCAGTATATCTATACTAATTTATATATGTTGATATGTGAACTGTTAGAAATTCATGCTAGTAAGTAGGCTAAGGATATTTTCAAGGATTATATGCTAGAATTGCCTGTTACATTGCCAGATTGATTGTTGTTTGCTTTCTGATGCTTGAAATCTATATTGATATTAGTTCAATGTTAAGTGAATTCGTTAGGATTGCATGCCGCTAAAACTAGATTGTCTTAGATTGCTTGGTTTTGCCCTATTGTGCATCTAGAGGTGGAAAAACTGACACGACATGAAATAAATGAGTTTGGGTAATATATTTCAACCTATTTAAATAAACGTTTTTTTTACACGATACTAAAATTAAAAAGGGTAAGTTTAGGGTTGGGAATTTCAACTCGAATAAGACTAAAAAATGACATGTTTATTTATATACAAGACTTTTGAATTCTTTAAATAAACTATAAAGATCCAAAACCGAAACCAGTAGTAATTGGAAAACTTTTGAATTGAGTCATTTCATAATGTGGAAATGACTTAACCGTCTAGATCAAGACTTCATTTTTAGTTATTGCATACTCTCCTCCCTTTAACTACTCTCTCGTCCTCATGATTTCATCTTCAGCCTCCCTAACTCCCACTCTTTCCATTTTGTCATTTGAATTAGCTAAGATTTTATATATAATACCTCCCAACTATTACCTTTTTCCTTTTCCACCTAACCAACTCTTACTCTTTCAACATGTTTAGTGTTTCAACCTCATACGACATGACATATTTCAAGGTATACCCCTAATACGAAAATAAATGGGTTAACACTACATGACACTTTAATTAAATGGGTCTGGTTAGGGTCAAGCACTTTCAACTCGTTTATTGTTTTGACATGACATGAACCTGCATGACAAGACACGGTTTCCATGTCTATATTGATGAGTCTTTTATGCATGCAAATCTAAACCAACTAAAACACAACAGGTAGTGTACCGAGGCACGTAATAGTATAGTTAAGGTAAGAAGGGTGTCAACGTGTAATGACCCAAAAATCTCGAACTATGTGTTATAAGACGTGTTAGGTTTAAATACATTCAAGGGTGAACTCAAGTAGTGTAACGAAAAAGTTTTTGGAAATGCAATATGTATATCCATGTATTTATTTCATTATAACAGAAATTTTATAAACATTTAGAAAAATTTTATTAAATGAAAGCTGCAGTACGCTATGATATGGTCTCGAGGATATAAAGTTTTTTAAAATCCTAGTCCATATGAGAAAGTTATGGTCGTTCGAAGTTGAGACAAAATAATTTTGACATCACGTCGTGACACATATATTACCACGACGTAGTGAAACCGACTTAACAAAAAATAACATATTTAAAGCCCTTGTTTCGTTAAAAAGTGTTTTTGAAGGAGATTTAGCCTATGGGAGGCCAAAAATTCGATGTTAGGCTCGGTTTCTTGATACCAGCACCGAGGGTAAGCTTATATGATGATTAATTTGTGTGTTTCATACATATTTCGGGATGAAAATCTGAACAATACAAGGTTATAGTATGTGTGAGTCTCGAGAATTAAAATCGAGATGCTAAGTACTCGGGGAAAATACTATGTTTACACCTCGAGTATAGGTTGTAAACGAGTTTTGTTAAATCAATAGTATGATTTGGACGCTATAACTATTGAGATGGTTAGAACTCGATGAATAGCTTATTGAATGGTATGTAGTAATTGTTTTAACAATTACATAACTAAAATCAGGGATAGAGTCACGTGTACTAGAACTTTCAGATATTGACCGGTCTCAAGGTGAGTAACACTACTCTAACACCTACAAAGATTCATAAGTGATATTACATAGTATGTTGGGTTAATATGTTGTGCAATTATTGTATTGGGGAATTTGTATACATGAAGATCTAGCAAAGAAATGATATAATTTGTGATTATTGGGATAAATCCCTTGGGTGGAAATTACCCTAATAATTTGTGATTATTGGGATAAATCCCTTGGGATAAATCGGATTACTGCGGAAATAATTATCGGTTCACCTTGTGACGATCAAGGCAACAAATATAGAAAAGAAATATCAGTTGACCCTACGTAGCTTAGAGCAACTACCGTTGGAAGTAAATTATTGGAATGGATTTAAGAAGCTTAACTCAATCGTGATTATTAAGAAATATTGATAGTTGGGTTCGGAAAGGAAGTCATGAAACAATAACTTGTTGATTTGATATATATTCAAATAAAGGCTTGATACAAAAAAAATTGTTTATTATAAGAAATTGAATGTGGTGTGCCATTATGTGCTAAATTTTATTGTAGATGTTATTCACTAAGTCGTATAGCTTATGATGTTCTTGTGACTATTTTGCAAGTTTACTGTTGGAGCGCCGACTTGGATCATGTACATGCTACCGGTACGATCCCAAGTGTTAGCGTCTTGTGCTCCAGACTGCTTGCGTACAACGTTTGGAAATTTATTAATGATAATTTTATTTTGGGGTGTACTTGGTGTGAAAATGTGGGTGTTATACGAACACTAGGGGAATGAGTATTATTCTAATAAAACTATTGCAACTAATTAAACTAATAAAAGTATTGTAAATGGAGGCGGAGGGGGTATCTGATTTGGCAAGTTCAAAAAAAACTTAAATTATCAACTAAAACATTTATACTAACTAAATTACTTAGACTAATGCATGTACAACATAAACGATTTTAAACAAAGATTAAAGAGCACTTTCGTTTGGCTTCGAATCACCTTTACCATATGATTGGTTTTTTATGCAATGAATTATTTAGTTGATTATTGATTTTGAGTTACTAGTTATCTTGTTCTGATCCCCTAGCATTTATCAATTAATGAACTATTATTACACTGGTCATGTAACAAACGAACACTAAATTGATTTAATATTATTCGGACTATGTATAACGACCCAAAATACAGTGATAATTTTTTTTGTTTAAAAACCGTTAATTTCATACATCAAATGTCTCAAAGTCAATCACCATACACAATGTCAAAATATCATAGTACAAATATCCAAAAGTGTGGAATCATGAGGGGGATGATCAATGATGTGCCATCATACCGGGCTATTCCCTTTTGTACCAAAAGTACCTAAAACCATAAACATAAACTATAAGCACGAAGCTTAGTGAGTTCCCCAAAGTACCACATACCAAACATATAATTGGGCCTAGCCCTGGGGTATATTCCAACCCAAAATACAATCATGGTCCAAGCCTTGGGGACTAACCTTGAGGTTTCTTTCAACCCATCACATACTCATAGGTCGAGCCTTGGGGTTTGTTTCAAACCAGTCATACAAATATGTAAGAGTCACAAGGACAGATAAAATCCTACATACACAGCTTAGTGGGTCGGCATTGGTGCCTTTGATCCACAAGTACAGTGATATCAGAGCCTATGTCGTTTTTCTATTGTATCTGATGCATAGCTAAATTGTTCAAAGCTAAAAAAGTCAAAAAAATCTGCATCTGCCTGATGAAATCGTCGAGTCCCCCGATGAACTGGAAGATTCAGGGCTACTCGACGAGTCCAGTCTGTGACTCGGCGAGTTGGCTTGTCTGCTAGCAGATGTTTCGGGATTTTTACTAGAATTGGGTTGGGTTAATTACCATAAACGTTTTTAACTGATAAAATTCAATTTTTTCAATATGATATTGATTATCCTCATCCAATTAGAAAAATAATCGTTAAATAATAAGATAATTACTTGTTTATATGATAAAATAAATTATTTGTATTATTTAATATGAATTATCATGCCATAAAATGAATTAGGTCAAATTTTGATAAATCACATACTATTTGATTAATTGAATTATTTAAATTTTGATCTAGAAGGTTTTGAAAAGTTTCAAAACTTGCCATCAAGTTTTGGAATTAAAATTTTTTGATTAATAGTTTTAATTTTAAAATATTTAAATTCTAAACCCTAGAATTTACAAGTTTAAAATTCAACCATTATAATATTATAATATTATAAGATTAATAATTATATATATGTATAAGATGAACTATCTTACCGTTAGTAGGTCTCATTCACGAAGCTGGTCTATAAGGGGTGTTTAAGGAAGCGACCTATAAAATGACCGCCATCAGGTATCCACTCTTATCTACCGCAGACTTGACTAGTGGAGGGTCGTTAGCCGAACGGGTAGGACAGGGCAACTAATTCCTCATTAATAAGTATAATGATTTATAAAGTAACTAAATGTTTTTGTAAATTCCCAATCTTAGGTAATTAGGAAAAATGTGAAAATGATGCTATTCCATGAAATTACACTTTGCACCTTGCCAAGTCGTTAATGGAGTGTGCGTGGATAACCGGCACAATAATTTGGGACTAGCAAGGATGGCAAAGGGTAGCTCGATATTTATCATAGATCAATGGAGTGTGTGTAGCTAACCGACACATTGATTAGGTGGTAAATGACATCGAGAGTACCAAGTACATTTATATGGTTATTCACACATTGTTTGTGATCCTCGGTATCCCAATCACAAACTTGAAGGGCATATCGAGATTTAAACATGTGATTGAAAAGTTCAATATATCTCAAAAGAATCTAGGAATTTCAATTCATTTAAAACTTAATTGTCTTTTTCGTTTTTCATGGTGGAAATTGGTAAATAGTCATTTACCTACCTTCAAGTTATTTGCAATTAGATTACGACACCCCTCTTATGAATTGTAAATAATTGTGTTGGGTCCCAACCCTAATCTCTCATTTGGGTGTTAAATTGGGGATTTTTTTAATCTAATCTAAACTTTGTCTATTTTCTTTTTCAAATGTCTACTCCAAACAACAACGCTTCTGGCTCAACCCCTTCTGGCTCATTCTTACTCACGAACTTGTGTGGGAGAGTGATATTAGATGGGTCTAACTTTAACGATTGGATCCGCAACATTCACATGGTCACCCACTACAAGGACAAAGAGTATGTTCTTGACAAGGAGCTGAAGGAAATTGACCACAACACTGCTACTCCCGAGGAAATTGCTACGCACGAAACTCATGAGAGAGATGCTATGAAAGTTCATTGCATCATGCTCGCAAAAATGACTGTTGAACTCCAAAAGTATTATGAGGACTACTATACATTCAAGACGCACCAATATTTGATGGAAAGGTACCATCAAAGTGTTAGGCAGGAAAGGTATGAGATAATTGCTATGATGATCACTGCTAAAATGAAGGATGGAGAGTCCATCACGACCTACTTGCAAAATATGTAAAGATATGCGGACCGCTTGTTGAAGTTGAATGTGAACTTCGATGAGGAGTTGGCCATATATATCATTCTACACTCGTTTCTTCTTTGTTATGAACAGTTTCGTATGACCTACCATATGAACAAGGAGGAGGTCACTCTAAGCAAGCTTCAAGGCCTGCTAAGGATTGCTGAGAGCAGTATAAAAAGCAAATCTATTGCATCTACTTCTACTACTGCTTCCCATGTCTTGGCTATTGGGCCAGGAAAAGGAAGGAATAGGAAGTGTAACAGCCCGGATCCCCAGGTACCTTCATTTCATATTTTTTTGACATTCTGTGAGGAGACTCGGCGAGTTGGAGGTCGAACTCGCCGAGTCGGGTCGCGGTTTTGGGCGGGGGTTCGCGTCCGGACTCGGCGAGTCCAAGGGATGGACTCGACGAGTCCGCGCTGTTTAATGAAACCCTAAATTCCCGGTCCTAAGCCCTATTTAAAGGAACTTATGGCCCTCATTTGCAGCCACCTTGAACCCTAAGAGCCCCCATACGACTATGAGCCCTTGTGAGTGTGTTTGGAGGCCATTTGTTCATCATTTTGTGTGATATTGCAAGGAAAGGAGGGAGAGGATCAAGCTTGAAGAGTTGGGGAGCTTGGATCTGTTGCTATTTCATCAAGGGAGTCTTCTTGACGTAATTTTCAGATCCAAACTTCGTGTTTTGTGTTGATGTGCCAAATCTAGGGTTTCTTCTTGCATTTCTTGGCTTGAATCGGAAGTATGAGAGGTCCCATGGAGATATGGAACCTAAATCTGGACCTTAGCAGGTCCAGGAGACCCCATATGACAAGCTTTATGTCCATTCTTTTGAGTTAGAAGCTAAGCTTGCCATATTAGAGGTTGTTTCTTCAAAATAAGCCTTGTATGCATTGCATGGCAACCAAGACTGAGACTTTACGTGACAAATAAGCTTGGGAAGGCCAGATCTATGTATGTATGGAACAGATCTGACCGCAAAAGCCAGTTTTAGCTGGTGCATGGCATGGACTCGCCGAGTCTGAAGAACAGACTCGACGAGTCACTTGAAGATTGTCCTTGAGACCACCCTGTGTGTAGTCCTGACCGAGTTATGGGCGACTCAGTGAGTCGCAGAGAGTTGGAAAGGTTTTGACAGGTGGACCTTGTCAGGTTGGGACTCGCCGAGTTGACCTTACGACTCGGCGAGTTGAGTCGCAGTGGCCCTATGATTTAGGCCCAGGAGGAACTCGTCGAGTCGGGGGAGTACTCGACGAGTCAAAGGGAAAAACCTTGAGAGTTGGTTAAAACGCGTAGACTCGCCGAGTCACTATTGTGCACGCGCCGAGTCCGGTCCAAATTGACTAAACACTGTTGACCAAGTCAACATGTGTTGACTTGATAAGGATGGTCCACCTTTGTGGTACAAGTAATAATTATAGATTTATAATATCATAGGAGGATTGCAGCTCGAGGGTTCGAGCCCGAGTGATTCCAGGATTCACGATTAGCGACTTAGCGAGGCATACGAGGTGAGTCTTCTCACTATACTGTACCCGGAAGGGTCTTGACTGCGTGACCGGAAGGTCGAATATGATATGAGATATATGCCTTATGTGTGTTAAGTTATTCGTTATATGTGCCATGTATGATATGCTTGATTTGGGCCGGAAGGCAACCTGTTATGGGCCGGAAGGCGTGGTCATATGGACTGTAAGGTTGACGTGGGTAGGACCGGAAGGTTTACCCAGTCGGGACGGAAGTCCCCTGAGGAACATGGACCGGAAGGTCAAGGCCTGGAAAGGCGTACGTGCGTAGGTTGTATTTTGGGGAACTCACTAAGCTTTATGCTTACGGTTGTTGTGTTATGTGTTTCAAGTACTAGCGAGGACCGTGGGAAGGCGCCAGCGTGATCGTACACACACTCGGGGAAACCATTTTGTTATCTTTTGTTATGTAATCGGTTGTGACTAAATTGTTACATTGGAACCTAAACTTATTACTCATGTTTGATGATTGTAAAAATGAAAATTTTTGGTTTGAAATTTTATGACGTTACAAGTTGGTATCAAAGCCTTGGTTTGAGGGATTCGGGTACACCTTCGGGCGTAACTGAACTCAAACCGGGGATTTGAGAAAATTTTAATTAATAAAAAAAAATTGATAAGTGATTTTGAGATAACCAAAGAAGAAAGAGTGTGTACGGTCAGCCAGCGCCCGAACGGTAAAAATCCCCAAAATACTCTTACAATATGTGTTATGAGATATGATATGATATGATACGCATGCTAGTAGACTAGGTATACATATTAGGACTAGAGTGGCCTGATTTTGTGATGCCTTAGTCTAGGGAAACCTGCTTCTATGAGGTGCTTGAGAGCGAGTGGGTAACTAGTGTATGACAAGAATAGAGTACTCAGGATTCGGGGTTTGGGGAGGAGGACTTGGGGTGAATATCAACGCGGTGTAATTGGTAGTATTAGGCCCGTACTACCAAGGACACCGGGTCATTGGGCAGCCCAAGTAAGAATCCCTGGGTATCGGAGACTGAGTAGGACTGCGTTATCGAGTGTGATTATGCCCGATAGAGTCTCTGATATTTTTATGTTGTATTTCAGAGACATCATGGTTGGACCACGACACAGACCTGGTATGAGTGGAGTGACTGACAGGGAGCTTCGTCAGATGATTCATGAGGAGGTAGCTGCAGCGATCCGGGCCGAGATTCCGGAGATGTTTGGGTCTATTAAGACCATGCTGATGGAGACATTTGATGAGCGGTACGCCGCGTTGACTGAGGCTGCCGCCGCTGCAGCTACCGCAGCTGTGGCCGCTGCCAGACCACAGGGGGGTGACTCGTTGCTATTCTGGGAGTTCAGCAACACGAAGCCACCAGAGTTTGACGGGATGCAGGATCCGATTGCTGCGATGAGATGGATTGCTGATATCGAGGGATGCTTCTATACTTGTTCATGTCCGGAGCATCTGAGGGTTCGGTTCGCCCTAAACCAACTCTGCCTAGGAGCAAAGGATTGGTGGAAGTTTTGATGGCGAACTTCACTCTAGCAGAGGTCTTAGCTGTGACTTGGGAGAGATTTACTGATATGTTCAGAGACGAGTATGTTCCCCCGGTGGAGAGGGAACGGGTGGTTCAGGAGTTCTTGACCCTCAAGCAGGGTAATGATTCGGTTACGGTGATCACGCGGAAGTTTCATGAGAGGGCGATGTTCTGCCCCGAGCAGGTGTCCACGGAGCAGGCTCGGATGAGCCGGTATTTGGGAGTGCTGAGGAGATATATCCGGGAGTTCGTATCGAACTCGTCATATCAGACTTTTGCTGAGCTTTAGGCGAATGCCAGGAAGCGTGAGATCGAATTGGAGACCCAGGCCAGGGAGGAGGCCGAGTCTCAATGGGTGGATCGGCGGCCGGCTCAGTCTCAGCCGGCAGCTAAGCGGACCAAGTCCGCTGATTTGAAATCCGGAGGTCAGAAGAGCCGCACTTGTGGGAAGTGCGGCAAGGGTCACGAGGGGGCATGTCGATCGGGTGCTTGCTACAAGTGTGGCAAGGAGGGGCACATTGCTAGGGATTGCCCCAAGGGATTCATGGTTTGCTTCCATTGTAACCAGACTGGCCATCGGAAGGCCGAGTGCCCCCAGCTTTGCCAGGGATCTTCGCCTGCTGCCAAGGTTCTTGAGGTTCGGCCAGTGAAGACCGAGGCTCCGAAGGCTCGTGGGAGAGCTTTCCAGTTGACTGCGGAGGAGGTCCGCGCGGCGCCTGATGTCGTGGCCGGTATGTATTCTTTCATGTATTTACATTTATACTGAGATATTATGCTTATATTATTATATGCGTAGGTACTTTTCTTGTGAATCATGTGCCTGCTTTGGTATTATTCGACTCGGGTGCGAGTCGGTCCTTTGTTTCGTTGGCTTTTAGCCATCACATCGATATCGATCGGGAGGCGATGAGTCGTCCCCTGCGAGTTGCTATAGCAAATGAGAGAGCGGTATACGCCACCGAGGTGATTCGAGGATGCATGCTCGAGATTTTTAGGGTCGAGATTCCTATAGACTTGGTCCCTATAGCTATGGGGGATGTTTGCATTATCGTGGGCATGGATTGGTTGAGCAAGTTTGGAGCAGTCATTGACTGCGTGAGACAGCTGGTGATGATTCGAGACCCTAGTGGGGGAGTGCTCACGGTTTATGGTGAGGGGACCTGGTGTGGGTCGGCGTTTTGCTCGGCTGCCAGGGCGAGGCAGAGTTTGCAGCAGGGCTGTGATGGATTCATAGCCTATGTGATGGATACTCGTGTGACCGCGGAGAGGCCCAATTCGATTGATGACGTTCCGGTCGTATGCGAGTTTTCAGATGTGTTCCCCGAAGAGTTACCAGGTGTGCCTCCGGAGAGGCAAGTGGAGTTTCGTATCGATTTGGTTCCGGGAGCGGCGCCCATCGCCAAGGCGCCTTATCGTCTCGCTACGCCGGAAATGCAGGAATTATCCTCGCAGCTTCAGGAGCTGTTGGGAAAGGGATTCATTCGACCGAGTAGCTCGCCTTGGGGAGTACCGATTTTGTTCGTCAAGAAAAAGGTGTTGGATTAGTGTCTAAGTCCATAACTGTTTTGGTATGTACTTGACCCGATTATGAGCATGGTCCTTTTGGGTTGCCTTCACCATAGCAATATGTAGGATGATTTAAGGAGAGAAAGGTTTAAATATGATTTATTAATATATTATGAGAATAATATATTAAAGGAGAAATCATATTGTTTAATTAATATTGGTCAAGAATTAATTAAGAATTAATTTTGTGGTTAAAAGAGATTAATTAAACTTAGGGGACTGAAGTTGTAATTATAAGATAATTATAATTGGGCTATGGATCACCTAATAATATATAGGTTGAACGAATTCTATGGGAAGCCCATTAGAAATCGTCCAAGGGATATGTTTAAGGAGTCCATGGGCTGCTTAGGGCCTAAGCAGTCAGATTAGGGTTTCCTAGTTGTAAACCCTAATAGCCTACATGTATAAAAGGGACCCTTAAGCCCCAAAAACGTGGACAACACTTCCATTAGGGTTTCCAGCCGTTTTTGGTGTCTCTTTTTCTTCTCCTCTTCATCCAAGTTGCATATGGTGTTTGTGACTCCATCAGAAGTACTACACTTGTGGTACTTGCTTTCAAGAGCTAAGGAAATTCAAGGAACTAGTTGTTATTGCTATATAACAACAAAAGGTATGTATTCTAGCTTTATATATGAATTTCGAAAATTATAGTAGCATGCCAGGTTTCTTTTTGTGTTCATAAAGTTGTATAACTAATAGTGAAAACATAGATCCAATACTAGGGTTGCATGCACACATAGGATTGTTTGTATAAGACCCATCAAAAGGATGGTTCACATCGGATGTGTATCGATTATCGGGAGTTGAACAAGTTGACGGTGAAGAACCGATATCCATTACCTAGGATCGACGATCTGTTCGATCAGTTGCAGGGGGCATCTTGGTTTTCCAAGATTGACTTGAGGCCGGGATATCATCAGATGAGGGTTCGCGAGGAGGATATCCAAAAGACTGCTTTCAGGACTCGTTATGGACATTATGAGTTTGTGGTGATGCCTTTTGGGCTCACGAATGCCCCGGCCGCATTCATGGATCTCATGAACCGGGTGTGCTGACCGATGCTGGATCGGTCGGTGATCGTATTCATCGATGATATTTTGGTGTATTCGAGGACTAGGGACCAGCATGAGGAACATTTGCGGTAGATTCTTGGGGTTTTGAGATCAGAGAGAGTGCATGCCAAGTTCTCCAAGTGTGATTTCTGGTTACGAGAGGTCCAGTTCCTCGGGCATCTTGTGAACCAGAAAGGGATATTGGTCGACCCGGCTAAGATTGAGGCGGTGATGAGGTGGGAGGTTGTCACAACTGGAAATTTTGTGTCGTGTAATCCATACATTCAACCTAATGTGAATCAAAAACTTCAATCAAATACATTATACAAGTACTACAAATAGTCATCAAACAATTGGAAAACCCTAGAAGTTCTTGTTAAGTCCATTTTGGACTAGAACTTCCTTATTGGATCCAAATGGACCAATAAGCCTCCAATAAGACTATCATGGACTTAGAACTCTAATTGGGCTCTAATTGGACCCACATTCATTTATTTCAATATCTTGGGCTAGGTAGAACCTAGAATGAAATAAATTAACGAATTTGAACCATAATTAACCTAATTTGACCCTAACAAGTCATAAAAATCACATTTAAATTGATTTGGACTAAAAACCATCCAACTTAGCATCTACATGAGTTTAGGGCATTAAAGCCCAATTTTTCCTTCTTCCTTTCCAAATTCTCGGCCCAAGGCCCAATTCCAAGAAGATGAGATGAAAGTTGACTTGTTGTGCCACCTCATTATTGTCCATTGAGTATCCATGCAATTTAGCCCATATCTCCATGCATGGCACTTCAAATGTCACCTCCTCTCCTCTCTCTTCTCACTCTCGGCCGAACACACCCACACACACACCAAAAATCTCTCAAACTCCCTCAAGAACACTCAAGAACATACCCTCCCTCTTCACTTAAAAATCTCGAGATTTAGGAGCCTTCAAAGGAGTTCTTCCACAAAAATCATCATCTAAGGTAAGGTTTTGCTTGGATCTATGACTTGTATTCCTTATTTTCTCAAAATCCCTTCCTAATCCATGCAGAAATCGTGATTTTTGCACCTTAGAAAGCTTCATAAACTCGAAAACTTCATCAAGGGTGCAAAGGCCAAAGTCACTTCATTTCTTCCATTCTTTCTTCCAAAAACCGAATCAACAACCAAGGTGAGCTTCATACCCCCTTATTTTCGGTTTTTATAAGTTTTGTGGGGGGAGAATACAAGCAAAAGTGTAGATCCATCATTTAGTGTATGTTGTGGTTGATTTCTATGCTTACATGTATGTTTTGTATGATTTTTATGATAGATCTAGTGTGATATGCTAAAAACCGAGACACATATTTTATTATAGCATAAGATATACTACTACATGCAAAAGGGTACTAAGAAAAATAGCCAAATGGCTTTACAACACTTAATTTGGGCTAAAAACTCATTTTTTTGACATAAAATGTTGAAAATACAAAGTTGAAGGGCCTAATATGAAACATTTCGAAATCTGATGGGTGAGATGAACCAAAACAGTTTACATAATGTATTTTTCTGAAAATATGCTATTTAGAGGGTTAAAAACATAAATTCCAAGCTTATTGGGCTAAATATGACATTTTCGGCCCAATAAGGCCCAATATGCGAAATTTTCTAAATTGGTGGGCCAAAACTGCATTTTTCTGTAAAACAGTGGACTATAAGTGTTCCATATGCTTTTCAAAGGTTTAAAATGCTTTCCAAATTTAAAAGGGACCAAAATTGTAAATTTTTTCCAAATTGGGTCAAAAATGTAAAAGTTGCGAAAAAGAGGGGCTATAACCGAGAAAACTAAAGTTTCAAGGGCTTAAACTGTTTTCTATGATAAATATGCTGGAAAATACTTAATTCAATAATTTTTGGTATAAAAATGTCAAGAAAATTGATTTAAGGACCAAACCGGAAAGTTTTTAAATAAAGGGGTAAAAAGAGTAAATTCTTCAATTAAGGAGGGGCTGAAAACAGAAAATCTTCAAGGCTAGTTAATATATGCAATTTGACCAATTGATGGTACCACGCTTGTCGACGAAATACAATATACTACAATACCAAAAGTCGTTGTTAAACGAATTGGTTCGGTCTCGAACCAATAAAAATCCAAAATCACTAACACGACGAAGCTACGACATTTCGATTCATAACCATAACGATTACTATTACAATGCGAGTGTGCACAGACGTCTACGCACCATCTTTGGGCCCCAAAAGTGTAAAATCTTGTCTGTTGAGCCTAGCTAGCCCAACGACCTGATCTTAAGGCCCGAAGATCTCTCTCTCTCTTACGAAGTGTTGGGTTTTACCGACCCGACATAACGTAAAAGGACTTTCAATGGCAAACATGCTGCTGGTCTTCAAGGGTCCTTCAGTACTGCTAGTAAAGTCTGTAACTCACGATTGCGAGTTGGGTTTCGGGCCCTTCGCAATTGCATTTGGTCTCGAACGACGCGGGGAAATACAAAAGGTTTCGCACCTCCTCTCCTTCCCTCCGGTCGTGGGACTTTACAAGTCCAGGAGGATCGAGTCGCGGGAAGATTACGAGTGACGCCTAAATGGATCACTTGTAAGGTTGTTGATCGGACGTTTTCATTAACGCACGTCACAACTCTTCACCACCCACTGTATACTCGATGCCTCCGGAATACATCGATACAACGATAGGAAAACGTCGGGTTTTCCTAGGATTTCAATAATGATTACGAATTTCCGGTCGAATTTCACAACTCTTACGCTTACATCTATAGAATTCAAACAAGCATACTCATGGATCATCACCTATTTTTGTTACACTATTCTAATTTTAGAAAATATCGGATTTTCTAATGGTTTTCAAACAACACATTGGATTTCAAACACTACTTATGAACTCACCAACATTTCATATGTTGACGTTTTTCAAAATACTTGTATTCTCAGGTAACAGATAAAGTGAAGATGATTTGTACTCTCTGACGTTTTGCTGTGGTTTAAGTAGCATCAAACAGTTATTTTCTTTGAGTGAAATTTTTGAACAATGTAATGAATGTAAACGTTACCAGTTGTATCATTTCCAAATGTTGGTGATGTATAATGTTATGCTTCATGTATATGCATTGTTATGGTATTCAATGAGTCACGATAGCCCCCAGACGTTTCCGCCGTCTGGTTCGGGGGTGTGACAGGTTGGTATCAGAGCTTTGTTTATAGTGAACTAGCATATCTCGCCGCACACGGATATGCAACTATAAACCAAAAAGAGGGACTAACATAACTCTAAACAAAACGAGTAAATAAAATACGCTTGCTTGTATTAGGAATAAGAACATAACGCCGAATCAAACACAATAATGCTGGTGTCTCGGTTAAATTGGGGCTGTCCTTAGTGATACCAAAGAGTGAATGTGGCCTGATCAACTACATTCTCTCCCAAGTAAAACTAATACACGTCTCGATGAGATCGGGATAGCTAGGGAACCCAAAACTATACCCATCTACCACAAAAACGAGAACGCCTACTTGATCTGTGTGATAATTGTAACACCTTAGGAATGACGCTAGCAAAATTACACACTCTCGCAGACCGCATGGCTGGCTTTCATCACCCTGGAGACCCTTACTTCCCTAACCAAGGGAACAACGGATGGTTAGAGGAGGAGTCCGAGGAGGAGCCCGAGGAGGAGCCTGAGGAGGAACCTGAGGAGGAGCCTGAGGAAGACCCCGAAGAGGAACTTGACGGGGAACCGGAGGCCGAAGTTGAGGGCGAGCCTGCAGAATCAGAGGAAGATGAAGGAAACCTCGAGGAGGATGCCGATGATAGTGACAGGGGTGATTCGGATGCGGAGTCCGAAGTCATTAACCCCCCTTACCCGATCCGAGTGCCTGCATATCGAGTGGGCCCCACTGGCCCTACACCTCCCTGGGGTATTGACCTTTGGAGATGGAGCAGACAGCAGGGACAGCGACCCCCGTACGGCATGTCACGCGAGTTCTTTGACCTGAGAGACGGAGGACCGACTGATCGAGCCCTTCCAGTCATGGTGAAACGGTTACGGAATACGGGCGATCTTGCCCAGGACACTACGGATCAGGTACACCAGTTGAGGACTAGGGTCGAGCGTGCGGAGCAGGAAACGCGTGACGTCCTTCGAGAGTTTCACATGAGGCAGGTTCGGTGGGAGTCTCGACTCCGGGATGCGGAACGTTTGGTGGCCCATCTTCAGGGAGCATCCACATCCTCAGCACCACCTCCGGACACAGCTCATCGCGGTTAGGGGTAGACTCATCATAGTAGATCATTAGGAACTATGTTATGTACTCCGGCTCTATGTTTAAGTGACTACACTACTCATGGAGCCGTTATGCTGTCGGATTAGTGCTACTCATGTATGCTCCTATGAGCAAATTTTCATGTATCAAATGCGGATAATATTAGTAAATTTCTATGTGTTTTATTACGATATTGCAAATTGTTATGTGTTGAGACGTTATGATTGTATGCTCGATGGTAGAAATGTTTAGGTTCGCATCATACACTTAGTTAGTAGGGTCGCAACCTCACAGAAACCACGAACACTCAACATCTTTCCGTTTCATGACAGAAAGATGCCTCGCCCAACTACTCGCGGAAACCCAGGACCAACCCCACCTGAAGTTGACTCAGCCGCCTTTCAGGCAGCTGTATCAGCAGCAGTCACTGCGGCGATTGTGCAAATTCAACAAGGGAACAATGGAGGAGTCAATGGGCAAGGAGCTGGAAGCTCAAACAATGGAATGAATCAAGGATCCACCAAGACGTGTACCTACAAGGACTTCACAAACGCCAAACCACGAACTTTTAATGGTACTGGAGGAGTGATCACTCTGAAGCGCTGGATCGAGAAGGTGGAATCGATATTCGAGATATGCGACTGCCCCGACCACATGAAGGTGAAGTTCGCGGCTTGCACTTTTGTGGATCAGGCGCTCACCTGGTGGAATGGGCATGTAGAATCCATGACGCTCCCTGTAGCCAACTCTATCCCCTGGATAGAAATGAAAGAAATGTTGATGGCAGAGTACTGCCCACGAGGCGAAATACAAAAGATGGAACAAGAGGTATGGAACCTCACTGTGCAGAACGCGAATATCGATGCCTACATATCGAGATTTAGCGAACTATCTCTGTTGTGCCCGGGTATGATCACCTCGGAAGGAAAGAAGATCGAGCGATTCATCTGGGGACTCACATCACCAATTCAAGGGAATGTGATAGCTGCAAACCCAGAAACATTTGACAGTGCAAAGAGACTGGCGAAGAGGTTGTACGACCATAATAACAAAAAGGGAGAAAAGCCAGTGGAGGCTGAGAAGAAGAAGGAAGGAGATGACAAGAGGGGAAGGAACAACAAGAGGAAGGGGCGTCAGGGCCCCGACACCTCCAAGAAACAGCAGACAGTGGCGGTAAATGCCGTTACTACATCGGCTCCAGCTGCACCACATGCTCCAACCTCAGCCACTTCAAATACTTCCAAACCTTATTCCGGTAATCTGCCCAAATGCAACAAGTGCGGTTTCCATCACTATGGAGAATGCAAGGATTTTCAGTGCACCAGTTGCAATCGAAGGGGTCACACTGCAAGGTACTGCAAGGCTTACCCTCCCCCTAACCAAAATCAAGGAATCAACAACAACAACCCTCGCAACAACAACAACACCCATGTCAGCGGCAACAGCGCAGGGCCTAGCTACACCTGCTACGGATGCGGGAAGACTGGACACGTCCGCCGAGACTGTCCTAACAACAATAATTCAAGAAATGGAGGAACAGGAAGGATGATGACCATGGGTCAGGGGGAAGCTATTCAGGATCCCTCTGTTGTTACCGGTACGTTTCTCTTAAACCACGCTTATGCATGCATCTTATTTGACTCCGGAGCGGAGCGAAGCTTCGTAAGCAATAAGTTTAAACACTTATTAAAACAACCTCCCCAAAATCTAAATGAAGCCTATACGGTGGAAATGGCCAATGGGAAAACCGAATCCACTGGGGAAATCTACATCGGATGTACCCTAACTCTTAATCAACACATCTTCCGAGTAGACCTAATGCCAGTATCAATTAGGAGTTTCGACGTGATCATCGGTATGGACTGGTTAAGCCCCCACCATGCCGACATTCTGTGCCACGAGAAGGCCGTCCGTCTTCGTCTTCCAAATCACGAAACCCTAATGGTCTACGGAGACAAATCTAGCATGAACCTTCGCCTCGTTTCGTGTGTCAAGGCACAAAAATATCTACGTCGGAACAATCTGGCGTTCCTGGCTCATGTGGTGGACAAGACCAAGGGGGAGATTAACGTTCGAGACATTCCAGTGGCATGTGAATTTGCGGATGTATTTCCTGAAGATCTTCCGGGAGTGCCCCCAGAAAGACAGGTCGAATTTCGAATTGACCTTATCCCAGGAGCAACTCCTCTTGCTAAATCACCCTATCGGTTGGCTCCTGCCGAAATGCAGGAATTATCCAGCCAACTCAGCGAACTTTTGGATAAGGGATTTGTTCGACCTAGTTATTCGCCATGGGGAGCTCCGGTGCTCTTTGTCAAAAAGAAAGACGGATCTTTTAGAATGTGTATCGATTACAGAGAGTTAAACAAACTCACAATCAAAAACCGCTACCCACTCCCACGAATCGATGACCTATTTGACCAGCTCCAAGGGGCTAGTTATTTTTCTAAAATAGATTTACGGTCCGGGTATCACCAACTCAGAGTCCAGGAAGAGGATATTCCAAAAACCGCTTTCCGAACTCGTTACGGACATTATGAATTTGTCGTAATGCCCTTCGGTTTAACGAATGCCCCCGCCGCATTTATGGACCTAATGAATCGGGTCTGCCGACCGTTCCTCGACAACTTTGTCATTGTTTTTATCGATGACATCCTTGTCTATTCTCGAAACAAGGAAGAGCATGGCCAACATCTCCGACAAGTTTTAGAAACTCTACGATCAGAAAAGCTATACGCCAAACTCTCCAAGTGTGAGTTCTGGCTGCGGAGCGTGAACTTCCTAGGCCATGTAGTCAGCCGAGATGGAATCCATGTGGATCCCTCTAAGGTCAAAGCGGTAGAAGGATGGGCAATCCCGACAACACCCACGGAAATTCGTCAATTCTTGGGATTAGCAGGCTACTATAGGAGATTCATTCAGAATTTCTCTAAGATCGCCAAGCCACTTACCTCGCTTACGCAAAAGGGAGTGCCATTCAAATGGACAGACAAACACAAAATCGCATTTCAAACCTTGAAGCAAGCTCTCTGTAGCGCACCTGTACTATCTCTACCTGAAGGAACGGAAGACTTTGTAGTCTACTGTGACGCATCAAATCAGGGTTTAGGTTGCGTTCTCATGCAACGTGGGAGAGTGATAGCCTATGCATCCCGCCAGCTAAAGACGCATGAAGTGAACTACACAACCCATGACCTAGAGTTGGGAGCTGTAGTCTTTGCCCTAAAAATTTGGAGGCATTACCTTTATGGTACAAAGTGCACCATCTTCACAGATCACAAGAGCCTCCAACACATCTTAAACCAGAAGGAACTAAACATGAGGCAACGAAGATGGGTTGAGTTGCTAAACGATTATGAGTGCGAGATTAAGTACCACCCAGGCAAGGCCAACGTGGTAGCTGATGCATTAAGTCGGAAGGAGTACTCTAAACGCCGTACGAAAACTCTCTCGATCACCATTCAATCTCATCTGGTCACTCAAATCGCATCGGTCCAGTCAGAGGCCATGAGAACGGAAAATAGAGCTAGCGAGGCGTTGCGGGATGGAAAAGAACCTAGAAACAAGGGAGAATGGGGTATACTACTTCATGAACCGTATTTGGGTCCCTAAACTTGGAGGGTTTAGAGATGTTGTCATGAAGGAAGCCCATAAGACGCGATACTGCATTCACCCCGGTTCTGATAAGATATATTTGGATATTAAACAACACTATTGGTGGCCTAACATGAAGGCGGAAATCGCGACCTACGTCAGCAAGTGCCTTACATGCGCCAAAGTAAAGGTGGAATACCAGAAACCTTCAGGATTGTTGCAGCAACCGGAAATTCCCGAGTGGAAATGGGAGGGGATTTCTATGGATTTCGTCACCAAGCTACCCAAGACGTCGGACGGACTGGATACCATATGGGTAATCATCGATCGACTGACGAAATCTGCCCATTTCCTGCCAATCAAAGAATCTTACAAGATGGAGAGACTGACACGGTTATACCTACGAGAAATCGTGAGACTCCATGGAGTGCCAAAATCTATTATCTCGGATAGAGACAGTAGGTTCACGTCCCGATTTTGGCAATCACTCCATAAGGCGATGGGAACAACCCTCGATATGAGCGCCGCTTATCATCCTCAAACGGATGGCCAAAGTGAGCGAACTATCCAAACGCTCGAAGATATGCTCCGTGCATGCGTGATAGACTTTGGAAAGTCTTGGGATACCCACTTACCCTTAATCGAGTTCTCATACAACAATAGTTACCATTCGAGCATCAAGGTGGCTCCTTTCGAAGCACTTTACGGGCGTAAATGTAGGTCACCGTTATGTTGGGCTGAAGTAGGTGACACCCAACTAGCAAAAATGCATGCCTCGGACAAAACACTAACGGGACCGGAGATCATCCGTGAAACCACGGAAAAGATCGTTCAAATCAGAGCTCGATTGCAAGCATCGCGTGACCGACAAAAGAGCTACGCTGACAGACGAAGAAAGCCCTTAGAATTTCAGGTCGGTGATCGAGTACTGCTAAAAGTCTCGCCCTGGAAAGGGGTTATACGTTTCGGAAAACGGGGAAAGCTGAACCCGCGATACATTGGACCTTTCGAAATCATCACTCGAATTGGTCCGGTAGCATACAGACTGCAACTACCCGCAGAGCTAAATGGTGTATATCCCTTGTTTCACGTATCTAATCTGAAGAAGTGTCTCTCAGATGAAACACTCGTCACCCCTCTTGACGAAATCGAAATCAATGAGAAACTCCTGTTCGTTGAAGAACCAATCGAAATCATGGACAGGGAGGTAAAGCGTACCAAGCAGAGTCGCATCCCGATCGTGAAAGTACGATGGAACGCAAAGCGTGGGCCAGAATTCACTTGGGAACGCGAAGATCAAATGAAGCAAAAGTACCCTCACCTATTCTAGTTTTCTCAAATCTAACTTTCAAACAGAATTTCGGGACGAAATTCCCTCTAACGGGGGGATGATGTCACAACTAGAAATTTTGTGTCGTGTAATCCATACATTCAACCTAATGTGAATCAAAAACTTCAATCAAATACATTATACAAGTACTACAAATAGTCATCAAACAATTGGAAAACCCTAGAAGTTCTTGTTAAGTCCATTTTGGACTAGAACTTCCTTATTGGATCCAAATGGACCAATAAGCCTCCAATAAGACTATCATGGACTTAGAACTCTAATTGGGCTCTAATTGGACCCACATTCATTTATTTCAATATCTTGGGCTAGGTAGAACCTAGAATGAAATAAATTAACGAATTTGAACCATAATTAACCTAATTTGACCCTAACAAGTCATAAAAATCACATTTAAATTGATTTGGACTAAAAACCATCCAACTTAGCATCTACATGAGTTTAGGGCATTAAAGCCCAATTTTTCCTTCTTCCTTTCCAAATTCTCGGCCCAAGGCCCAATTCCAAGAAGATGAGATGAAAGTTGACTTGTTGTGCCACCTCATTATTGTCCATTGAGTATCCATGCAATTTAGCCCATATCTCCATGCATGGCACTTCAAATGTCACCTCCTCTCATCTCTCTTCTCACTCTCGGCCGAACACACCCACACACACACCAAAAATCTCTCAAACTCCCTCAAGAACACTCAAGAACATACCCTCCCTCTTCACTTAAAAATCTCGAGATTTAGGAGCCTTCAAAGGAGTTCTTCCACAAAAATCATCATCTAAGGTAAGGTTTTGCTTGGATCTATGACTTGTATTCCTTATTTTCTCAAAATCCCTTCCTAATCCATGCAAAAATCGTGATTTTTGCACCTTAGAAAGCTTCATAAACTCGAAAACTTCATCAAGGGTGCAAAGGCCAAAGTCACTTCATTTCTTCCATTCTTTCTTCCAAAAACCGAATCAACAACCAAGGTGAGCTTCATACCCCCTTATTTTCGGTTTTTATAAGTTTTGTGGGGGGAGAATACAAGCAAAAGTGTAGATCCATCATTTAGTGTATGTTGTGGTTGATTTCTATGCTTACATGTATGTTTTGTATGATTTTTATGATAGATCTAGTGTGATATGCTAAAAACCGAGACACATATTTTATTATAGCATAAGATATACTACTACATGCAAAAGGGTACTAAGAAAAATAGCCAAATGGCTTTACAACACTTAATTTGGGCTAAAAACTCATTTATTTGACATAAAATGTTGAAAATACAAAGTTGAAGGGCCTAATATGAAACATTTCGAAATCTGATGGGTGAGATGAACCAAAACAGTTTACATAATGTATTTTTCTGAAAATATGCTATTTAGAGGGTTAAAAACATAAATTCCAAGCTTATTGGGCTAAATATGACATTTTCGGCCCAATAAGGCCCAATATGCGAAATTTTCTAAATTGGAGGGCCAAAACTGCATTTTTCTGTAAAACAGTGGACTATAAGTGTTCCATATGCTTTTCAAAGGTTTAAAATGCTTTCCAAATTTAAAAGGGACCAAAATTGTAAATTTTTTCCAAATTGGGTCAAAAATGTAAAAGTTGCGAAAAAGAGGGGCTATAACCGAGAAAACTAAAGTTTCAAGGGCTTAAACTGTTTTCTATGATAAATATGCTGGAAAATACTTAATTCAATAATTTTTGGTATAAAAATGTCAAGAAAATTGATTTAAGGACCAAACCGGAAAGTTTTTAAATAAAGGGGTAAAAAGAGTAAATTCTTCAATTAAGGAGGGGCTGAAAACAGAAAATCTTCAAGGCTAGTTAATATATGCAATTTGACCAATTGATGGTACCACGCTTGTCGACGAAATACAATATACTACAATACCAAAAGTCGTTGTTAAACGAATTGGTTCGGTCTCGAACCAATAAAAATCCAAAATCACTAACACGACGAAGCTACGACATTTCGATTCATAACCATAACGATTACTATTACAATGCGAGTGTGCACAGACGTCTACGCACCATCTTTGGGCCCCAAAAGTGTAAAATCTTGTCTGTTGAGCCTAGCTAGCCCAACGACCTGATCTTAAGGCCCGAAGATCTCTCTCTCTTAGGAAGTGTTGGGTTTTACCGACCCGACATAACGTAAAAGGACTTTCAATGGAAAACATGCTGCTGGTCTTCAAGGGTCCTTCAGTACTGCTAGTAAAGTCTGTAACTCACGATTGCGAGTTGGGCTTCGGGCCCTTCGCAATTGCATTTGGTCTCGAACGACGCGGGGAAATACAAAAGGTTTCGCACCTCCTCTCCTTCCCTCCGGTCGTGGGACTTTACAAGTCCGGGAGGATCGAGTCGCGGGAAGATTACGAGTGACGCCTAAATGGATCACTTGTAAGGTTGTTGATCGGACGTTTTCATTAACGCACGTCACAACTCTTCACCACCCACTGTATACTCGATGCCTCCGGAATACATCGATACAACGATAGGAAAACGTCGGGTTTTCCGAGGATTTCAATAATGATTACGAATTTCCGGTCGAATTTCACAACTCTTACGCTTACATCTATAGAATTCAAACAAGCATACTCATGGATCATCACCTATTTTTGTTACACTATTCTAATTTTAGAAAATATCGGATTTTCTAATGGTTTTCAAACAACACATTGGATTTCAAACACTACTTATGAACTCACCAACATTTCATATGTTGACGTTTTTCAAAATACTTGTATTCTCAGGTAACAGATAAAGTGAAGATGATTTGTACTCTTTGACGTTTTGCTGTGGTTTAAGTAGCATCAAACAGTTATTTTCTTTGAGTGAAATTTTTGAACAATGTAATGAATGTAAACGTTACCAGTTGTATCATTTCCAAATGTTGGTGATGTATAATGTTATGCTTCATGTATATGCATTGTTATGGTATTCAATGAGTCACGATAGCCCCCGGACGTTTCCGCCGTCTGGTTCGGGGGTGTGACAGAGGTGCCGAGATTGCCCACCGAGATCAGGAGTTTTCTGGGTTTGGCTGGATATTACCGCAGATTTATCAAGGATTTCTCCAAGATCGCTGTGCCACTTACTAGGATGACCCGGAAGGGTGTTACGTTTTCATGGGGACCGGAGCAGCAGTCCTCATTCGAGACGCTTCGTCAGAAATTGTGCGAGGCTCCAGTGCTTGCACTCCCGGAAGGGATGGAGGATTTTGTGGTATACTGTGATGCCTCTATATCGGGTTTGGGGGCGGTACTTATGCAGACGGGTCATGTGATAGCGTATGCTTCGAGGCAGTTGAAGCCTCATGAGTCGAGATATCCCACGCACGACCTGGAATTGGGGGCGGTGGTGTTTGCCCTCAAGATCTGGCGACACTATTTGTACGGGGTTCGGTGTACGATTTACACGGACCATAAGAGCTTGAAATACTTGATGGATCAGCCAAATCTAAATATGCGACAGAGGAGGTGGTTGGATGTGGTGAAGGATTACGATTGTGAGATCCTGTACCACCCAGGCAAGGCTAATGTGGTAGCCGACGCATTGAGCCGTAGGGCGGATAGCGCCCCGATCCGAGATATTTGTATGAGATTGACGGTTTTAACCCCGATTCTGGATATTATTCAAGGGGCTCGGGTGGAGGCTGCAAAGCCGGAACACCAGAAGAAGGAACGGGTTGTAGGTCTGGTATCAGGATTTGTTACGGATGGTTGAGGGCTTATGACTTTTCAGGGACGGATTTGGGTGCCGTTTGTGGGCGGTGCGCGCACTATTTTGATGGAGGAAGCACATCGATCGAAATTCTCGATTCATCCTGGTGCTACGAAAATGTATTTGGATCTCAAGAAGGAGTACTGGTGGCCATGTATGAAAAGGGATGTCGCTTGGTTTGTCGAGAGGTGCTTGACTTGTCGGCAGGTCAAGGCCGAGCACCAGCGACCGCACGGTAAGCTGCAACCGCTAGAGATTCCCGAATGGAAGTGGGAACAAATCTCTATGGATTTCATCACCAAGTTACCGCTAACGGCGAGAGGAGTCGATGCGATTTGGGTGATCGTGGATCGGATGACAAAGAGCGCTCATTTTCTAGCCATTAGCGAGAGCTCTTCTGCGGAGAAGTTGGCCGAGTTATATGTGAGGGAAGTAGTATCTCGGCACGGGGTGCCGATCTCGATTATTTTGGACCGCGACGTGCGTTTCACTTCCAGGTTCTGGAAGAAGTTCCATGAGGAGTTGGGTTCTAGGTTACATTTCAGTACGGCATATCATCCTCAGACAGACGGTCAGAGTGAGCGGACAATTCAGACACTCGAGGACATGCTTTGGGCATGTGTGTTGGACTTCGGAGGGAGCTGGGACACCTATCTACCTTTAGTAGAGTTCTCGTATAACAACAACCATCATTCGAGCATTGGTATGCCGCCCTTTGAGCTGTTGTATGGGCGGAGGTGTCGCACCCCCATTTGTTGGGGTGAGGTGGGACAGCAGGTTTTGGGTAGCACAGAGATCGTGCTTCAGACGACCGAGCAAATTCAGATGGCCAGGCAAAGGTTGTTGATCGCTCAAAGCCGACAGAAGAGTTACGCAGACAGGCGACGGTCCGAGCTTGAGTTCCAAGTTGGTGATCTCGTACTCCTGAAGGTCTTTCCTTGGAAAGGAGTGATTCGGTTCAGGAAGAGGGGCAAGTTGGGGCCCAATATATTGGTCCTTTTCATGTGATCGCGAGGGTGGGCCGGGTAGCCTACCGTTTAGACTTGCCAGCAGAGTTGGGACAGATTCACGATACTTTCCATGTGTCACAACTGAGGAAGTGTATAGCCGACAAATCGGAGGTGGTTCCATTAGGGGATATTCCGGTGGATGCAAGCCTGAATTATGCTGAAAGACCTGTATCCATCAGAGATCGGAAGATCAAGGTTTTGAGAAACAAGGAGGTACCCCTGGTATTGGTTCAGTGGCAGCATCGGAAAGGATCAGAGATGACCTGGGAGCCGGAACGTGAGATGCGGGAGCAGCATCCGGAGCTATTTTCCTAGCGGGACTTCGAGGGCGAAGTCTTATTCTAGTGGGGGAGAATTGTAACAGCCCGGATCCCCAGGTACCTTCATTTCATATTTTTTTTGACATTCTGTGAGGAGACTCGGCGAGTTGGAGGTCGAACTCGCCGAGTCGGGTCGCGGTTTTGGGCGGGGGTTCGCGTCCGGACTCGGCGAGTCCGCGCTGTTTAATGAAACCCTAAATTCCTGGTCCTAAGCCCTATTTAAAGTACCTTATGGCCCTCATTTGCGGCCACCTTGAACCCTAAGAGCCCCCATACGACTGTGAGCCCTTGTGAGTGTGTTTGGAGGCCATTTGTTCATCATTTTGTGTGATATTGCAAGGAAAGGAGGGAGAGGATCAAGCTTGAAGAGTTGGGGAGCTTGGATCTGTTGTTATTTCATCAAGGGAGTCTTCTTGAGGTAATTTTCAGAGCCAAACTTCGTGTTTTGTGTTGATGTGCCAAATCTAGGGTTTCTTCTTGCATTTCTTGGCTTGAATCGGAAGTATGAGAGGTCCCATGGAGATATGGAACCTAGATCTGGACCTTAGCAGGTCCAGGAGACCCCATATGACAAGCTTTATGTCCATTCTTTTGAGTTAGAAGCTAAGCTTGCCATATTAGAGGTTGTTTCTTCAAAATAAGCCTTGTATGCATTGCATGGCAACCAAGACTGAGACTTTACGTGACAAATAAGCTTGGGAAGGCCAGATCTATGTATGTATGGAACAGATCTGACCGCAAAAGCCAGTTTTAGCTGGTGCATGGCATGGACTCGCCGAGTCTGAAGAACAGACTCGACGAGTCACTTGAAGATTGTCCTTGAGACCACCCTATGTGTAGTCCTGACCGAGTTATGGGCGACTCAGTGAGTCGCAGAGAGTTGGAAAGGTTTTGACAGGTGGACCGAGTCAGGTTGGGACTCGCCGAGTTGACCTTACGACTCGGCGAGTTGAGTCGCGGTGGCCCTATGATTCAGGCCCAGGAGGAACTCGTCGAGTCGGGGGAGTACTCGACGAGTCAAAGGGAAAAACCTTGAGAGTTGGTTAAAACGCGTAGACTCGCCGAGTCACTATTGTGCACGCGCCGAGTCCGGTCCAAATTGACTAAACACTGTTGACCAAGTCAACCTGTGTTGACTTGATAAGGATGGTCCACCTTTGTGGTACAAGTAATAATTATAGATTTATAATATCATAAGAGGATTGCAGCTCGAGGGTTCGAGCCCGAGTGATTCCAGGATTCACGATTAGCGACTTAGCGAGGCATACGAGGTGAGTCTTCTCACTATACTGTACCCGGAAGGGTCTTGACTGCGTGACCGGAAGGTCGAATATGATATGAGATATATGCCTTATGTGTGTTAAGTTATTCGTTATATGTGTCATGTATGATATGCTTGATTTGGGCCGGAAGGCAACCTGTTATGGGCCGGAAGGCGTGGTCATATGGACTGTAAGGTTGACGTGGGTAGGACCGGAAGGTTTACCCAGTCAGGACGGAAGTCCCCTGAGACACATGGACCGAAAGGTCAAGGCCTGGAAAGGCGTACATGCGTAGGTTGTATTTTGGGGAACTCACTAAGCTTTATGCTTACGGTTGTTGTGTTATGTGTTTCAGGTACTAGCGAGGACCGTGGGAAGGCGCCAGTGTGATCGTACACACACTCGGGGAAACCATTTTGTTATCTTTTGTTATGTAATCGGTTGTGACTAAATTGTTACATTGGAACCTAAACTTATTACTCATTTTTGATGATTGTAAAAATGAAAATTTTTGGTTTGAAATTTTATGAAGCTACAGGAAGGATCCTTCTAAGAGCCACAAAGGATAGTCTCATGATGGTACCTCTTCTAGTGGAACCAAAGCTGGTCCTGCTGCTCCCTCCTCCAGCCCGAAGGATGCAAAGTGCTTCTACTGCCATGACAAAGGTCATTGGAAACGAAGCTACCCAAAGTACCTACAAGACATCAAGGATGGGAAGATAAAGCCCACCTTCGCAGGTATTTATACTATTCGATCTAATAACTCACCACATGCTATGTCTTGGGTCCTCGATACAGGATGTGGTTTTCACATTTGTTCTAATTTTCAAGGTCTAAGAAGAAGTAGGGATGTGGAGCATGGGAAGAAAAACTTGATCATGGGGAATAGGAAAGCATTGCTTGTCACCAAGATTGGAGTTTACTTTTTAGTGATTAGTAGTGGGTTATGTTTAGATTTGAATAATTCTTGCTACTCATTAGAAAAGACACGAAACATTGTTTCTTTTCATGGTTTATATAAACAAGGTTTTAGATTTTCGTTGAATAATGAAATTGGTTCTATTAAGGCTTTCTTTAATGATACTTTCTATTTTGAAGCATTGCCTTGTAATGGAATATATGAAACTGTGATGGTTGTAGACGAATTAGGAAATGATGTGTTGCATATCTATTCGTCCAATGGTTTAGACAAAGCATGCTTGTGGCATTGTCGTCTTGGACAAGTCAACAAGAAGAACATACCCCAAATCCAAAACGATGCAGTGTTGGAGTCATTCAACCTTAGGGACGATGACCCGTGCGGATCTTGTTTACTTGGAAAGATGACCAAGTCACCCTTCTCTGGAACATTTGAAAGGAGTGAGGATTTATTGGATCTCATACATACCAATGTATGTGGGCCCTTTAAATCCACCAAAAGGGATGCGAACCACTTCTATGTGACTTTTACCGATGATTATAGCAGATATGGGTATATCTACTTAATAAAGAACAAGTCAGAAACCGTTAAAAGGTTCAAAGAGTTTAACCAAGAAGTGGAGAATCAGCTGGGCAGGAAAATTAAGATGCTCCGATCCGATTAAGGACGTGAGTACCTTAGTATTGAATTCCACGACTACCTCAAGGAATGCAGAATTGTTTCGTAATTGACACCACCTAGGACACCGCAGTTGAATGGCGTGGCTGAGAGGCTCAATTGAACCTTGTTGGACATGGTTCATTCCATGATGAGTTGGGCTTCGTTACCTATCTCATTATGGGGTTATGCCTTAGTGACTTCCGCCCATATCCTTAATCTAGTCCTAAATAAGAAGGTTGTGAAAACACCTCACGAGATGTGGATAGGGAAAACTCCCTCGTTGGCACATATCAAGGTTTGGGGTTGCAAGGCTTTCGTAATACGAGAGACTCATGAAAAGCTTGAGCCTTGTAGTGAGCGGTGTATTTTCATTGACTATCCACAGAAGTCCTTTGGATATCGCTTCTATAGACCGAGTGAAAATGTTATCTTCATTGCGAGGATAGGGGTTTTCCGAGAGCGAGATCTCATATGCCAAGAGGACAGTGGGAGGAAAACTGATATCGAAGAGCTTCAAGAATCAAACAATGAAGGAACCTCTAATTCTAGCGCTCAACCTGAGGAGGAAATTCCTTTTGAACCGATTGACGAGTCCTTACCTCTTAGACGCTCTAGTAGAGTTAGTGTTCCATCCGTATTATATGGTTTCCATATAACTGTTGAGGGTGATACGTTTATTAGTGATAGTACACTAATAAATTTGGATGAACCTAACAACTACAAGGAAGCCATGGCAGGCCTGCAGTCTGCAAAGTGGAAAGAGGCTATGGACAACGAGATTCAGTCCATGTATGACAATCAAGTTTGGAACTTGGTTGACAATGCGCGAGGTCGTAAGACAGTCGGTTATAAGTGGATCTTTAAGAAGAAGACCAACATGGATGGGGAAGTACACATATATAAGGCGCGATTGGTTGCGAAGGGATTTACTCAAACTCCCAAAGTTGACTATGATGAGACCTTCTCACCAATAGCGATGATTAAATCTATAAGGGTTATGCTAGCCATAGCTGCGTTTCATGATTATGAAATATGGCAGATGGATCTCAAAACTGCTTTCCTTAATGGGAAGTTGGATAAGGATGTTTACATGAGTCATCCAGAGGGTTTTGTCGATGCAAAGTACCCTAATAGAGTATGTAAGCTTGAGAAATCCATCTATGGATTGAAAAAAGCGTCTCGCAGATGGAATCTTTTTTTCGATGAGAAAGTCAAAGAGTTTGGCTTTTCAAGAAGCGAGGATGAGTCCTGTGTATATGTTAAAGCCAGTGGGAGTATAGTCAATTTTATCGTTTTGTATGTGGATGACATACTGCTCTTAGGAAACCACGTCACAACCTTGCAGGAGGTTAAGTCCTGGCTTGGGAAGTGCTTCGCAATGAAGGACCTCGGAGAAGCTGCTTATATTCTAAGGATAAGGATATTGAGAAATAGGAGTAAAATACTAATAGGACTTAGTCAATTTACTTTCTTGGATAAAGTGTTAAAACGTTTTAGCATGGAAAATTCCAAGAAAGGGGAGTTACCAATCCAAAGCAATACCAAGTTGAGTAAGACTCAAAGCCCGGGTACCGAAGCTAAAATAGCTGAGATGAGCCGATTACCTTATGCGTCCGTTGTTGGCTCGATCATGTATGTTACGATGTGTACTCGCCTTGATGTGGCCTTCTCTTTGAGCATGGTCAACAAATATCTAGGGAACCCTGGTAGAGCACATTAGACCGCAGTAAAGAACATTCTCAAGTACCTACGAAGGACTAAGGAATGGTTCCTTATGCTCGTAGGGAGCGATGACTTGAGAGTGTGAGGGTATAGTGATGCCAGTTTTTAGACCAACCGGGATAATTTCCACTCGCAGTCGGGATGGGTTTTTTACCCTGAACGGAGGAGCAGTGACTTGGAAGAGTTCAAGCAGGAGATCGTAGCTGATTCAACGTGCGGATCAGAGAACATAGCAGCGAGCGAAACGTCAAAGGAGGCAATATAGGTAAAGAACTTCATTGAAGACCTTGTAGTTGTATATGCCATAACGGAGCCTATGGAGATTTTCTGCGATAATGTAGGTGCGGTTGCCTTGACTAAGGAACCGCGGGATTATGACAGATCCAGGAATATCGATAGAAAATATCATTTCATTAGACATCGGGTAGAAGAGGGACTCCTTGTAGTGAAGAGGGTATCGTCATAAGATAACCCAACAAACCCCCTTGCGAAGGGACTAAGTAGGGTTAAGCACTTGCAACACGCTAGGAGCATTGAGTTGAAGGACGATATTAGTTTTAGTGATTAGATAGCGTTTAAAAACTTGTAATAGCTAAACTGTAATTAACATTTGATGATTAAATAAAGGAGTATTATTTATAAGTAAAGTTACTGTCTTGTGTTAATTATTTACTATTGTTTCACTTTGCATGTTTTGACTTCCTAGATAATAAGATTATTTAAACTATCCACAGTCGATCATACGTTGGAAGTAAGTATGAAAGAAGACTGTCATGAAATGACTTCTAGACTGACTAAAGCATTTAGACATAGCAATTTTTTTTTGCAACGTTCATGAGTGCCCCTGAAATAAGATTTGAGTACTTGATTAAACTTGCGCTCACATGAATCACTTCATGGAATTTAATCATGAGTGATTGTGAGACGATAATATCATATAGTCTTTAAACCTAAATATATAAGTTGTTGTTTACGAGTTGGTTGTGCATTGATAATACATAAACGCATCAGTAACTTGATGTTATAAAACGTATTGTTGTGTACGATTTGATGAGCAAATAGTACAAGCATATAAGTCAAAGTTTATCTATTCCTTTTATCCTACGACGTTAAAAGTGATATCTTGAGCCCCTCGATGATTTGGTTTGACTTATATGTCGGGCCCATTCATGACTGAATTGATGTGTTCAATTAAGTTCTATGTCAGACAAATCAAAGATCGAGAAACAAACTGTTGGATAATAAGTATGACTATACTCCATGTACTTGTCCATACGGTATCTTGATAATGGAGGATTATACGATCCCTTATCTAAAGTACGCGTCGGAGTTCGACAAAAACTCTTTAGAGCTACAATTTGAAGTCGTACTTGAAATTATAGTTATTAGACTTATCCAAGTGGGAGACTGTTGGAATAGGTGTCTAAGCCCATGACTATATTTGGTATGTACTTGACCCGATAGTAGCATGGTCCTTTTGGGTTGCCTTCACCAAAGCAACTTGACTGGATGAACAATGGAGAAAGAGGATAAATGTGATTAATTAATATATTATGAGAATAATATATTAAAAGAGAAATCATATTATTTAATTAAAATTGGTCAAGAATTAATTTAGAATTAATTTTGTGGTCAAAAGATGTTAATTGAATTAAGGGGACTGATATTGTAATTATAAGATAATTGAAAAATGGGCTGAGGATCTCTTGGATAAGAGGTGTATGAAATCTTATGGAAGCCCATAAGGATTTCGTCCAAGGCTAGGATTCTGGAAGGTTCCTATGGGTTGCTTAGGGCTTAAGCAACCAGATTAGGTATTTGATTGAAACCCTAATTCCTCACCTATATAAAGACCCCCATTAGCATTCAATTTTTGGCTACATTGAACCCTAAGGATCCCTAGAGCCGAAGTTAGCCTTCCTAATCTCTCTCTAACATTCTCCATTTGTTTTTGGTGTTTGTGATCGATTAGAGGTATTAGATTTATGATACTAATCTCTCAAAGGCAAGGATCTTAACCACAATTGAAATGTAACATTCTTACTTGTTTAATTATGTTGATTTTGATTTTTCTTTGATAGATTAGGGTTTATAAACTTTGGATGATTATTTCATGTATACTTAGAAAAACCTAGATCCCAAGCTTTATGGTTTGCATGTGCACGATAAGATTGTTGTTTTGCTCAAAACCCAAAAAGGCTATCAGGCATCATACGTCAGTCAATACTATAATTCAATTCCTGAAGATCCCTAGCCTATTACTAGCATGCAGTTTTATCATATCAAAACGAATAAAATTGTGGTAACTTGGGGTATACTTTCTTGCTCCGACTGATCGTACACATCGCATCCTTCCTTGTTTACTTTTGAAGACAATCTGAATTTAATTTGAAAATTATTTTGAAAACTTTTGAAATCTTTCTAGTTCCTTAGTTTGAGTGTGGATTCACATGAATGTAACTAATTCTCTCAAACCAGAGCTCTGATATCAACTTGTAACATCCCAAAATCACGATAAAATTTTCATTTTTAAATTAAGAAGAACCATTGTTTTTAATCAAAACCATATCAAATCAAGTGTCAAATACAATTATTCCCAAGATTTGTGTAACATAAACTCTCCAAAAAAACATGTCGCCGAAGGATGTGTAGGATTATGCCTTTGCTTTGCCATTGTCATCTGAAGTACCTGAAACAATAAACCAATATTGTAAGCCAAAGCTTAGTGAGTTCCCTCAATGTACCACCACACAAACATATAACATGTATAATTTTGCATGTTGGGTCCACAACCTCCCAGTTAGCTTACCATAGCCCACAACCTGTCCAAAACCTCCCGGTTGGATTACCCTGACCTACAACCTCCCGGTTAGATTGCCTCGGTCTGTTAACTGACCGCGCAAAGCAGTACAATCACAACCTGGAACATACCATGTCAACATATATAACATATAACAAACATATTCAATAGACAGTTTATTTATAGCCAGTAGTCACAGGTAGTCCTACAAATCTATCAATCTAACGCATATCAGCAGTCATCAGATAATAATATAGGTCTACCACATATTCATCATAACATCATTCAATATTCTTGGATATCAATCCAGTGGGCCGTCCTTAGTGCCTGCAACCCATAAGTATAGTGAGGAAACTCACCTCTTAGTTTGCAAAAGATCTCTGAATAGGGTACAACTCTGAATATCAACTCTACTGGTCACTTATTCATCAAATAGTGACCAAAATCAAGTACAATAAAAACACCCAAAAAGCCCTTATCTTGTTTACTCCAGAACATCATAAAAATCATGGCTTTTTGGAAATGCATGTCCAATGCATGCCCCAAACACTAGCTAGACACAAAAAAGGAAAATGACATCAAATCTCATGCAATAGTCATAAAACTAAGCCATCTTCCAGATCTAGCATATATACTACTTAAAGGACAACAAAGATCCATAAAGTTGCAAACTTTATGGATTTCAACCACTACATCATCTTGAATATGAAGGATTAAGCATAAAAACCTAGATCTAAGCTTACGGGCTCATAAAGCAATGAATTTGCAACTCACAAAAGGTCCAGAAGATGTAAAAATGCTTGATGGTGACATTTGAAAGCAGAAATGATGGACTAGATGTTATTCCTCTTATTTTCCCTGGCTAAAATCACCTCAAATAAGCTTCAAGATCAAATATAGATGCTAGGGTTTCACAGGGAGGTGCAAGGAGTTGATGGAGGCTGAGGGTGGGCTAACGTAGCCCTCACTTCATTTAAATATAGAAATAAAACACCAAAAATTTGGGTTTCCTCTTAGAAAGGTCTTACACCGTGATCCATATGTGCTCACGTCGTGAGCCCAAAAATGATGCGCGTTCACGTTAATCTCCTCACAACGTTACATAGATACCTCATGTCATGAGTACTTGAGGAAGTTTAAATCCTTTGAAAATTTAAACTTGACAATTGCTCACATGAGCTGAATGTTACACATTAGTAATCCTAAAGGTGGCTAGTGTAGGCATCGCCACTGCCCCTCCTAATAATCTCGGATAATAGGCTTTTTTATGGTTGGTATGGTAGTAATGAAAGCAAATTAATTCACCCTTGGGGTAGTCCCTCCTCATATGACCAATCTGACCACATCTGAAACAACCTAAACCCACTGCTCGACATGCCCCACCATGTAGCTTGCCGTACTTGCCGCAACTGCTCCATCCCTGCTAGCCTATGGTGTCTAAATCAGAATTCTTGGGCTTCTTAGCCTGACCTACTTTTGTCTTCACCTGCTTTGGATTGTGCTTCGTCCAAATCTCTAACTCAATTTTCCATTCACGGGCCCTCACAATCATATCATTTATGGTCTTGCACCCCAAATAGCTCACAAAATCCCTGATCTCGTCCTTCAATATGTCATGATATCTTATATTCTTCATCTCCCCATCTACAACATACTGTGCAACTAACAGGGACCTTTCTCGGAACTTGATGGTGATCTTCACCACATTCTTCGTAGTCTGATGAATGTTTTGAAACTCCCCCACCAGATGTTGCACCTTAATCGCTGGTGTAAACTCCTCGTGAAATATTGTAACCCCCCCCACCAATACATGGTTGCCATCACTTCAGTCCCTATTGCCTAACCGAGCTCCTCCTACAAGTTTCGGGTTCGGTTTCTCAAAAGGCAGGAGGCAAATGCCACCTTTGCCCCCTTAGGGCAAAAGCTCGTTCACTGAGCCTTCTCCATGTCAACAATCCATGGTGTTTGGCAATAGGGTCCTTAGCCCCAAAGAACTCTGGATCTCCATAGGCCTTGAACTCCCAAATTGAGGGATTTCATGCTCCTAGGCGTCCCGAAGCATTCTCTGCCTAAATGGCTCTGATTCGCTCATTCAGAGGCTCCATAATCCTCTCCTTGATGTTACTGAAAATCACAAGGGTGGCCTCCATGATACCGTGAGTGATCTATGATGTGATAAACTTGCACAACTGCTCATCAATTGGTTTGGCACCAACGCCAGAACCCGATCCAAAAGCTCCTCCTCGAGTAGATACCATACTCAACTAAAATACAAACATACAAACGATTAAAAAAAATCAAGGAGACTTCCTCTTTACAAGCCCCTTAGAAGTTCCAAGATCATTCTTACCTTGAGTATAGATGCTGTGTTTTTAGTAGTATGGGCCCAATACTACCTTCCACATCTATTTGTGCTTTCCTCAGGAACCATCCCAAATCCCCTAAGTGATCACACTAAATATATATACATCCATATGATAAACAACATACAAATCCTATTATGGCATTTCCTAGGTTCTCCAAGGAATTCTCAATTCAACCGCCCTATTATACCGAGAACCTCAACCTACAATGTTGGTTGCCTTATACATGCAAGTTGTACATACAATGGGATCACATAGACTGTTGAATAATGATTTTACCCTAAATCCACAACCAAACTGTTGGATTAGTGTCTAAGTCCATAACTATTTTGGTAGGTACTTGACCCGATGGTGCATGGTCCTTTTGGGTTGCCTTCACCAAAGCAACTTGATTGGAGAAATAAATATATATAGAGAGGTTATTATGATTTATTAATATATTATAAGAATAATATATTAAAGGAGAAATCATATTTGTTTAATTAATATTGGTCAATAATTAATTGGGAATTAATTTTGTGATCAAGTGTAATTAATTAAACTAGAGGGGCTGATTTGTAATTATGTGATAGTTACAAAATAAGGTAAGGATTATCTTATTATTAGGGTGAACGAATTTGAGGTGATAAGGCCTTAGAATTTTACTATGATAAGGATTCAAGGATTATCTTATGGTTTGCTTTGTGGATAAGCAACTAGATAAGGATAATGACTGAAATCCTATCTCTACACCTATATAAAGGCCCTAAGGCTCATGAATTCGTGTATCTATTCCCAAGAATTCCTAAGGAAGAATTCTAACCTCTCTCCTCTCTCTTTATACCTTTTCCATTTGCTCTTGGTGTTTGTAAGCCATTAGAGGAGTGACACTTGTAACTCTAAGCCTTCAAAAGTCAATTCAAGGTGGGATTGGGATTGTTATTGCTACATAACAATCAAGGTAACATTATAAACTCATTCTTATGTTAATATGATTACTTGCATGCTACAATTAGGGTTTATAGTCTTGGATAACTTACATGTACAATAGAGAAACCTAGATCCAAGCATTAGGGTTTGTATGAGCACATAGGATGTTCTTATGACCAAAACCCATCAGTGGTATCAGAGCCATTGGTTTGGTTTCAATTGTATGAACTTGATATATTAGGGTTTGTTGCCAATAAACCCTAAGAGGCTAGGGTTTTTCGAGATTAGGGTTTGCAAACCCTAATTTGCAAGAGTTTGAATAAGATCTTCAAATCCTTTCCTTAAACCCTTAAATTTCGAAATCTAGGGTTTGTTATAATCCCTTGATTTTCGAAATTTGCCTCCTCCCCAAGATAAGATCCAAAATTTTAAGGATTTGGATTATCCCATATCTTGTAATTATCCTCTAATTGTTATATATGGTAATTCAAGATCTTGCATTATCCATCCATATTTTCGAAATCTATATAAATATTTAAGGGATTAGGATAACTTAAATGTATAAACGGTAATTATCCTCATTATTTAGATAATCCCTTATGATTTAATAATTAAATTAATAGTCTAATTCAAGATAATTATTAAATCAAGAGTTTTAATATTTAAAATTTTAATTTAAATGTCATAAATTCGAAATTTTAAGATAGATTAAAACTAAATTGTTTTGAAATGTTTCAAAACTTGCCCTCAAGTTTTGGAATTTAAATTTTGATTAATTGTTTAATTGTGATATAATGTTAAATTCTAAAACCCTAGTAATGTTTTGAAAAAGTTCAAATACACCCTTATGGTTTTATTAATTAATTAAGGAGTATAATTAAAAGAGATTTAATAAATCCATAAAAGTTTAGGTTAACCATTTAATTGAATTAAAAGTGTAATTGTTAAAGTTAACCACCTAGTATTTTAAAAGTGTAAAATACACCATATACTATATATAACATTAAAAGTCTAACATTATATATATGTATGAGTAAAAGTCAGTCTTACCGTTAGTAAGCCTCATTCACGAAGCTGGTCTATAAGGGGTGTTTAAGGAAATTGCATATAATATGGCGATTGAATGGGTATCCACTCTTACCCAGCGCACTCTTGACTAGTGGAGGGTCGTTAGCCGAATGGGTAGGATAGGACGAAACCTTCCATTATAAGTATAATGAATTACTAAAGTAAGTAAATGTTTTTCAAAATTTCCAATCTTAGTTACTTAGGAAAAGTGAATTGATGCAATTCCATGAAATTACACTTTGTGCCCTTGCGAAGATGTTAGTGGAGCGTGTGTGGTTTACCGGCACACTAAATGGTTCTAAGCAAAGGTTGCAAAGGGTGACTCAATGTTTGTCATAGTTCGGTGGAGCGTGTGTGGTTTACCGGCACATCGAATAGGTGATTGTAACATGTGAGGGCACCATGTAAGTTTGCATGGATATTCACACCCGCTTTGTGATCCTCGGCATCCCAGTCACAAACAAGAGGGGCATATCGAGATTTAAACATGCCATTGAAATGTTCAATGAATCTCAAAGGATCTAGGAGTTTTCATAGATTTAAAACTTAAATTTCTTTTTCGTTTTTCATGGTGGAAATTAGTGAATCGTCATTCACTTACCTTCAAATATTCCTCAATTAGGGTTACGGCATCCCTATCCCGAGTTGTAGAGTATTGTGTTGGGTCCTAGCCTTAGTATTTCATTTGGGTGATTTACTAAGGACCCAAATCCCATGGAACAAGCATTCCACATGAAGATGATGTTCCACGATTCGATCGAGGAACAAGAAATCATGCTTCACTTCCTCCTCCTCCTCTAATTATTCTCCCTAACCCACAAGATTGTAAAATTGAAAGGTTCAATATCACTCAAGCCCTTTTGGCAAGTAAACATAAAGAAGGAAAGTTGGTGTGTGAACACGTCTTAGGGATGAAGTCACACATTGATAGGTTAAGAATGATGGGATCCGTTGTTGGTGAAGAGATGGCTGTTGATTGGGTTCTTCAATCACATCCTAACTCGTATAGTGAGTTCGTTAGAGAGTACTATATGATGAACCACGACGTGACCCTTATTGATCTCACATATATGCTTATTGCTGCTGAATCAGCAATGATTTAGCGCAATAGAAAAGCAAAGTTGATTGGTGAATCTGCCTTCAAGACCTCTATGGATATAGACAATGGCAATGAACGACATTCAATGATCGAAAAGTTTGATCATAAGAGAAAGGCGATGTCTGAAGTAGTTCCATGTGTTGTTCCAAAAGAGTCAATTTGCTTTTATTACCAAGAGAAGGGGCATTGGAGACGAAGTTGCCCTATTTACCTAAGAGATCTAAGAGATGGGAGAGTCAAAAGTATGACTACGCTTCAGGTAAAATCCACTATCTAACTCCGTTAAGTTCCTATTCATTGATTCTTAATACATGATGTGATAAGATTGCATTTGAATGTTTTGCAGGATCGATGAAAAGAAAGGAAGCTTGATAAGAGAGCAAGATGAATCTAATCACAAGAGATGGATCTCGATCGCATGGACTTGAAGATTGGATTTTGTGCTTAGATAGTTATGATAGAGTTGTTAGAAAATTTTCTTTTACATAGTTTTCAATAGATTTTGCATTGTAAGGACAAGTGTTTTTCCGCTGCTTTTATAAATAAAATAAATTTTGTTTGACTTATTTATTTATTTGTTTACTTCCTTGCAATGAAATCGTTATGAAAATTGATGTTTTCATATTTCTACAACGAATGGATATGATTCTTAGTTATGTTATTTATGGAAATGTCGAGAATTTACCAAATAGGGAGAGTTTCTCATCGCCCAAAGTTTCAATTGGACAGAAATTTGGAATCACGCAACTTGGTTGCATGATGAATGAGAAATTTCATAATTGATACTTAGACTAATTCGTTGACAAAGTGTCAAGTGAAGGTCTAGAAGATCGAGTACACAAAGTTGTGTGTTGATCAAGTTCACCGTAAGAGTAACAAAGATATTCGTCATGATTACTAAAGGCTTAGTAAATATGATTATACTTACAAGATTAAGTGTAATTCTAAATTGATTAAAGGGTTTAGATCAATAGTAGAACAAATAAGAAGAATCAAGTAGGCAGAAAGATAAAAGTTTCTCCATTCTAAGAAGAAGGGAGAGTAGCTTTTATGCTTTATAATGGGTCTTAATGATTAAGAACCATATCTCAATTGATCCTCTAAGTGAATCTTAGTACAATTGTATGTTTAAGAAGAGAGATCAAGGATTGAAGAAATGGTTAAATCAAGAAGTCTATCATACTTCGTTTCAATAACAAGTCTTAAAGTTAAGATTGTGACATGTGAGTGAAAAGTATTAAAGGTTTATAACATTCATCAAATGTGGAAAGTTGTGATGTCTTGGATAAGACAAAAGAACAACTAGGACCAATTTGTGAAGTGTTTTGATAAAAACTACACTAACTCTTGAATATTTGTTTGTCAAGAAATGTTTGTTGACAAAAGAATCTTATATGTCAAGGAGTCATTGGGAGTCTTAATGGTATTGAAAGGTTTCAAGAACAAATCAAATAAACCTTATTGATCATCACTAGCACACGAGTTGAGGTTTACAACCTATCGTGTTGACGTTATTTTGTTTCTATGCCATTCAAATCGAGTTAATTATGCATATGAGTTCTATAAGTTCTCATTTTGAACGCATAAAAGGTAAAGCACATTGATTAATGAAAGGTACATTGATAGGAAAAAGGTGAGATTCTTAACTACTTGGAAGACGTGGTGGGCAGCTGTGCTACCATAAGGCAAGAAATCAAGATTAAGAAAGTTCAGTCCATATGAGTTTGAATTTGTCGTAAACTTTGGTTTTAACAAATTCACATGGATAGGAACAAATACACCATTTAAATCTAAGTGTCATAAGATTTTCTCCTTCATGAAAATGATTGTGAGGAAATGCTTTCACTAAGAAAGATTTTAAGAAGACAGTGATTGTAAAGTTGCATTCTCGAATTCAATCATGGTTACGGTATCCCTTTCCATAATTTGAATTGTGAGGTTTGGCAAGTAGTCTTAATTATTAAGACACACATATGAACTATCTAAGGCAAAGGTGTATAAGTTCAAGAAGCCTTGATAAAAGATTATCAAAGCACCAAGTATTAGAAACATGGACTTAAGAAATTCAATAAATATTGTTTTTCTGGAAGTTAAGATGTTTTGAATACATGTCGAAGCTAGTGGAAGCATAAGTGTTATGTTTTATAGTAATCATCATGATAGTGGGAGCATAAAAGTTATGATTGTATGATTATTATGGAAAGTATTGCAAATTGGCAATATTAATTAGAGAAAACAAGAGTCATTCTTTGCAAAATCGTAAGGATGGAATAGTTGTTTTGCTATAATTAAGGGAGAGAATATTATGCTTCATTTCAAATCTAAAGGATTAGGTTGTGGAATGTTAATAAATTTAGTCAAAGGTACATAGTGTGTTCTTAAAATTTCGATTATGATTACGGCATTCCTCTTCACAATTCGAATTTTGAGAACATAGCAAATAAAACATTATGCGTCGTGTCCCATACGCTTTGGGTATAGGATCGATTGCAAATGCTTTAATATTTGACCATTCTAAAATTTTTCCAAATGTCCAGCGCATTTAGAGGGAAAAGGGACTAGAATTGGTTTTGACTAAAATAATTAAACAACCATCAAAGGACGATTCGAAGTTCGACGAGAATTGGTCGCTTGTGAGTAGTTGGAAGTATAGTATTGGAAATTATGGAAATGTTTCCTTATTGGATGGACAATATCGACATCATTACGAATAGATAAGATTCTATTAAGAATAAGTTGTCATATGGAACATATGGAAGCGTGTCCATATTGGGAAGTAAATATTGAAAATCTATGTCTAAATTAGAAACTTTTATGCAAAAGGATGTTCAAAGGAATGTACTTTGAGTGAGAGACATCATATCTAAGGAATTGTCTTGTAACAATCTATGTTAGAGGACTTTGTAATTTCATTGGCAATAGTCTTTGAGACTTTGGTGCAGTGACATTACAAAAGGATCGTTGCATAAAGTGTTAGAATCTAGTATATTCTATACGTAACAAGAATTTGATATTCTTACACTTAAGAAAATGGATTTGGAGTTGTAAAATGAGAATGATTGGAAATGTGTTCAATTTGTCTATTTCACAAAAGTAAGAACCATAGGTAAACATTGTTTGCATGCTAGGAGCATGGGACAAGTGTAATAATTCAAGTAAGAAGTTGATTACCCGAAACGACAAATAATGAGTAATCGATATGGTGATAAATAAAACGTGTTTTATTTATACTCAAAGGTTTGAGGCCATATGGGATTAGTATTATTCTTGTGTTTCACCTTAAATGTTTTGACTTCCAGAATAATTGAGTTTACTAAGAATAATCGAATTATTCGAACGGACCACAGTCGTTCATATGTTGGAAGTAGATATGAATAAAGACTGTCGTGAATTGGTGTGTGGATTGTCTAAAAGAGTATTAGACATAAGTAAATGTTTGATGCAACGTTCATCAGTGCTTACGAATATGATTTGAGCATTGGATTAAACCCACGCTCACTTGGATCACTCCATGAATTGTATCACGAGTGATTGGTGAGACAATAACATCTTAAATTCTTGAAACCGAGATGTGTGAGTTGTATCTTGTTAATCGGTTGCACATTGATAATATGTAAACGCACTAGTAACTTGGTGTTATAAAACATATTGTTGTGTGTGATTTGGTTAGTAAGTGCAAGAAAGCATTGTATCAAAGTTTATCTGTTCCTTTTATACAAATAAGGATAAAAGCGATATCTTTTGGGCCCCTCGATGGTTTAGTGATGATAAACGTAAATGCTCGGCCGGGCTAGGGCTGATTGGATTTGTTCAATTAGTCTGTCGTCATAAATCAGAAATCGAGAAGTAGTATAAAGAGAATGATTAGAAATCATGTCTCATACGATATCTAGAATGGAGGAATATATGATCGCTTATCTAAGGACACGCGTATCTGATAGGATCAGAGTTGACAGCGGCTTTGGAAAGCTACGATTGCAGATCAGGATCTGAAGTCATACACATAATAGTTATTAGACTTATCCAAGTGGGAGACTGTTGGATTAGTGTCTAAGTCCATAACTATTTTGGTAGGTACTTGACCCGATGGTGCATGGTCCTTTTGGGTTACCTTCACCAAAGCAACTTGATTGGAGAAATAAATATAGAGAGAGAGGTTATTATGATTTATTAATATGTTATAAGAATAATATATTAAAGGAGAAATCATATTTGTTTAATTAATATTGGTCAATAATTAATTGGGAATTAATTTTGTGATCAAGTGTAATTAATTAAACTAGAGGGGCTGATTTGTAATTATTGTTGGATTAATGTCTAAGTCCATAACTATAATTGGTAAGACTTGACCCGACCCGACATGGTCCATTTGGGTTGCATGGCATCATGCACTTGGATAGACTATAATGAGAGAAATAAGACACTTATGGTTATTAATATATTATAAGTTCTAGTATATTAATAATAAGAATAATAAGATTATTTAATTAGTATTGATCAAGAATTAATCTAGGATTAATTAAGTGATCAAAAGAAGACTAATTAAATATATGGGTTGATTGTGTAAATCATCCATACTTGTATAGTGGGCTAATGCTCCATGGATTATCTAGTTGGGCCAAAACCCATATGATACTCCATGGTGTATTTGAACCCATGGATCCAAGGAAATGGAAAGTCATGACAATTAGGGTTTGCCCTAATTGTAACACTATATAAAGATATATTTCTTGACAAAATCGGCACTAGTATGATTCTAAAAAGGGCTAGCCGATTTCATGAAGTGTAGAATTCTCTCAAGTTATCCCAAGTGTATTTGGTGTTGTGTGAACCATTTGAGGTGTCACACTTGGGGCACTAGGCACTCAAGCTTCATGAAGATATTCTACATCAAAGAGGTATGTATTCTATCTTGTTATATTGATAGTTTTGTATGCTAGATTAGGATAATACCTTGGATGTTCATATTTGCATGTATAATAGAGAAAACATAGATCCAAGGTATTTAGGGTTGCATGTACACTTAGGAGTGTTAGAATGCTCATAACCCAACAGTGGTATCAGAGCCTAGGCTTGTTTTCTTGTTATACTTGCAATAGAAGTTGAAAAATCGAGTTTTGTTGTTGTCTACCCAGCAGACTCGCCGAGTCCATGAAGGGACTCGATGAGTCCAAGGCAAAAAGCATCCAACTTGCCGAGTTGGTTAGTGCACTCGACGAGTTGGACCCCCAGACAGCATAAATACGATCCTTTTGGCTAGAAATGGACTAGGAACATTACCCTAAGTTGTTTTTGAACTTATAAACTTGTTTTTTTAATGTGGTAATGTTCATGCTAATCTATTTTCAAAGATAATTGTCAATAGATTCATGTTTTGTATTAGTTTAAAGTTTAGACTAATTACATGAAAAAGTTTGATTTGAATTATCTTGTTCTTATGAGTTGCTTAGATTAATAGAAAAGTTGAGTGAAATAGTTGTTTTCAATCCAAATTAATCTAAGAGTTGATTCTAAAATGTGTTTTGTAACTTGTCCTCAAGTTATATGAAAAGTCACATTTAAGTTTCATAAAACTCATAAAAGTTGGCAAAGGTTACAAAAATGAAGAGTCTAGTTCTAATTAATTGGAGTTATGACTCCATAATTTGTCCTCAAGTTATGGAGGACCAAGAGTCTCTTCATTAAATAAAATAAAAATTAAAAAAAATGTAACCTTAATTAATTCCATAAGTTATAAAAAATATAAAGAAAAGTCAATTCTTTTATTAGTTTAAAGTCTTCCATAAGTTATGGAACTTAAAGAGTTTTTGGATTAAAACTACTTTAAACACATAAGTTATGGAAGTAATTAGTTTTGAATAGTTTCAAAACTTGCCCTCAAGTTTTGGAATTTGTAAAGTTTTCTCTTATGAATACTTTAATTCCAAGTTAGCCCTTAGAATTTTAAAAGTTAAAATTCAACCCTTATACTTTATAATATTATAAGTTAATAATATATATATGTATAAGAGTAAAGTCGGTCTTACCACTAGTACGCCTCATTCACGAAGCCGGTCTATAAGGTGGGTATAAGGTTGTTGCCTATAAAATGGCAGCTTAATGGGTGTCTACTCTCACCCACCGCTTGCTTGACTGGTGGAGGGTCGTTAGCCGAACGGGTTTGACATGACTAGAATTCTCCCTTCATTAAAAGTATTAATGATAAATACTAAGTAACTAAACTCTTAATAATACCCAATCTTAGTTACTTAAGAAAATGTGAATAAGGTGCTAATCCATGAAATTACACTTTACACTTTGTCTAAGTCGTTAGTGGAGCGTGTGTGGTTAACCGGCACACTAACTTGGACTTAACAAGGTAGGTAAAGGGTGACTTAATATTTATCATAGTATCGATGGAGCGTGTGTGGTTAACCGGCACATCGATTGAGGGGTAATTTATTAAGGGTACCAAGTAATTTGCATGGTTACTTCACACCTTGTTTTGTGATCCTCGGCATCCTAGTCACAAAACCTGAAGGGCACACTCGAGATTGAAACATGCCATTGAACAGTTCAATGAATCTCAATGATCTAGGAGTTTCAAATCCAATTAAAACCTAATAATACATTTCGTTTATCTTGGTGGAAATTGGTGAATCGTCATTCACCTACCTTCAAATATTTTATATCTTGGATTACGACATCCCTCTTCTAAGTTATAAAATAGGTTGTTGGGTCCTAGCCTTAATATTTCATATTGGGTGTATATTAAGGACTTAAGATCAACTTGTTGGATTAATGTCTAAGTCCATAACTATAATTGGTAAGACTTGACCCGACCCGGCATGGTCCATTTGGGTTGCATACCATCATGCACTTGGATAGACTATAATGAGAGAAATAAGACACTTATGGTTATTAATATATTATAAGTTCTAGTATATTAATAATAAGAATAATAAGATTATTTAATTAGTATTGATCAAGAATTAATCTAGGATTAATTGAGTGATCAAAAGAAGACTAATTAAATATATGGGTTGATTGTGTAAATCATCCATACTTGTATAGTGGGCTAATGCTCCATGGATTATCTAGTTGGGCCAAAACCCATATGATGCTCCATGGATGCTCCATAGTGTATTTGAACCCATGGATCCAAGGAAATGGAAAGTCATGACAATTAGGGTTTACCCTAATTGTATAACTATATAAGCATCTTATTCTTGAGGAAAATCGGCCACTAGTGAGAGTAAGAAAGGGCTAGCCGATTTTCATGAAGTGTAGAACTCTCTCAAGTTATTCCAAGTGTTTTTGATGATTGTGAACCATTTGAGGTGTCACACTTGGGGCACTAGGCACTCAAGCTTCATGAAGACATTCTACATCAAAGAGGTATGTATTCTATCTTGTTATATTGATAGTTTTGTATGCTAGATTAGGATAATACCTTGGATGTTCATATTTGCATGTATAATAGAGAAAACATAGATCCAAGGTATTTAGGGTTGCATGAACACTTAGGAGTGTTAGAATGCTCATAACCCAACAGTGGTATCAGAGCCTAGGCTTGTTTTCTTGTTATACCTGCAATAGAAGCTGAAAAATCGAAATTGGTGCTGTCAGCCCAGCAGACTCGCCAAGTCCATGAAGGGACTCGACGAGTCCAAGGCAAAATGCATCCAACTCGCCGAGTTATGTTCATGCACTCGACGAGTTGGACCCCATACAACAAATTTTCGAGGTTTTTCGCTAGAAATGGACTAGGAACATTACCCTAAGTTGTTTTTGAACTTATAAACTTGTTTTTAATGTGGTAATGTTCATGCTAATCCATTTTCAAAGATAATTGTCAATAGATTCATGTTTTGTATTAGTTTAAAGGTTAGACTAATTATATGAAAAAGTTTGATTTGAATTATCTTGTTCTTATGAGTTGCTTAGATTAATAGAAAAGTTAATTGAAATAGTTGTTTTCAATCCATTTTAATCTAAGAGTTGAGTATAAAATGTGTTTGTGTAACTTGTCCTCAAGTTACATGAAGAGTCACATTAAAGACTCATAAAACTCATAAAATTGGCAAAGGTTACAAAAAATGAAGAGTCTAGTTCTAATTAATTGGAGTTATGACTCCATAATTTGTCCTCAAGTTATGGAGGACCAAGAGTCTCTTCATTAAATAAATAAATAAATAAAAAATGTAACCTTAATTAATTCCATAAGTTATAAAAATAAAGAAAAGTTAATTCTTTTATTAGTTTAAAGTCTTCCATAAGTTATGGAACTTGAAGAGTTTTTGGATTAAAACTACTTTAAACACATAAGTTATGGAATTAATTAGTTCTGAATAGTTTCAAAACTTGCCCTCAAGTTTTGGAATTTGTAAAGTTTTCACTTACGAATACTTTAATTCCAAGTTAGCCCTTAGAATTTTTAAAGTTAAAATTCAACCCTTATACTTTATAATATTATAAGTTAATAATATATATATGTATAAGAGTAAAGTTAGTCTTACCGCTAGTACGCCTCATTCACGAAGCCGGTCTATAAGGTGGGTATAAGGTTGTTGCCTATAAAATGGCAACTTAATGGGTGTCCATTCTCACCCACCGCTTGCTTGACTGGTGGAGGGTCGTTAGCCGAACGGGTTTGACAGGACTATAATTCTCCCTTCATTAAAAGTATTAATGATAAATACTAAGTAACTAAACTCTTAATAATACCCAATCTTAGTTACTTAGGAAAATGTGAATAAGGTGCTAATCCATGAAACTACACTTTGCACTTTGTTTAAGTCGGTTAGTGGAGCGTGTGTGGTTAACCGACACACTAACTCGTATTTAACAAGGTAGGCAAAGGTTAACTTAATGTTTATCATAGTATCGATGGAGCGTGTGTGGTTAACCAGCACATCGATTGAGGGATAAACACTTAAGGGTACCAAGTAATTTGCATGGTTACTTCACACCTTGTTTTGTGATCCTCGGCATCCCAGTCACAAAACCTGAAGGGCACACTCGAGATTGAAACATGTCATTGAACAGTTCAATGAATCTCAAAAGATCTAGGAGTTTCAAAACCAATTAAAACCTAATAATACATTTCGTTTATCTTGGTGGAAATTGGTGAATCGTCATTCACCTACCTTCAAATTGTTTTATAGCTTGGATTACGGCATACCTCTTCTAAGTTATAAAATAGTTTGATGGGTCCTAGCCTTAATATTTCATATTGGGTGTATATTAAGGACTTTAAATCAACTATCTTGAATATCTCCCAAAACATGTCTGGTTTAGACATTTATGATCTTCCCAAATCTCTTGAAACAAGTTTTCCTAAATGAATATGATGTCCCATGGAAATCATACTTCTTTCACCTCCTCCAATTATTCTCCCTACCCCACAAGTTCTTGAAAAGTTTAAGGTCACTCGAGCCCTATTGGCAAGTAAAGGTCTAGGTGTGGTCACATCTTGGAGATGTAGTCACATATTGACAAGTCGGGAGAGTTGGGTGTCAAAGTTTTGAGAAAGTTGGTGGTTCAACTTTCTAAGTCACATAGTGAGTTCCTTTGGGACACCTATGAAACAGACTATGCCAAGACCCTTAATGATCTTATCTATTTGCTAAGATCAACTTCCTGAAACTTTATGGACATTGACAATGGTGACACTGGAAATACAGAAAAAGCATTCTCTTCCCAAGGAAAGGGATTGAACATAGTCAACTAGGTTGACCAAATGGTAAAGAGAAAAGCTAAGTTTGTGATAGTCCCGTGTACCATTATCAAAGGGTCTATATGTTTATATTGCCAAAGGAAGGGTCATTGGTTGCAAAGCTGCCAAATTTACCTAAAGATGTTAAAGTCAATAAGTTTGACTCTACTTCAGGTAAAGTCCACTAATCTAACTCTGTTAAGTTTCTATTTTCAGATTCCTCATACATGATGTGACTGGGTCACATGGTAATGTTTTAAGAATCAAAGAAAAGTAAAGGAACTTAAAGAAAGAATATGCTGAATCTGATCGCATAGATGGATTTCTATCGCGTAGTTTGAAAAATCGGATTCTTGAGCTAATTCTTAAGAGTTATGAGATATTGCTAACGAATAGATAACAACAAGTTTTTCATATGGGTTGTAAGGATAAGTTTTTCCGCATAGTTTTAAAATAAAAGAAAAACTTTGGTTATATTTATTTTAAAATATCCTTACAATGGCATTTGAGGAAAAATTGTTGCTTATATGATTCCATTAATAGCAAGAGTGGAAATATAAAATTGATTCCTTCATTTGTGGTAATGTCTAAATTTACCAAATAAGGAAAGACTCTCATCATCCAAAGTCTCAATTGGACCAGGACTTGGAATCATGCAAGTTCTATAGCATGATGAATGAGAACTTTCAAGTATTGGAAAATTAAGACTGATTACTTGTTCACGTGAATGTGTGAGTCAAGTAATGGACTAAGGGATCGAGTACATAGTCTTGTGCACTGATTAAGTCCACCACAAAAGATATAAGGCTATTCGTCATAGTTTACTAAAGCTTAGTAAATATTATTATACTTACAAGCGTAAGTATAACTCTGAGACATTGGAAAAGGTTCCAATGCATGGCAGAGCGAATAAGAAGAATCAAATTAGGCAGAAGGATAAAAGTTCCTCAAATCTGAAAAGATGGGAGAGTACTTTTGTATCAGCTTTGTGATCATCTTAATGATTAAGAATCCATATCAAAATTAGTTCTCTAAGGAAGTCTTAGTTAAGAAGAAGGGATCTTGAATTGTTGAAATGGTTAAATCAAGAAGATGAGTCATACTTCGTTCCAATACAAGTCTTAGAGTCATACTCCAAGATTGTTATTTGAGTGACATGTCTTAATGAAGGTTTAAAACACTTGTCAAATGGAAGAGTAAAAGTTTCCTACTTTTGTACATTTGAAATTGGTAAGTTGTGATGTTTTGGATAAAACAAAGACCAACTTAGGCCAAATGTGTGAAGTGTTTGTCTTGATTAGAATCCACACTGTCTCTTGGATGTTTGACAAGGGAGTCTTATAGGTCAAGAGGACAGTGGGAGTCTTAAAGGTCTTGAAAGTCTCAAGAACTAATCAAGAATAGAACCTGAAGTTCTTCACTAGCACACGACTTGAGGTTTATCACCTATCGTGTTGACATATTCTGTGCCCTTTCAGTTAAAGTTGGTTTTGCACATGAGTTCTTAGAGTTCTCAGTTTGTTGCACAACAACTTGGAAGCAATGGCAGGCCCTTAAGCTGCCAGGTGGCAAGAAGTTAAGATTGAGTTCAGTCCATATGAGTTTGGATTTGTCATTATCCTTGTCTTGTGACTATGGTTTTGACAATTCACATGGATAAGAACACATACACCATTAAATCTAAGTGTCATAAGGTTTCTCTCCGATTCATGAAAATGATGGTGAGGAAACACTTTCACTAAGTAGATTTTAGTTAGATAGCAATTGTGATATTTGCATTCTCAAAGTCGTTAGTGGAGCGTGTGTGGTTTACCGACACACTAACCTGGACTTGTGAGAAGTGGCAAAAAAAAGGACTAACCATTATGATTACGGCATCCCTCTTCATAATTGTTTAGACACACAAGTGTGCTATCTAAGGGAAGGTGTATGATTTTGATAAAGTTCTATCAAAACAATCTAGTATTAGAAATCTGAACTTTGGTAAGAAAGTCAATAAAGTATTGATTTCTAGAAGTCCAGCTGACATCTGAGTACATGTCAAAGCTAGTGGGAGTATAAGTGTCATGCTAATAATCATCATGTTAGTGGGAGCATGATAATTATGATAAGTATTGCAAGCTAGCAATGTTAATTATAGAAAACAAAAGGTTTCAATTGGGAAAATGTTGTTTTGCTATAATTAAAGGAGAGGAAATTATACTTCATCTCAAATCTATAAGCTTAGATCGTGAGGTTTTAATCATTTAGTCAAATATATATATGAATTTCATGTTGGAATGACTCAACATAAGGAAATTCTGTATATGGGTCCATTATTTGCGTTCTAAAATTCGATTATGATTACGGCATCCCTTTTCATAATCTGAATTATGAGAACTTGGAAAATAGAAATGGAAATGTTATAGCAAAAGACTGGTTTAGTCTTTATGTGAGACATCATGAATCGTGTCCCATATGCTTTGGATATAGGATCGATTACAAGTGCTATATTCATCCTTTCTAAAAGTTTCCAATTGCCTGGGGCAATAAGAAAGGAAAAGGTTTAGAACTGGATATGACTAAAAGGATTAAACAATTATCGAGGATAATCTAAGGTTTACCAAAGATTGGTTGCTCAAGGACAGTTGGAAGTATAGTGATAATTCTGGAAGGACCATATTGACATAATATGTAAGGAGGCAACTCTTGTTCAGAAGTGATAAGTCAAAATGGAATCTGGAGATGTTTCAAAGTTAGAAATTTCAATCTGTGTAAGATTAAGGAAACTTAATGCAAGAAGGATGTTTCCAAGGAGTTGATCTCCTTTGGAATACTCTGTAATGATTGTGCATAATCGTTACAAGAGGATCAATGCATATAAGTTTAGAATCTAACAGATTTCAGTACATGGCATGAATTTGGAATTCTTGCATTTGCAGTAAGGATTTGGGAGTGTGAAAAGAGGATCATTGAAGTTATGTTCAATTGATCTAGTTCACAAAGTAAAGATCATAGACAAACATAGTATGCATACTTGGTGTATGGCATGACTAGTGTTTAGAAAACATAGTGTACATGCTTGGAGCATGGGACAACTATTGTTTTAAATTCAAGAATAAAGTTGATAGCTGAAATAGTATACAATGAATAATGTGTAATCATATGGTGATAAATAAAAGGTGTTTTATTTATGTTCATAGGTTTTGATACCATATTGGATTCAATTATTATTGTGTTTCACTTTGCATGTTTTGACTTCCCGAATAAACTAGGTTATTCTTCCGGAATGACTAAGTTATTCAAACCATCCACAGTCGGTCATATGTTGGAAGTAGATATGAATTAAGACTATCATGGGTTGGCTTGTAGAGGTCTAAGGTGTTGGACAAAGGGCTACAACACTTATGAGTGCTCATAAGTTCTGAGTATTGGATTCAACTCGTGCTCATTGGAATCACTTCATGGATTTTATCATGAGTGATCATGAGACGATAATATCTTATATTCTTCAAACCTAGAGATATGAGTTGTTACTATGAGTTGATAGTACATTGATTGCACGAAAACGCATTGGTAACTCGATGTTATAAAACGTGTCTTTGTGTATGATTCAACAAGTAGTAGAACAAGCCATATGAGTCGAAGTTTATCCATTCATTTTACCTTCGGGATAAAAGCGATATCTGTGGGCCCCTCGATGATTTGATGATGACAAATGGAAGTGCTCGGCCGGGCCAGGGCTGATTTGATTTGTTCAATTAGTCAGTCGTCATAAATCGGAAATCGGGAAACAACAAATGGACAGAGAGAATGATTATAATCCATGTCTCAGTCCATATGATATCTAGAATGGAGGAATATATGATCCCTTATCTAATGGACAAGTCATTGACAAAGGTCAGCGTTTAATCGACAAGGTCAGAGTTCGACAGAAGCTTTTGAGAGCTACGATTGCCAGTTGGTTCCTGAAGTCATACGCAATAATAGTTTTAGACTTATCCAAGTGGGAGACTGTTGGATTAATGTCTAAGTCCATAACTATAATTGGTAAGACTTGACCCGACCCGACATGGTCCATTTGGGTTGCATGGCATCATGCACTTGGATAGACTATAATGAGAGAAATAAGACACTTATGGTTATTAATATATTATAAGTTCTAGTATATTAATAATAAGAATAATAAGATTATTTAATTAATATTGATCAAGAATTAATCTAGGATTAATTAAGTGATCAAAAGAAGACTAATTAAATATATGGGTTGATTGTGTAAATCATCCATACTTGTATAGTGGGCTAATGCTCCATGGATTATCTAGTTGGGCCAAAACCCATATGATACTCCATGGATGCTCCATGGTGTATTTGAACCCATGGATCCAAGGAAATGGAAAGTCATGACAATTAGGGTTTGCCCTAATTGTAACACTATATAAAGATATTATTCTTGACAAAATCGGCACTAGTATGATTCTAAAAAGGGCTAGCCGATTTCATGAAGTGTAGAATTCTCTCAAGTTATTCCAAGTGTATTTGGTGTTGTGTGAACCATTTGAGGTGTCACACTTGGGGCACTAGGCACTCAAGCTTCATGAAGACATTCTACATCAAAGAGGTATGTATTCTATCTTGTTATATTGATAGTTTTGTATGCTAGATTAGGATAATACCTTGGATGTTCATATTTGCATGTATAATAGAGAAAACATAGATCCAAGGTATTTAGGGTTGCATGTACACTTAGGAGTGTTAGAATGCTCATAACCCAACAATTATGTGATAGTTACAAAATAAGGTAAGGATTATCTTATTATTAGGGTGAACGAATTTGAGGTGATAAGGCCTTAGAATTCGACTATGATAAGGATTCAAGGATTATCTTATGGGTTGCTTTGTGGATAAGCAACTAGATAAGGATAATGACTGAAACCCTATCTCTACACCTATATAAAGGCCCTAAGGCTCATGAATTCGTGTATCTCTTCCCAAGAAGTCCTAAGGAAGAATTCTAACCTCTCTTCTCTCTCTTTATACCTTCTCCATTTGCTCTTGGTGTTTGTAAGCCATTAGAGGAGTGACACTTGTGACTCTACGCCTTCAAAAGTCAATTCAAGGTGGGATTGGGATTGTTATTGCTACATAATAATCAAGGTAACATTATAAACTCATTCTTATGTTAATATGATTACTTGCATGCTAGAATTAAGGTTTATAGTCTTGGATAACTTGCATGTACAATAGAGAAACCTAGATCCAAGCATTAGGGTTTGTATGAGCACATAGGATGTTCTTATGACCAAAACCCATCACAAACAAGGAACATAAAATCTAGGGCTATATGAACATAATCATATACAACTTTTAAACCATACACTTAGCAAATAACTGAGGCGATATTAATCTTGAGTAACACATAACATCAAATCCTCCTAGGCTATAAGGCATCACACAAATCAAGAAATTCTATCATATGATTCCTGAATATATCCTTAGCCCTACTCTAGCATGCAATTTACATATATGATATAATAATCGTAAGACATAGGTATGTGTATTTTGGGAACTACTTACTTGAGCTTGATTGATTGCATGCATCACACCCCTTTTCTACTAGGTAAAATATTTTAAAATTTTATTTCCTTTTGAAAAGAATATCAATTCCTCCATTTGAGTTCTGACACACTCGAAAATGTGCCCGAATCCTCAAACCAAGGCTCTAATACCAACTTGTATTGACCCAAAATACAATGATTTTTTTTTGTTTAAAAACCATTAATTCCATACATCAAATGTCTCAAAGTAAATAACCATACACAATGTTAAAACATCAGAGTACAAATAGCCAAAATTGCTGAATCTTGAGGGGGATGTTATGCCATCACGTCGGGCTCTTCCTTTTCGTACCAGAAGTACCTGAAACCATAAAAATAAATTGTAAGCATAAAGCTTAGTGAGTTCCCCAAAGTACCACATATCAAACATACAACTGGGCCTAGCCTAAGGTATATTCTAACCGAAAATACAATCATGGGCCTAGCCCTAGGGTCTCTTTCAACTCATCACATACTCATGGCCCCAGCCTTGTGGTTTGTTTCAACCCAATCATACAAACATGTAAGAGTCACAAAGGCAACTAGCATCCTACATACACAACTTAGTGGGATGCAATTGGTGCCTTCGACCTATAAGTACAGTGAGAAGGCTCACCTCTCTGAAAATGCTCAACTGCTACAACTCTCACTGACAGAATAATGTTGCTACGTATAACTTATTCAATCATACCTGATAAATCCTTAGCTCTTCTTTCAACTAGGGGTTTGACCAAAAGTCAAATCAGGTCACAGTTGACTCACCATGTCGTAGCCATCCTTGGTCATGTCGTCGCCCTCAAACGAAAAAACAGACGCGTTTTCCCTAGTTGACACATCGTGGTGGCCTAAGTCACGTAGTAGGCACTAGGTTTTCAGCAACTTAATCTATTAAGCTGCTTTCTTTGATCATAAATGTTCCAAATTCTAGATCTAGTCCGAAACAAAGTATAAAAGGATAAAGTTTCTAACTTTACCCGATAAGACCACCCAAAAGGTCAAAATCTCAAACGGTGGATTCAAATGAGCTAACAAGACATGACTTTCTCCATTAAGCACCTAATCCAAAAATTTTGTAACTCATTTACTCCAAAACAGATTCTAATACTAAATCCAACATAAAAGTTAGTGCTTTATAGACATGCTTCTCCAATGCATATCTTGAATCCATAATGATCCAAAAAACAAGGATTTTTCCATGGAAATATCATGCATGGATCAAAACCTACAATAATCCAGATCCAACCCAACAATTTTGTCAAAAGTCCTATAGATTCATAAAGTTGCAAACTTTATGAGATCTTAACACTCTAACTCACATGAACATGAAGTTTTAGGGACAAAACATAAGATCTATCAACCTAGCATGATAAAAATTGAGTCTTGGACACTTACAAAGGTCCAGGAGATTTCCAACACAAAGGATGAGGACTAGATTGTTGAATCTTAACTCACTCTTTCTTCTTTCTTCCTTTAAAAGCTTCAAAGAACATCAAAAAGGCTCAAAATAAGAGAGGGATGGATTTAGGGATTCCTAGATCTCAAAGAGGCTGAGGGTGAGCAAACCCTAGCCTCATCATTCTTTTAAGTGTGGAGAAAAACCCAGAAAATAGGGTTTCAAACTTTCCAGCTGTCACGTTGTGGCCTATACTACCAAGTCGTGGTGGCTTAAAGAAAATACGCGGCTTGAACTTAACTCACCACGTTGTGGAACCTCCCTACCACGTCATGACAAACCTTAAAATTTCTAAATTTGCAAAATATAAAATACCACGGGATCTATGTGTTACACTATGAATGACAAGATCTATTGTTTTTCTTATCCATGATCAAGATTATAAATAAATCACATAATATGATTATTAATGCTCTCTAACACAATCAAAGTTACTAATTATTCCCGCTTAACCCTAGGATATGTTTAATCTCTAGATTTAACTATTCAATGATCTTAAATAACTAGATAATAAGTTAATGCAGTTGGAGTGATCATCTAACTATACACAAGTTGAAGATAAGCAATAAGAATCAGAACTTTAATATATTACGATTTTGATCTATCAAAAACAAGTAAAAACCAACATAAATAATTCCATATAAACCGAATGATTTTTCCATTCTTCATGTCTAGATCTCTTCAATATTTGTTCTTAATCAACCTTTGCTCTTCTTAGAGTTTCTAAGAGGGTTTTGGTCATAAATAGTCGTAGGTAATCGCAACACCACCTGAAATCTGACCTAATGATCGTTTATATAATTTGCCATAATTTTGTTGCCATGTCGTGGTAAATAGCTCACCACGTCGTGGCGCCGTGTTTTTAACGTGCTCTCCAAGTTCTCCATGCAAATCATTCCTTGAAGCTTCTATGGTTGGCACATCATCATGTAGTGGCATGTATATTACCATGATGTGACAGTCACTTGATGCACGATTTCTTCCATTTGATGAATGCTTCCCATCCTTAGCTTTTAGCTTGCATTTGAGCTCCTTTTTCCACAAGAATGTCATTTCAGCTACAAAATAGATTTTTTTTGAAGATTTGGCATTGAAGCTTTGCAACTGAAAAAATCATCCCTCATTCATCTTGTGGAACTTGGTGTTTCCTAAAGATTCAAGCTTTATTGGTTTTCACCTTTAGATCTAAGAGTATTTGGAGTTTTAGTTCATTATTTGATGTTTTGGACTCTTTACTCCATGCTTGAAAAAAAAATGCAATCTTAGACTTTTCAGGATATAGGGCTTTAAATCTAGTTGGTTCAGGGTGTTCTAATGGATAAAATTGGAAACTTTATCCATTAATACATCATTTGTATCCAGATATGAGAGTTGGAAGCTTGGACTTAAGAGATTAAGTCGAAGATTAAGTGTTGAATGTAGAAAGATGGCAAAACGAATCATGAAGGTGCCAGAGCACTTTCAGGTTTTCCTAATGCACATGTGAATTGTATAAAACACGACTAATTTGTCTTGTAGTGGGTGTTAGGCCCCCATAAGAGGGGGTAAGGCACTTTTCAACCAAAAGTGTGACTTTTTGACTTTTTTACTAAGTTGGACCTTGGGTCAAACTTTAGGGTTTTGGGTCATACACTAAGGTTTGACTTTTATTTAATGTCTAAGAGGTTCGTGTGACCGACCTTTACATTGTTCCGTGCAATAGTGGTTTCAAGATTTCCATAAGGTGAGTTTTCACACTATACAAACCAATAGATAAAGCCATACTTTTTGACGTATACACTAAGAACACCAACACCTAATCCTTTGTTTTTTTGAAGATTTATCTTTAAACCCAATAATAAACTAAAAACTTTGCAAACTTTGAATAATGTTACTAATATTTTAATTCACTCACATGAAGATGAAGTCATGATTTATATTTCACAAAGAATTCGATTTACTTTTTCATAAAAATATTAAAATTTCATAGCAAATAAAATTATATATATTAATAGTTTGAAAACCCTAACTTTATCAAATGTGACTATGTGTTTGAATCAACTTATCTAATCCAATTAAATGAATTCAAATTAGTTCTAGTTTTCAAAAATATAAATATGTATTATACAAAATAAACTAAAATCCAATGCAAACCAACCAAAATACAATATAGTTAGATTTGTTTTTACAAATTTGATTTTCAAGAGTCAAACATTACAAAAAATATATAACTTTGAAATTAAGAAACTTGAATCGTCACGAATGTGTCAAGATATTATGTAGTTAACTTATTCAACTCTACGAAAAATAAAAGCAAACCGTTTAATTTGAACTAAAATGAAAAGCAAAAGCAAACAACTTAGTTTAAACTAAAATGTTCAAAAAGTATCACATAAATAACATCATAATCATTATTACGCATACAAAAAGGTGCCATGACTTGTTTATTACTTCCCCGGTTCTTGCCAATTGTGGAATCAAATAACTATCTAATGGGGTTTAAACTAGAATGATGCCTGATTTCATAGGCTGGGCCGATTCTTCTTCCTTACAGGTCACAGCTAAAAGGAAGTTTGATGTTGTGGTTTTTTTTCATGTTTTTGAGCATCTCGAACCTCCGTAATAGGTTGATTTTCTAAGTGGTGAAGTCTAAAAATGATACTTTTTTCAATGATATAGTGTCTCTTTCTTATTTTGGATTTACAATAGGCGTAAGAATTGTAAAATGCTTTTGGATCGTAAGTTACGCAACCCGAGCTTAGCTACTTTGTATTTTTCTCTAACTACTTGCTAGAGTCTTTATATATATTTACCGATAAAAAAATGGGACTATGATTGACTATTGAATTTGATGATACTGAGTTGCGAAACAATTTTATAGAGGTATTAAGGCTTGAAGGTTTTTATTTGGTCATCTTTTCAATAAAAATAAAAAACGATCACAAATAAATATTAAAACAAGTAATATATAAGCAAATACAAAATTGTTATTCAAAATTTAAATTATTCCATTCTTATTTTAATAATCAAAACCAATTCAAAACCCAACTAATAATTATGTTTTGGTACAAAGTACAAACCATTCCAAAAATATAAATATTACCATCAAGTTTAAATTCATAATCACATTTACCAACTTATGTAAACTTAACAGTAAGTCTTTGTTAACTACTGATTTTTCTTCGGTTTTCAAGTATTTTAGAATTAATAAAATATGTTATCAAATAAAACCTAAAATAAGAAGTAATTGATACTACTATTTGGTGATATGTTGGATTAAAAACAAATTAGTTTTACCAATTAAAGATACCCTCCACCTACTAGAGTTGGCAGCACAACCATCCTCCAAAGATGCTACATTTTGATGTTTGAGATTGTTTTCACTAATGACAAAAGTCAATACATTGATTTATTTTTTAAATCTAACTTTTCACCCATGCATTCATTATACCTGTATAATCAGTTTAAACTAGTTTATTATAATGTCAAATTTAATTTTTATAAAACATCCAAGCGAATTATGTCGTTGACCATTTATTATAGTGTAAAATTATGTTGATGTTGAGGGGTTTAACTAGCTCTGTCCAATTCTTAAAACCCCCAAATTGATTCCGATAGTTGAATGAGGTAATCGTACAATTTAAAACCCATTTCCCCTACGACTAGTGCTTTTAGATTGGTCCACAACATAAAGTCATAAAATCTTGATAATAGTAATTTTATTTGAAATATCAACATTCATTAAAAGCTTTGAGAAATAGATTTATTAAGGTAAGTAGCTTTTCGATTTGTTCAGATAACTATTTTTTTTTAACGTACTTTTTGAAAGTGTTCACAAATGATCATTATGACCGGTTATAACATGTTATATCCGGTCATAATGGTCATATATGAACATTTCAAAAAAATTGGTTACCTAGATATGTAAAAAAAAATAGTTACCCAGATGTAAACACACTGAAAATATAAGAGTAAATTTCACGAATAGTCTCTATGGTTTGGGTAATTTGTGCGTTTGATCTCTAACTTATTTTTTAACTCGGATGATAACTAGTGTTTATTTTTGTTGTGCTTTTGGTTCATGTTTTACCGCAAAAGACTATTGTGTCATTTTTAATTAATTTTCTTATTTTTTTATATATTTAAAAAAAATTAAGAAACCTCACATATCTGTATCTCATCATCCTAAATCTGAAATCATATTTGGGAAATTTAAGTTGGGTCCTATGAGTCACCATCTCATATATTATCTCCTCAACATCTATTTCTTTTCCATCTTTAGTGACATCGACGTCTTCATCATCTCTTCTTTTTTCGGACCTTCAACTCCGGCGAATCAACACTACAACCATTCTATTGGGTTGTGGTGATGAAAAATTCAATGAAGAGATAATGGGTTGTGGGTGAGGAGATACATATATGTGAAGTCTATTAATTTTTTTAAATATATAAAAAAATAAATACATAAAAAAAAAGTAATTAAGAAATAAATTAAAAATGACATAATAGTCTTTTGAGGTAAGACAATGACAAAACACACAACAAAAATAACCAGTAGGCATCATCCGAGTTAACAAATAAGTTAGAGAGCAAACGTGCAAATTACCTAAACCATAGGGACCATACATGTAATTTACCCTTACCTTTGGTTTGTTCACATCTAGATAATTATATTTTTTTTATACATGATGAAATTTTTGGAAGTGTTCGCATATGACCATTATAACCGATAACCTGCTATAACTGATCATAATTATCATATGTAAACACTTTCAAAAAATTTGTTATCTAAATGTGTATAAAAATATAATTACCTAGATATAAACAAACAAAAGAATTAATTATCTTAATAACGATATTTCCTAAAAAGCTTTAATTGGTTTTCAAATATCTCGTCAAAGTTAAATTTTATAATATTTAAGATAATTATAATTGCTGGCCCACTCTCAACTTGTGGGTTTGGTACCACATAATGTCAACTGGTTCACTTTGAAAAGAAAACTGTACACATGTGATCAACCTAAAAACACACAAAAAGTATTTCTTGAAATTTAAGCAATTAAAAACATATTTTAACATTAGTAAAGAGTAAATGATAATGTAATATTATCTTATAGTGCTGATTTTAGTAAATATTTAAGATATGATTAATTTAAAATAATACTTAAGTTATATATAAAAAAATCATCACAAGGGTGAAGAAAAATTAATTTTAACTTAATTATTAGTTTGTTACAATTTTAAATATTGTTTTGAAATTATTTTGTTAATTTATGACAACTTTGTAAAACCAAAAAAGTTCTTTCTGAAATTATATATAGTGTCCATACTAGTGTGCTTATGTAAATTGTTAATAGACATTTAGATGTTTGGTTAATACTAACTATGTATCAATTGGAATAATTCATATTTTAGACAATATTAATTCCTATAACTGAGTTCTATAAATTTTATATTGTTAATGACAAATGAAAATGCATATTTTTTAGGACCAAATATTTCATTCCAAAAATGAAATGAAATTGATTGTTACTTTTCAATGTCATTTTCAGTAGATCCGACAATAAGTCGATTTAGATAGAATTTTGGATTAAACTTCTTTATTCGTTACGTTGAAAATATTAATCCAATTTAGATCAATCGGATTGAGAGTTTCAATTCAACCCAACCTGCATGGTGAATATGATGTCAAACCAACATGCAACTTGTTTATTTATTATTTTCCAACTAAACATGTTCCATAAATGGCTTGAGCATGAATTGACCTATTTAGATTTTATAATATTAAAAAAAAAAATTAGTATGCCTTAAATAAGTTACAAACTTCAATAATTTTTTAAAGCTTAAGAAAATATAATCACAAACACATAAATTGTTCCAATAACATTGAAAATTATTAATTTTTAAGGGTGTGTTTGGCAAAAGTAGTTGTTAACTGGAAGCGGGTAGCGGTTAGCTGGTAGCTAGTAGCGGGAAGCTGAAACTTTTATTTGTTATATGAATGTTTGGCAAAAGTAGCTGAAAGCTTTTGAGATATATAAAATTACATAAAAGGACAATTGATTATATATATATATATATATATATATATATATATATATATATATATATATATATATATATATATATATATATATATATATATATTTAAGGGTAATTCTGGAAGTTGATTTCAAAAGCTCCGGAGCGTTTTGTTAAAAGCTACATGAAGTAGCTTTTAGAACCGGAACGTTTTGTTAAAACTAAAATCCAAACGCTCGTACTGCCAAACGAAGCTTTTTGTTTAAACTAGAGCGTTTTGTCAAAAACTAAAAGCTAGAAGGTCTCAAACGCTTCCAAAAGCTCTGTGCCAAAACTTCTTCAACGTGATGACTTTTCATAGCTTCTCAAACTGTGATTCCATTTTTTATATAGAAACAAATAAAATTAATTTAACATATTAGTTGTATAATGATACAAATAAAATAAATAAGATGTTAGAACATAACAAACTGAACTAGACAGGATAATAATCAAATGTGATTAGGGTTCATGAATAGACTAGACATGATAATAATTAAATGTGATTAGGGTTCACGAATAGATATTTTATGAAAGATGAAAGTTTAGAAGATAGAATTATGATTTTCTTTTTTAGATAAAACTAACAATATTATTTTTTATAATTAAATAGTAATGATGGATATTAACTTTTATATATATATATATATATATATATAGAGTGTAAAATTCTAATGAGATCAATATCTATTTTGAGATCATATGATCAAATTTCAAGCCCTTAAATTAGAAAGGTGTACCATTAAAATAAAATCCACATAACACTAAATCGATTCCCTCACCACTCTTCTACATCTTAGTTACTAATCGTAGGGTAATACTGGTATGAAAAGAATTCATCCTAAAAATCAAATTGGTTCCCCAAATCAAATCGTTCCCCCAAATCAGTGTATTGGGTCAATCAGCATCATATTTGTTTGTTGCAATCATTCTTTGATTTTCTTTAAGTGAAAATCAAATTACAGTGTGAAAATAATCACATTCAACAAACTATGAAGACGTTTGTTGTTTTCTTTCTCAATGCAACCTAACTCGATCTAACCTAATTATTTTCATGCGACTTCCTTCCTCCTCTTTTTCTAGTTCATCGACAAATTTCCACCAACAAATTAAGCGCCCAATTGTCTTCCAACCTAGTTTTGACTTCTGGATCTGGTTCTTTAGTTATGTTCTACATTGACTGAACTTCATTAGTTCTTTACTTGATTAGCTTAGCTTTCTAGTTTTTCTCTTTATTCTCGTTGTTTCTTTCTACTAGTTCAAGGAATGGATGATTTTCAAAACTTGAATGCAAAATATTAGAGTTTTGGAATATGCATGCAAGGTGTTCGAGGAAATGTCACAAAGAGATTTATCGGAGTAAATATTTTGTTTGAACAAGAAGATTTACATTATCTAAACTACTATATGTTAGATATTGAATATGTGAATGGAGATCCTCGATAACCAGAACAAGATGAGGGAGATAATAAAAAAAAAATGAACTTTTGCATCAATAAAGCAACAAAATAGCAAAAAAGAAAGACTTAAAATTAATATAATTACAACATCAGTAGGAACAATGTGTTGAAGGGAACATCAATGTAGACTTTAAAAAAATAGATGCAATCCATATGTTTATAATTCTTTGTGTCATTTGTAATTGAGATCGCAACACTTTAGTACACATATGTGTACAAACAGAAATGTGCATGTATGCAAAAACAAAAACATGTGTGTGCACACAGGCACACACAAAGATATATATGTGTGCGCACAAACATAAATATGCATACATGCACAAACAAAAATGAGAATATGTGTGTACAAACAAAAATATGTTTGTATACACAAACATAATGATGCGTTTATGCACGAAGAGAAATATGCATATGTGCACATCACAAATATGCACAATTGTGTTTGTACATATATGCACGCTAGAGAACTTTTTTCGACTTAGAAAAAAATCATAATAAGCTAAGACGTTTCTATAAAAGGTGAATTATTGACAAATTTTCAAAAGGAGAAAAAAAACTTTTTTTCTTGAGTGATTTGCTTATGTGCACACTTTATGTGTAGAAACACAAATGTGCATATATACACATTACCAATATAGACATATAAAAAACATAAAAAAAAATTATATAGCAATATGGATGACTATTTATAGAGGACAGAGAATTAAAAATTTTTTAATTTTTTTTTTCCGATAAAAAATAACATTAAAAAATTCGAAAAATGAAAAAAAATAAATTAAGTGGATTTATTATAATCTAATACCCGTGCGTTAAATTAACTATGGTACAACCCTTTAAATTAGTGGTTCAAATTTGATCCTAATGATCTAAAAAAATAGTGACCTCACTGGATTTTCCATATATATATATATATATATATATATATATATATATATATATATATATATATATATATATATATATATATATATATATATATATATATAGGGGTGTTGATCGGGTAAATTTTTCGGTTTCGGGTAATGGGTCAGGTAAGGGTAATATGGGTATTGCCTTTTTTTTATTTATTTTTTATTTTTTAATTTTTTAATGGCACCTAACAATAAATGTAATGAAATAAGTATGTCGTGCTAAATTTTGAACATTAAATTTTTTTACTCAATAATATTTGAGATATCAAGTATTCGTTTAACAATTTAATTAAATCTAATAAGATGTTAAAAAACAAATACTTAAAGAAATAATAACAACCAAAGTCTCCAATTTAAATTACTTGATATCAATGTATATGCATGTATTTTGCATTTACCAAAAAAAGCACACGTTTTAAATCTAGAAAACATAGAAAACCATTACATAGTATGAAAATAATAACATGTCAAGTTCCAAAAGACATTCATAAATATACTCGTCTTCTTCCACCTACTCGTTCTTCTTGCACCTTCACTACTTCAGTTTGCCCAATTCTATATAAAAAAGTCAAATAATCTTACATACTTATAAAGCTTGTATTTTCCCTTGATTGTCATGCATTTGAAACCCCCACAATAATTTGCTAAAACCTCATGCATTTGAAACCCCCAAACCTTTTCACCTTCTTAATAATTAATCACACATAATTTATGGTAATTCATATGAGATAATAATTTGCTAAAACCTCATGCATTTGTATGGTATTAGAACATGTTTGAGTTTTTGGGTTTTAGACTTTAATAAATGGGTAATCCGTTTGATTCGTTGGATTTGAAGCTATCTTATTCGAATTACCCAAAACAAGAGATAAATTAATAATATATGCTCATGCATGTTTTGTACAAGCCCCAATCAAAATACAATATATAATGATCATACAATTAAGTGTCTTTTATTCCATTTTTGGCTTTATAACAAAAGTTTGTTTACATGGCGAAAAAAGAAAACTTGAAGATGAATATTTAGGTTGGATGTTTATATAAGATTTGTTTTAAATATATAATATAAATATAAATACACAAATGTGTGTCAAATACAACCCATCACAAATTTAATGTTATAAACTACAATATAACTCAAAGTGGTTTTCCAAATATAATGTTTATACTATAATATAATATAACATATTAGAAGAATACCATATAGTAGACGAATCCCACATAGTTAGGATCATATAGTAGATGAATCCCACATATTAGAAGAATACCATATTAGTTGCATAGATACTATATTATAATTATATTTCATTTAAAATATGTTAGGGTCATTTGGTTATTATATTATTGTATCAGGCACTATAGTCTCATATATTTTGAATAACTCTTACAAAAATGATGTCTGTAATTTGAATATAACGTAATATTTTATGATATTTATTGAATGATATTATCTTCGATTGAACACTTTTTAATTGGAATCAACTTTATTATAGTTAAAAATTTTGGCTCCGTTTTTTCTTTTCATTAGTTATAGAATATGATTTTAATATTAACTTAAAATATGTCACTATCTTAAAATAGATTGAGAATGAGATTTTTTATATTTACTTAAAATACGGCACAATTTTCTATTCAATAGTAAAACTAACAAAAGTCGTTAAATATATATTTTTATGAGGTTCAACATAAATAGACGACCACAAAAGAGAATCTATATCTAATCAATCATCAACTAATTACATTAGATATTAATATGTACATAAAAATTACATTTAAAATTTTAAACTAATAGTAAAAAAATTTCATTATTTATTATGATAAAAAATCTGTAAATCAAAAAATATACATGCTATTTAATCGCATACAAGTTTTATATATGACTTATTCACAATACATTAAACCATATTAAACCATATTCAACTACATAATTATCCCACTGCGCAACGCGCGGGCATTCGCCTAGTGTTAGTATTAAAAGCAAAAGATATTAAATTTACAATAACTAAAATAATGAATGATAAACAATTACCTTTGTCAATTTGTTGATTTTCTTCCCAATCTTTTTCATAATCGATTGTGTCACTTATGCTACCCCAAATCCAATCTTGTGTATAAATTAAATTTTCAACAATCTTAGGAGTCAAAGAACTCCTAAACGGATCCAACACCCTCCCACTAGTGCTAAAAACGGATTCTGAAGCTACGGTTGAGACGGGAATGACAAACACATCTCTTGCCATCAATAATAGAATCGGGAATCTTGGACTATTAACTTTCCATCAATCTAGAATACTTAACATTTCTGAGTCGTCTTCAACTCTTTCTTCCAAATACTTTTCTAACTCCCTAATTGATTCAACTATGTTCGTCTTCATCTTTTCTCTTAGTTTATTTCTCAATGGGGGATTAGGTGCCATAAAATCTGGGTTTTGGCGTTTCCCTAGTATCGATGATGAAGTGGTAGACTCGGCAGTACTTGAATTAGAACTTGGAGAATGAATTCTAATATAATCATTATATAATTCATACATAGAATCCATGATATATTTCTTTTTGGCCTCCACCCCCTTTTCTCCATAACAATCCTCAAATAGTATAACCAAATACTTTACTTTGTTCCTCAGATCAAGAATCAAAGCAAAGTAGAGCAATAAATTCATTTTTTCTATGTCACCAAAATACTTATCAAACTTCAATTTCATGGCCAATGCAATATCACAAAGACTAGAATCGGAAATAGCATCATCCAAGAGCGTACGAATGGAATATATATCTTCAATGCATGTGTTTGATGTCACATAAAGTGTCACGAAAATCCTCAAAGTAACATCATGAAAAGGTTTTAAAAAATGACATACATTCCTAACCCTTTCCCAATCGCTTGATGAAGGTATCGAAAAACCCGCCTTTTAAATTCCGTACCGAAAATCAAATTCCTCAAGATCATATCTCTCAAAAGTTTTTTTCATAAGCTTGGGAAATTTCCAACATATGGTAAGTGGAGTTCCATCTTGTTGGCACATCTCTCTTCAAATGTTTTCTTATACCGAGATTAGCAACCTTAGCAAACTCGGTAAACTTATGAATTCTAGAAGGCGATTGCCTAATCCATTTAACCGCCCATCGAACTATCTGAACCGCCTTATCAACTTTTTTTATGCCATCTTGCACCACTAAATTTAAAATGTGGGCAACACATAGAATGTGAATCCAATTCCCATTTAGAAGACACTTGTTGGAGTTTTGAAAACTTTTTTTTTCTAGAAGTCAATTGTCACATCATTCGCACTTGCATTGTCAACAGAAATTGTGAAAACGTTTTCTATTTCCCACTCCATTAAACATTTCTCAACCATTTTTCCAATACCAATCCTACAATGACTTTATTGAGACGAAAAACACAATTTTTTTTTTTGCAATTTCCATTCGTTATCAATAAAGTGGGCGGTGAGACACATATAACATGATTGTTGTTTAGAAGTCCACGTATCGATGGTCAAACATATTCTACCAACATTTTTTTTAATAAAGTTGCGAATTTTTTCTTTTTCGTCTACAAACAATTGGTAGACATTCATTGTGCTTGTACTTCTACAAGGAACTTTAAACAATGGTTGAGTAACACTATTGTAATACCTAAAGCCCGCACCTTCTAAAAAGCTAAAAGGAAGTTCGTCAACTACCAACATGTGAGCTAGAGCTTTCCGACTCTCATTTTAATCAAATTTCCAAGATGACAATTTGTTTTCATCACCATATTGGAAAGCTAGTTGTTTTTGTCCACCATTAAGTTTATCCAAATAAGCTTTACATCTAGTTAAATGATATCCTAGATTTTTGGTCCTATAAACACCCGATTCGCACTTGTAATTCCCGCCACCACAATGCTTACATTTGCATTTTTGAACACCATTTTCGTCCTTATACCTTTAAAATTCTTTCCAAACTTTCGATCTTGGGTTTAATTCTTTAGTTTTTTTCTCTTATTCTTGTGGAACTTGATCATTGATTGGGTTGTCAACTTCAATCGTCTCATCTTCTACTTCAATATAATCATCCGTTGTTGCCATCTAAAACAAGAAGAAAAAAAACATATTAGAAAATAGCAATAAACAATATAGTAGAAATGTGAGCAACAAACATATTATATTATTTTTAAATTATGTGTTTTAAACATCATAAGATGTTTAATTCTTTACTGCTTATTATTTCCATTTCCTTTACTGCTTATTATTTCCATTTCATTTACTGCTAATCATATGTTTAATTCTTTAGGATTTCAAATCCTTGAAAGTTATATGACAGGTTCCACTTACTTTTTTTTTTAATAAGAATCTGTCAAACCAAAGTATCATAACGAATGTACCAACAGTAAGTAGAGTAATGTAAGCGGTTTTCAATTAACCTTATACCTTTTCATATTAAAAAAACTTGTGTTTGTCACAGACAACCTTTAACACGGTATGGACTTTATTAAAAAAACATGGTATATGCAAAAAACCAAAATACTTCGAAATACATTTGTACATTAACCATGATATTTATCCAAACACTGTATGAAAAAGAACAATATAAGCTGTTATCCCAAGTTAGTCTAAGATATGAAACCTTATACTTTTGACTTCCAGCCTTAATCATATGCAATATTCATCAATTTATTATTACTTATAATACGTGATTTAAATATAGGGATAATGATTTGTAAGGTTAACCAATTATAGCTTTTGTTCATATCACTCAACTTAGTTTTGTGCTTAATATACCAAAAACCTATAGAATTTGTTAAAAAAACACCAATGTGACCGGACCGGTTTAATAACTTATAAAATGTTCTGTTGACTCTCTATCTATTATTTCACCTGTAATTAGATTGTATCAGTTCATTTATAAGTGAAAAGACATAATTTCCCTTGTAACCCTTTTGATAGTGGGAGTTGTACATTGTGCATCGGTATATGTACAGTGAAGTTGCTTTCTGCTTTTCTATGTCATGTTAACTGCAGTTTGAAGTATTTGTAAGTTTGATAATAAGATGATGGATTAAGAAAGCATATTGCAATCGTCATAGAGCAATAGAAAAAAGTTGATATCTTTTTGTAAAAGAAAAAAATGATTTCAGAGGCCCAGGGTTCTTTATGAGAAAAGCAACATCAATTTATGAACATCAAGTAACGATTCCAGATAAACAAAAACAAAAAAATAACGATTCCAGATTTCAAACAATAGTAGGTCAAATTGCAACATGTATGAAGAGTATCAAGTAAAGGGATGAAATTTAACTGTAAAATAAAAGCAATTGGTGGTTATCACTTACATTCAAGCCAAGTGATTTTTGCTTGGAGGTGACGAGTGACGAGGATACTGCGACGCTACGAGGCTGTGACCGGCGAGGCGACGAGAATGAAATAGAACGAGTGTTTTTCCACGAGAAAATAGAACGAAGGAGGCAGGGAGCTGGGAATGGGACGAACACGGAATGAAATAATGAATCACTCAATCACCGATAATAATAAAAGATATTGGGCCATTTTTTGATTAATAAATTTTCGGGTAATCGGGTATACCCGAAACCCAAAACATTTACCTTTTACCCAACCCGAAAAATAATTGGGTTACCCAAATACCCGAACAAATTTACCCGATACCCGAAAAAATCGGCCGGGTAATTCGGGTAACGGGTATTTTTGACAGGGATATATATATATATATATATATATATATATATATATATATATATATATATATATATGGGAGATCCATTGAGATCACTAATTTTTTTAAACCATTAGGATGAAATCTCAACCATTAACTAAAACGGTATACCTTACTAGATTGGATGCATATGTACCATATTATAACAAAATCCACTTTATTTACTTTTTTGTTTTTTCAAATTTTAGAAATCTAACTTTCTCCCTTATATATGCATCTTTTAGCACGTTTTCTCGTTATTTTCATATATGCATCTTTTAGCACGTTTTCTCGTTATTTTCTTATAAAAAGCTAACTTTCCTCATTGTATTGCTATAAATTGTGTATGTCTTATTATATTCATAAAATGGCCCGTACTACTCACTTTTGCTATGATTTTCATGGTAAATTAGAGTGGGATGAGAATATGACATTTTGACGATGCGTTCTATGAAACATTAAAGCTTAATTGGAGTTGGGAACTGAAGATTGATGTTGAGGAATGACTAGAAGCTGCTTTAATTGAGGAATTATGATCAATCTATGAGAAAAAGACAAAAAACAATCGTGCTTCCTCATAAAACACGATCGTGTTAGTGCTTTGAGGTTTTATGTAACATCCCAAAAATCAGAGTAAATTTTTTCATTTTTGAACATAAATCCATAAATCCACAAGTTACAAAACATGTTTTACAAATCATAATAAATCGAAATATCGAATCAGATTATTAATTAACATAAACTGCGGGATGATGTGTACAATCACGCCTTTGCTTTTCCCCGCTAATCACAACTACCTGAAACATTGAAATCCAAATTGTAAGCCAAAGCTTAGTGAGCTTCCTAAAATACCCCACAACACAAACAAATACAGATACAATACAAGCATTCACACATGGTTTTTTAGTCGTCAACCTCAACCCAATCATACCGGGTTTGTTGGTTTACAACATAGAGCAGTAAAACCTCAACCCAACAATCCAGGGTTTGTTGACACGTGGCCTCAACCCAACAATCTAGGTTTGTTGGCACGTGGCCTCAACCTCACTGTAATGGGTTTGTTTACCTCCAGTCTCAACCCAACCATACCAGGTTTGTTGGCAAGTGGCGTCAACCCAACCGTCCATATGTCAACATATACACAAAAAAATCACATGTAGAACTATCATGGAAATCCTACATTCTAAGATATATAAAATTCAATAAATTGTCCGACCTTGGTGCCTTAGACCCAATGACATAGTGAGAGAACTCACCTCTCAATCCGAACAAAAGCTTAAATAACTTTTGGCTCCAAATATCGGCTCTACCCGTCACCCATTATTCAAATCATTGCCCAACTTAAATTTAATATCAAAATACCCAAAATACCCTTTGGTTAAAATTGGTAAAAATCCTGGTCAACGTCAAAAAACCAGTTGAGTTAACTTAGTCGAGTCGACCCAACCTTGTAAGCAGGGCGTACTCAATCACGACCAGAAAATAGGGACTTGACCGCGTACGTGTAACGTACCATCTGGTATGCCCAACGTACGTATTTGGATGTTTTCCCAACTCATTAAGTGCTTAATACTTAATCATTTTCATCCAAATTCCAGATCTAAGTGCAAAATGGTGTCCTTGACCATAAAGTTTCCAACTTTATGGTCTTGCATGGTCATTAAGTGCTTAATACTAAAAACCCCCAATATCTTAAGTCATTAAGACAATCATACTCATGCATGGGGAAGAACCAAGAGTCAAGATCCTATTTTAGACATAGGAAAACGTCCAAAAGGACAACCCACATGTTCTATAGCATGCCATGCAATGGAAAGTCATAGTTTGGGGACAAAAGCTCATAATATCATCTTATAACCAAGATCTATCAAGTTAATCACCAAGTTATGGACTTTATACCTTGTGGAGGTTGAGGATGATGCAAGACTTCCAGATCTAAGCTTGCTTCTAGCTCTTAAGCTTCACCACTACCTTTTTCTTCCTTGGAAACACACAAAAACACACTCTTAAGCTTCAAAATGCAACAACGAGGCTATGATTTACAAGGTGAAACGTTTCTAGTGATGGAGGCTGGAAATAGGATAAGGAAATGGGACTTAAGGTTCAATATATAGGGTCCAAACCCTAAAGATTATGGTTTATGTCCAGACAGAGTACGCCCATCGTACTCCCAAAACGTCACTGTTTTCACCTTACGCTCAACGTACCATCCAGGTTCGCCCCGCGTAAGGGCCAAAGTTGCAAAAATTATAATTTAAAGGGTTAGAAGGGAAAACTTACTAGGAATCGAGTGTAACAATTCTCCCGCACTTGAATTAGACTTCATCCTCAAAGTCTATCGAAACGAACAACTTTGTATCATCAACCAAGCCACTCAGAGCCCTTCCGATGTTGCCACTAAACCTTGACTAATGGTACCACCTTGTTGCGCAAGGACTTCGTCTTCTAATCAACAATCACTATCGGTCTCTCAATGTAGTTTTGGCGCTCGTCGACCTGAATGTAATCCAGCAGTACCACCTCCGTATCATCAACCAAGCACTTCCATAATTGAGAAACATGAAAAGTGTTATGAATCTAACTGAGGTCCTCCGGTAGATATAACCGGTAAGCCATCTTGCCTACCCTGGAAATCACATGAAATGGTCCAATAAATTGGGTTCCCAACTTGCCACGCTTCCTAAAGTGTATTACATCTTTCCAGGGTGACACCTTTAGTAAAACCATGTCCCTAACCTGGAACTCCAACTCAGAATGCATTCGGTCTGCATAGCTCTTCTGTCGGCTCTAAGTTGTCTGCAGTCTTTGTCTGACCTACTGAATCATCTTTGTACTTTGGAGCACTACCTCAATGCTCTGCATAATTCTTTGTCTGACCTCACCCCAACATATCGGGGTGCAACACTTCCTCCCATAGAGAAGCTCGAAGGGAGGTGCACCAATATTGGAGTGGTAGTTGTTGTTGTATGAGAACTCCACCAAGGGGAGGTAGGTATCCCAACTCCCACCAAAATTAAAGACGTAAGCCCTTAACATATCCTACAGTATCTAAATCATGTGCTCACTCTGATCATCTGTCTATGGGTGATAAGTAGTGCTAAAGTGCAATCCCGTACCTAACTCTTCATGAAACCTCTTCCAAAACCTGGAAGTAAAAAGAACATCCCTGTCTGATACGATGGAAATCAGTACCCCATGACGCGAGATCGCCTATCAAGCATAGATACCTGCCAACTTCTTGATCGGAGAACTCTCTCGAATAACAAGAAAATGACCACGCTTGGTTGATCTATCCACAATCACCCCAATAGTATCAAAGCCACAAGGAGTTCGGGGTAACTTTGTGATGAAGTCCATAGAAATCTGCTCCCATTTCCAAATGGGAATATCCAATGGTTGTAGCTTTTTGTGAGGCATTTGATGTTTGGCCTTGACTTTCCTACAATTCAAGCACCTCTCCACATATCCAACAATATCCCTCTTCATGCAAGGCCACCAATAGTCGAGTCTTAAGTCGCAGTACATCTTGGACGCACCAGGATGTAGAGAAAGTCGAGACTTATGTGCCCCATCCATCAAAATTTGTCTCATGCCTCCAATATCTAGAATCTATACCCTACCACACCATGTCAACAATCCTTTACTATCCATGACAAAGGTAGCAAACTGAACCTTGATCTTCTCCTTCTTCCAGTTCTCTTCCTTGATCCCTTCTGTTTGTGTCTCCCTAACCAACTCCAAAAGTGGGGAGGTAATCGTCACCCTCATAGACAACCTTCCACTAGATGCACTGACCACCCTACGAATCAGTGTGCTAGCCACCACGTTGGCCTTGCCTGAGTGGTACAAGATCTCACGGTCATAATCCTCGACCATATCAAGCCACCTAATTTGTCTCATATTCAGGTTCAGTTGGTCCATAAGGGATCTCAAACTCTTGTGGTCCATATAGATTGTGCAACGTGTTGGATTAGGTGTATAAGCCCATAACTATAATTGGTATATACTTAAATTGATAGTAGCACAGTCCTTTTGGGTTGCCCTCAAAACTAGCAACTGGATAGGATGACTTTTGGAGAGAGGTTGAATTTGTTATTTGATTAATAAATTGAAATAAATTATTTATTAATGTATCATGTAAATAATATATTAATTACAAATCATATTATTTAATTAATATTTAATCAGAAATTAATTTCGAATCAATTTTGGGATTAAGGAATTAATTAAAAGTGCAGGGGTTGTTGGAAATTGATTGATAGTTGAGGAATTGGGCTCATGGACATCCTAGATGGGGTTGACAAAATCTTCTAGGAATACCATAGAAATTTCGTCCGATGGCCTCTTGGATGGAGTCCATGAGTTGCTTAGGCCTTAAGCTAAGGAATTAGGGTTTCTTCCAGAAAACCCTAGCTTTGGCTCTGAGCTACCTCGTCTATATAAGGAAATGTACCCCCTCATGATTTTTAAACTACTCTAACCCTAAGAAGGATAACCGAAATTCTCAAGTCTTATCCTCCTATCTCCTCTCTCATCCTCTTACGTAGTTTGTGTGCGAACCATCAGAGGCACGACATTTGTGGTGCTTGCTCTCGAAGCTTTAACAACACTAAGGATTCAAATTGTTATGACTACATAACAATTAAAGGTATGTTTACTTTGTTTTATTATTATTTTCGAAAATAGTAGATACCTCATAGGGCTTTCCTTTTGATGTTCAATACTTGCTTGTTCAACTAGAGAAAACATAAACCACGAATATTATGGTTGCATGCACACATAAGATTATTTGTTATGCTCAAAACCCATCAGTGGTATCATAGCCCATATTTGTTTTCTATTGAATTTGATGTTTTGTTGAATTTGATCAATTAGGGTTTATGGCAAATAAACCCTTTTGGACTTAGGGTTTTCGCAATTTAGGGTTTCCTAACCCTAGATTACGAAATTTTGGAAAAGGGTTGTAACCGTTTCCTTTGGCCTACAAGATTTCGTTTTTTTAGGTTTTCTTAACCCTATTAAAATTTTAAATTATGGCAAGGATTTTAAATCATTACCTTCGTCTCCAAGATTTGGCAAACTTTGGAAATTAGGATTTTGGTATGGTTTTTTATTTTTGGTAATTATCTTCTTACTTGTTTATTAAGATAATTGCAAGATTTTGTAAAATCTCTCACATAATTTCGAAATTTAGGGGGAGTGGATTAGGTTAAATTATTTGGTTAATTTAATTGGCTAATCCTTATTTGATTTAATAATTTAATTAAAGGTTTAGTTGATAGATAATTGTTAAATGAAATTCTTTTAAATTTAAATGAATTGTTTTAATTTTGAAATTTAAAAGATTAAAAACCCAAGTATTTTGAAAAGCTTAAAATACATCCTTATGAGTTTTTTTTTTTATTAATTTAATTAAGTAATTAATTGAAAAATAATCAATAAATCCATAAATTGGTTTAAATTTATTTAAATTAAAAGTTTAATTTATTAAAAGATTAAACCCTTAGTATTTTAAAATGTTTTCAAATACACCTTATACTATGTATATAATTAAAAGTTTAATATATATTATATGTATTTGAAAAGTAAATCAAAGTGCTAGTACGTCTCAATCATGAACCAGTACTATAAGGGGAGTTTAAGGAAGTGACTTACAAAAGGACCATCATTGGGTATCTATTCTTACCCACCTCTCTCTTGTATGGTGAAGGATCGTTAGCCGAACGAGTTTGATAGTACATAATCTCATTAAAAGTATAATGATATTAAGTAACTAAACTATTCTCTAAAATCCGATTCTTAGTTAGTTTAGGAAAAATATGGATTTGATGCTAATCCATGAAATTGCAGATTACACTTTATATAAGTCGTTAGTGGAGCATGTGTGGTTAACCGACACACTAATATAGACTAGTAGAGGGTGGCAATGGGTGTCTCATAAATTATCATTGATTGATGGGGGCATGTATGGATAACCAACACATTGATTAGATGATAAATGACATTGAGAATACCAAGTTAATTTTCATAGTTATTCACATCTCGTTTGTGATCCTTGGCATCCCAGTCACAAAAGTGATAGCATAATCAAGATTAAACATGCCATTGAATAGTTCAATGAATCTCAAAGATCTAGGAGTTTCATGAGATTTAAATTGGTAAATGCTTTACCTACCTAAAATAGATTCGAATTTGATTACGACATCCATCTTCAAAGTTCGAATCGAAAATATGCATCCTAGCCTTAATTTAAATTTATGGGTTAATAATTAAGGATTAAAATCAACTAACTTGAATTCTTTTTTCTCCTATTATCCATCTGATACCAAGTTGTAACGTCCCAAAAATCAGAGTAAAAGTTTTTATTTTAAAACACAAATCCATAAATCCACAAGTTATCAAAACATTGTTTACAAATCTTAATTAGTCGAAATATCAAATCAGATGATGTGTACAATCATGCCTTTGCTTTTCCCCGCTCATCAAAAGTACCAGAAACGTTGAAATCCAAACTATAAGCCAAAGTGTAGTGAGCTTCCTAAAATACTCGACAACATAAATAAAGACAGATACAATACAAGCCTTCATACAGGGTTTGTTGGTCCTTGACCTCAACCCAATCATATCGGGTTTGTTGGTTTACATCATAGAGCCATAAAACCTCAACCCAACCATCTAGAGTTTGTTGGCATATGGCATCAACCTCACCATATCGGGTTTGTTGACCTTAATGCTCAACCCAACCATACTGGGTTTGTTGGCACGTGACCTCAACCCAACCATCCATACATCAACATATCGAGAAACAAATCACACATAGAACTATCATGGTGTAACAACCCGGAATTTCCAGGTATTTATTTTTAGTGTATTTTTGGAAGATTGTGAGTGGACTCGACGAGTTGGAGCTCAAACTCGGCGAGTATGATCGCGATTTTGGATGCGGATTCGCGTCTGGACTCGGCGAGTCCAAGAGTGGACTCGGCGAGTCCACGCTGTGTAATGAAACCCTAATTCCCAGGGTTTGAGACCTATTTAAAGGGGCTTATGGCCATCATTTGCGGCCACCAACCCCTAGAGAGAAACCCTAAAGAGATTTGAGCGTTTTGGGAGAGAATAGAGGCCATTGTTGACCTTTGAAGCTTGGTTTGGCAAGGCAAAGGAGATTCTAGCTAAGAGAAGACAAGGGAAGTGGACATTCTTCGATTTTGGAGATCAGAGCATCATCTTGGAGGTATATCTTGGCTTCCTTTCTCGATTTTAATGATGAACATGGGGGTTTAGGGTTTCTTGACCTCTTTGTTGGTTAGATTTGATGTCCATTTCGTCCCTATTCATGATAAGGCTTGAGATGAGATCCATAGAGGTCCAAAAGAGCTGTATTCCTTAAGCTTTATGAGGGTTCATGAGAGTATTGGCCTAGAGTTATGAGATATGGGGCTAAAACATTATTTATGAGCAAATAGTTGTTGTTTGATCCCCAAGGTTAGGACTTTACGTGATTATCATGCTTGGGGAGGCCAGATCTATGAATGTATGGAACAGATCTGACCGCAGGATTGAGTTTGAGTTGGTGCATGGCATGGACTCGTCGAGTCTAAAGAACAGACTCGACAAGTAGCATGAAGACTGCCCAACACCACTCAGCGAGTGGTCTTGCCGAGTTAAGGGATTGACTTAGTGAGTCAGGGAGAGTCAGAGTGGGTTGACATGTGGACTGAGTCAAGCTGGAACTCGCCGAGTTGTTCTTGAGACTCGGCGAGTTGAGTCGTGGAGGCCCCACAACTCATGCCAGGTGGAACTCATCGAGCTAGGAGGATACTCATCGTGTCAAGTGAGGATCCCAGGGAAATCAGTGTACGCGCATAGACTCGCCGAGTCGTTATAGTGCACTCGCCGAGTCCGGTCAAAGTTGACCATTGACCAATGTTGACCTATGTTGACTTGTTAAGGGATAGTCAACCTTAATTGTGAAGTGTTATTTAGAGATGTATTGTGTTATAGGAGGACTATGGATCGGGAGATCGAGCACGAGTGAATTCAAGGTCTTGTGAGTTACCAAGATATGCGAGGTGAGTCTTCTCACTATACTTACCTTGAGTAGGTACTAGAGTTATGTGATACAGTGGTTGCATGCTATATTTGTGTTATGTGTTGTGCTGCATTATTCTTTGTGATTTATGTTGTGCATGTTTATAGAGTTAGAACCTGAGGGTTCATAGAGTTTGGGTGCACGGACCCACAGAGTTATAGGCTCGAGTGGCTAATATGTGATATATATGGTATTTTGGGGAACTCACTAAGCTTTGTGCTTACAGTGTTTGGTGTTATTGTTTCAGGTACTAGTGACGACTGTGGGAAGGCGCCGGCTTGATCAGTACACACGCATGGGATTTTTGATTTTGAGATCTTGGGATTTTTGTATTACTTGGATTGAATTTCAAACATGGTTGTTTTATGAATATTAAGTGAATTATGTTTTTATAAAAATTGAAAATTTTGGTTTGAAATTTACGGTGTTACAAGTTGGTATGAGAGCCTTGGTTTGAGGGATTCGGGTACACCTTCGGGAGTATTTGAACTCAAACTGAGGATTTGGAAAATATTTTCAAAAAGAAAACCAAATTTTCTAAAAGTAAAAGATTTCTAGAGAAATTCAGAGGAGAAACGTGTGTACGATCAGTCAACGCCCGAACGGTGATTTCCCAAAATACCCTTATATTATATGTTTATGAGATTGTTATGATGTATTCTCTTGCTAAAGTAGGCTAGGTATTCCTATTAGGACTAGAGTGCCCTGATTTGTGATGCCTTAGCCTAGGGAGAGGTGAGCTGCTATGAGATGCTTGAGAGAGAATAGGTAGCAACGAGGAGCTTATGAGAGATCTGTTAGAAAGTGATAGAGTACTTGGAAATTGGGATTCGAAGAGGAGGATTTGGGGTGTATACTGAAACGGTGTGGACAGTAGTATTGGGCCCGTACTACTGAAAGCACCGGGGCGGTGTACGGTCCAAGTAAGAATCTTCAGAATACCAAGGATCAAGGAGGGATGAGTGTCGAGTGTGAGTATACTCGAATGGATTCTAATTTATCATATGTTGTATTTCAGAGATTGATCATGGTGAGGACACGTCATATGCCGGAGGGTGTTGGGGCTAGTGATGAGGAGATCCGTCAGATCATCCACGAGGAGGTGGTTGCGGCCATCAGGGCAGAGATACCAGAGATGTTCGAGTCTATTAAGACCACGCTGATTGAGACTTTCGATGAGCGTTATGTTGCACTTTCTGAGGCTGCTGTTGCGGCGACTACCACAGCTGTTGCTGTTGCGAGGCCACAGGGTGGTGATGCGTTGCTGTTCCGGGAGTTCAGCAACATGAAACCACCAGAGTTTGATGGGACCCAGGACCCGGTGGCGGCTATGAGATGGATTTCTAACATGGAGGAGTGTTTCTTCACTTGCTCATCTCCTAAGCATTTGAGAGTACGGGTCGCACTGAACCAGCTTCGCTTGGGAGCGAAGGACTGGTGGAAGTTTGTGATAGCGCACTTTTCGCCTGCTGAGCTTGTGGCGGTGACCTGGGAGAGGTTCACTGCCATGTTTCGAGATGAGTACGTTCCCTAGGTGGAGAGGGAGTGTTTGGCCCAGGAGTTTCCGACCCTCAAGCAGGGCACTGAGTCTGTTACGGTGATTACCAGGATGTTCCACGAGAGGGCGATGTTCTGCCTTGAGCATGTGTCCACTGAGCAGGCACGTCTGAGCCGGTATTTGAGTATCTTGAGGCGAGACATTCAGGAGTTTGTGGCGAACTCCTCGTACCGGACATTTGCTGAGCTTCAGGAAAATGTCCGAAAGAGAGAGATCGAGCTGGAGACTCAAGCTAGAGAGGAGGCTGAGTCTCAGGGGAGGGATCGGCGACCGACACAATACCAGCCAACAGCCAAGCGGGCCAAGCCCGCTGATCCCAAATCATGGAGCCAGAAGGGCTGCACTTGTGGAAAGTGCGACAAGGGTCATGATGGAGTATGTAGAGCTGGATCTTGCTACAAATGTGGCAAGGAGGGGCATATGGCCAAGGACTGCCCCAAAGGGGTTTGCAGTATGTTTTCACTACAACCAGACCGGACACCGGAAGGAGGAATGTCCGCAGTTGCGGGGATCAGCACAGGGAGCACCTCAGGGATCTGCCCCTGCCGCCATCAGAGCTACCGAGAGTCGGCCAGTAAAGGCCGAGGGCACGCGGGAGAGCCTTTCAGTTGACCGCAGAGGAGGTCCGCACAGCTCCCGATGTCGTGGCTGGTATGTATTCTTTTGTGTATTTATTGTAATGTTGAGATATTATGCTTATATTATGTTATACGTAGGTACTTTTCTTGTGAATTCTGTACCTGCCTTGGTATTATTTGACTCGGGTGTGAGTCGGTCTTTTGTATCTATGACCTTTAGTCAGCACATCAGTGTTAGTCGCAAGGCGCTGAGTCGGCCTCTGAGAGTTTCCATAGCTGACGAGAAGGTGATATATGGCACGGAGGTGATCCGTGGGTGCGTATTCCAGATTTTCGGTGTTGAGTTCCCGATTGAGTTGGTTCCTATTGCCATGGGGGACATCTGTGTCATTGTGGGCATGGACTAGTTCAGGAGGTTCGGTGCGGTTATCGACTGCGTGCGACAGCTAGTGACCATACGAGACCCTAGTGGGGGAGTTCTTACAGTGTACGGCGAGGGTACCCATTCTGGATCAGCGTTTTGTTCGGCCGCTAGGGTGAGGCAGTGTCTACAGCAGGGCTGTAAGGGTTTTGTGGCGTACGTGTCAGATACGCGGGTTGATTCCAAGAGGCTGAGGTCGGTGGAGGAGGTTCCTATAGTGCGTGTGTTCCCGGATGTCTTTCCAGAGGAGTTGTCGGGTGTGCCTCCCGTGAGGCAAGTAGAGTTCGGTATCGATTTGGTCCCGGGGGCCGCGCCTATCGCTAAGGTGCCTTATCGTCTTGCACCTCCAGAGATGCAAGAGTTATCCTCACAGCTTCAGGAGCTGCTAGGGAAAGGGTTTATTCGGCCGAGCAGCTCGCTGTGGGGAGCACCTATTCTGTTTGTCAAGAAGAAGGATGGTTCACACCGGATGTGCATTGATTACCGGGAGTTGAACAAGCTAACGGTCAAGAACCGTTACCCGTTGCCGAGGATCGACGATTTGTTCGACCAGTTGCAGGGAGCATCTTGGTTCTCCAAGATCGATTTGAGGTCTGGCTACCATCAGGTGAGGGTGCGAGATGAGGACATCTAGAAGACAACGTTTAGGACGCGTTATGGGCATTTTGAGTTTGTGGTGATGCCTTTCGGACTCACCAATGCCCCGGCCGTGTTCATGGATCTCATGAACCGGGTGTGCAGGCCGATGTTGGATCGGTCGGTGATTGTATTCATTGATGACATTTTGGTATATTCGAGATCTAGAGAGCAGCATGAGGAGCATTTGAGGGAGATCCTCGGAGTTCTGAGATCGGAGAGGCTTTATGCCAAATTCTCCAAGTGTGATTTCTGGTTGCGAGAGGTCCAGTTCTTAGGACATCTTGTTAACCAGGAAGGGATATTGGTCGACCCGGCCAAAGTTGAGGCGGTGATGAGTTGGGAGCTGCCGAGGTCACCCTCCGAGATCAGAAGTTTTCTGGGGTTGGCCAGTTATTATCGGAGATTTATCAGGGATTTCTCTAAGATCGCAGTGCCACTCACTAGGTTGACCCGGAAGGGTGTCACTTTTTCATGGGGCCCCGAGCAGCAGGCCTCCTTTGAGACGCTTCGCCAAAGGTTATGCGAGGCCCCGGTGTTAGCCCTCCCGGAGGGAATGGAGGACTTTGTTGTATACTGTGATGCATCGATCTTGGGGTTAGGAGCGGTGCTGATGCAGAGAGGGCATGTGATAGCATATGCATCGAGGTAGTTGAAGCCTCATGAGACGAGGTATCCCACCCATGACCTAGAGTTGGGGGCAGTGGTGTTCGCCCTCAAGATTTGGCGCCACTATTTGTATGGGGTTCGGTGTACGATATACACAGATCATAAGAGTCTGAAGTATCTATTGGATCATCCCAACTTAAATATGCAGCAGAGGAGGTGGTTAGATGTGGTTAAGGATTATGATTGTGAGATCCTGTACCATCCGGGCAAGGCTAATGTGGTAGCCGACGCCCTGAGTCGCAGGGCGGAGAGCGCCCCGTTGCGAGATGTATGTTTGCGATTGACTGTGATGGCTCCGGTGTTGGACACCATTCGGGGAGCACAGGCTAAGGAAGTGAGGTCGGAGAACCAGAAGAGAGAGCGAGTTGTTGGGTTGGTATCGGAGTTCGTCACCGATGGTCGGGGGCTTATGACATTTCAGGGGCGTATTGGGTACCGTTTGGGGCCACTAAGATGTATTTGGATTTGAGGATGGAGTATTGGTGGCCTTGTATGAAGAGGGATGTTGCGTGGTTTGTTGAGAGGTGCTTAACTTGCCGTAGGGTTAAGGCCGAACACCAGAGACCGCATGGTAAGTTGCAGCCGTTGGAGGTTCCTGAATGGAAGTGGGAACAGATCACCATGGATTTCATCACCAAATTGCCAAGGACTGCTAGAGGAGTAGATGCAATTTGGGTGATTATGGACAGGTTGACGAAGAGCGCTCACTTCCTTGATATCAGCGAGAGTTCGTTTGCAGAAAAGTTAGCAGAGATGTACGTGAGGGAAGTGGTATCTCGGCATGGGGTGCCGATCTCGATTGTCTCAGACCGGGATGTACGTTTCACTTCCAGATTCTGGAAGAAGTTTCATGAGGAGCTGGGTACGAGGCTGCATTTTAGTACCGCATATCACCCCCAGACAGACGGACAGAGTGAGCGGACGATTCAGACGCTCAAGGACATGCTCCGAGCATGTGTATTGGATTTCGGGGGAAGTTGGGATACGTATTTGCCCTTGGCCGAGTTTTCTTACAACAACAACCATCATTTGAGCATTGGTATGCCACCCTTTGAGCTGTTGTATGGGAGGAGGTGTCGGACCCCCATTTGCTAGGGAGAAGTCGGACAGCGCGCTATGGGCAACACTGAGATTGTACTTCAGACAACAGAGTAGATCCAACAGGTCAGACAGAGGTTACTGACTGCTCAAAGTCGACAGAAGAGTTATGCGGACAGACGCCGGTCCGAACTTGAGTTCTATGTCGGCGACTTTGTGCTCCTGAAGGTCTCTCCTTGGAAAGGAGTGATTCGATTCAGGAAGAGGGGCAAGTTGGGGCCCCGATATATTGGACCATTTCGGGTAGTCGCGAGGGTAGGCAGGGTAGTCTATCGTTTGGATTTGCCAGTAGAGTTGGGGCAGATTCACGACACTTTCCATGTGTCGCAATTGTGGAAGTGTATAGCCGATGAGTCGGCAGTGGTTCCATTAGAGGATATTCAGGTGGATGCGAGCCTGAATTATGCTGAGAGACTAGTGGCAATCAGAGATCAGAAAATCAAAGTTCTGAGGAACAAGGAGGTACCTTTGGTTTTGGTTCAGTGGCAGCATCGGAACGGGTCCGAGATGACCTGGGAACCGGAGCGTGAGATGCGCGAGCAACATCCGGGGTTATTTGCAGAGCGAGACTTCGAGGGAGAAGTCTAGTTCTAGTGGGGGAGAATTGTAACAGCCCGGAATTTCCAGGTATTTATTTTTAGTGTATTTTTGGAAGATTGTGAGTGGACTCGGCAAGTTGGAGCTCAAACTCGCCGAGTAGGATCGCGATTTTGGACGCGGGTTCGCGTCTGGACTCGGCGAGTCCAATAGTGGACTCGGCGAGTCCACGCTGTGTAATGAAACCCTAATTCCCAGGGTTTGAGACCTATTTAAAGGGGCTTATGGCCATCATTTGTGGCCACCAACCCCTGGAGAGAAACCCTAAAGAGATTTGAGCGTTTTGGGAGAGAATAGAGGCCATTATTGACCTTTGAAGCTTGGTTTGGCAAGGAAAAGGAGATTCTAGCTAAGAGAAGACAATGGAAGTGGACATTCTTCGATTTTGGAGCTCAGAGCATCATCTTGGAGTTATATCTTGGTTTCCTTTCTCGGTTTTTATGATGAACATGGGGGTTTAGGGTTTCTTGACCCCTTTGTTAGTTAGATTTGATGTCCATTTCGTCCCTATTCATGATAAGGCTTGAGATGAGATCCATAGAGGTCCAGAAGAGCTGTATTCCTTAAGATTTATGAGGGTTCATGATAGTATTGGCCTGGAGTTATGAGATATGGGGCTAAAACATCATTTATGAGCAAATAGTTGTTGTTTGAGCCCCAAGGTTTGGACTTTACGTGATTATCATGCTTGGGGAGGCCAGATCTATGAATGTATGGAACAGATCTGTCCTCAGGAGTGATTTTGAGTTGATGCATGGCATGGACTCGCCGAGTCTGAAGAACAGACTCGACGAGTAGCATGAAGACTGCCCAGCACCACCCAGCGAGTGGTCTTGCCGAGGTAAGGGATTGACTCAGTGAGTCAGGGAGAGTCAGAGTGGGTTGACATGTGGACTGAGTCAAGCTGGAACTCACCGAGTTGTTCTTGAGACTCGGCGAGTTGAGTCGTGGAGGCCCCACAACTCATGCCAGGTGGAACTCGTCGAGCTAGGAGAATACTCGTCGTGTCAAGTGAGGATCCCAGGGAAATCTGTGTATGCGCATAGACTCGCCGAGTCGCTATAGTGCACTCGCCGAGTCCGATCAAAGTTGACCATTGACCATTGACCAGTGTTGACCTATGTTGACTTGTTAAGGGATAGTCAACCTTAATTTTCGAAGTGTTATTTAGAGATGTATTGTGTTATAGGAGGACTATAGATCGGGAGATCGAGCACGAGTGAATTCAGGGACTTGCGAGTTACCAAGATACGCGAGGTGAGTCTTCTCACTATACTTACATTGAGTAGGTAACTAGAGTTATGTGATACAGTGCTTTTATGCTATATTTGTGTTTTGTGTTGCGCTGCATTATTCTTTGTGATTTATGTTGTGCATGTTTACAGAGTTAGAACCGGAGGGTTCACAGAGTTGGGTGCACGGACCCACAGAGTTATAGCCTCAAGTGGCTAATATGTGTTATATGTGGTATTTTGGGGAACTCACTAAGCTTTGTGCTTACAGTGTTTGGTATTATTGTTTTAGGTACTAGTGACAACCGTGGGAAGGCTCCGGTTTGATCAGTACACACGCATGGGATTTATGTTTTTGAGATCTTGGGATTTTTGTATTACTTGGATTGAATTTCAAACATGGTTGTTTTATGAATATTAAGTGAATTATGTTTTTATAAAAGTTGAAAATTTTGCTTTGAAATTTACGGTGTTACACATGGAAATCCTACATCCTAAGATATATAAAATTAACAAATGGGCTGACCTTGGTGCCTTGGACCCATTGACATAGTGAGAGAACTCACCTCTCAGTCCAAACAAAAGCTGAAATAACTCTCAGCTCTGAATACTGACTCTACCCGTCACCTATTATTCAGATCATTGCCCAACATAAATTTAATATCAAAATACCCAAAATACCCTTTTGTCTAAATTGGTCAAAATCCTGGTCAAAGTTAACAAACCAACTAAGTCAACCTAGCTGAGTCGACCCAGCCTCATACGTTGGGCATACTCAAACATACGAGGGGCATACTCAATCGCGACCAAAAAACGGGGACTTGACGTGTACGTGCGACACACCATATGGTACGCCCAACGTACGTAGCTAGATGTTCTCCCAATTAAATAAATGCTTAATACTTAATCCTTTTCATCCAAATTACAGATCCAAGTCCCAAATCTTGTCCTTAACCATACTGTTTCCAACTTTTTGGTCTTTCATGGCCATTAAGTGCTTAACACTAAAAACCCCAACATCTTAAGCCATTAAGACAATTATATTCCTGCATGGGGAAGAAGCAAGAGTCAAGATCCTATTTTTATTACTCTAGACATAGAAAACCATCCAAAAGGAAAGCCCATATGTTCTATAGCATGCCATGCATAAGAAAGTCACAGTTTAAGGACAAAAGCTAGAGCCAAAGACCATGTGGAGATTCAATTCCAGTGTTACTACTCATTCTTTCTTAGCGATTGTTTCCTTGTATTAGTAACTTTTCCTTATTTATCGCTTAGTAGAACACTTTATCTATCAGATGGAGATATATCTTGTTTCATATCTCTTGATTCAAAGTCTAAGGGACTTACCATCCTTTTCTTCCTGACTCTTTATAGAACAAGATGCCTCCAAGGAAAAGACCCAACAGAAAGAACAAAAATCCCCCAACAGATCCAGCTCCACTACCTCGCCAGTTCAATCCTGTTATGTTTCAGGCAGCAGTCACAACCGTTGCGATTGCCTCAATGTCATAGATAAATTCTGGTGGCTCTAGCAGGTCAGGAAGTGATGCCCATCCCCTCAATCTCGATGGAAGCCAGGGACACCAGAAGGAGTGTTCCTACAAAGACTTTATGAATGCGAATCCCAGATCCTTTGATGGCAATGGAGGTGTCATTTCCCTAACTTGGTGGATTGAGAATATTGAATCAGTCTTCGAGATCTGTGCATGCTCAGAAGCAAACAAGGTGAAGTTCGCAGCTTGCAACTTCATTGACAGAGCACTGACCTGGTGGAATGGTCGGGTCAAATCTCTAACCCTGCCAGTGGAAAATGCTATGAGTTGGGAAAGTTTGAAGGAACTTATGCTTGCAGAGTACTGCCCAGGGGGCAAGATGTAGAAAATGGAGCACGGACTTTGGAACATGAAGATGAAAGGTTCCGACATTGCCTCCTATACAACTAGATTCTGTGATCTGGCTCTCCTCTGTCCGGGAATGTTCACCCTGGAAAGCAAGAAAATAGAGAGGTACATATGGGGATTGACGCCCCAACTCAAGGAAATGTTTCGCCTGCTAGGCCTACCACTTTTGACAGCGCCAAGTGCATGGCGCAAACTCTCATAGATCACGAAGTTGATCTTGATGCAACAACAGCCACTCCCGAACTAGCAAAAGTGAATGGTGGGAAAAGAAAGTTCTAGAAACAGCGTAAGGGCCAGTCTTCACAGGAGCCCTCCAAGAAACAACAAACGGTGGCAGTCCATACTACTACTACTCCTACCGTTATTCATGCAGCTCAAGCACCTACCAACGGACATACTGGTACTCTCCCACGGTGTAGCAAGTGCAGTTATCATCATAATCCCTGCCCATGCCGTGAAATTCTCTGTAACAACTGTGGCAAGAAGGGGCATACAACTCGTTTTTGCAAAACACCAGTCCAACCAACCAATCAGGCCTCTGGAGCATGTGTTGGTCAAGCCTGTTATGGCTATGGGGGAGTTGGGCACTATAAGAGAAATTACCCCAAGGAAAGAACAACTGGAAACTCAGGGAGAGTACTAACTATGGGGCAAGAGGAGGCAGTTGCTGACCCTACCGTTGTTACGGGTACGTTCCTCCTTGACAACTCTTATGCATGCATTATTTTCGATTCTTGTGCGGACAAAAGTTTTGTTAGTCATGCATTCAAACATCTCCTCATGCATAAACCCCAACACCTAACCGAAACACTTACCGTTGAGATGAAAAACGGCAAGAAAGAGAGCACTAACAATATATTCCTCGACTATATCCTTACTCTGAACGACCATTCCTTTCCCATCAACCTTATGCCAGTTTCTATAAAGACTTCGATGTCATCATTGGCATGGATTGGTTGAGCCCCAATTGTGCTGATATCCTTTGTTAAAAAAAAGTTGTCTGTCTCAATCTTCCTTCTGGTGAAACCCTCATGATTTATGGTGATAAACTCAGCTCGAAACTCCGTATCATTTCGTGCATCAAAGCCAAAAAATTTATGCGAAAGGAGTGCCATGCATTCCTAGCCCATGTCATTAACGAGAAACAAGAAGTTAAAGACCTCGAGAGCATCCCCGAAGTCTGCAATTTTCCCGATGTCTTTCCTGAAGAGCTCCCGGAATCCCTCCCGAGCATCAAGTCGAGTTTCGCATCGACTTAATCCCCGGAGCTACCCCCGTAGCTAAATCCCCTTACTGCCTAGCGCCAGAAGAAATGTAAGAGTTATCCATCCAGCTCAATGAGCTACTCAACAAAGGATTCATCAAATCGAGTTCCTCACCCTGGGGAGCCCCGGTCTTATTTGTGAAAAAGAAGGATGGATCTTTTCGGATGTGTATTGACTATCTCGAATTGAACAATCTCACTGTCAAAAACCGTTATCCTCTTCCTCGAATCGACAACCTTTTTGACTAACTTCAAGGAGCCAGCTACTTCTTAAAACTAGACCTAAGATCAGGGTACCATCAGTTGTGATTCCACGAGGGTGATATTCCGAAGACAACATTTCAGACTCGATATGGTCACTACGAGTTTGTAGTAATGCCCTTTGGTCTAACCAATGCACCAACTATATTCATGGATCTGATGAATCGGGTACGCAACCCTTTTCTAGACAAGTTTGTGATAGTGTTCATTGACGATATACTTGTCTATTCCCGAAGCGAGGAAGATCACAGACAACACTTGAGGTTAGTGTTGGAAACTCTAAGAGCAGAGCAGCTATACGTGAAATTCTCCAAGTGTGAATTCTGGATTCGAAAAGTAACTTTCCTAGGTCATGTGGTAAACGAGGAAGCCATACACGTGGACCCTTCCAAAATCAAAGCGATAGAAAACTGTTCAGCACCGAAGACGCCCACAGAAATCCGTCAATTCTTGGGCCTCGCTGGCTATTATCACAGGTTTATCCAAAACTTCTTTAGGATTGCCAAACCCTTAACCACTCTGACTCAGAAAGGTGTACCATTTGGTTAGAGTTAAAAGCAAGACACTGTGTTCTGAACATTGAAACAGGCCATGTGCAGTGCACCTATCCTGTCTCTGCCCGAAGGAATGGAGGACTTCGTTGTCTACTGTGATACATCCATTCAAGGCCTAGGATGTGTGCTCATGCAGCGGGGAAAGGTTATTGCCTATGCCTCAACACAGCTGAAAGCACACGAAGTCAATTATACAACTCACAATGTGGAGTTGGGAGCAATGGTCTTCGCATTGAAGATATGGAGGCATTACCTCTATGGAACCAAGTTCACAGTCTTCACCGACCATAAAATCCTACAACACATTTTCGACCATAAAGACTTGAACATGTGGCAATGGCGATGGGTAGAGCTACTCAGTGATTATGAGTGCGAAATACGCTACCATCCCGACAAGGCCAATGTGGTAGCAGATGCCCTCAGCCGGAAAGAGTACTCAGGTCGTAGGGTGAAGGCAATGACCATGACCATTCATTCCCATTTATCCGCACAAATCAGAGCGGCTCAGCTAGAAGCCTTAAAGCCAGAGAACGTGTCGGATGAAGCTTTGAGAGGAATGGAGAAAAACTTAGAGATCAGGAGAGACAAAGTCTATTACTTCATGACTCAGATCTGGACCCCAAAGTTCGGTGGTTATATAGAGGTTGTCATGAACGAAGCTCATAAGACTAAATACTCTGTTCACCCAGGTTCGGATTAGATGTATTTGGACCTCAAGAAGCTATATTGGTGGCCAAACATGAAAGCAAAGATTGCTACCTTCATGGGCAAGTGTCTGACTTGCGCCAAGGTGAAGGTTAAATATAAGAAGCCCTCAGGTCTGCTCCAGCAGCCAGAGATACCTGAGTGGAAGTGGGAGAGGATTTCTATGGATTTTATCACTAAATTACCCAAATCTCCGAGTGGGTACGATACCATATGGGTAATTGTCGATCGATTAACCAAATCCGCCAACTTCATGCCAATCAAGGAAACTTTCAAAATGGAAAGACTCACGCAAATTTACATCCAATAGATAGTTCGTCTGCACGATGTACCTATGTCCATCATCTCCAATCGAGATAGTTGGTTTACCTCGAGATTTTGGCAGTCATTGCAGAAAACCCTTGGAACTAAGTTGGATATAAGCACAACTTACCATCCTTATACAGATGGGCAGAGTGAGAGGACCATCCAGACCTTGGAAGACATGTTGAGAGCATGTTTCATTGACTTCGGTAAGTCATGGGACACCTATTTGCCCTTAGTTGAGTTCTCCTACAACAACAGTTATCATATCAGCATCAAGGTTGCACCTTTTGAAGCTATCTATGGCCGTAAGTGCAGATCCCCTCTGTACTGGGCTGAGGTGGGCGACAGGCAGCTAGCCAAGGGACAAGTCCCCGACAGCACTCTCACAGGCCTAGAGATCATCCGGGAAAATACAGACTATATCTTACAAATTCGAGAACGACTAAAGGCTTCGAGAGATCGACAAAAGAGCTACATCGATAAGAGATGAAAACCCTTGGAGTTCCAGGTTGGAGACCGTGTTCTGTTGAAGATCTCACCCTGGAAAGGCATGATACGCTTCGGAAAGCATGGAAAGCTAAATCCAAGGTACATAGAACCATTCAAGATTCTTGCGAGGATCGGTCCCGTAGCATACAAACTCCGGTTACCCCAAGAGCTTAGCAACATCCATCCCGTCTTCCACGTCTCGAATATTAAAAAGTGTTTATCTGACGAGACCCTTATGATCCTTCTCGATGAGATTGAAAGCAAAAAGAATCTTAACTTCGTGGAAGAACTAGGAGAAATCATGGATTGAGAGATCAAACGAACAAAGCAAAGTCGCATACCAATAGTGAAGGTTCGCTGGAATGCCAAGCGATGACCTGAATTCACTTGGGAGCGCGAAGATTCAATGAAACATAAATATCCACATCTCTTTCCAAGTCCATGATTTATATTCTATGTTTGAATTTTGGGACGAAATTCCCTCTAACGGGGGGATGATGTGACAACTTGAAACTTCTTTTTGTACAAACAGTTTAAAATCATTCAATTCAAATTTATTTTTTCCATCGTTTAACATTGTTTTGGGTCTATTCGGGTATTCTAATCCCAGTTCAATCAAGGTTTGGGTCTAAGAACTCGTTTTCCTAAATCATAACATAGCATCCGGGCCAAACACCCCTTCGAGAGGAGTGTACAGCCACAAACTCGAGTTTACGGCTGTACACCCCCACCCAGCCCTTGGCCGAAAACTCACCCCTATATGAAGGATTCTTGGCCTTCATTTATCACTTTACTCACTTCCAAGGATTTCTCTCTCTACTCTCTCTCTCTCTCTACATCCATCGATTTTACTCAAGGATCCTCAAAAATGTAAGTGATCCTCCATCTTGATTGTGTTTCAATCTCTTATCTAGTGATGAATCCACATTCCTACCTCATTTATCTCATCTTTGTCTAGATCTTCTCTCTCACCAAGAGCACCAAGAACACACACTAGTTCTTGGTAGCTAACAACCCCATTCCAAGCTTCCGTATAGTAAGTAACTACTTCCTATGCTTGTTATCTACTAGAAATGCTTGTTTTTCACCTTAAAATCGACCCAAAAGATATGATCATTGAGGTTTTACGGCCGTACACCCCTCATTGGCCGCAAACCCTACCTTTTGGTCAATTATTAGCCTTAAAACTCATCCTAAGGCTAAGTATGGGACTTAGAACACTTCCAAGGGGCTAGAAAGGACTTCAAAACACCTCAAATACACACTTCATCATGAGTGTACGGCCGAAAACTCCTTGCCCGTACACCCATTGGGCCGTAAACCCATGGGCCACAAACTCAGTTGGGCCGAAAACTCATGACCGTACACCCCTTTTTATGGCCGTAAACTCCCCTCTTTCAATCACATGTGATTCTAACACTTAGTTTCAAGTGTTTCCTAGTCCCTAAAGTGGTTTCCTTCCTCATCTAATGGTATTACTGTTGGATTAGTGTCTAAGTCCATAACTAATTTGGTATGTACTTGACCCGATGGTGCATGGTCCTTTTGGGTTGCCTTCACCAAAGCAACTTGATAGGATGAATTATGGAGAGAAAGGATTAAATATGATTTATTAATATATTATAGGAATAATATATTAAAGGAGAAATCATATTGGTTAATTAATATTAGCCAAGAATTAATAAGAATTAAGTTTGTGACTAAAAGAGATTAATTAAACTTAAGGGACTAGAACTGTAATTATAAGATAATTGCAATTGGGCTATGGATTGCCTTATATTATAAGGTTGGACGAATTCTATGGGGAAACCCATTGGAAATCGTCCAAGGCCTTTAAGGAAAGGAGTCCATGGGTTGCTTAGGGCTTAAGCATCCAAATTAGGGTTTCCTTGTTAGATAACCCTACTAGCCTCACTATATATATAGAACCCTTATGCTCCAAAAACGGGGTGAACTAGTTGTCTAGGGTTTCCACACGTTTTTGAGAGCCTCTTTCTCTTCTCCTCTTCATCCTCTTGCTCTTGGTGTTTGTGAACCATTAGAGGAGTGACATTTGTGACTCTAAGCTTTCTAAAGTCAATACAAGAAGGATTTGAGATTGTTATTGCTACATAACAATCAAGGTAATATCTTAAACCCATTATTATGTTAATGTCAATTATCATATGCTAGAATTAGGGTTTATAGTCTTGGATAAATTGCATGTACAATAGAGAAACCTAGATCCAAGCATTAGGGTTTGTATGAGCAAATAGGGTGTTCGTATGACTAAAACCCATCAGTGGTATCAGAGCCTAGATTGGTTTCTATTGTATTGATGCATTATGTAGCTGAAAATCATTTTCTGACCTTCTGTTCGACCTGACTCGGCGAGTCACTACCTGGACTCGGCGAGTTCCAGAGTGTGACTCGGCGAGTCGGAGCGTCGAACAGAGGGATTTTCGGATTTTGTTGCTGTTTTGCTTAAGGATAATTACCATATTCATTTTAAACCTATAAAATATGAATTTTATTGTTTCTTAAAGAATATCCTTGCCAAAACACAAGATAATTACCAATTGATTAGATAATAACTTCCTTATATGATAAAGATTGAATTATTTGTATTAATTGGGTAACTTATTTTGTAAGAAATTGAAATTAGGTCAAATATAGATAATGATGAAATTAATTGTTTAATTTATATTATTTGTTATTTGATCATTGTGTTATGAAAAGTTTCAATTTTTCCCCTTTAGGTTTTATAATTTAAATTTGAACTTAAAAGTTTTGTTTTTGAAATTTAAATAGTTAAAACCCAAATGTTTTGAATAGTTTCAAAACTTGCCCTCAAGTTTTTGGAATTTAAAAGTTGATTAAAAGTTTAATTTAGAAATGTTAAATTCTAAAACCCTGGTATTGTTTTGAAAAGTTCAAATCACACCCTTATGGTTTTATTAATTAATTAAGGTGTATAATTAAAAGAGGTTTAATAAATCCATAAAAGTTTTGGTTTACATTTAATTGAATTAAAAGTACAATCGTTAAATTTGACCACCTAGTATTTTAAAAGTGTAAAATACAACCTATACTATATATAACATTAAAAGTCTAACATTATATATGTATGAGTAAAAGTCAGTCTTACCGTTAGTAGGCCTCATTCACGAAGCTGGTCTATAAGGGGTGTTTAAGGGAATTGCCTATAAAATGGCGATTGAATGGGTATCCACTCTTACCCACCACACTCTTAACTAGTGGAGGGTCATTAGCCGAACGGGTAGGATATGACAAAACTTTCCATTATAAGTATAATGAAGTACAAAAGTAACTAAATGTTTTACAAATTCCCAATCTTAGTTACTTAGGCAAAAGTGAATTAATGCAATTCCATGAAATTACACTTTGGGCCCTTGCGAAGACGTTAGTGGAGCGTGTGTGGTTTACCGACACACTAAACGGTTCTAAGCAAAGGTAGCAAAGGGTGAATCAATGTTTGTCATAGTTCGGTGGAGCGTGTGTGGTTTACCGGCACATCGAATAGGTGACCGTAACATGTGAGGGCACCATGTAAGTTTGCATGGTTATTCACACCCGCTTTGTGATCCTCGGCATCCCAGTCACAAACAAGAGGGGCATATCGAGATTTAAACATGCCATTTAAAAGGTCAATGAATCTCAAAGGATCTAGTAGTTTTCATAGATTTAAAACTTAAATTTCTTTTTCGTTTTTCATGGTGGAAAATTAGTGAATCGTCATTCACTTACCTTTAAATATTCTGCAACTAGATTACGGAATCCCTTTTCTAGGTTGTAGCGTATTGTGTTGGGTCCTAGCCTTAATATCTCATTTGGGTGATTTATTAAGGACTCAATCTATCAACTAACTTGAATTTGTTTTCTCCCGTTTTATAGATGTCAAAGTTCGACAACTATGGTCTTCCCAAATCTCGTGGAACAAGCATTCCACATGAAGATGATATTCCACGATTCGATCGAGGAACAAGAAATCAGGCTTCACTTCCTCCTCCTCCTCCCATTGTTCTCCCTAACCCACAAGATCGAAGAATTGAAAGGTTCAATGTCACTAAAGCCCTATTGGAAATGAAACATGAAGATGGTAAACCCGTGTGTGCCCACATTCTAGGAATGAAATCACAGATTGATAGGTTGAGAATGTTGGGTGTGTCATTCCCGGATAAGTTGGCCGTGAACTGGGTTCTGCAGTCACTTCCCGAATCATATAATGAGTTCAAAAGAAAGTATTATATGATGGATCATGATGAAAGCCTCATTGACCTAACTTACATGCTCATTGCTGCTAAATCAGAAATGATTTGGCAAAGAAATGGAGCATATTTGTTGGGAGAGTCAACCAACCATGCTTTCGAGGACGTTCTAGGAGAACCGACCTGCGTTTGCTACCAAGAGAAAGGGCATTGTATACAAGTCTGACCTAAGATCCTGAAGAGTCCAGAAGATGGGAGAGTCAAAGAGTATGGTTGTACTTCAGGTAAAATCCACTATCTAACTCGATTAAGTTCCTATTCGTTGATTCTTAATACATAATGTGATAAGATTGCATTTGAGTGTTTTGCAGGATCGATGAAAAGAGAGGAAGCTTGATGAAATAGCAAGATGAATCAAATCACGAAGACATGGATTCGAAGATTAGATTTTGAGCTTAGATAGAGTTGTTAGGAATATTTATTACATAGTTTTTCAGTTGATTTTGCATTGTAAGGACAAATGTTTTCCGCTGCTTTTATAAATAAAATAAATTTTGTTTGACGTGCTTATTTATTTATTTCTTTGCAATGAAATCGTTATGAAAAAATTGATGTTCGTATATTTACAACAAATGGATGTGATTCTTAATTATGTTGTTTGTGGAAATGTCGAGAATTTACCAAATAAGGAAAGTTTCTCATCGCCCAAGTTTCAATTGGATAGAGATTTGGAATCGTACAACAAGAATTGTATGATGAATGAATAAACTTTCACATTTGGAAATTAGACTATTTCGTTGACAAAGTGTCAAGTGAAGGACTAGGAGATCAAGTACACAGGTTTATGTGTTGATCAAGTCCACCACAAGAGTAATAAAGATATTCTTCATGATTTACTAAAAGTTTAGCAAATATGATTACACTTATAAGATTAAGTGTAATTCTGAATTGATTGTAAAAGTTTATTTCAATAAGCAGAACGAATAAGAAGAATCAAGTAGGCAGAAAGATAAAAGTTTCTCTATTCTAAGAAGAATGGAGAGTACCTTTTATTATGTTTTAATGATAGGTCTTAATGATTAAGAACCATATCTCAATTGATCCTCTAAGTAAGTCTTAGTACAATTGTATGTCTAAGAAGAGGAATCAAGAATTGAAGAAATGGTTAAATCAAGAAGTCAATCACACTTCGTTCCAAAACAAGTCTTAGAGTTAAGATTGTGACATTAAGTAACAAGTATTAAGAAGCTTTATAACATTCATCAAATGAGGAAATTTGTGATGTCTTGGATAAGACAAAGACCAACTAGGACCTATTTATGAAGTGTTTTGATAAAAACTACACTAACTCTTGAATATTTGTCAAGAAATGTTAATTGACAAGAGAATCTTATATGTCGAAGAGTCAGTGGGAGTCTTAATTGTCTTGAAAGGTTTCAAGAACAAATCAAAATAAACCTTATCTAACATCACTAGCACACGACTTGAGGTTTATTACCTATCATGTGGACGTTATTTTGATTATGTGCCATTCCAATTGAGTTAATTATGCATGTGAGTTCTATGAGTTCTTATTTGAATGCATAAAAGGCAAGGACCTTGATCAATGAAAGTACATTGATAAGAAAAGGTGAGCTACTTAAATACTTGGAAGACATGGTGGGCAGCCGTGTTACCATAAGGCAAGAAATCAAGATTGAGAATGTTCGGTCCATATGAGTTTGGATTTGTCGCAAACTTTGGTTTTGACAAATTCACATGGATAGGAACACACACATACACCATTAAAATCTAAGTGTCATAAGATTTTTTCCTTCATGAAAATGAATGTGAGAAAATGCTTTCACTAAGAGAGATTTTAAGAAGATAGCAATTGTAATATTGCATTCTCAAATTTGATTATGGTTACGGTATCCCTTTCCATAATTCAAATTGTGAGATTTGGCAGTTAGTCTTAATTGTTGAAGACACATATGAGCTATCTTGGATAAAGGTGTATGAGATTAAGAAGCCTTGATAAAGGATTATCAAAGCATTAAGTATTAGAAACATAAACTTAAGAAATTCAATAAGTATTGTTTTTCTGGAAGTTAACTTGTCTTCTAAATACATGTCAAAGCTAGTGGGAGCATAAGTGTTATGTTTATAATAATCATCATGATAGTGGGAGCATAAATGTTATGATTGTATGATTATTAAGACAAGTATTGCTAGTTATCAATATTAATTATAGAAAACAAGAGTCATACTTTGCAAAGTTGTAAGAGTTGAATAGTTGTTTTGCTATAATTAAGGGAGAGAATATTATGCTTTATTTCAAAACTAAAGGCTTAGGTTGTGAAATATTAATAGTTTAGTCAAGGATATATAGTGTGTTCTTAAATTTCGATTATGATTATGACATTCCTCTTCATAATTCGAATTGTGAGAATGTAGCACGTAAAATATTATGCCAGAAGATTAATAATGTATCAAATCTTTATGTAAGACATTATGAATCGTGTCCCATACGCTTCGGTTATAGGATCGATTGCAAATGCTATAATATTTGACCATTCTAAAATTTTCCAAATGTCTAGCACATTTAGAGGGAAAAAGGACAAGAATCGGTTTTGACTAAGATAATTAAACAACTATCAAAGGACAATCCAAAGTTCTCCGAGGATTAGTCGCTTGTGAGTAGTTGGAAGTATAGTATTGGATGGAGTATATCGACATTATTATGAATAGATAAGATTCTATTAAGAATATGTTGTCATATGGTAGGTATGGAAATGTTTCCATATTGGGAGTTAAATATTGAGAATCTATGTCTAGATTAGAAACTTTTATGCAAAAGGATGTTCAAAGGAATGTACCTTGAGTGAGAGACATCATATCTAAGGAATTATATTGTAACAATCTCCGATAGGGGACTTTGTAATTTCATTGGCAATAGTCATTGTGACTTTAGTGCAGTGACATTACGAAAAGAATCATTGCATAAAATGTTAGAATCAAACATATTCTATAAGTGGCAATAATTTGATATTCTTTCACTTATGAAAAAGGATTTGGAGTTGTGAAATGAGTATGATTGAAAATGTGTTCATTTGATCTATTTCACAAAGTAAGAACCATAAGTAAACATTGTGTGCATGATAAGAGCATGGGACAAGTGTAGAAACTCAAGTAAAAGGTTGATTACCCGAAACAACAAATAATGAGTAATCGATATGGTGATAAATAAAAGGTGTTTTATTTATACTCAAAGGTTTGAGGCCATATGGGATTAGTATTATTCTTGTGTTACACCTTGCATGTTTTGACTTCCTGAATAATTTAATTGGTTAAGAATATTCAAATTATTCAAACGGGCCACAGTCATTCATATGTTGGAAGTAGGTATGAATGAAGACTGTCATGAATTGGTGTGTGGATTGTCTAAAGAGCATTAGACATAAGCAAATGTTTGCTGCAACGTTCATGAGTGTTTATGAATATGATTTGAGCATTGGATTAAACCCACGCTCACTTGGATCACTTCATGGATTTTATCACAAGTGATTGGTGAGACGATAACATCTTATATTCTTAAAACCGAGATGTGTGAGTTGTATCTTGCAAATCAGTTACACACTGATAATACGTAAACGCACCAGCAACTTGGTGTCATAAAACATATTATTGTGTGTGATTTGGTGAGTGAGTGCAAGCGAACATTGAGTCAAAGTTTATCCGTTACTTTTATCCAAAGTAGGATAAAAGTGATATCTTTGGGCCCCTCGATGATTTAGTGATGATAAACGTAAATGCTCAGCCGGGCTAGGGCTAATTTGATTTGTTCAATTAGTCAGTCGTCATAAATCGGAAGTCGGGAAATAGTACAAAGAGAATGATTAGAAATCATGTCTTATACGATATCTAGAATGGAGGAATATATGATCCCTTATCTAAAGGACACGCGTATCTAATAAGATCAGAGTTGACAGCGGATTTGGAAAGCTACGATTGCAGATAGGATCTGAAGTCATACGCAGAATAGTTATTAAACTTATCTAAGTGGGAGACTGTTGGATTAGTGTCTAAGTCCATAACTAATTTGGTATCTACTTGACCCGATGGTGCATGGTCCTTTTGGGTTGCCTTCACCAAAGCAACTTGATAGGATGAATTATAGAGAGAAAGGATTAAATATGATTTATTAATATATTATGGGAATAATATATTAAAGGAGGAATCATATTGTTTAATTAATATTAGTCAAGAATTAATAAGAATTAAGTTTGTGACTAAAAGAGATTAATTAAACTTAAGGGACTGGAATTGTAATTATAAGATAATTGCAATTGGGCTATGGATTGCCTTATATTATAAGGTTGGACGAATTCTATGGGGAAACCCATTAGAAATCGTCCAAGGCCTTTAAGGAAAGGAGTCCATGGGTTGCTTAGGGCTTAAGCATCCAAATTAGGGTTTCCTTGTTAGATAACCCTAATAGCCTCACTATATATAGAACCCTTATGCTCCAAAAACGGGGTGAACTACTTGTCTAGGGTTTCCACACGTTTTTGAGAGCCTCCTTCTCTTCTCCTCTTCATCCTCTTGCTCTTGGTGTTTGTGAACCATTAGAGGAGTGACATTTGTGACTCTAAGCTTTCTAAAGTCAATACAAGAAGGATTTGAGATTGTTATTGCTACATAACAATTAAGGTAATATCTTAAACCCAGTATTATGTTAATGTTAATTATCATATGCTAGAATTAGGGTTTATAGTCTTGGATAAATTGCATATACAATAGAGAAACCTAGATCCAAGCATTAGGGTTTGTATAAGCACATATGATGTTCGTATGACTAAAACCCATCAATTACACCCTAATCTAATACATATATATATATATATATATATGTTAAATAGGATCCGGTTGTGTCCGAGGCTTCACTTAACACTCAGCATCCCTATCAACACGACATTCGAATCACACAAGCAAACAGTAAGTTCATACCCCTACGCTTTTAAGGTTTTTAAATGTTTTCAAGGGGGATACAAGCCAAACACAAAAGGATTTTTATGAACTAAAACATAAATGTTTTTAACAAAGTTAAAACTTATGCAATTGATACGAGCCAACGCGTTTCATGAAACATATAGACATTTATTCCCTTTTGTATTATGCGGAGCATAAGGGACGTTTTCTAAACTTAATTGCATAGTTTTCAGAACATCACACGAACTTAACACATAAGTAAAACTATAATAAATATAGTTTGGGGAATTCATTAACAGTTTTACAGATACAAACTACATACAAGGTTGAACATATAAACTAAGGCAGATTTAGTTTATCCATTACTACTTTAAGATAACAAGAGTATCATACTACATAATAATTTTGTGTACAATTATTTATACTCTACTCAGTACACAAACGATTTAAACATGAGAATAACATAACAACACGTAAACTAGTTAATACATGATTGTGAGACATCTCTTCATTGTACCCTTTGGGGTATGAGTAAATCCTTTACTTTTAGTATAATCAGAGTCTCCTGGAGGGAGAGCATGAGATTTGTGAATAGATCTATTCGGGACAGACAATCCCACACCTGAACTGTTAGCTATAGTTAGGCACGCATGCCTGGGTGACAAATTTCGTAACATACGACACCTTAAGAAACGTCGCAGAGGTCATCAGTCATATTAGCATGGTTATACGAACTCACAATAGTATCAACTAACCTTTGTTTATGGGATTATCATTCTTCGACAGTTTTATTTTAACTAATAAGACTACCTATATACTACACTGGAGGGCATTCCAAGGATACATCATTTGGTTTTATTTCAAGTAATAAGACTACTTTACACACTGGTGGTAGCCAGAGTTTTCAAACAAGAACATACATACTGGTGGTAGCTAGGGTTTTCCAACGAATCATACTATTCATACTGAAATCAACAAACATGATAGAAAATATTGGATTTTCTGGAAAAGAAAACAAACAATTATACAAATTTAGTGACTAGTTTTCAATTCAAAAACATGCTTATGAACTCGCTAGCTTTATGCTGATACATTTTCAAAACCACTTGTATTCTCAGGACATCAGTAGACAGGTACCCTAGCTGGCTTTTGGAGAAGACGGAGCATTTTGGAGTCTCGTCTTTATCTTTTTCTACTTTTGATGTACACAAATCTTATATCAAACAAATGTAAATATTCATATTATAATATAATGGTTGTGTTTACTATGATTACTATGATGCAATTGTTGTGATACTACATATGACGTCATCCACCTCTGAACGTTTCCGCCGTGTGTTTTACGGTTCGGGGTGTGACACCTAATATCAGCTATAAACTTAATTATAAGTTACCCTAAAATCCTAGTAAGCATAGCTTAACTTACAGAGTTTCTAACGAAAACTGCGAAATTATGCGGACATAACTAAAGTGAAGCTGCCTCGACTCCCGAAAACCTCCCTTGAAACCCTCAAAAGTCGGAATAAGAGAAAGATATGTGAGGATTTGGTGAGAGAAATGAAGGGGGCTTATACATACATACATATATATATATATATATATATATATATATATATATATATATATATATATATATATATATATATAGTGACTTTTCTGGTAGGGCATCACCGCTCCTTTTGGTAGGTAAGAAGACCGGTGCCGTTGGTGCCACATGTTCAATCTTGTGTCGCCCAAGCCAGGTAAAATCATGAATATTCAAAAAAAAATTATATCGTTTGCATAAGAACTATGTTTTCGACGTTCTTTATATCCACACTTAGCTATCGACGATTACTACAACTTTCATTTAGACTTTTTCGGCTAATTCTCACTCAATTCTAAATTTAATAGTCTATGAAGATTACACTATAAGAGACCGTGTAAAATTCATAACTTCTTCATACATAATCCATTCTCGACTATCTGTATATCGATGGAATGATATTTACGAGATCATCAAATCTCGTTTACATTTTTTGGCTAACTCTAAACCGATCTAAATTTTAATTTATGTGTCATACATTGCTATCCGAAACTTAGAAAAATCATAACTTCCTCATACAAAGTCAGATCTAGGTGTTCTTTATATGCATGCTATCACTTTTAAGGCTACTACAAATTTTGTTTGGATTACTTCAGCTAATATTCAAACAATCTTCAATTCACTTTTTACGACACACTTTGTTATATAGGGTTGAACGCAAAACTTCGAACAATCATAACTTCTTCATACGAAGTCAAATTTAAGTGTTTTATGTATTTACGGAAATCGTATTGACGTCTATTACACGTTTATGATGGTCAATTTAGCTAAAAAGTAACTCAACTTTTATAAACAATGTGTATATTAAATTCTAATGTAAGGTGAAAACGGGGTATTACACCTTAGTGCAATTGAGCAGTTTTTTTTATACGTATTTATTATTTGTTAGGTGCTTCCGACAGTATCTCACCAAATTGGTTTCGTTGACAAGGACATGACAAACACTAATCATTTTATGACAATATATTTGATGTGTGTTTTTATATGTATAATTTAATTGCTCAAGTTTTAAATTTATAAAACTGATTTTGTCGCAACCAACCTATTAAACACATTAGGCAGTAAACGTAATCATGCAATAGTATAGTTGTGGTAAGACCAGGTGTCGAAAACTAGAGGAATAGTGGTGAATTAATTTAGAGTTTTTGATTATAGCTTACACATAAAAGTAGTCAATAGGGCTTTATAGAATTTAATCTCAAATGAACAACTAAACAACAAATATCGATAAACTAACTGAAGAAAAATCACTTCAGGTACTTTAGTTTAGATTGGATCACATCTTAAAGTTATGGTTAATTACTCAAGGTCAATGGATATTCATTCATTATCCACTGATTCCTAATATGATTAGCATCATGGTCACGCTACTAATTCTTTGATTTTGACACAACTATTAATTCATTGATAAAGTGAACAAACAATCATGCAAATCAATATTTAGTTCGTATTAATCCAGATTTGATCTTATTTAACCCTACTGGTCATAGGAGTTAAATTATGCATAGAATGGTCATCTACTCATGCACACACATTAAATTTCACCACTTTATTTCCTAACCCTAGGTTTTGGTCCAACTCTAGTCATAATCACTAATGGTCATTGACAACTATAATTCAAATTAACATAGTCAAAATGGTCATCTCAACTCTATTAATTCAAAAATAGGGAATAAAGTAACAATCTTTAACACACATATGGATCTTTTAATCAAACTTGACAAAATAAATTCAATAAGAATAAACAATCCAAATAGCAATTAAACCATAAACTCAAAGATTCATTCAACCATAAACACAAAGTAAAAGGTTTTAAAACCCAAATCAGAAAGTAAACACATAAGGATATCATAGTAGAATGCTAATCATGGTTTGAACAACATACTACATGATCTCCGATATGAATCCGCTCCCTAATCCTCCAAACCATTGCTCCTATCAGCTTAACGGCCTTTCGGTCGCCTTCTAGATCTTCAAAACAACTTCTATGAGGTTTCTTGTTGACCTAGGATCAATAAAAGTCGTAAATGAAACCAAAATCATGTATATGTTTGAAATATATAGATTCTCGAAAATATGATCACCACAATGTGGTAATGGCACCACACCATGGTCCTCGTGTATATCCCGTATTATCCAAGTTAGTCTCAATGATCGTAAAGTTTCGATTTACCACATCGTGGTAATTGGGAATCAACTTTTTCACAAAACACGAAAGTCATCCAAAATTTGTCTAGTTTTCATATCATTTTGAATCTCGTCAATCAGAGTTACAAGTCATGAGATATGGCCAAAACACTGACGAGGGGTCAAGGTGTCCAACAACATCCTTTTTGCGTCTTTTTAGCTCCTTTCTCCTCCTTTTGCATACCATCTCCCATTTTAACTATAGTTGAATATTTCAAAGCATATTAAATATCTTAAAGTTCTAAATACTGTAAAAATATAGTATAAAATAATAATAAAACGTCATAAATATATGCATAAAATAGACATTATCAATATTCATGTACATGTACATCAATAAGGTTCGATCCGGAGATAGAGAGGACAACAACAAAACTCAGGAAAAAAGCAACTCAATAGAAATACTCAGTGGGTTCCTTTGCATCAACATCTTCCCAAACTCCAGAGAAAAATAATCCGCAAGGCAGCCTCTTATAGAGCGAGCCTGAAATAATCGTTTCATCTTTTCCTAAAAAAACCTCCATCGGTCCTATTAGAGTATGGAGAACTCCAGAGCTCATTATGACACTATAGTGATCATGGACTTCTGATTAAGTGACAAAAAGGTCTTAGTTTGAGTGTTCTTGATACCATGCACATGTTTTGGTCATATTAAGGACTTAATGGACTTAGGATTATAGATATTTCTTTGGGGTGAGGTCCTAATGGATAAGGTTGGAAACTTTATCCATTAAGTCAATGAGAAGGTCTAGATATAAAGTTTTGGACTTATATTTATAAGGATTAAGCTCTTATTGCAGAAATATGAGTTTTGCCAGCAACCACGACATGGCCAAGGATGGTCTATGACATGGTGGAGTCCAGATGCCTAATTACCTTGTCTTGACATACCCACAACATGGCCAAGGAGGTCTCACGACATGGTGATGTACTGCATGTCGATTGTTTGGTCTAGAAAGGCCGACAATGTGGCCAAGAGGTCACCACATTGTGGTGATGGCTGACCTTTGAATTTTGACTAGTTTGACCTTGGATCAAACTTAAAGGATTTGGGTTATTAACTAAGGATTTATCATGTGTTGATGTTAGTCAGTTCATGGTGTTGATCAATACAAGGAGTGAAAGTGTTGTTGTGCTTCTCCAGCTCTTCGATTCATGTGAGTTTCTCACAATGTAATGTATCCTATTGTATATCCTTTGCATGTTAGGATAATGGTATTTTTAGCGTACGAGACACTATTCGACTAGGATAATTCATTGTTTTGCTTGTAGAGGATAAGATACTTGGTATCATGGTATGCTCGACTGGTAGATTCTTGTTTGAGGATTATATGATAATTTTAGGTGTCATAATTGGTTAGAGTAATGATAATATTGATTGTTTGTTAAACTTTACCCTTAGGGATTGTATGTAGTCAAGTTAGATAGTCTGAGAAATCTTGGTCTAATATCTGACTGCATGGTTCTTGTTTGATTTATTGCTTTTGGGTGGATCATCTATTCGACTGTCTATCTGATTCCTAACTATGTATGGTTTTTTACTTTATATGGAAGAACAGGATTTGGCCCCTGGCAATTGTACGGAAGACCAGGATATAGCTCCTAACAATGAAGTTTGGGTTGGGCCCGTTTACTCCTTAGGTAGGGCCTATCATGTATGGTTGTACTAGGCCTGTTATGTATGTTTGGGTAGGTACTGTTATGGGAGTTGGGTTGGGCCCGTTGTGTGTGATATATGTATGTGGATAAGAGATTTTTTGCTCAACGATAGAGCCGAAGATTTTATATGGACGCATTGTATGTATGGTGGAATATATGGTATATTTGGGAACTCACTGAGCTTTATGCTTATAGTTGTGGATTAAATATTTTGCAGGTCATTCGTGAGAAGTGCTTGACATGACTGTATACACATTGAAGATATTCATTTCTGCAAATTTGTAAACTTAACTTTGATAATGTATGGTTTCGATCAAGCCAATATTACTCAATGTTTTTGAAACAAAGGTTTAATTAGTTAATCTAATTTATGAGCAGAAATCTATCTGAAAATTTTTGGGATGTTACAAACTCTTATTGGCCATTTTCATGAAGTCACAACTTCATAATCTCATTTCTTTTTCATAATTGACCATTTTTCCATTTTTTTCAGTATTTGACTAAAAGCTAACTTTTGCTAAATTTAAGGTTCTTACACCAGGCCCATCCATAATTAGCCCATAAAAGGCATGCCCTAATTTCCACCCACAAAATTCCATGTGGGCGCTTCTATAATCTTTAATCTCATGAGCATCGTCCATGAGTATCTTCCATGAGCATATTTCACGAGATTCTTCCATAAGCATCTTCCATGAGCATCAACAACGAACATTGTCCATGAGTGTAACACCTTGATCAATGTATTTTCCATTTCTACCATTAAATATGATTTTTTGCAAAATTGATCCTTTTGTCACTTAAGTGAAAATGTGCCACCTTGTGCGTACACTTGGCGTATACTTATGTACGTGGTTGTAGCCCATTCCCTAATTTTTAGGGTTTAATCCCTATTTAAGCATCATTATATCATTAATACCCCTTCATTCATCAGCCTCCATCTATCAATTCGTCCCTAACAAACCCTAATCCTTCGTGTGAGCCTTTGTGAGCTTAAGAGTGCATTTGTAGTGTTCATAAAGGAAGGAGAAGGAAAGGAAATCATATTGGAAGCTTAAGGCACATTGGATCTAGAAGTGTTTCACCATCAATCATCCTTTGGAGGTAAAAAGTCTTAAACTTGATGAGTATTTGCTTAGATCTTATTAGTTTGTGTTCATTTTGGTCCCATAAGCTTGGCGTTCATGAGTATGGGTTACTCTAACTAGAAGAGATGTCCTTTCAGGTTTTTTTAGGTGTTAGGAATCATAAAAAAACCATCTTGGTCCTTCTATCCCTTCCATGCAAGAGTTATGACGTATTAATGGATTGTTATGTTAGGATTTTAGCTTTTGGGCCTTATCTAGCCATGGAAAATCATAAAGGTGGAAACTTTATGAATTAGAACAATGTTTTGGGTCTAGACTTGAGTTTGGATGAAAGGTATTTGTTAGGTGCATTTCATGTACCCATTTTGTAGCTTTATTTTATAAAAGTACATTGCATATAGGCTTAAATTCATGCATTTTGCATGTTTTTCGGGATTTTTCATGAGGCAATTTCATTCAAATACTTTTGTGATATTTTAGGGACTTTTGGAGGAAAGATATTGTTGGAGGAGGTAAATAAAAGTTGCGGACAAAATTTCAGGACTTGCGGAGCACCGAGGAGCAAGATATCAAAGAAATGAGGATTTTGGCTTTACAGACGTTTACACGGCCGTGTAAATGGAAGCCTTGCGTTTACGCGGGCCTTGTAAACATAGATTTCTGCGCAGTATATTTTTGTGTTTACGCGGGCCGTGTAAATGACAGTGTTAATTTACACGGGCCGTGTAAACGTAAATGTGGGTTTTAAAGCAGTTTTTCACCATTCTTAAAGGGGGGAACCAACTTTTTACCAAGGTGTCGATTTTGGGAGAAAAGAAGGCGATTTTCTAGAGGATTTTGGAGTTGATTAACACTTGGGAACATTTGATTTCATTTTGTAAGAACTTTAATTTCATTTTCTAGATTTGTGATCATGTTCTAGTCATGAGTGGCTAGAACCCTAGTTTCTCCAACTTCATGTCTTGACTTTTTAGTTGTGATTTCAATCATGTGATTTGATGTTTGCTTCTAATTCCTACCTAGTGAGTTTGATTTTGTTTCAATTGAATGTTGGATTCTAATTGTGATTCTTATTGGCCATTTGAATTAGGGTTAGGTCATTCAAGTTATCAAATTGCAAAATCCGTAATTGTTTTGTGAATTGAACTAAGTAACAAACACTAAATTGATTTCTATTGAATGGATTTAGTGTAAATCTTATTCACATACACTTTTACACTCCCGAGCTTATGAGGAGTATTGGGTGTTGTTGGGAACATTCACATAAAGCTTCATGCAATCTTCCAATCTAATTCTAAGAGCTTTTTTAGATTAGGTTAGTAAGGTTAGGATTAATCAAAGAGCTTGTTTTGGTTAATTATTGTGGTGAATGGAAAGTGTTAGAGCTTGTTAACACTTTCAAGTACCAATTTAGGTGGAATTGAGTAGATATCATTTCATCCTTGGAATCACATTGTTAAATTGTCTTGCATAGAGTTGGAGTTCTCACAAATCCTGAATTTATTTCATTTAATTGATCATTTAGTTATTGCTTTATCCTCTTGTTTAAATCCTTGCATACCAACCCCCCATTTATGTGACCATTATTGTACCTTCCGCAAAAAGGTATAAACACTTGTCCCGTGTCTCTGTGGATCGACCCTACTTACCTTGTACTACATTATTAGTTCATAGTAGTAGTGTTTAAGGAGTTATTTTACCCCTTTATTTGTTGGGTTTGACACGCTCAACAAATTGGCGCCGTTGCCGGGGACACGGTGTTACTAATTGTTTATGTCAAGCATTTTGTGAGCAGGTGCTTTCAAAAAAAAAGTCAGGTAGAAGATAAGTTTTCAATTGAAGGAGGTGGTGAGAAGGTTAATGTTTTGTAAAGGCCCACCTACTTAGAACAAAGCACATTTAGGGGCCAAGTCGAGCCAACGACTTAAAACAAGGGCAGCTAACCGGGAGGCAACCCGGGGTTATTTTTGTCCTTTCTTTTAAAACTTTTTAGTCTTTGGTAAGTTTTAATTTTTTTTATGTCCCAAATGGTTTTAACTTATTTTTTATGCCTAGAAAATGAATCTCCGGCTCCAAAAGTACTTCACGGATAGCTTGGGGAGGATGAAGAGTAGGTTCCCACCACAATTGCAAGGCTCTAAGAACAATTTGGTAAATTCTTTCCATAACTTTAGTCATTCATATTTTGCTTAAAAATTCAATTATGCATTTGTGACTGTTTTGGACCCATTCCCAACCCAACTACCATCCTCCACCATCCGACTCTCAATAGGCCGGCTACGCATCTCTCCAAGCATCGAGGACGATGCTTATTTTAAGCTTGGGGAGGGGCATCCATCCATGCATTATCCCGTTGCATGTAGGTTGTATGTAGTTTTGTACATATCGCATTAATTTTCATTTCATTTTCTTTTTCTGCATGGAAAATTTTTCAAAAAAATTCTTTCAATTCTAATTTTTATTATTTTCTTTGCATCTAAATTTTTGCATTGCATTCATTGCATAATAATAAAAAAAAAACGATCCAATCCCAAGCAACCGAATCTTTTCAAAACAGTTGAGCAGGTAAATGAGTCATGTGCCTTGAAATTGGCTTGCTCTTTTTATTGAAAAATCTAAAAGCAAGTTAATCACACACGAGCACATCTCCCGAAGCTACTTGTGCAAAACAGAACATGAGAAGATTATCAACACTGGAGCATAACAGCAGGTATGAGTTGATTCTTTGGGATATATGACAGGTCTTATGAGTAGTAATGCTCAATTAAACTTAAAATGTCAAATTCAAAAGTTCATAAAAAGAATGCAAAATCTCAATGTCCCGCCTTCCAGCACTCTTAAAAGTCGTTTCTACTCATTCCCTTTTATATACCCTGCTTGAGGACATAACTTTTAACTATACTTACGGGTTTTTGCATGTTAACATTTAGTCCCCCGAAAAATGTCTAGAAGTCACTCACGGTAATAGACCGTGAGATGTCCCATAACAGAAAAGTCAAGGACGAAAATATAAAGAAATCGGCCAAATAAATAAATAAATTAAGTGTTATGTGTTAAAAAAAAAAAAAAAAAAAAAAAAAAAAAAAAAAAAAAAAAAAAAAAAAACTATTATTAAGTTAATCTGTGACCTTTGGGATTCGAACAAGTAAACTCTAAGGGGTGTTCTACACCTAATCACCTAAAGCTAAATTGTTTGGGATTGATTGGGTTGAAAGTTCGCTATACGGGTTCCATAGAAAGTCATGAACTTAATAATAGCAAATAAAGCTAATCTGTGGCCTTTGAGGTTCGGGCAAGTAAACCCGAGGGATCTCTTTAAATCTAGCACACTAAGGTCATTTGATTTGGATGTGTTGGTTGAAAGCCTGCTACACGGATTTCAAAGAAAGCCATGAGCTTTATTTATAAAAAAATGTATTTAGAAAGTTTGTACATAGTTGTGTTTATAGTTTAATTAGATGTTGTGTTTAGGAAAAATAAATGGCTGTCAAAAGATTCCCTTGGACTTGGATTTGAATTTATGACATTGGACTGAATGTTAATTACTTCGACTGGTGTAAGTGGTTTGAAGTTTGTAACCAATCGGGATAAATATTAGGGAATTTTTAGAAAAGATTTTTCAGAAAAAGATTGTTGTTGACCAGCAAATAGCTGGAATCGAACATTGTTATATTTTATGAAACAAAGATGGTTGAGCATGTTTTGTCACATATAATTTCACGAGAGTAAGACCATAATTTGTTCCAAGAATTGACTTGATAATATTGAAAAGGAATAAGTGTTGTGATCTTTAATTCTGTTGAGTTGTACTAGGGAGTGGCCAAAGTCTTGTTTCTATTATCATTTAATATTTTGAGACTAAAGCAAAGTTAACTCGAGGCATGACAGGTACATTCTCAACTATGGTACAAAACAGGGTAATTGGGTTGGATCATTTCATGTTTGTTTTGATTTCATGCATTAAGTTTCAAATAGTTTTAACTTTAATTTTCTTTTCTTCTATTCTATTTTATTTTCTCCAGTTTAAATCTTCTTGTTCTTTCTTGAGGACAAGAAAGGTTTAAGCTTGGGGAGATTTGTAAGGTGCATTTCATGTACCCATTTTGTAGCTTTATTTTATAAAAGTACATTGCATATAGGCTTAAACTCATGCATTTTGCATGTTTTTCGGGATTTTTCTTGAGGCAATTTCATTCAAATACTTTTGTGATATTTTAGGGACTTTTGGAGGAAAGATATTGTTGGAGGAGGTAAATAAAAGTTGCGGACAAAATTTCAGGACTTGCGGAGCACCGAGGAGCAAGATATCAAAGAAATGAGGATTTTGGCTTTACAGACGTTTACACGGCCGTGTAAATGGAAGCCTTGCATTTACGCGGGCCATGTAAACGTAGATTTCAGCGCAGTATATTTTTGTGTTTACGCGGGCCGTGTAAATGACAGTGTTAATTTACACGGGCCGTGTAAACGTAAATGTGGGTTTTAAAGCAGTTTTTCACCATTCTTAAAGGGGGGAACCAACTTTTTACCAAGGTGTCGATTTTGGGAGCAAAGAAGGCGATTTTCTAGAGGATTTTGGAGTTGATTAACACTTGGGAACATTTGATTTCATTTTGTAAGAACTTTAATTTCATTTTCTAGATTTGTGATCATGTTCTAGTCATGAGTGGCTAGAACCCTAGTTTCTCCAACTTCATGTCTTGACTTTTTAGTTGTGATTTCAATCATGTGATTTGATGTTTGCTTCTAATTCCTACCTAGTGAGTTTGATTTTGTTTCAATTGAATGTTTGATTCTAATTGTGATTCTTATTGGCCATTTGAATTAGGGTTAGGTCATTCAAGTTATCAAATTGCAAAATCCGTAATTATTTTGTGAATTGAACTAAGTAACAAACACTAAATTGATTTCCATTGAATGGATTTAGTGTAAATCTTATTCACATACACTTTTACACTCCCGAGCTTATGAGGAGTATTGGGTGTTGTTGGGAACATTCACATAAAGCTTCATGCAATCTTCCAATCTAATTCTAAGAGCTTTTTTAGATTAGGTTAGTAAGGTTAGGATTAATCAAAGAGCTTGTTTTGGTTAATTATTGTGGTGAATGGAAAGTGTTAGAGCTTGTTAACACTTTCAAGTACCAATTTAGGTGGAATTGAGTAGATATCATTTCATCCTTGGAATCACATTGTTAAATTGTCTTGCATAGAGTTGGAGTTCTCACAAATCCTGAATTTATTTCATTTAATTGATCATTTAGTTATTGCTTTATCCTCTTGTTTAAATCCTTGCATACCAACCCCCCATTTATGTGACCATTATTGTACCTTCCGCAAAAAGGTATAAACACTTGTCCCGTGTCTCCGTGGATCGACCCTACTTACCTTGTACTACATTATTAGTTCATAGTAGTAGTGTTTAAGGAGTTATTTTACCCCTTTATTTGTTGGGTTTGACACGCTCAACAGTATTAAAGGAATAAGCACATTTTGAAGATAAAAGGGTTCAGACGAAGTACGTCGAGCATACCAAGCGGTACAATGTGCATAATGGGTTGAAGCCTTGATGGTTTGCTTAGTCTTCAACTACTCCCAATGTAGTCACTGAGTACGCATGGCGTACTTTGTCAATTGACTTTCCTTGACCCTTTTGACATGATGAATTTGACATTTGACTTGGGATTTGACCATGTTTGACTTAGGGGCACTTTGGATATTTTGAGTTGAAGTTTGAGTTTAGGTCACTGTTTGTTGTATAGCTGACATGTAGAGTTGGCATTGGAGTAACATTCTTTTCTGCTATCTTTTCAGACTCCAAGGTGATTTTTCCTCACTGTACTTGTGGGTTGAAGGCATCAATGTCGGCTGAGTAGACTATGTATCTTGGTTTAGGATTTTGCTATGATGTAGTGATCCGATAAGATCCGTATGTTTATCTGTTTGCTGTTAAGTATTTATCTGCTGCATATGCTGACATAATGTGGTTTGGGTTGAGACTGTACTTTGTGGTGTCCGCCAACAAACTCGGTTGCAATCTAACCGGGAGATTGTGGGCCAGAGTGGCAATTCAATCGGGAGATTATGGTCCAGTGGCAATCCAATGGGGGGATTTTGGGCAAAAGTGGCAATCCAACCGAGAGGTTGTGGGCCAGGTTAATCCATTCGAGATATTGTGGACCCGACATGCATTTTATATATTTATGTGGTTGTGTGTGCTATTTGGGGAACTCACTAAGCTTTGGCTTACAATTTAAGTTTTATGTTTCAGGTACTTTAGATGATCAGGGCAAGGAGAAGGCTTGATCGCGCACACCTTCAGCAACACGAAGCCCCATAGTTTGATGGGGTCAAGGACCCGATTGTGGTTATAAGATAGATTTCAGATGTAGAGAGTTGTTTCTTCACCTGAGTAGAGGATTGTACTCAGTCAAATTATAGATTTCGAAAAGTGTTTATAACAAGATCCATGAAATTATCCGAGTCATATTGATGTTTTAAAACTGCTTTCTAAAAAAAGGACCAAAACCTGAAATGGACTCGAATCTTATCGACGATGTTTTTTGTAGAGTGAGAGAGAGAGAGAGAGAGAGAGAGGGAGAAAGAGAGATTTGTGGTCGATGGTTCTGCGCCACTGACCGCCGACGGTTCTAGTGGTGGATGAGTGTACGAGAGATAGATTTGTGGTTGGATTGCAGGTGTGGGAGAGGGGCATAGAGTTGAGAGGTGGAGTAGAGGATATCCATGGAGGAGGGAGTGCTAATGGTAGTTTTGGCATAAGTGTCACTAAGAGGTGGAGTAGAGGAGATCCATGGAGGAGGGAGTGCCGATGGTAGTTTTAGCATAAGTGTCACAGATGACATGAGGTGGAAAGGGTGGCATGGACTACGAAAACGGAAGAGACGGGGAACTGAGGTTGATGTGGAAGCTTATAGTTTGTATTCAAGTAAAGGGAGAATTTTATGTATGCCCTTCTTAAACATTAAAATATCATATTTACCCAACTTAATTTCTAAATATCATATTTACCCTTCATAAATTTTCTAAATATCTTATTTACCCTTTATAAAATATCAAAATATCATATATGTCATTTTTAAACGTCAAAATATCATACATGCCCTTCGTAAATATCAGAATATCATATATGCACTTTTTAAACATTAAAATATCAATGATAATATCTAAAATATCCTCCATCTAGAACATAATAATAATCAATAACAACAAAAACTAAACAATCAAAATATACATTTTATAGAAAGGATTGAAGATGAATCTTTTTGTTTGTCAAGAGGTCGACATTCTAACAATTTAGAAGTTCACATTTCATTATCATAGACGTAAGGATAATAAGGTTAAATTTCTTAATTATTATAATAATTCTAAGGCATAAAAATGATTATAAAATATTAAAAACATTATAAAAAAAATGATTTGGGCAAATATGATATTTTGAAGATTTATAAAGGGTAAATATGATATTGAAAAATTAAGTTGGACAAATATGATATTTTGAAATTTAAGAGAGATATATATAAAACTCTCCTTAAAGTAGAATAAACATAAAATGCAAAAAAGAGGGGTAGAATTGTTATGTTACAAGTGTTTAACAAAATTTAACGGACATTAAAAGAAACTAAAACTATCGGATTTGCCAAACAATAAAGACGAGTGATGTCAAATTTTCAAAACTAAAACCATGGAGATTGTTAGATTGTGTTATATCAAAGACCAAATTTGTATAATTTACTCTCAAATTTATATTTTCAGCCATTTTTAAGATTCATGTTTTATAACAAATTTTTTTAGTATATATAAACTTTCTTTAAAATTTCAAATGGCATTATCCTTCGTAATTAAAATATGTGCACGTAAACATTGTTTAGAGCTTAATACATTTCTTGAAATTTCAAGTATTTTTGGAACCAAACCTTCTAAACATTCTTTTCGATGGTATATAATAATACTTACGTCATGTTTATCTTCTGTTTGTCTGATATAAATTTTTTTTTTTTTTGGAATGAATGCATTTACCGGATCTAGATAATGATTATTTTACATTCCTGTTTAAAATAATAAATTACCGTTTCTTTAATATTTGTTATAAAATATAAATATACAAAATGATCATTTATTTAAGAACCGTTATAAATTAATTATAAATTAAGAGTATATACCATCACATTATATAACTTTTAAATTTTAAATAAATTAAAAATAATTTTATACTTAACTAATACATTCTAATAAATAAATCTAACATATTCATTATACTAAATTAATATGAAGAAAATTAAACGTATATTTAAAAAATGTCCCTCGTTGCAATGAATTAATATGTTTATATAATTGGACATGAAGCATGTTGCTTTTTATTCTCTTTTTATTAAATGTACCCTTTTAAGTTGTTCTTTATATATATATATATATATATATATATATATATATATATATATATATATATATATATATATATATATATATTGTTATCCTTTGTTTTGAAACAAAAAATCACGAACGTTGCCAATAAAAATAGTTACGAGTAAAGCATACCCTCTTAATTTGGAGGAAATCATAAGTGGTGTGGAGAATAATTTTACAAAACAAATATAAGATTAGCACATAATGTTAAGAACATCTATTTTCCAACTTAATCCACTAAGATAATTTGTTAATGGCAAGTAAAAAAACGGTCTTATATAGTTGAACTTATTAAATTTTCTAAGAATTAAATTCATTAAGTCAAAAAGAAAAGGCTCCTTAGTAAGCTCATGCTTTAAATCACCACCAATCTTTAAAGTTGCACATTAAACATTATTTTTAGTTTAAACTTGGTTTTTTTAACTTGTCTTTTATTTAAGTAAACTAAAAAGAAGCCAAGAATTATATAACAAGGAACCATTAAACACCTTGTTCATAACTTCATAACATTAGGATGAAAGGGGTGTAAGAATTTACAATTGTCAAATGCCATCATCAAACATTTTCTTGTTGACTTCGACCAATTTGTGCTTCATTACTAACCCAATAATTGCTTCCATCTGGCCCAGAAAGCTTAAACCTGCATAAACTCAAGATCAATTATATTAACATTGTAATCAAATAAATTTCACAAAATTACATAATTCTAGTCTCATACTAACCTCTCCAAAACCGATTTTCCCTCCTTGTACTTTTGATTCTTTTCATGAGCAGTTTCCTGTTATCAAATTATATAGTCACGTTTATATCAATTTTATGGTCGCATCTACAAATCAGAAAAATGCGACACATAAAATTATTTAAAAAAAAAATTGTAAAACGGTGAAAACACAAAGCCTCAAGATTTTACATATGTCCATCCGACAATTGATCCACATTTCACACAGAAAATGTCAGCAACTGTGTGTAATCCTGTCATCATCATTCTATCTTCTTTTACCCCAACTGTCACATTTACTCTGTAAGAGTATAAAACATGAAGAAATGCATGGTGACATCCACATTGTCAAAAAGGCATTTCAAATAATAATAAAAATAAAATGAGCAATATTAGCATTAGGAGCAATGAAAACTTACACCTTACTGAAGAGATAGGCTTTCCCATGTCTGCAATGGAAGGACTGGATGAAAAAGGGGAAAGGGTAAACCCTAATCAGCAAAGTTCTTTAAATCAAACATATCAACACGCTAAGAACACCAAGAATTTGCCGTAGAAACACACAAACTAGCAAATTTTGTGATGTAGATAACCAATTTCAATCCCAATCCACTGGAATTCACATCGTTTCTTCACATAGTTCAATGCAACCAGTTGAATTAACTTGCAATTTCAACAAGGAGTTATTTTTGAAGGTTTTTAGGTCAATTTAATGCAGATACAGATTCTTAATTCTAATGTATTCAAGTCAAATTCATCATCGATTGAGATTTTGTATAACAAAATCAAAATCAGAACATGGGATTTAAAAATTGAACGATAATCTTCGAATTCCAGAAGATGGATGGGCAGAATCGATCAAAAATAGCATATCAGGATTGAAAGAACTGAACTGACCTTGGAAACAATGTCGTCGCAAAGAGCAAGTTGGGTTTTGCAGTGCTTACAACTGTAAATCTTCCCCTCCAAGGTTACTAAGAACAATCTGCCCATTTCTTCTTAGAACGTTGGATTGAAGAAGAGAAGAAGAAGAAGAAGATGTGAAAAGTGGGGAAGAAAGACAGTTTTAAAAGCATTCAATCATCAACAAATCCACGCAATCTGACCCCAGTAATATATTTTTGCTGGTATGTGGATCCCACCATCATATTCAGGATACATTTATTTCTCAAGGTGCATCTTAAGTTGCAGAGAATACAACATAACATGCAGAAGGTACAACTTTTATGCGTAGGTTACAACAGTACAACTGTCTGGATAAAGTTTACCACCGTTCAGCTATTTGGACCCTAGACCTTTTAATAATTACTTTAATAATTACTTTAATTTTTTTCTTAAAATAAACTAATCATTACCAAATAATTATCTTTTTATTAATTATTATTATATAATATTAGACCCTCATGATTATTTTATATTTTATTTTAAATAAAACTAATTATTACATAATAAAATGGCTTAATATAAAGATTTGTTTATAGAAAAAAAATATTACTTTTATAAATAAGTATTAAAATAAAAATATACTTATTTTTTTTCAAATATACAAAAAAAGTATTTTAAACAAAAAAAAATTTAATTTATTTTCGGTTTTTAGTGCAATTTATTAAAATCATTTTTATATAAAAGCATAATAATAAGTGACTTCAAATACGATATAATAATAATACTTAGTTTTCATTTAAATATTTAATATCATTTTATTTTTATTTATTGGTTTATATAAATATTAAAATATATAAAAAAATTGACATATTTGTATTATTATTTGATTATAAAAAAATAAAATATATAATAAATAAAAAGTTTATAGGAATTAAATGATAAATACGAGTTTCAAAAAAAATTAACTTTTAGTAATCATAAAAGCTATTAATATTATAAATGCACGAAAATTTATGCTTAAAAAGTCATTAATGAGGGGTCCTTTAAGAAAATCTAGGGTCTAATTAGTAGGACCCTTTGCGAAAATATGTTCTCTTTTGATAAAATACGTTAAATAATCTTTTTATTAACATTGAACTTTGCAAAAATATAATACTAAATCTATTCTCGGAAGTTTGCCTCTGTACTATTTTTCTCTCGTTATGGAGCTTAGATCTGTTTTGGACAGATTAGAGTCAATTAGGAGAAATTTTTTTTTGGGAGGCTGTGAAGAAAGACGCAAGATTAATTGGGTGGCTTGGAATGTTGTGCTAGGGCCTAAAGGAAATGGAGGTCTTGGTATTGGTTCTCTTGAATCATTGAACATTTCTTTGCTTATCAAGTGGTTATGGAGGTTTTATGATGAAAGAGATTCTTTATGGAGGAGGGTTATTTGTGGAATTCATAATTGTGAAAGGAAGCATGTGGACAGGTGGGCCAAAAAATCGTTAGGTGGGTGTTGGTTTAATATTATCAACGTCGTTTCTCGTCTCAACGACTTGGGGGTGAATTTCAAGTCTACTTTTGACATCTGTCTTGGGGATGGTAAGAATACTTTGTTTTGGTTGGATGATTGGTTGGGTAATGGTACGATGGCTTTCAATTTCCCTCATCTTTTTGAACTTGACAAACGAAAGAGCTGCTTTGTTGCGGAAAGAGTTGGCTATGATAGGCTGAAGTGGGATTGGAAAAGGAAACCCAACACTGTGATTGAGCGTGAGGAGTTGGATTTATTAGTTAGGCTTGTGGAACGGGTGCAATTTTCTTCAGAACCTGATAAATGGAAGTCGAGATTTTCGGGGGATGGAGGTTTCTATGTTCATGACTTGCGTAGTGTGATTGAGGATTTGAATGCCCCTGTTGTTTACAACCCAACGGTTTGGCTTAAGATTGTTCCACTAAAAGTTTCAATTTTCGTTTGGCGTGCATGTATGGATCGTATCCCTACTGCGATGGCTTTGGCGCGTAGAGGTGTAAATGGTATATCGACGTCTTGTTTACTTTGTAACGTGGGAATTGATGAGGCGAACCATATTCTTTTGCATTGCCCTGTTGCTCGGGATGCGTTGATGTGGCTGCTTAATTGGTGTAACATCCAACCGCCTGCTTTCAATGGTGTTGGGGCACTAGTAAAATTTGCTGGGTGTTGGGGTTCCTGCCCGAAAAGAAGGAAGATCTTAATCGCCTTATGTTATGGGTTCTTATGGTGTGCGTGGAAGATAAGGAACGAACGGAGGTTCAACGACACTTGTAGTTCGCAGTCAAAATTGGCGGATAATGTTGTTTCTTTAGTGTTTGGTTGGGTGAAATACAGGGGAAATTTTGATAGTTGTAAATGGGAAGATTGGTGTATTTCCCCTTTTAATGTTTTGTAATTGTTTTTTGCCCTTGCCTTTTCCTTTTTGGCTTCGGGCTTTTTAATAAAATTTTCACCGTTTAAAAAAAATAATACTAAAACTGTAAAATAATAATCTCACCAACCATCTTCCATGACTCTTTTAAGTTTTAACATTTTGGAAAAAGAATAAATAAATTCATTGTCAAATAATTTACAAAACAGAAAAGTTCGAAAACATAGATCTATAACCTCCCAAAACAGTATGGTAAATTCTTAGACAATTTAAACTAACTAGACCATTTGATTATTTAAATTAATCAATCAGTATAATATATCTTTAATTAAATAATAAATAAAATAGGAAAATCTCCAATAAAGTCCTAAAATTTTAACCCGATTTATGTTTTAGTCATAAACTAATTTTTGTTTACGAAAAAGTTCCAAAAACCGGCAAAAGTTTGATTTTGACCCTTTGACTGGTTGGAACCGGTAACAAATTAATTTAGGACTATTTCATAAATTGACCCAAAATATTGGGACTTTTATGCAAAAACAAAAAAATATTAGGATTTTTCTGCAAACAAAAACCTTATTATTATTATATTAAAAATATAAATAAGTATACTATTTTTTAAATTTGTTATTATTAATATTATTAATAATACATATAAATACATTTAAATTAAAAAAATATTAAAGATATTTTATAAAGGTGAAGGTTGAGCAGATGATAATGCTTTAAGCTTTGTAATCATGAATGTTTGTTTGTATATTCTAACTTTGTATATGGTCATTTCACATTTGTTATTATTGTTTTTAATTCAAAATATTAACATTTAACAATTTAAAAGAAGCTACTGATTTTTCAAATTGTTTACAAATAGTGAGCATGTGATATGCGTGTATGTCTTGTGTGTAAGTATTTTTGAATTACCAACATGTATGTTGCTCTTTTTCATTACTTTATCCTTGTGGTTTTTTTGAAAACATAGCAGATATAGTGTGATAAAGCAAAATAAATCATATTACTTTCTATTAAATAAGATATTTTAATTAATATTTTCGAATTTTGATATGAGCCACCAATGTAAATATTTATTGTGGATCTGTTGGATTTGAAAAGAAATCATTTTACCTTAAGACATTTTATATACAAAGTGATAAATCCTTTTATCTTAAACTATTTATACATAATTTTATAAATATGTAACTTTTTTTAAATTGTTAAGTGTTAATATTTTGAATTGAAAACAATAACAAGAAATGTGAAATGATCATATACAAAGTGAGGACATACTGATTTTAATGCTTAAAGCATTACCATCACCACCACATTCACTTTTAAATAATTTATTTAATATATTTTTATTTAAGTGTATTTATATGTATTATTAAAAATATTAATAATAATGAATTTAAAAATTAGTATACTTGTTAATAATAATAATAATAATAATAATAATAATAATAATAATAATAATAATAATAAGGTTTTTTTTGCAGAAAAGTCCTAATATTTTTTTTGCAGAAAAAATCCCAATATTTTAGGTTATTTTGTGAAATAGTCCCAATATTTTAGGTTAGTGTATAAAATAGTTCCAAATTAATTTGTTGTCGGTTCCAACCGGTCAAAAGGGATCAAAATGCATACTTTTGCTGGTTTTTAGGACTTTTTCATAAACAAAAATTAGTTTAGGAGTAAAACGTAAATCGAACCAAAATTTTAGGACTTTATTGAAAATTTACCCATAAAATAAATAAAGAACCAAATCCTACCCATATTCTTCGAATCAAACATATCCAGTCCATTTACCTCCAAACCAGTTAGACTCTAGATTGGACTTTGGAGTGGATCTCAGCCCATATTAATATCCATAATAAAAAAGGAAAGTCGGTGGCCTGCTTTTCATCATTTATTCATCTTTTAGAATTAGTCCTGTAATTTTTATTTTTGTCACATTTTCCCTTTTAATTTATAAAATGATGCTTTATACCCTTTATGTTTCACAATTACACTTTTACCCCCTTTAACTTTTAAAAACTATTTAATTTACTTCCACACCTTCAATTTTCTAAAATATTGTGTTTACCCATAAATATAATATATATATATATATATATATATATATATATATATATATATATATATATATATAATCTAATTTTTTTTATAGTTACCATCTCTCAAATTTAAAAAATATCGCTTTCACCTCTCGATTTCGAAAGAGTTCCTCTTTTTAAATACATTATTGTCGCCGTAAGCTTACACCCCTTCATTTTCTAAATTTTCATGTTTAACCCTCCCCCCCCCCCCCCCCCCCCCGACACTATATATAATCTGATTTTTCTATTTATCGGCTTTATCTATGTTTTAGCATAAATTTTTCTATGTTTTCATGCTTTTTTAAGCATTTTTCTTGGCATGGATGTTATCCCTGACTTTGGTCTTTGACTTTTGTGTGTGACAACTTAATTCCTCCTAAACTTATATTGCTACTGAGGAGTTCTCCTACTTAAATCCATTATTATTGTCACAACATGCAGCGAGTAAAATCCTAGTTATATCTAAAAATATAAGGCTATACAAAATGATAATGTAAGCCTCTTCGTAAGATGATGTGCCAACCAACTCACTGGTGAAAAGTTATTTACTAAGGATGGTGAGAAGCTAGTGACGTGAGTTGGTGCGAGTCTGCTTACGGGACATCACAAAAGAGAGAGAAGACCTATCTATATATCTATCGTTTTTCTTCTACTTCTCACTTTTTTCCTACTAGTAAACACCGTTTTCTAAGGTTGGTAAGAAGTTAATGGAGTTGATATTGGCTTATGTGGTCCGTTCCTACATGTGGAGTACTTTTAGCCTAAGATACCTTTTAAACTTTCAACATTTCACACTATATTAACATTATATCACTTTCCACAACATATCTATCAAACATTTCAAATAATAACCCATAATCTAAGGGAAATAAAGATAGTTTGCATGGTGCTAGAGCAACAAACTCTTTAGTTTTGAAGACCTTGTGCAAAGGGATGTGGTGTAGCAACACCATGCCTGAGGCCATGTCAACATGTGTTGTTATGGGGCATGTGCACCTCATGGTCTAATTAGCAACAAAAATGGTGACACTAGACAACATTATTTTTTTATCGGTATGCCACCTTATGTTGAAGTTTGTGGGTTTTGAATCTTATTTCTTCGACCATTAGTTGTCGGAAATTGCCCTTGTCTTCTGCGGATACTTCCTTTACTCATATATTCCTTTTCTTTTGTGCATCTTAAGTTTTAACTCACCTATCCTACTTGATTATGTATGTAAAGCATAAACTACACAAAAACTAAAGTCTTTTTAACATAAAATATACCTTAATTGAAACCAAAGATTTACCCATTGATCATATGTATCTTTTATTCTTGCAAATGTATATGCTATATCTTATAAGCAAGGGGATAAGCCTCTTTTTATAGGTTGGTGTTTTTCAGGAAAGACCAACTTAACATCAATTAATATTATTGTTATTGTTATTATTGATCGTTATATAATTTTCAAATCGGGTATTCTTCTTTCTTTCTTTAACTAATTATTAAATAGATAAAATATTGCAAATCCTTAATCTTTAATAAAGTCCTTCCAAATAATCCCTTAATTCTCTTACTAATTAAATTATAAATTTAACATCTTAAGACTAAATATATATCGGATTTGTGGGTACTATAACTAATTTCTTCCTAAATTCACCATCGTATATAATGAAAATGTCAATGTTTTTTTAAATAAATTTTATTCAACATTAATGACCAAACACATACATATCAAAGTTGCATAGATTAGGTTCTGCTGAATGTACCTTGTGATTCCTATTATGTTAAAATGTCTACCTTAATCGTTATTTAACAAGCTTGGTTCAAATTTAAATGTGCATGGTATTCTTTAGATAAAATTTTGGGTGTTGGTGGTTATTGTATTCTCTCGAAATGAAATTCTTCAAATTGAAATTGAGATATGAATCGCTTATCTGTTTTTTAATGGTAAAAGTGATTTTATAGCAAAACAAAATCCACCAAAAAAGCTAGACAATGGACAATGTAATTGATATATATATATATATATATATATATATATATATATATATATATATATATATATATATATATATATATATATATATATATATATATATATATATATATATATATATATATATATATATATATATATATACTAGCCGTTACCCGCGCACAGCGGCGGGGACAAATAGCTTCTTTTAACGATATTTTTTTAAAGAAAAATGTTATGTTCCAAAAGAAAGTTCACGTCGTGGGTGAGAGGAAGGGCGGTAGTCGTGATAGTGGTTGGTTGAAGGCGGAAGGAGGCAGAGCAGCTGTGGTGGTGGTGGTTATACTGTCTTGGTTACTGGTTAGGGTTCTTCGAGAGAGTGTGCGTATATTTCTTACTTTGAAGGGATTACGAAGATAGATATTATGAGATGACTTGTTACCAATGTGAGAGAAGAGATCCTCTATAAATTGTTGACATTGACCTTTTCAAATGGCTGAAGTGTTGAGATTGACGGGTTCAATTTGCAAATGAATTCTTCTATTAACTTGATACGAGATTTTTAGGGGATAAAGGATAAGGTTAAAGTTTTAATATTATTATATTATAAATGGGTTGTACTTCAAGCTTAATAGTTTGGACGTCTTAAAAAAATAATATTATTATATTCAATCTATTTATAGAAATAGTTAGATTTCTTTTATAAGTAGTAAAGATATATATATATATATATATATATAGTCAAGATCAAATAAGAAGGAAATTTTTGGTAGGAAGGTAAGAAGTTTTTTTCCTACATATTTTTTTCGCGAACAAACAAAATGAATCATTAGATGATTCATTTGTAAGATGATTCATAAGAAAAAATTTCAAAAAAACATCTTGATGATTCATTTATACAATGATTTTGTTTTTATTCACTAGAATTGTCATAAAAGTGAATTTTTTCTTAATTTACTTAAAAATGAATCATAAATATGTTTTTTTGGGAATTTTTTCTTGTAAATCATCTTACAAATGAATCATCTAGTGATTTATTTATTTTGTTCGTCAAAAAAATATGTAGAAAAAAAACTTCTTACCTTCCTACCAAAATTTTTTTTCTTACCGGATCTATATCCTATTTATTTATATATATAATCAAAACACTAGAGTAATTCTTTCCAAACATAGTCAAACATTTCAATACAAAACATTTATCGGAGTTTATTCCTAAAGATTACATATTGTGGAAAACACCGATGTATGCGCTGTGATCAAGTCGGACCCTTCCTTTTCGAATTGAAAATACCTGAAATCATAAACAAAAATATAAGCACGAAGCTTAGTGAGTTTCCCAAGTACCACATACCATACATATCGGACGAGCCTTACATAACATACATAATCATGAGCCATACATCAACATAATCTATAGGAGTGCTATGTGCCAACCATAGTCTTGCCATTATGCCACGAGCCGCCTCGTGGTCTTCCTTACCAGGCTGGGGGCCACAGCCTTGGGTCTTACAGACAAGTGCCAGGAACTACCTCGTGGTCTTCCATGCAAGTATCACAAAGACAACTAGCATATAATCTACAACTACTTAACTAACATTTGCCAGAGTTCAAAATTCTGGTCTTTTATACAAATTTCTAGGAGCCGCCTCCTGGTCTTTCATACATAATGCCAAGGGTCACCCCGGGTCTTCCTACCATATATAAACCAAATGGACCGGCATTGGTGCCTTCGACCCATAGAACATTGAAGAGACTCATTTGGAATGCAGAAGCTTACTGAAAGAAATCCTTAGCTGCTGCCTGACGACTTTCCAAGCTATCAATACCAAAATATCATCCAATTTGTAATTTGATTCCAAACTATGATTCATTATCTACAATTGGGGTAAAATGACTATTTAACCCTGGCCTACAAGACTTATAACTAAGGCCAAATCCACAAAACCAAACAAGCCCAAAACCACAAGATCCATAAAAGCCCACTAATGGCCCAATTTTCCAAATTGGGCCCAAACTTTTACATGGGCCTTTCCCTAAAGCCCATTTAATTTTTCTGAACCAAAACACATATTCATAGCTAGCCTAACAAAACCCCATGCAAGACAAGTCTATAAGATAGCCTAGACCCGAAATGGAACCACAAGGCCCAATAAGGCCCAATGACCCCAATTAGGCCCAAATCCATCATGGACCTATCCTGAATGGGCCCAATATCCAAAAAGGGTTGAAATACTGATTGGTCAACCCTATTTCACTCCTGGTCCAAGGTCCAAATCCCAAAAAGTCAACAATACAAGAAAACTCAACCTAGTCGAGTATGCCCTGCGTACTCCGTTGGTACGCCTAGTGTACACCCCTTGGGGCCATTACACGCAGCATACCAAATGGGTACGCTCTGCGTACTCTTCTAAATTCCAGCCATCTTTATAAAGCACTTAATCACTTAAGTCCTTGCTCCAAACTCTCAGATCTGATTCCCATAGATGACTTTTCAAGTAAAGTTGGAAACTTTACTAGCATGCATGGCTTAATGGGACTCTAGAGCTCAAAAGAGCTTAATGGATGGCCTTAACACATGCATGGACTCAAAAACTCCACAAATCTTGCACCTTTATGAATGAGGGACCCTTAAAATGTCCAAATCTATTAGATCAAACCTTCGAAACAATCTTAGCTCAATAGGACCACCACAAGAGGCTATAAATGGCCAAAAACAACCCCAAAAAAGATCTATGAAATGAGAAGACAAGATCAAATATTTTTACCTCCAATGGATTTCGAAAGATGGAAAACCTCTGGATCTACAAGCTCCTTTCCAGGTAGTGATTTCTCAATAAACACCAAGCTATTTAAAGTGTACAAAATACCCCAACAGTCCTTCACAAGGACTTAAATGCTCCAAGATATGGCTAAAGGTCGACTTATAGGGTGTAGGAGGCTGAGAGGTGGAAACAAGATGAGCCTCATGAAAAAAATAAGGTTTAAATAGGGTCAAGTGTCTAAATTTAGGGTTTCATGGCTGAAGAGAGTACACCCCGCGTACCCCTTGGTATGCCCTTCAAACACATCTAGTACGCCCCACATACTAGATGGCCCTCAAAAATCTCAAGTTCGTTAGACTATAATTCCTTCTCCCCAAGTCTTTTTCCAACAAACTTTATATCTACAGAAATGTGACGATAAGCCCTACGCTTCTAATAACTCACTGTTGCCTAAAAACTTCCCGATTTAGAACCCAAAATTCATAAAGGACCGAGATACCAAATTACCATATACCCTTGGCCTCTGAAGACTCAATCGAACACTTGGATCACTTATAATATGACACCCACATCTGAATTGGCCCAAATCCTTCCTTTCCAAAGTCCCTAAGCCTTAAGAGAAATGATGATTGAGTCGCAGCCCTGGGTAACGAATCAAAGCCAAAACCGAGTGTTATATATATATATATATATATATATATATATATATATATATATATATATATATATATATATATATATATATATATATATATATATATATATATATATATATATTGTTGAGCGTGTCAAACCCAACAAATAAATGGGTACAAAATGACTCCAAAACACTACTACTTTGCACTAAAAATGTAATACAAGGTAAGCAAGGTTGATCCACAGAGACACGGGACAAATTCTTATACCTTTTTTGTACAAGGTACAATAATCCTTACATAAATGGAGGGTTGGTATGCACTGATTTAAACAATAGAATAAAGCAATAAGTAAATGATCGATTAAATAAAACAGATTCAAGATTTGTGAGAACTCCAACTCCATGCAAGACAATTTAGCAATGTAATTCCAACGATGAAATGATATTTGTTCAATTCTACCTAAATTGGTACTTGAAAGTGTTAACAAGCTCTAACACTTCCCATTCACCAAGTTGTCAAATTCAAAACAAGCTCTTTGAAAATAACCTAACCTTCTAATTTAAGTCTAAGCAAGCTCTTAGATAAAAAATAAAAAAGTTGTAATAAGATTTATGTGAGTGTTCCCAACAACACCTAATACTCCTCATAAGTTTGGGAGCGTAAGAATGTGTGAATAAGATTTACACTAAATTCGTTCAATAGAAATCAGGTTAGTGCTTGTTACCTAGTCTAATTTACAAAACAATTACGAATTTTGCAGTTAGATAACGTGAATGACCTAACCCTAATTCAAATGGACAATAAGAATCACAATTAGAATCAAACATTCGATTGAAACAAATCAAATTCACTAGATAGAAATTAAAAGCAAACATCAAGTCATATGATTGAAATCAAAACTAAGAAGTCAAGACATAAAGTTGGAGAATCTAGGGTTCTAGCCACTCATGGCTAGGACAACATCACAAATCTAGAAAATGAAATTAAAGTTCTTACAAATTGAAATATAATGTTCCTAAGTGTTAATCAACTTCAAAATCCTCAAGAAAATCGCCTTCTCTGCTCCGAAAGTCGCCCCCCAAAGTAAAAATTGGTTCCCCTTTTAAGAAAGGTGAAAAACTACTTTAAATCCCACATTTACGTTTACACAGCCCGCGTAAATTAACATTGTCGTTTACGCGGCCCGCGTAAACGCAAAAATATACTGCACAGAAATCTATGTTTACACGGCCCGTGTAAACACTAGGCTTGCATTTACACGTCCGTGTAAATCTTTGTAAAGCCAAAATCTTCATTTCTTTGATATCTGCACATAAATCTATGGAACTGTGTAGTGAAATTTCAACCCAATCAGTCCCAAACTATTCAAATTTAGGCGATTAGGTGTAGAACACCCCTCAGAGTTTACTCATTCGAGTCTCGAAGGTCATAGATTAACTTAATAATAATTTTTTAAAAGCAAAGATAACACATAACACTCATATTAATTAATTTGCTAGGCCTATTTCGTTTTTATTTTTGTCCTTGACTTTTCTATTGTTGGACACCTCACCGTTTATTACCATGAGACACTTCTAGACATTTTTTCGGGGGATTGAAGTCAATATGCAAAGATCCGTAAGTATAGTTGGAAACTATGTCTCCAAGCATGGTATATAAAAGGAAATGAGTAGAAAAAGACTTTTTAGAGAGCTAGAAGGCTCAGGACACTGAATTTTTGTATTATTTTTATGATTTTTTTGGATTTGACATTTTGGGTCAAATTGAACATTTACTACTCATAAGACCAGTCACATGTCCCAAAGGATGACTCATACCTGCTGTTATGCTCCAATGTTGACAATCTTATCACTTTCTGTTTTGCACGAGTAGTTTCAGGAGGTGCGTTCATGTGCAATTACCTTGCTTTTAGATTTTCAATAAAAAGAGCAAGTCTAATCTCAAGGAAAACGACTTACTTACCAGCTCAAATGTTTTGAGAAGATCTGGCTGCTTGGGATTGGATCAAAATAAACATATAATAAAATATTTTTTTGATTTTTTTACATGAATGCAATGCAAAAATTTAGATGCAAAATGCAAAAAGATTTTAGATGCAAAATGCAAAAATATTAAAAATAGACTAGAAAGAAAATCTTTTTGGTTTTTTAAAAAAATTTAAATGCAGAAAAATGAAAAATAAAAGAAAAAAACATTATGCAATATGTACAAAACTGCATGCAACCTACACGCAATGAGATTTATGCACAAGCTTAAAATATAGCATCGTCCTCGATGCTTGAAGAGAGGCACATCCGACCTATTGAGGGCCAGATGGTAAAGGATGGTAGCTAGGTTGGGAATGGGTCGAAAACAGTCACAAATGCACACCAATTGAATTTTATGTAAAATATGAACGATCAAATATATGGAAAGATTTTACCGAATCGTTCTTGGAGCCTCGCAATTGTGGTGTAAACCTCCTCTTTATCCTCCACAAGCTATTCGTGAAGTATTTTTGGAGTCGGAGATTCATTTTCTAAGCATAAAAAATATGTTTAAAACCATTTGGGACATATATTTTTTTTGAAATTTACCAAAGACTAAAAAGCTTTTTAAAAAAAAGGACAAAAATACCCCCGGGTTGCCTCCCGGTTAGCCGCCCTTATTTTAAGTTGTTGGCTCGACTTGGCCCCTGAATGTGCTTTGTTCTAAGTTGGTGGGCCTTTCCAACATATCAACCTTCTCGCCACCTCCTTCAATGAGACATTCACCCTTTCTTTGGCTTTCATTTTGCGCACAAACCAAAAAGGACTTAAACCCTTAATATCGGAGGCGGTCCACTTGATCCTTTTTTGGTATTTATTAAGCAGAATTATCAACTCCTTCTCTTCCTTCTTCGATAGTTTATTTGATTTAATGATTGGTTGAGTGCTCTCCTTCTCGACATGTATTATCTTTAAAGGGTTCGATGAAGTTTTTGCTCCCGAATCTTGTACTTGTTCCACCGGTGGAAGGAATTTGGCTTTGGTAGTAGGTGGCTTGGGTTTCATATCATCAATCCTTATATGCTTCATGTCATCAATAAACTACAAAATCTTCAACACCTCATTATTCATATCGGACTCCTTTGCAAGCTCTTTGGTTTTGTCCCTATCTAGTTTTCGTGACAAAAATAACTCTAGATATTCATTGTTAGACAAGCTTAAACCCTTTTTAGTTGAAGGCTGGATCAAATTCACAAGATTGACAGATTGAACATCGGAAGGAATCTTTTTTACTTCATGAACATTGAAGTTGATAACTTCACCATCAAATTCCATACTTAAAGTTCCTTTGTAGAAATCAATTTTTGTTTTAGAAGTTTTAAGCAAAGGTTTACTCAAAGGTACGGAACTTGAACTTGGGGAGTCATCATATCCCATATCTAAGACATAAAAATCAGTCGGGAAAACAAATTCATTGAATTGCACTAACATGTCCTCTAGTACACCTTTCGGGTGTACTAATGACCGGTTGGCAAGTTGGATGATCATACCGGTTTTGCTCAATGTTCCTACTGATGGGTTTTGGTCATAAGACATCCTATGTGCTCATACAAACCCTAATGCTTGGATCTAGGTTTCTCTATTGTACATGCTTTGAATCCAAGACTATAAACCCTAATTCTAGAATGCAAGTAATCATATTAACATAAGAATGAGTTTATAATGTTACCTTGACTGTTATGTAGCAATAACAATCCCAAATCTCCTTGTAATGACTTTGGAAGGCTTAGAGTCACAAGTGTCACTCCTCTAATGGCTTACAAACACCAAGATCAAATGGAGAAGGTATAAAGAGAGAGGAGAGAGGTTAGAATTCGTCCTTAGGACTCCTTGGGAAGGGATACACGAATTCATAAGCCTTAGGGTCTTTATATAGGTGTAGAGATAGGGTTTCAGTCATTATCCTTATCTAGTTGCTTATCCACAAAGCAACCCATAAGATAATCCTTGAATCCTTACATAGTCAAATTCTAAGGCCTTATCACCTTAAATTCGTCCAACCAAATAATAAGATAATCCTTACCTTATTTTGTAACTATCACATAATTACAAATCAGCCCCTCTAGTTTAATTAATTACACTTGATCACAAAATTAATTCCTAATTAACTATTGACCAATATTAATTAAACAAATATGATTTCTCCTTTAATATATTATTCTTATAACATATTAATAAATCATAATAACCTCTCTCTCTCTTTATTTATTTCTCCAATCAAGTTGCTTTGGTGAAGGCAACCCAAAAGGACCATGCACCATCGGGTCAAGTACATACCAAAATAGTTATGGACTTAGACACTAATCCAACAGTCTCCCACTTGGATAAGTCTAATAACTATTATGCATATGACTTCAGATCCTGATCTGCAATCGTAGCTTTCCAAAGCCACTGTCAACTCTGATCCTATCAGATACACATGTCCTTAGATAAGGGATCATATATTCCTCCATTCTAGATATCATATGAGATATGATTTCAAACCATTCTCTTTGTACTATATCTCGATTTCCGATTTATGACGACAGACTAATTGAACAAATCAAATTAGCCCTAGCCCGTCCGAGCATTTACGTTTGTCATCATTAAACCATTGAGGGGCCCAAAAGATATCGCTTTTATCCTACCTTGGATAAAAGGAATGGATAAACTTTGATACAATGCTTGCTTGCACTCACTAACCAAATCACACACAACAATATATTTTATAACACCAAGTTACTAGTGCGTTTACATATTATCAATGTGCAACCGATTAGCAAGATACAACTCACACATCTCGGTTTCAAGAATATAAGATGTTATCGTCTCACCAATCACCTACAATTCATGGAGTGATCCAAGTGAGCGTGGGTTTAATCCAATGCTCAAATCATATTCATAAGCACTCATGAACGTTGCAGCAAACATTTGCTTATGTCTAATACTCTTCTAGACAATCCACACACCAATTCATGATAGTCTTCATTCATATCTACTTCCAACATATGAATGACTGTGGCCCGTTCGAATAATTCGATTATTCTTAATAAACTCAAATTATTCTGGAAGTCCAAAACATGCAAATGTGAAACACAAGAATAATACTAATCTCATATGGCCTCAAACCTTTGAGTATAAATAAAACGCCTTTTATTTATCACCATTTCGATTACTCATTATTTGTCGTTTCGGGTAATCAACTTCTTACTTGAATTATTACACTTGTTCCATGCTCCTAGCATGCACACAATGTTACCTATGGTTCTTACTTTGTGAAATAGACCAAATTGAATACATTTCCAAACATTCTCATTTCACAACTCCAAATCCATTGTCATAAGTTTAAGAATAACAAATTATTGCTACTTATAGAATATGCTAGATTCTAACATCCTATGCAATGATTCTTTCGTAATGTCACTGCACCAAAGTCAAAAAGACTATTGCCAATGATATTACAAAGTCCTCTATGGGAGATTGTTACAAGAGAATTCCTTAGATATGATGTCTCTCACTCAAAGTACATTCCCTTGAACATCCTTTTGCATAAAAGTTTCTAATCTAGTCATAGATTTTCAATATTTACTTCCCAATATGGACACGCTTCCATATTTTCCATATGAAAACTCATTTCATAATAGAATCTTTTCTATTCATCATAATGTCAATATGGTCCATTAATACCATGCTTCCAACCACTCACAAGCAACCAATTCTCGTCGAAGTTTGGATTGTCCTTTGATAGTTGTTTAATTATTTTAGTCAAAACCGATTCTAGTCCCTTTTCCCTCTAAATTCGCTAGACATTTGGAAAATTTTAGAATGGTCAAACATTAAAGCATTTGCAATCGATCCTATACCCGAAGTGTATGGGACACGACGCATAATGTTTTATTAGCTATGTTCTCAAAATTCGAATTGTGAAAAGGAATGTCGTAATCATAATCGAAATTTTAAGAACACACTATGCACCTTTGACTAAATTTATTAACATTTCTCAACCTAAGCCTTTAGATTTGAAATGAAGCATAATATTCTCTCCCTTAATTATAACAAAACAACTTTACAACACTTACGACTTTGCAAGGTATAACTCTTGTTTTTCTATAATTAATATTGCCAACTTTCATTACTTTCCATAATAATCATACAATCATAACTTTTATGCTCCCACTATTATGATGAAAACTATAAAACATAACACTTATGCTCCCACTAGCTTTGACATGTATTCATAAACATCTTAACTTTCAGAAAGACAATACCTATTGAATTTCTTAAGTCCATGTTTCTAATACTTAGTGCTTTGATAATCTTTTATCAAGGCTTCTTGAACTTATACACTTTTGCATTAGATAGTGCATATGTGTGTCTTAACAATTAAGACTAATTGCCAAACCTCACAATTCAAATCATGGAAAGGGATACCGTAACCATAATCGAATTTGAGAATGCAATTTTACAATCACTATCTTCTTAAAATCTTTCTTAGTGAAAGCATTTCCTCACAATCATTTTCATGAAGGAGGAAATCTTATGACACTTAGATTTTAATGGTGTATATGTTCCTATCCATGTGAATTTGTTAAAACCAAAGTTTACGACAAATTCAAACTCATATGAACCGAACTTTCTTAATCTTGATTTCTTGCCTTATGGTAGCACAGCTGCCCACCATGTCTTCCAAGTAGTTAAGCATCTCACCTTTTTCCTATCAATGTACCTTCAATTGATTAAGGTGCTTTGCCTTTTATGCGTTCAAAATGAGAACTCATAGGACTCACATGCATAATTAACTCAATTGGAACAGCACATAATCAAAATAATGTCAACACGATAGGTTGTAAACCTCAACTTGTGTGCTAGTGATGATCAATAAGGTTTATTTGACTTGTTCTTGAAACCTTTCAAGACCATTAAGACTCCCACTGACTCCTTGACATATAAGATTCTCTTGTCAATAAACATTTGTTGACAACCAAATATTCAAGAGTTAGTGTAGTTTTTATAAAAAACACTTCATAAATTTGTCCTAGTTGGCCTTTGTCTTATCCAAGACATCACAACTTTCCATATTTGATGAATGTTATAAACCTTCTTTACTTTTCACTCATTATCACAATCTTAACTTTAAGACTTGTTATTGGAACGAATTATGATTGACTTTTGATTTAACCATTTCTTCAATTCTTGATTCCTCTTCTTAAACATACAAGATTTACTTAGAGGATCAATTGAGATATGGTTCTTAATCATTAAGACCCATTATAAAGCATAAAAGCTACTCTCCCTTCTTCTTAGAATGGAGAAACTTTTATCTTTCTGCCTACTTGATTCTTCTTATTCGTTCTACTATTGATCTAAACCCTTTAATCAATTCAGAATTACACTTAATCTTGTAAGTGTAATCATATTTACTAAGCCTTTAGTAAATCATGACGAATATCTTTGTTACTCTTATGGTGAACTTGATCAACACACAACTTTGTGTACTCGATCTCCTAGTCCTTCACTTGACACTTTGTCAACGAATTTGTCTAATTTCCAAATATGAAATTTCTCATTCATCATGCAACCAAGTTGCGTGATTCCAAATTTCAGTCCAATTGAAATTTGGGCGATGAGAAACTCTCCCTATTTGGTAAATTCTCGACATTTCCATAAATAACATAACTAAGAATCATATCCATTCGTTGTAGAAATATACAAACATCAATTTTCATAACGATTTCATTGCAAGGAAGTAAACAAATAAATAAATAAGTCAAACAAAATTTATTTTATTTATAAAAGCAGCAGAAAAACATTTGTCCTTACAATGCAAAATCTATTGAAAACTATGTAAAAGGAAAATTTCTAACAACTCTATCATAACTATCTAAGCTCAAAATCCAATCTTCAAGTCCATGCGATCAAGATCCATCTCTTGTGATTAGATTCATCTTGCTCTCTTATCAAGCTTCCTTTCTTTTCACCTATCCTTCAAAACATTCAAATGCAATATTATCACATCATGTATTAAGAATCAATGAATAGGAACTTAACGGAGTTAGATAGTGGATTTTACCTGAAGCGTATTCATACTTTTGACTCTCCCATCTCTTAGATCTCTTAGGTAAATAGGGCAACTTTGTCTCCAATGCCCCTTTTCTTGGCAATAAAAGCAAATTGACTCTTTTGGAACAACACATGGAACTACTTTAGACATCACCTTTCTCTTATGATTAAACTTTTCGAACATTGCATATCTTTCATCGCCATTGTCTATATCCATAGAGGTCTTGAAGGCAGATTCACCAATCAACTTTGCTTTTCTATTGCGCCAAACCATTGCCGATTCAGCAGCAATAAGCATATAGGTGAGATCAATAAGGGTCACGTCGTGGTTCATTATATAAGTACTCTCTTACGAACTCACTATACGAGTTAGGAAGTGACTGAAGAACCCAATCAACAGCCATCTCTTCACCGACAACGGATCCCATCATTCTTAATCTATCAATGTGCTTCATCCCTAAGACGTGTCCACACACCGACTTTCCTTCTTTATTTTTACTTGCCAAAAGGGCTTGAGTGATATTGAACCTTTCAATTTTACAATCTTGTGGGTTAGGGAGAATAATTGGAGGAGGAGGAGGAAGTGAAACATGATTTCTTGTTCCTCGATCGAATCGTGGAATATCATCTTCATGTGGAATGCTTGTTCCACGGGATTTGGGAAGACCATAGTTGTCGAACTTTGACATCTACAAAACGGGAGAAAACAAATTCAAGTTATTTGATCGATTGAGTCCTTAGTAAATCACCCAAATGAGATACCAAGGCTAGGACCCAACACAATACACTACAACCTAGAAAAGAGATGCCGTAATCTAGTTGCAGAATATTTGAAGGTAAGTGAATGACGATTCACTAATTTCCACCATGAAAAACGAAAAAGAAATTTAAGTTTTAAATCTATGAAAACTCCTAGATCCTTTGAGATTCATTGAACTTTCAATGGCATGTTTAAATCTCGATATGCCCCTCTTGTTTGTGACTGGGATGCCCAGGATCACAAAGTGGGTGTGAATAACCATGCAAACTTACACGGTGCCCTCACATGTTACAGTCACCTATTCGATGTGCCGGTAAACCACACACGCTCCACCGAACTATGACAAACATTGAGTCACCCTTTTCTACCTTTTCTTAGAACCATTTAGTGTGCCGGTAAACCACACACACTCCACTAACATCTTCGCAAGGGCACAAAGTGTAATTTCATGGAATTGCATCAATTCACTTTTGCCTAAGTAACTAAGATTGGGAATTAGAAAAACATTTAGTTACTTTGTATTTCATTATACTTATAATGGAAGGTTTCGTCCTATCCTACCCGTTCGGCTAACGACCCTCCACTAGTCAAGAGTGCGGTGGGTAAGAGTGGATACCCATTCAATCACCATTTTATAGGCAATTTCCTTAAACACCCCTTATAGACCAGTTTCGTGAATGAGGCCTACTAACGGTAAGACTGACTTTTAGTTATACATATATAATGTTAGACTTTTAATGTTATATATAGTATAGGGTGTATTTTATAACTTTTAAAATACTATGTGGTTAACTTTAACAATTACACTTTTAATTCAATTAATTGGTTAACCTAAACTTTTATGGATTTATTAAATCTCTTTTAACTATACACCTTAATTAATTAATAAAACCATAAGGGTGTATTTGAACTTTTCAAAACTAGGGTTTTAGAATTTAACATTCCTAATTAAACTTTTTACTCAACTTTTAAATTCCAAAACTTGAGGGAAAGTTTTGAAACATTTCAAAAGCATTAGGGTTTCAATTATTTAAATTTCAAAATAACAAAACTTTTGGGTTCAAATTTAAACTATAAAACCTAAAGGGTTAAATATGAAACTTTTCATAACAACAAGGATCAAATAATAAATAATCTAAACTAACATTTAATTACATAATTATCCATATTTGATTTGTTTAATGATTTCTTGCAAAACAATTTATCAATTTACTCAAAATAATTAATCAATTATCTTATAAGGAAACAATTATCTTATTATAGATAAATATCTTCAATTAGATCAAAATATAGTCAAATATATCATATAATCGGATTAATATTGATCTAACATGATAAGGTAACTATCCATATGCAAAAACAGCAAGAAATCCCGAGATAAGCACTATCTGACGAGTTGATTCGTCGAGTCAAGCCTGGACTCGTCGAGTCACCCTGGACTCGGCGAGTTCAGCTATGGACTCGGCAAGTCCAGCCTCTAAAACATCAAAAATCGAATTTTTTAGATATACAATGCATCAATACAATTGAAACCATCCTAGGCTCTGATACCACTGATGGGTTTTGGTCATAAGACATCCTATGTGCTCATACAAACCCTAATGCTTGGATATAGGTTTCTCTATTGTACATGCTTTGAATCCAAGACTATAAACCCTAATTCTAGCATTCAAGTAATCATATTAACATAAGAATGAGTTTATAATGTTACCTTGATTGTTATGTAGCAATAACAATCCCAAATCTCCTTGTAATGACTTTGGAAGGCTTAGAGTCACAAGTGTCACTCCTCTAATGGCTTACAAACACCAAGAGCAAATAGAGAAGGTATAAAGAGAGAGGAGAGAGGTTAGAATTCGTCCTTAGGACTCCTTGGGAAGGGATACCCGAATTCATGAGCCTTTGGGTCTTTATATAGGTGTAGAGATAGGGTTTCACTCATTATCCTTATCTAGTTGCTTATCCACAAAGCAACCCATAAGATAATCCTTGAATCCTTATCATAGTCGAATTCTAAGGCCTTATCACCTTAAATTCGTCCAACCTAATAATAAGATAATCCTTACCTTATTTTGTAACTATCACATAATTACAAATCATCCCATTTAGTTTAATTAATTACACTTGATCACAAATTTAATTCCTAATTAATTATTGACCAATATTAATTAAACAAATATGATTTCTCCTTTAATATATTATTCTTATAACATATTAATAAATCATAATAACCTCTCTCTCTCTTTATTTATTTCTCCAATCAAGTTGCTTTGGTGAAGGCAACCCAAAAGGACCATGCACCATCGGGTCAAGTACATACCAAAATAGTTATGGACTTAAACACTAATCCAACACCTACACCAATTGATTAAAAATGGAATATGGTAGGAAATTTATGGATGCATCTAGAGCGAGTACATAACGATTCTCCAATTTGCATGGCACGGTAAAGACACCGGGATCCTTGCACTTCGAGGGCATCCTCTTTTGCAAAATCGCGGATACATTCTCCCCAGTTGTTACGATTTGATTTCCTTTTAATTTCTTTATAGATACACAAAGGTCCTTAAGAAACCTTGCATATCTAGGTTAATGCTTGATGACCTCAAGGAGTGGAATATTGATTTGAACTCTTTTGAACATTTGCATGATACCACTCTCATCCCGTTCTTTCTTCGTGCTCTTTAATCTTTTAGGAAATGGAGCAGGTGTGGCATTAGATTCAGTGATGAAGGGCTTCTTTTTAGTTGTTTTATCTTCCTTCTTCTCTTCTTTGGTTGCCACTTCGACTACTATTTCTTCTTCCCTTTTATCAACCAACACTTTTGGACCATCGTAGCTCTTTCCGCCTCTCAATGTGATGGCACACACATTGTTTCTTGGCTATGTTTCAATTTGGGCAGACAACTTTCCTTGAGATGATAGTTTGCTTATGGAAGTAGCAAGCTGTGAAACTTGCTTCTCTAAGTTCTTTATGCTTGCTTTTTTTTCTTGTTGGAAAGCTTGTGCACTAGTTGCCAAACTCTTCACTATGTCCTCTAAGGATATATTTGATGAACCCGCTTGTTGAGGAGGGTGTTGTGGCTACCTTGGCTGAAAGCGCTATGGTGGTAAAGGTAGTCTTTGTAGGTATTGATGTGGTGTACTTGGTTGATAACTCCCTTGTTGATTTCCTCCCCAACCTTGATTATTATTCCATTTCTGATCACCCAGTGGCTGCTCATATGTAACGCCCGTAGATCCGGGCTAGTCAATTTAGAGGCAATAGGGGTCGAAAACGACTTTTCGACAAAAGATTATTAAGAATAAATAATCTCAACCAAGTTTTAGTATATGTTACAAGGTTTTCGTTCATATAAAGAGAGTCGAAATCCAAGTTATAACGAAGAAGTTATGACCCGTCGAAGTTTTACGGCAAAACCGGCACGGCACCGGGAGACGTAAATAGTGAATTTATGATAGAGCTGTTGGAATAGTGTCTAAGGCTGCAACTATATTAGGCAAGTATTTGACCCGATTGTGCGTGGTCCTTTTGGGTTGCCTTCACCATAGCAACTTGGTAGGATGATTTATTATGAGAGAATAGATATTATTAATATATTATGAGAATAATATAAGGAATAATAATATAGTTATTTGATTAATATAAGTCATAGATTAATTAGTATTAATTTGGTGACTTAAGGAGATTAATTAAATAAGAAGGTATAAACTGTCAATTGTTTGATAGTTAAACTTTAGACTGTAAATCCTTATTGATAAAGGATTGGACGATTTCTAGGGCTAGGATAAGCCAAAATCGTCCAAAGGGTTATCAAGGAAAGGATATGGATTAACTTAGAGTCTAAGTTATCCAACTAGGGTTTAAGCTGTAACCCTTAAGGAGTCTACAAGTATAAATAGACCCTATGGCTGAGGGAATTGGACACATCATCTAAGGTAGAGAACCCCTGGCCGAATTTCACCTCTCTCCTCTTTCTCAAATCATCCTCTTTGCTATTTGGTGTTTGTAAGCCATTAGAGGAGTGACAATTGTGACTCTAAAGCTCCAAGAACAATAAGATCAAACAAGTGTCTCAAGGTATGATTCTAATTCTGATTTTGTATTGTTCTTATACCTAATTAGTCATTAGAAGTCTTGGATTGAAAGCATGTTTAATAGAGAAACCTAGATCCGAGCATTAGGGTTTGTATGCGCACTTAGGAATGTTCTTATGTACAAAACCCATCAGTGGTATCAGAGCCTTGATTGGTTTCTATTAAATTGATGCTTGAATGTTTGAATCTTAACTGAAAAATTCGATTTTAATGTTTCTAAGTCATGGACTCGGCGAGTCCCATAGTGGACTCGGCGAGTTGACCTGACTCGGCGAGTCCAATGTGGGTACTCGGCGAGTCCGAGCGTCAGGATTAGCCAAAAACAGGATTTTTTCATATTTATCTTATGAAAACTTACCTTAATCATATTAGATCAACCCTAATCCGATTTTGTGATATATATGACTATATTTTTGATCTAATTGAAGATAATTATGAATTAATAAAATATTTGATTTCCTTATATGATAATTATTAATCAAATATGGATAATTATGTGATTAATTGTTAATTTAAATTATTTGTTATTTGATCCTTTATGTTTTAAATGGTTAAAACTTGTCCTCAAGTTTTGAAATTTATGTTTTGTGATTAAAAGTTTAATTTAGACAATTTAAATTTCAAACCTTAGAATTTTACAAGTTTAAAATACAACCCTATACTAATATAATATTACAAGATTAATATATATATATATATATATATATATATATATATATATATATATATATATATATATATATTTATAACTTAAATGCTAGTCTTCCCGTTAGTAGACCTCATTCACGAAGCCGGTCTATAAGGTGGGTATAAGGTTGCGGCCTATAAAATGGCGCTTAATGGGTGTACACTCACACCCACCGCTCGCTTTATTGGTGGAGGGTCGTTAGCCGAACGGGTAGGATAGGGCAACCTCATCCTCTCATTAAAAGTATAATAAGAAATACAAAGTAACTACATGTTTTCTTAAAATTTCCCAATCTTAGTTACTTTAGGAAAGTGAATTGATGCAATCCCATGAAATTACACTTTGCACCTTGCTAAGAAGTTAGTGGAGCGTGTGTGGTTTACCGGCACACTAATTGGTTCTAAGCTAAGGTGGCAAAGGGTGATTCATTGTTTATCATAGTTCGATGGAGCGTGTGTGGTTTACCGGCACATCGAATAGGTGATCGTTACAATGAAGGCACCATGTTAATTTGCATGGTAATTCACACCCGCTTTGTGATCCTCGGTATCCCAGTCACAAACGAGAGGGGTATATCGAGATTTAAACATGCCATTGAAAAGTTTCAATGAATCTCATCCGAACCTAGGAATTCTCAATACATTTAGGACTTAAAGTTATGTTTTTCATGGTGGAGAATTAGTGAATTGTCATTCACTTACCTTCAAATTGTTTGCATATTAGATTACGACATCCCTTTTCTAATGTGTAAATATTGTTGTTGAATCCTAGCCCTAATTTTCTTATTGGGTGGTAATTAGGGATTCATATTCTAATCTATCTTTGTCCTTTCTATTTATAGATGTCGAACGTCAACAATGCTGTTGCGAGTTCTTTCACTTTGATGAGCCTTTGTCAAAAGGTCACCTTTGATGGAACGAACTTTAGCGAATGGATAAGATACATTCGCACGATTGCTCGCTATGAGGATAAGGAGTATGTCCTCGATGAGAAGATCGAGAAAATCAACCCCGAAATTGCTACTCCTGCTGAAATCACCGCCTTCGAAACTCACGAGCGTGATGCAACGAAAGTGCATTGCATCATGATTGCGACAATGAACTCCGAATTCCAAAAGTCCTACGAGGACATGTATCCGTACGAAATGCACCAAGACTTATTGGAGAGATACCATCAAAACGCGAGACAAGAGCGTTATAAGATTTTCACTAACATGATTTCCGCTAAGATGGGTCATGGAGAGTCTCTTACCGTGCACTTGCAAAAGATGCAATGGTATGTCGACCGCCTTCGCAAGTTAAATGTTGACTTTGGGGAAGAGTTGGCGATCGACATGGTGCTTCACTCTTTGCCTCCGAGCTACAATCAATTTAGGATGAACTATCACATGAACAAAGAAGAGGTCACCCTCAGAAAACTCCAAGGTCTCTTGAGGGTCGCTGAGAGCAACTTTAAGGACAAGTCTGTTGCACCAACTCCCAATCCGCCCGCTGCTCCTATCTTGGCAATTGGACAAGGAAAGGGAAAGAAGAGGAAGGCTTCATCAAAGAACCATCGCAAGGTGAAAGCCCGAGATGGTGCCTCTTCTAGTGGGACCAAAGTTGATCCCATTAAGCCCTGCTCCAACCCGAAGGAGGCAGAGTGCCACCACTGCCACAAGATAGGACATTGGAAGAGAAGCTGCCCGGAATACCTGCAAGCCATCAAGGAAGGAAAGATCAAGCCATCTTTCGCAGGTATATATACAATTAAATCTAATGATTCCCACAATACTTCTTGGGTTCTTGATACCGGTTGTGGTTACCACATTTGTTCTAATGTGCAGGGACTAAGAAGAAGTAGAGACGTGGAGCATGGAAGAATAAATCTAATAATGGGGAACAGAAGATCGTCGCCTGTGACCAAGATTGGAGTGTATTCTTTAGTACTTAGGAATAGTTTATCTTTAGATTTGAACAATTGTTGCTATTCGCCAGAAATGGCTAGAAACATCATTTCTTTTCATGGTTTGTTTAGACAAGGTTGTAGATTTTCTTTTAATAATGAGAATGGTTCTATTTTAGCTTATCTAAATGGTGTCTTTTAATTTGAAGCTATACCATGTAATGGAATTTATGAAACTGTTATGATTGTTGATAACTTAGGAAATGATGTTTTGTACTTGGATTCTTCCAATAGTATGGATAAGGCATCCTTATGGCATTGTCGTCTTGGACATGTTAACAAGAAACGTATAGCCCAACTCCAAAAGGATGGAGTGTTGGAGTCATTCGACCTTAGGGAAGATGACACATGCGAGTCTTGTTTACTTGGAAAGATGACTAAGTCACCCTTCGCTGGTACGTGCGAAAGGGGTGAGGGTCTATTGGACCTCATACATACCGATGTGTGTGGACCGTTTAGATCTACCACGAAGGATGGAAACCGCTTCTACGTGACTTTTACCGATGACTATAGTAGATATGGGTATATCTACTTAATCAAGCAAAAATCAGAAACTTTTGAAAAGTTCAAAGAGTTCAAGAATGAAGTGGAGAATCAATTGGCCAGGAAGATCAAGATTCTTCGATCCGATCGAGGAGCAGAGTACCTAAGTCTTGAATTCCACGATTATCTCAAGGAGTGTGGAATAGTTTCACAATTTACGCCACCTAGGACACCATAATTGAATGGTGTGTCAGAAAGGCGTAATTGAAAATTATTGGACATGGTTCGCTCTATGATGAGTCGTGCTTCACTATCTATCTCTTTTTGGGGGTATGCCTTAGAGACTGCCGCCCATATCCTTAACCGAGTCCCTACTAAGAAGGTTGCCAAAACACCTCACGAGATGTGGACTGGGAAAGCTCCTTCATTAACACATATCAAGGTTTGGGGTTGCGAGGCTTTCGTAAGACGAGATACTCACGACAAGCTCGAACCTCGTAGTGAGCGATGTATTTTCATCGGCTACCCGCAGAAATCCTTTGGATATCTCTTCTATAGACCGAATGACAATGTTATCTTTGTTGCAAGGAGAGGAGTTTTCCGAGAGCGAGAACTCATAAGCCAAGGAGACAGTGGGAGGCAAATCGATCTTGAAGAGATTCAAGAGTCGATAGATGAAGGAACCTCAACCGCTGACGCTCAACCCGAGGAGGAAACTCTGGTTGAATCGATTGACATATCATTACCTCTTAGACGTTCCGAAAGAGTTAGGTTTCAACCCCAGTTGTATGGTTTTCATATTACTACCGAAGGGGACATGTATATTAGTGATAGTACACTAATAAACCTTGATGAACCTATATGCTATAAGGAAGTCATGGCAGGCCCAGAGTCTGCGAAATGGAAAGAGGCAATGGATAGCGAGATCTAATCCATGTATGATAACCAAGTTTGGAATTTGGTTGATAATGTGCCCAGATGTAAGACCGTTGGGTGCAAATTGATCTTCAAGAAGAAGACCGACGTGGATGGAAAGGTACACATGTATAAAGCGCGATTAGTTGCGAAGGGCTTTACTCAAACTCCCGGAGTTGACTATGAAGAGACCTTCTCACCAGTTGCGAAGATAAAATCTATTAGAGTGATGCTAGCTATTGCCGCATTTCATGATTATGAGATTTGGCAAATAGATGTCAAGACCGCTTTCCTTAACGGGAAGTTAGCTGAGGATGTTTACATGGCTCAGCCAGAGGGTTTTGTGGATCCGAAGCATCCGAATAGAGTGTGTAAGCTTGAGAAGTCCATTTATGGACTAAAGCAAGCGTCTCGCAGATGGAATCTTTGCTTTGATGAGAAAGTCAAAGAGTTTGGATTTGTGCGAAGCGAAGATGAATCGTGTGTATATATCAAAGCTAGTGGGAGTGTAGTAAGCTTCCTCGTTCTATATGTCGATGACATATTACTCATAGGAAACGACATCCCGACTCTACAGGAAGTTAAGTCCTGGCTCGGGAAGTGCTTCGCTATGAAGGACCTCGGAGAGGCTTCCTATATTTTGGGAATAAGGATAGTAAGAGAGAGAAGTAAGAGACTAATAGGACTTAGTCAGAACACTTACTTAGAGAAGGTACTAAAACGTTTTAGTATGGAAAACTCGAAGAAGGGAGAATTACCGATAGAAAGCAATGCCAAGTTGAGTAAGACTCAAAGTCTGAGTACCGAAGCCGAGATAGCTGAAATGAGCCGAGTTCCATATGCTTCCACAGTTGGATCAATCATGTACGCTATGAATTATACTCGCCCTGATGTAGCCTTTGCTTTGAGCATGGTTAGTAGATATCAAGGGAACCCTGGAAAAGCCCATTGGGTTGCGGTGAAGAATATCCTTAAGTACCTTCGGAGGACGAAGGAATGGTTCTTAGTCCTTGGAGGGAGTGATGACTTGAAGGTGCGAGGGTATAGTGACGCCAGTTTTCAGACCAACAGGGACAACTACCGTTCGCAGTCGGGCTGGGTCTCTACCCTGAATGGAGGAGCAGTAACTTGGAAGAGTTCCAAGCAGGAAACCGCAGCTGATTCAACGTGCGAATCAGAGGACATTGCAGCGAGAGAAGCATCGAAGGAGGCAATATGGCTAAAGAACTTCATTGGTGATCTTGGAGTTGTACCTGCCATAAAGGAGCCCATGGAGATTTTCTATGATAATGAAGGTGCGGTTGCCTTGACCAAGGAACCGAGAGATCATGGTAGATCACGACATATCGAAAAAAAATATCACTTTATTAGACATCGTGTAGAAGAAGGACAACTCGTAGTGAAGAGGATATCATCAGAAGATAACCCAGCAGATCCGCTTACGAAGGGACTGAGTATGGTTAAACATTTGCAGCATGCTAGGAGTATTGGGCTGAAGGATGATATTAGCATAGATTAGATAGTATTAGAAACGTGTAATAGATAAATGTAATTAACATTTGATGATTAAATAAAGGAGTTTTATTTATAAGTAATGTTACTGTCTTATGTTAATTGTTTAACCATTGTTTCACTTTGCATGTTTTGACTTCCAGAATAATTGAGTTTATTAAGAATAATCGAATTGTTCAAATTGTCCACAATCGTTCATATGTCGGAAGTAGATATGAATGAAGATTGTCATGAATAGGTGTGTAGAGTGTCTAAATGGTGTTAGACATAGCAAAAGATTGCTGCAACGTTCATGAGTGCTTATGAACTAGTTTTGAGCATTGGAACAAACCCGCGCTTGCTGGAATCACCTTATGGAATGTGATAGTAAATGGGTGATCGCAAGACGATAATATCATATAGTCTTAAAACCTAGATATATGGTTTGTTATTGGTTAATTGATTGTACATTGATAATGCGAAAACGCATTGGTAACTCGATGTTATAAAACGCATTGTTGTGTGTAGTTGGTTAATGAATAAGTAAATGCATATAAGTCGAAGTTTATCTGTAACTTTTATCCTTTGAAGGAAAAAGTGATATCTCGGCCGCTCGATGATTTGATTTGACTTATGTGCCGGACCCGGTTAGAACTGAATTGATGTGTTCGATTAAGTTCTATGTCAAATAAATCGGAAATCGAGAAACCAAATGCTAGACTAACTATTCCATAGTATTGTCAGCATGATATCTAACAGAGGACTGTACGATCCCTTATCTGAAGGACAAGATTGATTAGATCAGAGTTTGACAGTGTCTTTGAGAGCTACGATTGCAAATCAGAATGTACCTACGCATATAGTTACTAGACTTATCTAAGTGGGAGACTGTTGGAATAGTGTCTAAGGCTGCAACTATATTAGGCAAGTATTTGACCCGATTATGCATGGTCCTTTTGGGTTGCCTTCACCATAGCAACTTGGTAGGATGATTTATTATGAGAGAATAGATATTATTAATATATTATGAGAATAATATAAGGAATAATAATATAGTTATTTGATTAATATAAGTCATAGATTAATTAGTATTAATTTGGTGACTTAAGGAGATTAGTTAAATAAGAGGGTATAAACTGTCAATTGTTTGATAGTTAAACTTTAGACTGTAAATCCTTATTGATAAAGGATTGGACGATTTCTAGGGCTAGGATAAGCCAAAATCGTCCAAAGGGTTATCAAGGAAAGGATATGGATTAACTTAAAGTCTAAGTTATCCAACTAGGGTTTAAGCTGTAACCCTTAAGGAGTCTACAAGTATAAATAGACCCTATGGCTGAGGGAATTGGACACATCATCTAAGGTACAGAACCCCTGGCCGAATTTCACCTCTCTCCTCTTTCTCAAATCATCCTCTTTGCTAGTTGGTGTTTGTAAGCCATTAGAGGAGTGACAAATTGTGACTCTAAAGCTCCAAGAACAATAAGATCAAACAACTATCTCAAGGTATGATTCTAATTCTAATTTTGTATTGTTCTTATACCTAATTAGTCATTAGAAGTCTTGGATTGAAAGCATGTTTAATAGAGAAACCTAGATCCGAGCATTAGGGTTTGTATGTGCACTTAGGAATGTTCTTATGTACAAAACCCATCAAGAGCTTCTTTTAACCTTAGTAATCTAAATGAAAGTCATAGAATATGTTAACCCGAGAGCGTCCATAAAAAGAACGCCCAAATCTGACTTCTTATGACGAAGTTATGATTTTTTGAAGTTTCGACTTAGCGGTGTACAACCCGAAGTTCGAGTATTAGATCGAGCGGTTTTTAGCCGACACAACATAAACAAGAATCGAAGATCTCGTTATTAGTAGCGTAACGATAAAAAGACAGACGAAAATGGACATCGGATAAAGAAGTTATGAGATTTTAACGGACCAATCCTGTCCCGGCCTGTTAAAAATATAACTTTAAAAATAAAGTCAAAACTAGCTAACGGAGTCTAAACGAAAGTTGTAGAGTACGTCTCCACCTACGCGTGGATATAAATAACGTCAAAAACGGAGTTCGTATGAACGAGTTACAAATTATAATAGCATATTTACGTATTAAAATAAAGTATAAATCATATATACGTACATATATATATATATATATATATATATATATATATACACACATATGTATATATCATTAGAAAGGTATCGACGATGCAGTCATTATAAGACTAATGTTGAGTTCTTTCGACATTAGTTTAGTGCAAATATCATTAAATCTATTTACAATAGTATTATAAAGGGGTGTTTAGTTGTTTATATAATTATAAGGTCATTAAGTAATTATGGAGGGTAGCTTTTGTAAATTCAATTACTATAAATAAGAGGCTTGGGCTCTCATATTTCTTGCACCATTCTCTTGATTCAAGAGTTTTTCTCTCCTTATCCCCCAAGCATTTCGGTCCCTCGTGATTCAACTTCTCTTTCTATAGTTTTAGTATAGTAAGGTGAGCGCTGAAGCGCTGCATGAATCTTTCTTAGAAAAATTCAGCAACGAAGTTCTGCCCCTGCAGAGCCTGACTCCTAGCTAAAATTCCCTTGTAAGTAAGTTATGCTCACCCTATTTTAAATATAGTTTATATTTTAAATTAGTATTGTTATTATAAATTTATAATAAATATTAGAGTTATTATTATGGCTTATATAAGTGTCGTTATAATATCTTTTTAACTACTCGCGGTACGGAGAATCTGGTTTAAAGGGCCGCATAGGGTTGTTGGATTTCAGAAGTGCTATACGCCAAAATGGTCCCGCCCTCCGATGTTTTATGTCTGGCCCCTGTCTGTACATAGTGGTTGGAAAGTATTGTTTAAACGATTATATAATAATAATAATAATAATAATAATAATAATAATAATAATAATAAGACTAATAATTAGTCACGGTAATATTAGACTAAAATCTAGTGGTGATAATACTAGGTTTCGTCGAAGGAAATTATTTTAAAGTAAACGAAGCGCTGTCCGAGTACCGATTCACCACCTTCTCAGGTGAGTGCATAGTTACTTTTAGATTACACATAAATATGAAGTATTTTGTATAAATTACCTGCTATGTGTGCATATTATCTGAATACTTGTTATCTATGCTAGATGAACGTTTTATACATGTTTCAATGATTTAAATTGTATATGTATTTTATATCTACAAATTGTGTTGGGTAAAACATGGGTAGATGTAATAGTTGCTGTGTGACAAAATAAAATAATGAGAGGCCTCGTTATAGATGTTAATAATGATCCAGTCATCTAGCGGAGTATAGATGACAACCACAGACTATTCTAGACAGTCCAGTGGAACACTAGCAGGCTCACAACCTGTAGGTGTTTATTCGAACTGTGTGTTTATTTGAACTGTGTGCTCACCAGATGTACTCCATCCCCCACATGGTTGCCTTAAGGACATTTATGGCTGAGGAATCCCCTTAGCAGTAGTGTCCATCCCGATGATAGTCCTTAGACTAGGTCCCTTGTGTTAGATGTCTTAGGGACGTAAAGTGAGAATAAAGGGAATGGGTAATCGGGTTTATTTGGTTTGATAAAGTTAATAAACTTATTTATTGTGGGTTGAAAACCGTATGTGCTCACCAAGCTCCCAAGCCTGACCCACTCAGTTTCTTCTATTACAGGTAGTGGCACATGGGCATAGATGTGATGTCTTGGGATAAAAGATTAATGGATTTTACGCCTGTAAATACGGAATAATGTAGTAAGGCCTATGTTGTATTGTTTATACTTATGTACTGTATCGAACATGACATCCGGAGTCTTTTTAATGAAATACATTTCCATGGAAATGCTTTTGATAAATCTTTATCATAATATTGTTTTGGGACAAATTCCGCAACTTTTTTATTAAAAGATTACTCTGATTTGAAATAAAGTATAAACAAAACCAGACTTTTCTAGCCGTGATTTTGGGGATGCCACTGTTGGATTAGTGTCTAAGTCCATAACTATTTTGGTATGTACTTGACCCGATGGTGCATGGTCCTTTTAGGTTGCCTTCACCAAAGCAACTTGATTGGAGAAATAAATAAAGAGAGAGAGGTTATTATGATTTATTAATATGTTATAAGAATAATATATTAAAGGAGAAATCATATTTGTTTAATTAATATTGGTCAATAATTAATTAGGAATTAATTTTGTGATCAAGTGTAATTAATTAAACTAGAGGGGCTGAATTGTAATTATGTGATAGTTACAATATATGGTAATAGTTATCCTAGATATAGGTTGGATGAATTCAAGGGATAAGATATCCTTTAAATCGTCCAAAGGATAAAGGATAAGGGATTTCTAAGACTTATCTTATGGGTTGCTTTGTGGATAAGCAACTAGATAAGGATAATGATTGAAACCCTATCTCTACACCTATATACAGACCCTAAGGCCTTAGAATTCGTGTACTTGTTCCCAAGGAGTCCTAAGGATGAATTCTAACCTCTCTCCTCTCTCTTTATACCTTCTCCATTTGCTCTTGGTGTTTGTAAGCCATTAGAGTAGTGACACTTGTGACTCTAAGCATTCTAAAGTCAATTCAAGGTGGAATTGGGACTGTTATTGCTACATAACAATCAAGGTAACATCTTAAACCTAATTATATGTTAATATCGATTTCCATATGCTAGAATTAGGGTTTATAGTCTTGGATTCAAAGCATGTACAATAGAGAAATCTAGATCCAAGCATTAGGGTTTGTATGAGCACATAGGATGTCGTATGACCAAAACCCATCAGTCACATCATATCCCCTTTGATTTGATTCAGCATAGCCTCCCATGACTTTTGCTTCTTCATTATCCTCCTCTTAGAGTTGAGGGCACATGTCGGTTGGGTGCCCCACTTGAGTGCAAATACCGCAAGGGCGGGATATGGGTTGCACTTTTGTGAGCTCGGATAATTGAGCTCGGATATGGGTTGCATCATTATCACTTTTGTGAGCTTGGATAATTGAGCTTCAATTTGAGGAGTTAGGACTTCTTTTAGACCTTGGGGTGCATCCGTGTACCATTCTTCATCATGACTTGAATGCTTAGAATCTTCAGCCATGTTCTTGATTAGATTACGGATTTCGGTTGGAGTCTTGTCGGGTAAAGAGCCGCCACATGAGGCATTAAGAAGCCTTATTTCCATTGGAGTCATGCCTTCAATGAATATTTGAGGAGCTGGTATTCGGTGATTCCATGCTTGGTACAATGGGGAAAACGTTTCTTGAACCTCTACCAATATGTGTGAAAAGCTTCTCTCTTATGTTGCTTGATTCCAATTAATTCCCTCCGTAGAGCTGAAGCTTTCATCTCTGGTGAGTATTTGTCCAAAAAGAGGCGTGTAAGATCTACCCAAGTAGTAAGCATCCCTGGTTTGAGGTCATAGAGCCAGTCTTTTGTTGCATCTTGCACCGCGAAGGGGAATGCCCTAAGCTTAATTTGATCCCCCGTGACATTGTGTGGCTTCATACCTACACATACTACATGAAACTCAGTGAGGAACTTGTGAGGATCTTCATTTTCCAGACCTCTAAAAGTTGGGAGTAAGTGGATGAGCCCGGATTTTAGTTCCAAGTTGGTGGCAGCTGGATATGTAATGTAAAGAGGCTGTTAAGTAACCTCTTGCCTTGCCCATTGGCGAAGAGTTTGTTAGGGTGGTGGGTTTGGAGGTGTATTTCCCCCATGGTTATCTCCAATGGTATGAGTAGTGGTTGAAGTTTTTGTAGGTATGGAGTTTGGGGTATTATGAATAGGTGAAGAGGGTGGAATGGTATTTATGATGGGTTTTGGTCATAAGACATCCTATGTGCTCATACAAACCCTAATGCTTGGATCTAGGTTTCTCTATTGTACATGCTTTGAATCCAAGACTATAAACCGTAGTTCTAGCATTCAAGTAATCATATTAACATGAGAATAAGTTTATAATGTTACCTTGATTGTTATGTAACAATAACAATCCCAATTCCTCCTTGAATTGACTTTGGAATGCTTAGAGTCACAAGTGTCACTCCTCTAATGGCTTACAAACACCAAGAGCAAATAGAGAAGGTATAAAGAGAGAGGAGAGAGGTTAGAATTCGTCCTTAGGACTCCTTGGGAAGGGATACCCGAATTCATGAGCCTTAGGGTCTTTATATAGGTGTAGAGATAGGGTTTCACTCATTATCCTTATCTAGTTGCTTATCCACAAAGCAACCCATAAGATAATCCTTGAATCCTTATCATAGTCGAATTCTAAGGCCTTATCACCTTAAATTCGTCCAACCTAATAATAAGATAATCCTTACCTTATTTTGTAACTATCACATAATTACAAATCAGCCCCTTTAGTTTAATTAATTACACTTGATCACAAAATTAATTCCTAATTAATTATTGACCAATATTAATTAAACAAATATGATTTCTCCTTTAATATATTATTCTTATAACATATTAATAAATCATAATAACCTCTCTCTCTTTATTTATTTCTCCAATCAAGTTGCTTTGGTGAAGGCAACCCAAAAGGACCATGCACCATCGGGTCAAGTACATACCAAAATAGTTATGGACTTAGACACTAATCCAACAGTCTCCCACTTGGATAAGTCTAATAACTATTATGCGTATGACTTCAGATCCTGATCTGCAATCGTAGCTTTCCAAAGCCGCTGTCAACTCTGATCATATCAGATACGCGTGTCCTTAGATAAGGGATCATATATTCCTCCATTCTAGATATCGTATGAGATATGATTTCTAATCATTCTCTTTGTACTATATCTTGATTTACGATTTATGACGACAGACTAATTGAACAAATCAAATTAGCCCTAGCCCGACCGAGCATTTACGTTTGTCATCACTAAACCATCGAGGGGTCCAATGATATCGCTTTTATCCTATTTTGAATAAAAGGAATGGATAAACTTTGATACAATGCTCGCTTGCACTCACTAACCAAATCACACACAATAATATGTTTTATAACACCAAGTTACTAGTGCGTTTACATATTATCAATGTGCAACCGATTAGCAAGATACAACTCACACATCTCGGTTTCAAGAATATAAGATGTTATCGTCTCACTAATTACTCGTGATACAATTCATGGAGTGATCCAAGTGAGTGTGGGTTTAATCCAATGCTCAAATCATATTCATAAGCACTCATGAATGTTGCAGCAAACATTTGCTTATGTCTAATACTCTTTTAGACAATCCACACACCAATTCACGACAGTCTTCATTCATACCTACTTCCAACATATGAACGACTGTGGCCCGTTTGAATAATTCGATTATTCTTAATAAACTCAATTATTCTGGAAGTCAAAACATGCAAAGTGAAACACAAGAATAATACTAATCCCATATGGCCTCAACCCTTTGAGCATAAATAAAACACCTTTTATTTATCACCATATCGATTACTCATTATTTGTCGTTTTGGGTAATCAACTTCTTACTTGAATTATTACACTTGTCTCATGCTCCTAGCATGCACACAATGTTTACCTATGGTTCTTAATTTGTGAAATAGATCACATTGGACACATTTCCAATCATTCTCATTTCACAACTCCAAATCCATTTTCCATAAGTGAAAGAATATCAAATTCTCGCTACTTATAGAATACGCCAGATTCTAACACTTTATGCAACGATCCTTTCGTAATGTCACTGCATCAAAGTCACAAAGACTATTGCCAATGATATTGCAAACTTCTCTAACGGAGATTGTTACAAGACAATTCCTTAGATATGATGTCTCTCACTCAAAGTACATTCCTTTGAACATCCTTTTGCATAAAAGTTTCTAATCTAGTCATAGATTTTTCAATATTTACTTCCCAATATGGACACGCTTCCATATTTTCCATATGACAACTTATTCCTAATAGAATCTTATCTATTCATAATAATGTCAATATGGTCCATTCAATACCATGCTTCCAACTACTCACAAGCAACCAATCCTCGTCGAACTTTGGATTGTTCTTTGATAGTTGTTTAATTATTTTAGTCAAAACCGATTCTAGTCCCTTTTCCCTCTAAATGCGCTAGACATTTGGAAAATTTAAGAATGGTCAAACATTAAAGCATTTGCAATCGATCCTATACCCGAAGCGTATGGGACACGACGCATAATGTTTTATTTGCTATGTTCTAAAAATTCGAATTATGAAGAGGAATGCCGTAATCATAATCGAAACTTTAAGAACACACAATGTACCTTTGACTAAATTTATTAACATTCCACAACCTAATCCTTTATATTTGAAATGAAGCATAATATTCTCTCCCTTAATTATAGCAAAACAACTTTACAACCCTTACGACTTTGCAAGGTATAACTCTTGTTTTTCTATAATTAATATTGCCAATTTGCAATACTTTCCATAATAATCATTCAATCATAACTTTTATGCTCCCACTATCATGATGATTACTATAAAACATAACACTTATGCTCCCACTAGCTTCGACATGTATTCATAAACATCTTAACTTCTAGAACAACAGTACTTATTGAATTTCTTAAGTTCATGTTTCTAATACTTAGTACTTTGATAATCTTTTATCAATGCTTCTTGAATTTATACACCTTTGCCTTAGATAGCTCATATGTGTGTCTAAACATTTAAGACTAATTGCCAAACCTCACAATTCAAATTATGGAAAGGGATCCCGTAACCACAGTCGAATTCGAGAATGCAATTTTACAATCACTATCTTCTTAAAATCTTTCTTACTGAAAGAATTTCCTCACAATCATTTTGATGAAGGAGGAAATCTTATGACACTTAAATTTAAATGGTGTATTTGTTCCTATCGATGTGAATTTGTTAAAACCAAAGTTTACGACAAATTCAAACTCGTATGGATTGAACTTTCTTAATCTTGATTTCTTGCCTTATGGTAGCACAGCTACCCACCACGTCTTCCAAGTAGTTAAGCATCTCACCTTTTTCCTATCAATGTACCTTTCATTGATCAAGGTGCCTTTCCTTTTATGCGTTCAAAATGAGAACTCATAGAACTCACATGCATAATTAACTCAATTGGAAACAGCACAGAAACAAAATAACGTCAACACGATAGGTTGTAAACCTCAACTCGTGTGCTAGTGATGATCGATAAGGTTTATTTGATTTGTTCTTGAAACCTTTCAAGACCATTAAGACTCCCACTGACTCCTTGACATATAAGATTCTCTTGTCAATAAACATTTCTTGACAACCAAATATTCAAGAGTTAGTGTAGCTTTTATCAAAACACTTCATAAATTGGTCCTAGTTGGCCTTTGTCTTATTCAAGACATCACAACTTTCCACATTTGATGAATGTTATAAACCTTTAATACTTTTCACTCATTGTCACAATCTTAACTTTAAGACTTGTTATTGGAACGAAGTATGATAGACTTCTTGATTTAACCATTTCTTCAATCCTTGATTCCTCTTCTTAAACATACAATTGTACTAAGACTCACTTAGAGGATCAATTGAGATATGGTTCTTAATCATTAAGACCTATCATAAAGCATAAAAGGTACTCTCCCTTCTTCTTAGAATGGAGAAACTTTTATCTTTCTGCCTACTTGACTCTTCTTATTCGTTCTGCTATTGATTTAAACATTTTCAATCAATTCAGAATTACACTTAATCTTATAAGCATAATCATATTTACTAAACCTTTAGTAAATCATAATGAATGTCTTTGTTACTCTTATGGTGGACTTTGATTAACACACAACTTTGTGTACTTGATCTCCTAGTCCTTCACTTGACACTTTGTCAATGAATTAATCTAATTTCCAAAATATGAAATTTCTCATTCATCGTGCAACCAAGTTGCATGATTCCAAGTTTCTGTCCAATTGAAACTTGGGCGATGAGAAACTCTCCCTATTTGGTGAATTCTCGACATTTCCATAATCACCATAAATAAGAATCATATCCATTTGTTGTAGAAATATGCAAACATCAATTTTCATACCGATTTCATTGCAAGGAAGTAAACAAATAACTAAATATTTCAAAATTCATTTTATTTATAAAAGCAGCGGAAAAACATTTGTCCTTACAATGCAAAATCTATTGAAAACTATGTAAAAGGAAAATTTCTAACAACTCTATCATAACTATCTAAGCTCAAAATCCAATCTTCAAGTCCATGCGATCAAGATCCATCTCTTGTGATTAGATTCATCTTGCTCTCTTATCAAGCTTCCTTTCTTTTCACCGATCCTGCAAAACATTCAAATGCAATCTTATCACATCATGTATTTGAATCAATGAATAGGAACTTAACGAAGTTAGATAGTGGATTTTACCTGATGCGCAGTCATACTCTTTGACTCTCCCATCTTTGGAATTTTCAGGCTCTTGGGGCAGACTTCTATCCAACGCCCTTTCTCTTGGCAGCAAACGCAGGTCGGTTCTCCTAGAACGTCCTCGGAAGCATGGTCGGTTGACTCTCCCAACAAATACGCTCCATTGCTTCGCCAAATCATTTCTGATTCAGCAGCAATGAGCATGTAGGTTAGGTCAATGAGGTTGTCGTCATGATCCATCATATAATACTTTCTTTTGAACTCATTATATGATTCAGGAAGTGACTGCAAAACCCAATTTACAGCCAACTCATTCGGGAATGACACACCCAACATAGTCAACCTATCGATGTGGATTTTATTCCTAGAATGTGGGCACACACAGATTTACCATCTTCATGTTTCATTTCCAATAGGGCCTTAGTGATATTGAACCTTTCAATTCTTTGATCTTGTAGGTTAGGGAGAACAATTGGAGGAGGAGGAGGAAGTGAAGCATGATTTCTTGTTCCTCGATCGAATCGTGGAATATCATCTTCATGTGGAATGCTTGTTCCACGGGATTTGGGAAGACCATAGTTGTCGAACTTTGACATCTACAAAACGGGAGAAAAACAAATTCAAGTTAGTTGATAGATTGAGTCCTTAGTAAATCACCCAAATGAAATACTAGGGCTAGGACACAACACAATATTCTACAACTCGAGAGAGGGATGCCGTAACCCTAATTGCAAAATATTTGAAGGTAAGTGAATGACAATTCACTAATTTCCACCACGAAAAACGAAAAAGAAATTTAAGTTTTAAATCTATGAAAACTCCTAGATCCTTTGAGATTCATTGAACTTTCAATGGCATGTTTAAATCTCGATATTCCCCTCTTGTTTGTGACTGGGATGCCGAGGATCACAAAGCGGGTGTGAATAACCATGCAAACTTACATGGTGCTCTCACATGTTACAGTCACCAATTCGATGTGCCGGTAAACCACACACGCTCTACCGAACTATGAAAAACATTGAGTCACCCTTTTCTACCTTTACTTAGAACCATTTAGTGTGCCGGTAAACCACACACGCTCCACTAACGTCTTTGCAAGGGCACAAAGTGTAATTTCATGGAATTGCATCAATTCACTTTTACCTAAGTAACTAAGATTGGGAATTAGAAAAATATTTAGTTACTTTGTATTTAATTATACTTATAATGGAAGGTTTCTTCCTATCCTACCCGTTCGGCTAGCGACCCTCCACTAGTCAAGAGTGCGGTGGGTAAGAGTGGATACCCATTCAATCGCCATTTTATAGGCAATTTCCTTAAACACCCCTTATAGACCAGCTTCGTGAATGAGGCCTACTAACGGTAAGACTGACTTTTAGTTATACATATATAATGTTAGACTTTTAATGTTATATATAGTATAGGGTGTATTTTATAACTTTTAAAATACTATGTGGTTAACTTTAACAATTACACTTTTAATTCAATTAATTGGTTAACCTAAACTTTTATGGATTTATTAAATCTATTTTAACTATACACCTTAATTAATTAATAAAACCATAAGGGTGTATTTGAACTTTTCAAAACTAGGGTTTTAGAATTTAACATTCCTAATTAAACCTTTTAATCAACTTTTAAATTCCAAAACTTGAGGGCAAGTTTTGAAACTTTTTTCAAAACATTAGGGTTTTAACTATTTAAATTTCAAAACGACAAAACTTTTGGGTTCAAATTTAAACTATAGAACCTAAAGGGGAAAATATGAAACTTTTCATAACAACAAGGATCAAATAACAAATAATCTAAATTAACATTTAATCACATAATTATCTATATTTGATTTATTTAATGATTACTTGCAAAACAATTTATCAATTTACATTAAATAATTAATCAATTATCTTATAAGGAAACAATTATCTTATTAATTGATAAATATCTTCATTTAGATCAAAAATATAATCAAATATATCATATAATCGGATTAATATTGATCTA